>NC_092342.1:269153750-269828125 GCF_046630445.1 Rutidosis leptorrhynchoides | reverse complement strand
GGGCCAGGAGCGCAGTCGGGATCAGTAGGTGGATCTTCTGGTTCTCCAGTTGGGCAGAAAAGAAAGAATCCACCTACGGCAACAGCAAGAGCTTATCAAATGGTTGCAGATGCAGATGTTGATTATGATGTGAATGCAGGTATGATTCAAAATCCTCGTACTGTTTAGTTGTATATATGTATGATTGTGTATATGTACATATATGTGTGTTTTAGATTGAAAAATCTTGTTGATAGTGTAAAATTTATTTTGTTGTGCTATGTTGTTGTATGCTTAGTTGCGACCCTTGTGTGCCTGGTTGGGTAAGGGAGACCTTTAGGTTAATTTTGAGATTGAAAACTGTGACTTTGATAGAGATGTGTTGGGTACCCTGATGTAGTGGACTTTTTGTCGACATGAGATTATATGATAGTAACACTGTTGTAACAGATATGATAGAAAGAGGACTGTGCTGATTGGATAATTCCTTTGCTTAAACAGATGTATGATACTGCTAGTTGAGCGTATTTTTGACATTGATGAACATATGTTGCGATTTCCTATGCTTGTTGGATGTGTAGTAATGTTGGTAGATTATATTTGAGTATTTGATGGACAATGTTTTGAGTAACTATGATTGGACAGATGTTGTGATTGATTAGTCATAAAGTAGTTAAATTAATTACCGATGCTTATTGAGGTGATTGATTGGACATAAGTTAGTGAATGAGACAAGTAGAATTTTTTCGTTACGAGCAACTCAGAATGAAGGTATGATTTAGGATAATATGCTTGTGTCTGGCCAACAGAAGTATATTGTGATAAATCATACGGAATTTCTGGGAAGCTGAAGGAAAATTAGGCGGCCTGTGCTATATTGGATTGTGATGTGACTGGATATGAGATGAATAACCTATGAAGTTCTGTTGACTTACGAGGCAATTTCGTAGACATAGGTATAGATTTTAGCATGATGACTAATTCTATTGCCTAAGCTTTGGATAATTGGGAAAAGTGGACAGTATAAAGAGTTGAATTGGATGACAGATCGTGAAATTTATGATGCGGAATGGCGAAGAAACACGAATTTGACTCTGATTATTTGACTTGATCGTGTAATTTTTGGGCTTAAGTGGATTAACGGACGTTGATCGATGAAGATTATGACAACTTATTTTGTACCGGGAGTGTATTGACGTCAAGAATCTCATTTCCCTATGCAATTGTGGTGGATATTGTCGGTATTGGGGATAAGATTGATAAAGTTAACCGTGTGTTTTGGCGGTTCGAGTAACAATTTTTGGGTTTGTTGACCATAGTTGACCCGATTCCGAGGACGGAATCTCTTTTAAGGAGGGTAGATTTGTAACACCCGCGTTTTGGGCCTAGATGAAATGACCATTGTACCCTTAGGGTATGGTGTAATTAGTGATTTTAATAATTATATGTTTATAATTATTTGGTTATTTAGTTGAGACTAGTTTGTGACAAGGGTCACAGAACAGGTTCGTTTGTTGAATTTGGACTCCGTTAGGGCCTCCTAACGATGTACGAAAGATATTAGATAACTGGTAAATACCCGTGTGTTATGAGGTATGGGTTTATAACCCATTTATATGTATGTTCTGGACACTTCTTGATCATTTTCCTAATTGAAAAAATATACACACCGTACCTAAACTCTTTCACCTTGAAACCCTAACTTGATCCAAGCCTGAAATTGGTTTGTGGAGCTTTAGGAACTGATTTATATCATCTTTGTAATCATCAAACCAGGTTAGCATGCTTGAATCATTGCTTGAATCTTGTGTAAATTGGGTTTTTGTGTTCTTGAGCAAAAGTGTGATTTTTAGCTTGAATCTTCATGAATTGTGTTAGTTATGCTTAATTGATATTAGAAATAGGTTGTATATATGTTTAGTAACTTTCTTGTGCTTAAAATTTGGTCAAAAACACTTAGAAATCGAGTTTTTGGGGAAGAAATCACAAAATCAGCGAAATTGGTTCGAAACCCAGTTTGCTACAGTACCCGAGTTGCTACAGTACCCCCGAGTTGCTACAGTACCGAGTTGCTACAGTATCACTATTTGCTACAGTGTCACTATTTGCTACAGTGTCACTATTGCTACAGTCCCACTATTTGCTACAGTGTCGACATTTGCTACAGTGTCACTATTTGCTACAGTACCACTATTTGCTACAGTGCCGAGTTGATACAGTACCCCCGAGTTGCTACAGCACCCGAGTTGCTACAGTACCGAGTTGCTACAGTGTCACTATTTGCTACAGTACCTTTTATGAAATTGAAACGGGCGTAACTTTCAAAACGTAACTCCGTTTTTGATGAATAAACTATCGTTAGAATCGTAATAAAGAATACTTTTCAATGGTGAACTTTTAAGAAACTAGATCAAACTGTTTTTGGGTCGGAAAAGGAGTTTTAGTGTGTATGTCGTGTTTTGCACGCACCTGTATGCCATTATTGAATGGAGTCATGATGTAGACTCATAAAATTATGAATATATGGTGTTATGACCTAGTTTATAGTATGATTTGATTATACTATTGATTGAGATATGTATATTGACTTCGTTGTGTTGTTCTCAGGTGATAAGAACAAGGAAGAAGCTCAGAAGTAAGATAACTGAGCTGTAGCTGGTAATCGGTGAGTGGGATTATCTCCGGGTGTAGTATAGAGTAGCAAGTTGTGCTACTATATTATACTGTTATAGTTGCTATGCTTAATAGATATGTTGTAATAATGATCATTGTAGAGTTGCCATGCTAGTCGTAGGAATAGTTGTTCATAGTGATAGTTGCTTAACAGTTGTGTGCACAAGTTGTAGTTGCCTGTTGGAACCTATTGTTGTTAGGTTCAGCTCAGAGAGGTCAACCTTGTTGTGGTTGGGTCCAGTTGGCTACTGTTTGTTGAGTATAGTACTGAATGACGCATCACCTGCGTGTGGATTTACTATACTGGAGATTCAGTAGTAAGGACTTTCGGTAGATGCTAGACTGATCAGCTAGTGGTCGTGTGCTCGTACAAGCCGCCGAGTCTCTAGTTGGAGCATAGTTGCTAGTTGATTGTTGCCAGTTGATAGTTGCTAGTTATTAGTTGTCAGTTGCCTGTTATGGATTGTTGTAGTTGCTGTAGTTGTACAAGTTGGTACTGTATGCTAGATCTGTTAGATGATTCCATTCACTTAGCCTCGTGCTAACCCCCCTCACCTCCTCCCTTGCAGGTTTTCGATCTTAGTGCTGGTAGGGACGGGAGTTGGGTTGACGATATGTTTGACAAGACGAACTCTGATGTCTTAACTTTTATAAATATGTAACTAGTTGTTTAACGTAACACCGGTTGTTTGTAATAAGTAACTATCTAATGATTTGTGATAATCATGTTCGTAATTAACTAAGGGTATTTATGTGAATTAAGACTTCCGCTGTGATTTAAAAAAAAAAAGCAGGGTGTTAAAGAATCTTAACCAACGGATGTTACTATTATGACAACCTCATCCACTTCACTACTATAACAAGTTATTAAGGTGTTGTTTTTTTTTCAGTTTATAAATTTTATTATGTCTCATGTATGCACGCTCGCAGACATTTTTACTGCAGACTATTTATTTTTCTGAAGTCATAAGATAAAATAATGTCTTATTTAGTTTGCAAACTAGCAGACTTAGAAATATGCTTCTAAGTGCTGCAAACAAGATTAAGTTATTTTTCAGATATAAAAACAAACATTCTTCACTATTCAACATGCAGACCTTTAGGCCAAATCTTCTCTACAGACATGGTCCGTAGATCTTTAAACAAAAACATCTTAAAAAGAAACATCACCTAAATCTCTTGGTCAAGAAATTTCCATGACTGATTTACGCCCGTTGAACTACTTCTTGGAGATATCCTTCACCCGCACTTTACTGGGAGAAAAAGTATGCTACTGAGATTTTTGAGCGTGCAAACATGTTACAATGTAATCCCTGCAAAACACCTGTTGACACTGACTCTAGGCTCGGGGTCGAGGGTCTGCCTATGTCTGATGCCAATTTATATTGCAACCTAGCCGGTGCTCTCCGGTATCTCACATTTACGTGGTCTGACATTTCTTACGTTGTTTAACAGATATGTTTGTTCATGTATGATCCTAGGGAACCCTATTCTCGGCTCTTAAACGGATCCTTTGCTACATTTTGGGGACTCTTGATATGGGACTTCGGTTATTTGCTTCATCTACTAGTTTCCTTACAGTTTATTTAAATGTTGACTAAGGAGGAGCCCCATTACTCGAAGATCTACGTCTGGAATATGTGTTTTTCTCGGTAACTACTTGCTATCTTGGTCATCTACGTGTCAATACACACCCTCCAGATACAATGCCGAAGTCGAGTATCGTGGTTTTACTAATGCGGTTGCTGAAAAATGTTAGTTACGCACCTTCTTCGAGAACTTCATTGTCCACTTTTCTCAGCTACACTTGTTTACTGTGATAATGTCATATATGTCTACATATCATCCAACCCGGTGCAACATTAGCGGACCAAACATATTAAGATTGAAATACACTTCGTGCGGGGTCTTGTTGCTCAAGGCCAAGTTCGAGTTCTTCATATTCCATCTCGTTACCAGTATGTAGATATATTCACCACAAAAGTCTCCCTAGAGATTTATTTGATGAGTTTCGCTCCAATTTGAGGGTTCTTTCTAATCCTGTTTCGTTTGCGTGGAGGATGTTTGATGATATGGCATAAGCTCATTGTTAGTCCATGTCCCAATTGAAAGGCCTCGGCTCAGTTTAGTATGCAAGTTTATGGTTCTCGTAACATATATATTCTCATGCTTTGTACATTTATCATCATAAAAATTATACGGAATTGGCATTCCAATATTTACAAGCAATCATACACAAATGTTTTTCCATTACTTCTTACTTATAACATTAAGATAATATATGTATTTCTTTCAATCATTCAAAGTTAAAACAGAAATTCTTTAATAATTATATGCTATTTTTACAACAACTATTTGATAACACCGATCGCAGGTGAAGGCCAATGCTGAAGGTACAATGCACCACAAATGTTCTCAAGGATCGGGATATGATCCGCGTGTTGTTGCATGAAAAAAAATATATGTTTTCTATTAGAATATTTCTACATGTAGTGAGTATAACGTTAAAAGGATGTATAGACTTTTCTATCATCTAACCTTACCTTTACTTAGTAATAAATTCTGAAACAAAAAAATAATAATAATGTATGCTGATACCCGGATAATGCAGAAGTATACAACTTCATTACGAATTGAATGTATCTTTACATATAATGTTTATAATGTTTCTTTTATAAAAAATATTGGATATTTTCTCTATCTCTATCTCTATCTCTCTATCTCTCTATCTCTCTTCTCTCTATATATATTATAACAAAAGCAATATTAGCAAAGCATGTTAACTAAAAAATGACATGTCAAAATATTAACCCTTGAATTATAAAGTGAACATGTTTTATAACGGTTTTATCAAACTAAATAACATATTTGCAGATATATCATATTCGTAGAGTACATTGTTTACAGGGGCGGAGTTAGTAGGGTGGCTTAGGGGTGCTTTGCCACCCTCAACTTTGAGAGTATATATCTATATAATATGTGTTTTAATGGCTATAAAGGTGAGTTTGGAGTGACGATTTTGAAGTTTTAAATAGAGGACAAAAAGCGTTGCAGGTTCAATTTGGTATTTGGTAGGGATAATGACTTTTTGGTGAACTTTCAATTAACACCCCTAACTTTATAATTATATTTTACTTTTAACATCGTAAATTTAACACTGTGTCATTAAACTCTATATAGTTTACATTACAAATACAAATAGTTTACATCACATATTCAAATTATACTAACTCAATGCATAATTGTTTGTAAAGTTTTCATGAATAAGAAAGAAAAAAAAAAGCAGTAGATGCACTTAAAGTTCAATTAACAAAAATACACAAATTGTTATTGAGATCTAAGTTACATGATTGTCATGTATACAAAAAAAAAAAAAAAAGACAGTAGATGCATTTTTAAAGTTAAAATAAAAGATGGAGTATATTATTGTTATTGAGATCAAAATATTATGTATTATCATAACAATTTTTATCTCATATTTTCCTACGAAGTTGTTTCAACATTTTACAATAAATTAAAGTCGTCAAGAGTTGTTTTTTAACTCATCATGTTATATTAGGATATTGAAATTGAAATTATGAAATTTATTTTGTCTTATTTAACTCAATAAACACTTAAAAAGGTGAAATCATTACAGCAGCGGACTCTTAACTTTAATAAGAACTAATATCATGGTTTGTTTTTATGCAATTAGGTATTAACATGAGCTATGGTATGACTATATGTTTAGATTTATTTATGTTTTAGTCACTCTCTCATGTCGCATTGATCGAATATGTGCAATTTTATCTTTATATCGTACTAAACATCGAGCCACCCTTAACTTAAATTCTTGGCTCCGCCCCTGATTGTTTACCAATAGCTAAAATCCTCTTAGCATATATAAACTTGACAAAGTCCGTTGTTTGAATTAATGATTTATTTTCTTATTATCCTATTTCTTACGTTATTATTATTATTGTTATTATTATTTATTATTTATTTATATCGCATAGCTATAAAAAGAAATAAAAAATTACGTGTATGGTTTGGGGAGCTGATATTTCCACCTTCATGTTTACTACTTCCACCATAATTATATGTCTTTCTTCCCGTTATAACCCTGAATAAATTAAAACAAAAAGCTTGTGTAAGGTATTCATTAAGGGTATTTAAGTAACTTTAGGTGGAAGAAGTAATTGTAATGGTGAAAATATCATTTCCCGTTTTTTAATTATCGTATCTTGCATAGTTATAGTTAATACCCATATATCATCACTTCACTCTATATACCTTAAAAGTCTTTATTAAGTAATATATATTTCTAAAAACCCCTTTAACACCTTTAGATCAAGAAATTACTTTCTAATACCCGATTTAATGGCTAAAAATCATCCTCTAACACTATTAGGTAATAAATACATTCTTAAAATTAATCTCCCTAAATTACCCCTAAATCCTCAATCTTTAACACTAAGCACGGGAGAGTTTAACAAAAATTAGGGTTCTCGATAATCTGATTCATTCACCATTCGATCATTCGAGTAACAACGAAGATCTTCTTCTTCTTCTTCTTCTTCTTCTTCTTCTTCTTCATGGCCTTCAACCTCATTCATGTATCGATTTCAAATGATCTCTCTTCAAGTCATATTTTCTGCTCCAACTGTATATTCTGCTTTCCATATATCAAAATGTTCAGCAGTTTATGAATTAGATTCTGAAACCAATTATGATTTCTAGGGTTCGTTTTTAAAATATATAAACTTCTGTTTTTTTTTTTTTTTTCATATGTGTATTGTTTGTTATAATTGAACAATTTTTATATCGTATACTATTGAAATTGCAATGCACGGTCCAATTTGTTGGAGTCTTTTAATCGTTTGCAGTAATAGGTGTCTCATCTTGTCAATGAGAAACAGATGCAGTAAGCTGAATTGCATAAGGAGGTATTCTGATGACTAACTTTTGTTTTTTTTCCTCTCTTTTGGTTGTAACTCATCAAAGATCAATTTTTTATACAGACATGCAAGTGCAGCAACCTGTTTTACCTTCTTTGTTCTCATTCTTACTATATTCATATGAACTACTACTTCTCATTCTATAGAGATACTACCTAATTTATTGACTCATTCATATGTAGATGAACCAAAAGTGTCATCTGCTTTTTTGTGTAGCCAAGTAATAGTTTTACCAATTTTTACCCCACATAACCTTTGTACTTCAATGTTTTCTACGGTGTTCTTTGCCTGCAAGCTGTGATTCATGCCGTTATTTTTTTGTTTTGTTTTGGATAAACAGGTTGGAAGAGATGCTACTGATTTCATAATCGTGCTCGGAAATAGTGATGTTGTTCGGACTTAATATAACCGAGGGTGCTTTGTTTAAATGCCTTATTTTTCCCAATTGAAGTGCTTTTTTTAAATGCCTAATTTTTCCCAATTAGAACTGATCGTGTGTTCTATTCAAGATATAAAATTTACAATGCATTTAAATGGGTTCAGCTAACCTATGTTAGAATTGTAACATATGAGTAAACAGGTTCTAAGTCGGAAAGCTCTAACATGCGAATGAAAGAAGCTGTAGGCCCTACTTGTAATGTTCATTTACATGTTTAATTATCATACTCTTTAAATCTACCTTTTCAGTTTCATCCTTATGTTTAATTTTTAATGTTAGTTTATCTGTTCATCTCATCGTTTGTCATCTAAACACAGGAATATATTCATCAGGTTGGTCGAACTGTTCGTGGAGAGGGTGAAAAAGGGAATGCATTGCTTTTCCTTATTCCAGAAGAGTTGCAGTTTCTTCGCTACCTCAAGGTATGGTGAGCATTAATAATCTAATACGGGTTATTAACAGATTTATGAGACAGATGTAACTTTTATCTTTAGCAAGTTCCGTATGTGTTATTAAACTGACTGGTATTTGGGTTATTGTTATATGACAGGCTGCAAAAGTACCAGTTAAGGAGTACGAGATCGATGAAAAGAGAATGGCTAATATGCATTCTCACATGGTATTATTTGTCTGACGGTAGAGGTGGTAAAATGGGCTGGTTGAATAATGGGTACCTTTTTGGTATGGGTCGGGTTGTTTTGGCCTCAAAACTGTATATGAATATAAAAGGATACAATCTGGATTTAGACGTATACCATTCATCAAATCTCAAGTTTATTTGAATATCAAGGGCATCAAGTATTCGGTAAGTGATAGGATAAATGGCTATTGTTGTTTGGGGTTGTGCTATTTATGTATGTGCTATTTATGTTTATTTATTTATTTATATATTTTTTATTCTTATATTTCTTTTAGTAGATTGATATGCTAAAATGGGGACCATGAAGTTACATATTGAAGATGAATCATTCTGAGATTGACGCTTATTGATGTAGGTACACTATGCATACACTATTGAGACGGTCCTCTGATCCTCCGTACATTGTCACGCCTGCTGATGTATCAACTGCCGTTCGAACGGGTGCGAGTGTTGTGTCACATCCTTTGGTTTCTACATTTGTTGATGCTTCAAATGCAGGTTCTTCTTCATGTATAGCAGGTAATAATATTGTCTACATATCGTTTTGAACATGTTATATTTAGTTGTTACTTATTTGTAGTATGTTACATTTGGTGTTGTAGCGCAACGGGCGTGCTTTTGCAAATCGGCAGCGCTTCACAGTTTGGATGCTGCAGTGGCGTGATGTTCCTATTTACGTTTAAAGTTATTTTTTATGATGTTCCTATTTTCGTTGAAAGTTATTTTTTGCACTTGCACACATCAGGGTTTACTGAAAAATAAGTAGAAGACTTTTGTTCCCTTAACTATGAAAGAAAATGGGATAGGATAACATTGCCTAACTAATACACTGGAAGGTACTTGGGTTTTAAGTGAGTTGGACACTTACTTTTAAAAAAGACAACATGGGGGAGGGGAAACAGCTACAAATACGTATCGTAGTAGCACCTTATCACTATATACTATGATTATCTATATACTTATATAAGTAGATTACAGTTGCTGATACTAAAATGCTTATGTACATTCACTTTCGTTTAAAGCAAAATGGGAGACATAACACCAGTTGTTGATGAGATCACGCCGTATAAAACAATTGCAGATTATGTTGGTGTCTTAAGGCATGTTGACGAGATCACTGTTTATACATGAAATGTGAGAAGAAGATGTCGCAAAATGGAGATCAAAGATCTGAGGTAATATAAACAACACCCTGTTGCTCACCTGCTGATATTAGACCCGCATATTTATATTCGAATTACACTCCAGTAAGTAATAGTATAAAGTGTACTGATGCTCGGTTGTCTATGCTAACGTGACTGTTTTCAGATTTGTTTTTTACATTTCTAAAGTATGTGATGATGCCCTTGAAGGAAAAAGATATCTTTGTGTGGTGATCAACAGTCTTTTCTTGGTCAACGCCTCTCAGGTACAGCTGATTGGGTTTCAACCAATCCAACTGACAGTCCACAAGAAAAGCCTATGTTCCTTTGGAGTGCCTTGTATACACAGGTTGTGCTTCAGGTGTTTTTTTATTTTTATTTTTATTTTTGTAAATGCTCTAAAGTAGTGGCAATAAAAGAATAACAATACACTTCCTTCTTCATGCTTGAATAATCAAAAACGTGTATAGTTACCTTATGCTTATTTCATAATAGAAACCTTACACTTTATACAGTTCATGGAAATATTGTGTATTAGCTATTACAGAGTACTACAAGTGTAGGGAATGGTTTTATGGATGGAGCAGTTTTAGCAACTGTGTATAAAAATAAATGCTCCAAAAGTCCTGCATGCTGTGAAACATTTGCTAGATTTCTCGGGTCTCGCAAGCACCAGGTTGGGTTAATCCTATATGATTAAAGTAACTATTCTTTGTCTATTTTTAATGAGCGAGAATGTGTTGCAGTTGCGTGGTGACATCAAGTGATTGTTGAAGGAGGTTGCCTTTTCACTGTTATAGTTGAATAATGGTCTAATGACTGGTTACATGATGATGCTTAATTTCTCTAAGGTAGTAAAATATATATGTATATGGTCAAGAATCACTTACCTTTAATATGAAACTGTCATTTGGTCTGTATGAGAGAATCCTAATAAGAAAAGAATCAAGTGCTAAGAATTCAATAGCTCTATTATTATGTATACTATAGCAGCTCTATTATTATGTATACTTGATATGATTATTATGGATTCAAGTGAAGTGTTAACGATTTCATTACGCGAAATCATAAAATCTGTAAAGTGCAAGTTACTTTCACATTTATATCTATGATGAAAAGAAGTGCATCTGAAACTAATTGAACTAGGTTTTTTAAAATGATAGCTGAAAAATCTCCTGAAAGTAACAAACCTGGTTGTGTTGTCATCAACGGCGGAACTATGAAGAGACATGGGAGGGCGGTGGCCTCCCCAAATATTTACGTGATAGTGTAATTTTTTTTTTTTTTTTGTATTTTCGTATTATTATTTTATTGTATAATCTAAAGGAATTCATGTTTTTAACCTCCTATGCCCCCTTCTCTCTGACAAATAACTATTTGACGGACCAATTAGCTAAGCCCCAATCTAGACTATATATTCCCAAACAAGTCCCTATATATTATTTCATACTGTATAACATCTTCTACAAGTTATTTTTCTACTTAATCACAGAGTATATTAGATTAATGACTACCTTTTAAATTATGTTTGCTTAATATTTAAATTTACTTTGTTTGACAACATTTACATATTAAAAATATAAAAAGAATAGCGATTCTATTTATCTCATGCAAGAAACATATTAAACATCTAATTACTTTGGCCCTCCTAACATATATTTTCAAGTTCCGCCACTGGTTGTCATGTTAAGTTTCAAGCATCTAATTAGATGGAATTAAGAGTAGGTTAATAACAGTTTTACAAGTTCTTTTTAAGGTCAAATTACCTTTGTTTTTTGACTTCACAATTACTTGATGTAATTATAATAGGATGTAGGCAAATGTTATGTTGTCGAAGTGTAAGGTAAAAATATCACACGTAATAATCGTAGGCTAATTTTGGCACAAACATACTGTTGAGGAATTTGAAACTTTCAGATGAAAAGTTATTTGGAGAGATCAATATTACAAATATGACATTACAAAAAGCATATAAACATTCCTCATGAATAACAGAGAGGTTCACCATGAAGCTATACACAGTGTTTACATACAACAACGACAACAACAACAACAACAACAACAACAACAAAACTCAATCCCACATGAGTGAGGTATGAGGGAGGTGAGACGTAGACAATCCTTCATCTATCCTTGAATAAAGAGAAGTCATTTCTCCATCCCGAGTGTAACACTCCAAGAGTAGAGAAGGTCGTCTCTCTCTCTGTTCGACGGGTAAAGAGATTGCTTCCAAACAGACATCCGGCCAAAATAAATAAATAAGTAAATTAAAAAAATATATATATATATATATATATATATGTGTGTGTGTGTGTGTGTGTGTGTGTCTATATATATATATATATATATATATATATATATATATATATAATAAAATAAAATAAAATAATAATAACGCCATGAAAATGATAGAAATAAATTTTCATGGATTTAAGATCACGCCTGGAATTCAATTTAGGATTTAAGTGACCGACAAGTCGCCAATAAATCGACGCTTGCTGTTGTGTTACTGAATAGAGCCGTAAAAAAAAAAAAAAAGGTGGAGAGCGGAGCTTAAGGATCCAGAAAGCCACGCTAAAAGAACAATAGATAAAAAAGACCACATGCGGACACACAAACACACACCTAAGCATCCAAAACTACATACATACATACATACATACATACATACATACATACATACATACATACATACATACATACATGAAACCAGTGGCGACTGCAAGTAGAAGGGAATGGGGTCCTTTGACCCCATTAATTTTTTTTTATATGTATTTAAAATACTAGTAAGATTGTTAGGACCCCACTAAATTTATGTATAGGATCCCATATATTTTTAAAATTAGTAGTTTTTATAGAAATAATAGTCATTTTTTAGAAAAAGAATTTAACAACTATCACTCAAATTATATAGGACACCATTGAATTTTGATTCTAGAATCGCCAATGCATGAAACCGTACCTAGACATAAGGAAAACAAATATACATAGAACATACCTACGTACAAACAAGCACCCATACATACTTAAACAACTACACGCATACAAGCATACGTGCATACCTACATACGCATACATACATAAACATACAACCAAAAGCGTACATACATACATACATACATACATACATACATACGTACATACATACATTGAACATAAAAGCACACAAAAAAACAGACACATACAAACTTACCTAAAACAAACAACCAAACAAAAACATTCGTACATACATACACAAACATCCATAGAAACACAAAAGTTCCAGCACACACAAACAAGATAGCACACACAATCATACACAGTGTTTACATGTTTGCTACAAATGTTACCTTGTGCCCTTCCGTATATACGTCCATGTTAACATTTATTATTAGTATATAGCTTGTGCCTGTCTTCCGTATATACGTCCATGTTAACAACTTACAATCAGTTTGTTACATATAATATTACTGTATGTATACAACTTTATGATATAGACATATTATAAATATCATTTATAACATAATTTTATTTTTAAAGTCCCGCGAATTCCCGGATTATAAATTATTTATACGTTGAACCTATTAGCAGATACAAACGGTTAATTACTACTACTTTCGAATTTAAGTCCCTTACTTTATTTTGACCAATTTTTTTTATTTATATTTTTGCACATTCGAACTTTTGAAATGTTATATTGTTTATTTGTAATTATGTTGAAGATTGTCTTAATATATCATCATTTCATAAAACCCGTGAAATCGTGGGTCTTTAACTAGTAATTATATATAGTGATAATAATGATGATGTAAGCAAATCGCATAACAATAAATAAAAATATATTGTTCAGTGCGAATTAGGTTGCACCGCCGTAACCGTTAAACCCGAAATATCAAACTGTTGCACGTAGCATTAGTTAAAACATATACATATCATTATTCCTTACATATATACATTGTACATTAAGGTTTTAAACGATTACACTTAAACATTCTTTTTTTTTTCTTTCTTTTTTTAAGTACTTAAACAGGATATAGAATCACCCAATCCATATTCAATCAATTGTAATCCTATTGATGTCGTGCCTATTGTCATGAACTATTATTGGACTATGAGTCATCCTTAATGGGCTATGTTGATATGCCACTTTTTATACGCCTCCTTATTATTTAGTATGTGGACTACTTTTGTTGAAGACCTCATACCCTCTTATGAGTCTAAGCGTCTCTTTACAACTCTCGATGAGAACTATCTAGACAAGATAACGCGGCTATCCGGTGTGTAACGAGACAGTTCACCCCACAAATTGCATTCAAGTCAAAATTGACTTAATGAGAAGTCTTATAGCGTATTTAATAATTGGATCGAAAAGATTTATTGAATTATAACCCTTGATTAAGATTAATAGCATTATTTGCTAATATATAGAGTATTGGATTGGTATTGATAAGGTTTCCTCACATGCCAACTATTTCTCTTCGTAAAACTCTACTTGAACAGACTTACGACATTATTTATATACATTTCTTTTGAAAATTAAGTGGTTAAGTCTCGCGAATTCGCTGGTTATAAACTAGTTTCAACATTATTATAAAGTAAAGCAATATATTTATATATTAAGATCAAACTAGTCACCAACATTGTAGAAGTTGTATTCGTAAGACATGTATATACTGGGAAATAAAGAAGGAAAAGTCACTTGGCATTAATCTCCTGTTTCAGGGTTTGATTTTCGATATTCACCCTAGTAATATCATCAATAGATTTTTGGGTTTCAATTTATTTTGAATGTTTCTATTTCAGTTAAAACAAGTGATCAAACATAGAATAATCGGGTCGAGTTCGGTCCATGCTTGACTTCAATGAAGGGGGATTTAAGGGTCAATTGGGTTTAACTCTCCGGTCCGGAGTACCGTGAATAACCCCTCGCGAGATGAGGATCTCAACAGGGGTGGTTAAACATAGACCCACCATCGGCGGGTAGTCCGGTCAGCGATGGCTCGCGCTAAGTTGTAGGGTTTATGTTCATGGAACGTTACCTGTATATCAAGGATGTCTAGTGAAATGCTATAAGTCCGGTAGCGAGGGTATAATTGCGCTATGCGCTGCTGTTCTTAGAGTATATGTGTGTAAAGTAGATTCTGGATCCTCTATGATGTGGACGAAGTCCTGTATTTATAGGGCAATTCTTCTTGTCTTCTATCGCCACGTAATAAGGTTAAAAGGATCGTGGCCTGCCAATAGTACATCTTCGACCAGGCTGATCCGACAAAAGCAAAAAGTGTTCTTGTCTGACCATGCCTTTTGTCTGCCAGGTGTCCAGTGTCCTCTGCCAGCTACAGCATCGTCTGGCATGTGGATGCTGCCAATGCGCGCGGATGAGGATTGGCGCCATGATTGCCATGATAGCGCTATACGCCTTAACGTGCGCTCTTGTAAATCCTTATGGTGATGCTGTTTGATGCGCAGCACGAGCTGATCGGGTATGCGTATCATTAACAAGAATTTCAGAGAACGAAAATGAGGAGGAACGTGGTGGATTTTTTTATATAAAAAAACTATAAACTTTATTGAAAACAATACAAAGATATAAGTAGAACAAGCCAACAAAAAATAAATGAAATCATAAACCAAAAAAACTAGCAATAGCAAACATGGTGGATAAAAGTGAAGATGTTGTAGAGATTAATTAATGTTTTTGATGGTTTAGTTATGAGATTATCTTTGACACTTTGTAAAAATACTTTAATGGGCGGTGTTTGTTCTCTGCAACCAGAGATGGAGACAGGGGAATGCATGTGGATGCTTTGCATCCCCCAACTTTTCAAATAAGCGAAGATGTTGTAGAGATTAGTTGTCAATATTCCGAAATACTAAACACAAGCATCCCTTAAATATCTCATAGTTACGATGTATATATGAACATTTTATGTTGATATTTAATTTTTGTGAAATGCATCCCCTATACGTGATTCCTGGCTACGCCTCTGTCTGCAACATGTATGTAATTTGCAAATGTTAACAAGCATTTTCTACAAATAGTGGCGAATGTAAAATTGTAACTTACTGAGATCCTAAAAAATTTATCCGATAACTTACTTAAACATAAATTGAAAGTGTCGGCTCCGGTCATTACAAAGACCGTCAAACAAAAACATTTCATTAATACAAAACTATCATATTTTCCTCGCTTACTCAAAAAAACTATCATATTTTCAATTTACTATATAATAAATGCAATATTTTATTTTTAAGAAAAGCAAGATTTTTATTGATACAAATATATACATGAGTACATGTGCATGATCTGCATGTAACATGTTGAATACTTTATAGTCAATTTGACAATTTTTACAAAAGGGCATAATAGGACAGATGCTAAAAAAACCAAACCAGAATTGGATTATAGAAGTTACTGTAGGAAAAATTTTGAAACCAAGAAGTTGAATATTCAACAGTCTCCAAATATTGAATGGTTGAATAAAATTGTAGTAATCATATATATATGAGTAATGAGTTATGAGTACAAAACTTAGGCTAGGGAGAATTTTGAAACCAAATATATAAATAAAGAACATAAGTAATAGTTACATTGAGATTGAGAGTTGCAATTTTGCGATAACTAATAAATTAGTATATGAACTAGTGAAATGACCCGTGGAATCACGGGTTTGTTTAAACAAAACAGTTTAATGATATGTTTTAGGTATTAAGTGAACGTAAATGCTAAAGTTATTTAGTTTAATGACCCGTGGAACTACAGAGTCCGACTAAGAAACTCGTCAGCTGGACATTTCATCAAACACCTAAACTGATATTAAACAATCAACATCCAATCATAAGAGATAATATTGATGGTCATTTCATTTTAAAAGTGTAAATTAAAATATAAATTTAGAATTTGTTTTCCTTCTGCCTAACTTTTATACTTTCTCGTACTCAATTCAAAATAATTAATTAAAATAATTCAAAATTATTTAATTTTAATAATTAAAATAATTATTAATAAGATTTAATAATAATAATTAATTAATAAGATTTAATTTTAATTCAAAATTATTTAAATTAATGACATCACCCACCATGCTTAGAATTTTTTCTTTTTATTTTTGATTTTTTCTTAACAAAGGAATTAACATAATAATGAAATCATCATTTTAAGATTTTAATAGAAACTATAGATGACTAATTAAAATTGTAATTTCAATTTTGCCAAAAACTGAATGGGATTATTAGTTTTTTGCTCATTTTTTTTTAGTATCTTGCGCCAGAGTTAAAAAAAAAAAAAAATTTGACAAAATGCCGGCGCAAGTCGCAAGACACCTTGCGACTTTGCTTCTTTGCGACCTTGCGTCCTTTCGCTCTTGCGTCCTTGCGTTTTTGCTGTTAAATCTGATATAAACCAAAATTAAAACACACACTTCACACTTCACACTTCACACTTTACGCCACTTGCGACCATTTGCGAACCTACTTCACACACAACAACACCTTGCGCATTCGACCTCCTCACTTTGCGACCCGTTACACAACCACCACCATCGTCGATCATTTGGAGCATCACCATCATCATCACCACCATCAGTTGTCATCGAAGGTTTGCAGCATCACTCTGACCACTCGTAGATCCATGTTTTAATCGCACAAGCCCTAATATCGTATAAACCCTAATAGATCCGTGTTTTAATCGACGATGGCAGAAGATCAGAGTAAATCTCCGAGTCAACCTCAGGTTAGTGAAACTCATCCTCTCAAATCGTTCAATCTCTCTCACTCAAATAGTTTCGCACACCAAGTGTTCGATCAAATGCCTCATCGAATATTTTGTTTTGTTTTAATGTTATACTTGATTATTTGGGTAAACATTGTTGTGTTTAAGCGGTATTAATTGCTTTTACAACAAATTTCATGGAAAAAATAGTTAAACGTAATGGGCGCAAGGTATATCTTGCGCCTTTGCGATTTGTTGATCTGTGGTGGACGCAAGGTTATGTGTCACGACCCTACTTTTTCCGTTATCTTTTACCGTTTATTATTTAACGTCCGTTAATTGTTATTCGTGCCACGTCATTTCTATGACCTATATTATTATTTTGTAATAATATACTATTTATTATGTGTTAAATGAATATTTGTATTCATACTTTAAAATGTACGTTTATACGAATCGTGGATTTCTATCCGGCGAATCTTTTCAGTTTTCAAACCAACGGTCAGACTTTTGAGATTTTTAAATTCAAATTATTTTAAGTATGATATTTTAATGTCATATGATTATATATAGTGTTTATATATTTTATTCGTCGCGTATTTATTATCTCTCCGAAAAATCAATCGCGTAATACGTTTTCACGTTTCGGGCTTCGGTCGGGCGTTCGGGGTAAAAGAAAATCACCATATAACAAATTTGGCCCACAAGTGGAGCCCACCCCACACCATTCATCCGAATACCCCATGGGGAGGGGGTGTTAGGCTCATTTCCTCTCATTTTTGATTTTTACATTCATTTTAACACATTTCCTAAAACCTAAATTTCTCTCTAGCATTTTTCTCCTCTTCCTTTTTCTTTTTCCTTGGCCGTCGCCCAACCTCACACCATCATCTTCATCTTCAATCAATTATAGCTTGGATCAAAGGGCTTTACACATAATCGGATTCTACACAACGATCTCTACGCGTTCATACTCTTTGATTCTTGATTAGGGTATAAACTCTAACCCTAACTTTTTGATTTTTCTTTAATTTTTCTGTTTTTATATGTTATTGTGATAGTATAGTGCTTGTATGTTGTTGGATTGTTGATTGTATGCATAGAATCACTCGTTAATTCATGATTTCGGTTTGATTGATTTTGGACAGCGGAGTATTTGATAATTTCTGTAAAATTAACTGATGTTTTTGTTAAATTAAAGTGTTTAGATGTGTTCCTCTCATCGAGACATTAATTTTAGACTCCGGATTCATGTTATTTCGATTCCCGGAACTTAAGTTATGATTAAAATGGTGTTTTCATGAAATCAAAACATAAAAACGAATGTGTTCAGGTTTGGTCCGACTTTTTGACCATTTTGGAGTCTCTAGGGTGTACTAGTGTGTTAGGGTTGATGATTGGATGAACTTTCGTGTTCAGGTCATCGAAATCCGAGCCACATATCACCCGATATGACTAAAACATGTTTTGAACGGATTAAAGCTCCAAGTTGATTTATGGCTGTTGTTCACGACTTGGGGGCTGTTCTTGGGATGTTCTTGAGTGTACTAATGTGTCGGGTGGTTTGGCTAGGCGAAGATATATATAAGACTCGTCAAAAACTGACACCCGCGGCTCAAGTTATGACCCGACGAACTTTTAATTAAAACTTATGGTTATAAAATGGAACTTATGACATAAATAATGATTTTAATTATTAATAAATTACTTATGATATAAAAAGTAATTATTTTAATTTAAGACTTATGATATACATATTTATTATATCATTTAATAATTACTTATGATTTAATTAAACATTTAATTGTACTTATGATTAATAATACTTTTATTATTAATGAAAAATACTTATGATAAGTATTAAACTTCTGTTATGAGATTATTATAATAAGACTTATAATAAGGATTAATTAATTATTTAATTATTATAAGGCTTAGTTATTATTTAATTATAATTTAATTATTAAATACTTATGGTTTAATAATTATAATTAAATACTTATGATATAATTAATAATTCATTATTAA
Organism: Rutidosis leptorrhynchoides; assembly: GCF_046630445.1. Classification (NCBI taxonomy): domain Eukaryota; kingdom Viridiplantae; phylum Streptophyta; class Magnoliopsida; order Asterales; family Asteraceae; genus Rutidosis; species Rutidosis leptorrhynchoides. The sequence continues at coordinate 269,808,597 of NC_092342.1, read as the reverse complement.
TAAATAATACTTATGATATGATTAAAAATTTATTATTAATTAATAATACTTATGTTATGACTAATATTTAATTAATTAATTAAATACTTATGTTATATTAATTATATCATTTAAACTTATGTTAACTTTAATAATTCAATTTAATTCAATTAAACTTATGTTATACATATATGACTTTAAATAACATTATAACTTACATTATTATTATAACTTATACTTTAAAAATTAATGTTGACTATGTTTGACCAAGGTTGACTTTTGAGTTGACTTTCGATTGACTTTGACTTTCAGTTGACTTTTGTTGACTTTCTAATTAAGGAAACTTTCCTAAGTTATAAACTTTCCAAACTAGCAACTTTCTAAATATGGAAACTTTCCAAAAATAGAAACTTTCCTAAAATAGAAACTTTCCTAAAATAGAAACTTTCTAAAATTAAAAACCTGCTAAAAATAGAAACTTTCTAAAAATAGAAAGTACATGTCCTTACGCTGTTCTGATCAAACCGAAGCATACTGAGTGTTATTCTATGTTTAGTTGCAACAAGTACTATAGTTATCATACTAAGACTTGACCTAAGTTAGTTATTTACATCGACCTGCTTTATTTATAGGTCGGCGTTGTGATCATTCTTGATCACTTTACTTCATTTGCTGTTCACTTTTTGTGTGGTTACTTCATTTGCTTTAGACAAAATTGCATGGATGGTCCATTAACTTTGTATCTAAAAGCAAGCTACACCTTTAACTAAAAAATGAGCATGGATGACCCTAAACTTTGTATACTAAGCACGAATGGCCCTAGGTCCCTAACCCCGTTAGTTTATGACCGACTCAGCTGGTCATGTGACTCTCATGTGAGGGTATTTTTGTCCCAACACTAATGTTTATTCAGGTATTTGGATCACATGAGATGCACGTGTATTTTTTTTTAGGTTATATAACCCCTCTGTCTCACCAACGTCGTCCCCAAAACTGAAACCCTAATTGTGTTCTAGTATTCCGTTGAATTTCTAATTCAAATCAATAATGGTCATGTGTTGGTGTGGGTGTAGCGCGGCATTTCGTACATCTGGGACGGCTCTTAATCCAGGTCGACGTTTTTTTACATGCCCTATTAAGGTAATTGATATTAATTTCTAGAATTGCATTACAATTGAGTTGTTTTTAATCGTAATATATGTTATTGCTATGTTGTTAGGATTCATCATGCGGTTTTTTTCGCTGGTATGATCCTCCCATGGAAGAACGTGTTGCTAATATTATTCGTGGTTTATTGAATGCAAAAGCCGCTAGTGATCAAAAGGCTAAAGATGCAGAGAATCAGAGTTTTAAGTTGAAGATGTTGTTATTGTTTAGTTGGATTTTTTTTGCAATGTATGTTTATGCTAATTAGCTAGAGAATGTGGAATTCTAGCTTTATTTTGAGTCTTGTAATTCATTTATGTTATTCCAATTGTGGTTTGTCAATGAAACACTGTTTTTGTATCTCAATTGTATTATGGTTATATCATTGATCATGCAAGACTTTTCTTGTTTACAGAATGTATACATATGACCATTTTTTGAGTAATAAAAAAATGCAGGTCAATTTTTTTTAACTGCCAGTTGTGGACTAAATATGAATGCAGCCTTAAACTATCTCATAAACTGCCATTTGTGGACTAAAATGGAATGCAGGCTTAAACTATCTATATGTGATGATCTTTGTATCAAAATATGACACTTTTGTTGACTAAATTCGACTATTTCATAAACTGACAGTTTTGTGGACTAAAATGTAATGCAGGCTTAAACTATCTATATGTGATGATCATTGTATCAAAATTGACACTTTTGTTGACTAAATTTGACCTACATTTTGACAGTTCTTTTTAACAACAGCTGACATACATTATTTTACAACAGCTGACCTACATTTTGACAGTTCTTTTGTTGACTAAATTTGACAGTTCTTTTTTACAACAGCTGACCTACAATTTTTATGAAAAAATTGACAGTTTTGACAGTTTGTTGACTAAAGTTGACCTGGATATTTTTTATGAAGAAAGTTGACCTGCATATTTTTAATCAATGTCCAGCAGTAGTAGCAGATAGTTTACGACTGGATTACATTTAAGTCCACAAATGGCAGCTTAAAAAAAAAAAAAAAAAAAAAACCCTATAAAACAGTTAACAAATGACAATAAATAGCAACAACTAAACCAGAATTCATACTAAGTCTTGCATACACCAAAATTCTCAAAAAGTAACAGTTTTACAACCAAATGATTAACCAAATGCTTAAACTTGATAAAAAGTCTTGAAAGACAAATACATCAAACAATGAAAAAAAATGTGACATTAGGTCAAATTTCCATGGATTTCCTCTTGGTACCACTACTTTGACCAGCTTCTGCACCACCCCGTGTTGGGCAACCCCTCCTGTTATGGCCTGCACCCTTACATATTCCACATTTGATAACCTGACCCTTCTTTGACAACTTACCACCTTCAACAATATTATCATTCTCAAGCAATCCCTTTCTTCTACTCTTCTTTGGCCTACCTGCAGTAGCAATCTTTTTAGGTGGGAGGATTGGTATTGTCACATTTGACTTTGGCCACATATCCCTTCCATTCAATGGAATAATAGCATGTTGGTAAGTGTCAAACCATCTTTTTCTGTGATGAACTTGGTTTACCCACAACTCTGGTCTAGGAACTTTTGGGTCATTAGCTCTCATATTCCATATACAAGCTATGACATGTTTACATGGCATACCTGTTACTTCCCATTTTCTACAAGCACATGACTCCTGACCCATGTCAACAACCAATTGCTCATTGTTTGGTCCAGTCACTTGAAACATCCACCTGTTAAAAACTTCACACATGTTGCTCAATAACACATCAGAAACTGCCCTACCTGAAAAATGACTTCTGGACCATTGTCTTGGAGGAATATCAGACAAATACTTGTGAGCCTTAGCATCAAATGCTTTCAGATCAGCCATAAATTTTTCAAAGTGTGCTACTGTAGTAGCAGTAGCACACTTCCAAAGATGTTGCTTGTAAGCTAATCCCCTAAAATTCCTGGTTTTCATATTTTCATGTAAATGTCTCAAACAAAATCTGTGCTCTGCACAAGGGAATATCCTCTCAACAGCATGGATAAGTCCCTATAAAAAAAAATTAATTAAGTTATGGTAAATTTAAATTTACTTAATACAAAAAAATAAAAAAAATTCAATAAAATTAATACCTTTTGTCTATCACTTATGAAAGTGAAGTTTGACATTGATGTTAAATCCAAATCATCCCTCAGACATTCTAAAAACCAACTCCAAGAGTTATAGTTTTCACCCTCAACTATAGCATATGCTAATGGATAAATACCATTGTTAGAATCAACACCCACAGCACTTAAGATTTGTCCAGTTGCTGGTTCTTTCATGAATGCCCCATCTAACCCTAGCAAATCTCTGGATAAAGTTCTAAAGCCTTCTTTCAATGGTCCCAGGCACACATAACATCTAAAAAATCTCCTCTTCTCAACATCATCATCACATGGCTCAGTTAATAATCTCACAGTAGTACCAGGATTACTTCTACTAAGTTCTTCCAAATAATCTCTTAAATAATCATACTGTTTTGCATAATCACCCTCCACAACCTTTTTAGCAGCTTGTAGAGCCCTATAAGCCTTATATTTTGAAATATCCATATGAAACTCTTGCTCATACTGTGATTTGATTGCAGCAGTTGGGATTTTAGGATTTGTTGGAATCTGGTTAACCAATTTAGATGCAAGAAATTCATAAGTACAATGTTTAATGTTCCTAGACTGATGGCACACATGAATTGGTTTAAATGTTTTAACTATCCATGTCTCCATATTGGGAGTTTTAGAAACATACAGATTCCAATCACACACAACATTTACTTTCCTCCATGTCTTCTTTTTAGCTTCACCATGTACTGGTTTCTTACCCTTATCTTTCACCTTCTTGCCCTTTTCAACAACCCGTTTAGCCTTCTCAAGTACCTTTTCTTCATCACATTCACCTTGACATCCAACCTGTAATCTTAGTTTCTCATTTTTAATAAAAACAAGTTGCCTTCTAGTTTCAACTGCATGCATTCTCACTAATTCTTTGACTTCCTCTCTAGAACCAAACTCTTGTCCAACATAAAAATAAGTGTTACCAACTTCTTCATTATCTTTCAAAACCATTTTTGCTTCATTGATCTTTTTCTTCCTAATTTTTTTATCAGCATCTACACCCTCATAATCACTATCAAAATCATCATTATCCAAATCTTCTACAATAGTAAGGGAATTGTTTGGTGGCTCATATTCAGTAACAGCTTGACTAGCATTACCCATGAAATCACCATCCTTATCTATAGAGAAGTTAAAGTCACTCATATCTTCATCCTCATCTTCAAACTTATTATCTTCATCAACTATGTACAGCTCATCATCACTGCTAACTTCTATATCACAGACAACTTTATCATGGGTGTTTTTTAGCAGGCTTTTAGAATCATGTATAACACTAGGAAACTGTGAATAAAATTGGTCCAAACAACTGACCTGACTTGAGTCATCTACAACATCTTCATATTCAACAAACATGCTAATCTCCTTATGAGTACCAACATAACTAGTTAATAGTTTTACATCATCATCATTGGCAAAACTATGTAAACCATTATCCATATCAGATTCAGGCAATTGAAAGTGAAATTTATACCTACTAGACCTGTGATATCCTAACCACTCTAACTCTTCAACAAGACTTTCCACACCAAAATCAACACTATCAACACCATCGAATAAACAAACCTTACCATTCAAATACTCAATGTTTGGTGGTTTAGTAAATAAACCACCATAATGCAGCTTCACAGTAAATTTTGATGGACAATCAGCTGCAACAATATAATAACAAAAACAAGTTATTTCGAAACAAAGTAACAATATATGATACTGTCTAATCAGCTGCACAATATGATACTAGTATATACTGTATCAGCTGCAACAATATAATAACAAAAACAAGTTATTTCAAAACACAGTAATTATATGATACTGTCTAATCAGCTGCACAATATGATACTAGTATATACTGTATTCGTAGCATGAAAAAAAAACCAACTTACCATATAATTCCATTAGTTTTTCAATCCCATAATCCTGTCTGATAGCAAAAAAGGTATCAATACCCATTTATGTTGTTGATCGCCTGTTTTGTTTGATATTATGAACTTGCATAAAAGAAGAGTCGTATAAAAATTAGGGTATATGAACGACTCAATGTAACAGTGTTTTAGGTTAGAATACAAACCGTTTTCTATTAAATCGATCCAAATACCTGAATAAACATTAGTGTTGGGACAAAAATACCCTCACATGGGATTCACATGACCAGCTGAGTCGATCATAAACTAACGGGGTTAGGGAGCTAGGGCCATTCGTGCTTAGTATACAAAGTTTAGGGCCATCCATGCTCGTTTTTTAGTTAAAGGTGTAGCTTGCTTTTAGATACAAAGTTAATGGACCATCCATGCAATTTTGTCTTTGCTTTAAGGTGAGTTATAGTCCCGCTTTTCATACTATTTAAAGTATTTTGGGATGTGATTACATGCATTTTGTTTTACGTTTAGACACAAGTGGTAATTAAATTTAAATTATTCATTATGAGTTGAACGAAAATATTCTCTAGTCTGGTAACTGTAATCATTGGTTTCTACTGGTGAACGCGAATCCTATGGATAGATCTATCGGGCTTGACAACCCCATTTCGAGCTAGTCGCGCTAGCAATTTATAATCAGAATGTATTATTAGTTTGTATTTATTTGAAGATACACCTGTTCAGTGTATATATTGTGTTTGGCAAGGGTAAGAAAATGGTTAACTTGTTACCAGGTGGCTCATAGATAATGGAATAATATTTTATTTTTTCTAACATTTTAATTCTTGTGGTCTAAAGTTTATACGTTTATTTAAACCTATAATTCACTCAACATTTTTGTTGACAGTTTACTCGCATGTTTTCACAGGTACTTAATTGTTTGGTGCTTCCGCTGTGTTAGAAGTGTCTGCATGCATTTGGGCAGATTTTGTTAAACATTTTATAGAATATTAAAACTTTGCATTCTTGTTGGTTATTTAAACTTGTGGGTATTTGGTTGACAGTGTTTTATGTCAACTTTGATTATTTAATATGTTGGGTTTGTTTAAAACTACATATTTTGGTAAATTTCCTTTTTGAGAAACTTTTTGAATAAAAGAATGCAATGTTATTTATTAAATTCATTTAAAGTTCGATCAAGCTGTGGGACTAAGTGACGAAGCCGTTAAGTGTACTTGACGAAGCCATCACAGTTGGTATCAGAGCTTTGGTTGTAGGGAACTAGGCGGTCATAATGTGGTCAACCCGTGGTTTTTAGGGTGCATTAGAGTCTAGTCTACAGCCCGTCCTTTCTTGATATAGCATTATTATGCATTTCATTTCGTATGAGAAATAACATAAGCATTTATTTCTATTTTGTATGTGGTTTATGGTTTTACTGTTTGCAGATGTTGGCTTCCAGCAAGAATTCCGTTCCTGCTCCCATTTCCCCGTATGCCGCCCGTCGTCGTGCACAGCAACCTCGCCTGAGGGACCCTGTTAACTACTACATGGCTACCATCAATCATATGACTAGGGCATATACGAACGAGGCTCACATTGATGCTCTTAGCGACTGTATGCGTGTCTTCCCACATACGGAGGTGATGGATGAGATTAGAGCTGATATGAATACGTTCGTTAGCTTCAAGTATGGGATTGAGTTTGAGACTAGGAAGCGTAATGATAAGGCTAAAAAGGAACATATATTTCATAGCAAAATCCCCCAAGAAAGACAAGATTTTAGTTGCAATTGTTCATTTTCAAGTAATATTCGTTTATTTTAAATAAGTGCGAAGACAAAAAGCGAAAACGAAGATTTGAAGACAAAAAGGTCCAAAATGCTCAAATGTACAAGATACAATTAAAAAGATTCAAATTATTGATGAGGAACGTCTAAAAATGACAAGAGTACAAGTTACAAAACGCAAAGTACACAATATAAAATTGTACGAAAGGACGTTCGAAAATCCGGAACCGAGGCATGAACCAACTTTCAGCGCTCGACGCAACGGTGTAAAAATTACGAGTCAACTATGCACAAGAATAAAATATAATATTTAAATAATTCATAATAAGAATAATATTAAATAATAAAAAGTTGTTAATTGAGCATAGTTCAGGGGTCATAAGCGAAAATTCAAATTTATAATTTGCCTATAAAAGGCGACGTATTACGATCGATAGAGGGAGACTTTTTTCGATCATTTTTTCTATCTTTTTCTTATTTTTCTATCTATCAATATCTATAATTTATATCTATAATTCTCTATCATAATGTTAATGTAATCAGATATAACAATAATCTTAATTTTAATTTTAAATTATGATAATAATAAGATTTATGATAGAGATCGTTTGAGTGTGTAAGTCGAAATTCTGTCCGTGTAACGCTACGCTATTTTTAATCATTGTAAGTTATGTTCAACCTTTTTACATTAATGTCTCGTAGCTAAGTTATTATTATGCTTATTTAAAACGAAGTAATCATGATGTTGGGCTAATTACTAAAATTGGGTAATTGGGCTTTGTACCATAATTAAGGTTTGGGCAAAAGACCGACACTTGTGGAAATTGAACTATTGACTATTAATAGATGGGGGGTATTGTCTAATTGAGTGACAACTCATTGGAGTCTGTCGAACCTATCTTCAAATTAATTAACCTAATAATTAATAATGATTATGGTTGTCCTATTTAGTGATGTTCATATGGAATCTGTTATAATCATTTAATTAATCAATTGGGTTGGGTAATTGATTATTCATTCTGATCAAGTGGATGAATTAATATTCATAAACTAATTAAAACAGGGGTGGATTACATACAGTGATAACTGGTGTAATTGTTGACAGAAGTGATAACTGCGTCACAGTTTAAATCCTTAATCAGTTGGAATATTTGACTTCGGGTATAAGGGTAATTTGACGAGGATACTCGCACTTTATATTTATGACCGATGGACTATTATGGACAAAAACCAGATAGACGTATCAAATAAACCAGGACAAAGGACAATTAACCCATGGTAATAAATTAAAATCAACACGTCAAACATCATGATTACGGAAGTTTAAATAAGCATAATTCTTTTATTATATTTCTCATCGTATCTTTATTTACTGTCATTTTATTACTCGCAATTTTATTTACTGTCATTTTATTTATTGTCATTATTTTACGCACTTTAATTATCGTCATTTATCTTTACGCTTAAAATATAGAATCGACAAACCGGTCATTAAACGGTAAAACCCCCCTTTTATAATAATATTACTACTTATATAATTATATATATTTTGTATAAATATAGTTAAAAATATAGTAAGTATCACCAGCTCCCTATGGAACGAACCGGACTTACTAAAAACTACACTACTCTACGATTAGGTACACTGCCTATAGTGTTGTAGCAAGGTTTAGGTATATCCATTCTATAAAAAAATAAATATCTTGTGTAAAATTGTATCGTATTTAATAGTTTTTCCTAGTAAAATATAAACTATTTCGTATACACCTCGCATAACATCAAGTATTTTTGGCGCCGCTGCCGGGGAGCACTAAAACGCTATATTTTTAATTTATATTTGCAAAAATATAAAAAAAAAAAAAAAACGTAAAAAAAAAAAAAAAACGTAAAAAAAAAAAAAAAAATTAAAAAAAAAAATATATTTTTAAGATTTTGTCTATAAAAAAAATCTTAATTTTAAGATTTTGTCTATAATAATAACTTAGCTACGAGACATTAATGTAAAAAGGTTGAACATAACTTACAATGATTAAAAATAGCGTAGCGTTACACGGACAGAATTTCGACTTACACACTCAAACGATCTCTATCATAAATCTTATTATTATCATAATTTAAAATTAAAATTAAGATTATTGTTATATCTGATTACATTAACATTATGATAGAGAATTATAGATATAAATTATAGATATTGATATTGATAGATAGAAAAATAAGAAAAAGATAGAAAAAATGATCGAAAAAAGTCTCCCTCTATCGATCGTAATACGTCGCCTTTTATAGGCAAATTATAAATTTGAATTTTCGCTTATGACCCCTGAACTATGCTCAATTAACAACTTTTTATTATTTAATATTATTCTTATTATGAATTATTTAAATATTATATTTTATTCTTGTGCATAGTTGACTCGTAATTTTTACACCGTTGCGTCGAGCGCTGAAAGTTGGTTCATGCCTCGGTTCCGGATTTTCGAACGTCCGTTCGTACAAATTTATATTGTGTACTTTGCGTTTTGTAACTTGTACTCTTGTCATTTTTAGACGTTCCTCATCAATAATTTGAATCTTTTTAATTGTATCTTGTACATTTGAGCATTTTGGACCTTTTTGTCTTCAAATCTTCGTTTTCGCCTTTTGTCTTCGCACTTATTTAAAATAAACGAATATTACTTGAAAATGGAACAATTGCAACTAAAATCTTGTCTTTCTTGGGGGATTTTGCTATGAAATATATGTTCCTTTTTAGCCTTATCAATATCTCCACACTTGAGCGTTGCTTGTCCTCAAGCAATACAGTCTTGAAATAATATAATACATCACACGAATCACTTCTTTATTCTTCACACTTTGTACATCAGTGATTTTGATAGAGCGGTATAAACAATGATATTAACAATAGAACCATGGTTAAAGGTGGGTGTGTCATCCACAGTTGCCTTGGGTTTAGGTCAACGACACTTGCAATCAAATAGCCGATTTACTTTCGGTTTCCAAAGCAAAGTGCACATTTGAAAGGCGGTTTACAGTCCCACATGACTATGAAAATGTAGATCCTTAAGGAAATTGGATCTTTATGAAAACATTTGATCTTTTGAAAATTCAAGCTAGATTTTACTCTAGACAAGTTTTCTGATTTGATCCATCATCGGTGTTGTAAAATATATGTGTGGATCAATATTTTGGCTAAAAACTTTTAGGTTCGTGTAATCCACTGCTATCCCGGTATCGGAAAGCACACATCCAATTTACTTGTTCCGTATATTACCTTTCGGTAAACTACCGTCCGGTTGTAAAGGAAAGCGATGAACAAGAAACTGTTAAGGCAATGTCTAATGACATGCATTTGTTCATGGTCTAATTACGTGTCGGATGCTAGTACTATCCTTGGTAGGAGCAATAGTAAAGATCATCCTATGATTTTTCGGTCTGGCACAAGGTCCTGTCTCCGACCATGCTATGCAACCACCGTTCTTACGGTTGACACCCGATTTGGTTCAGGTGACCTAATGAATTCTGTTGAATTCCCAGGATTTTACGTTCAATGGTAATGAACGCATTGAAAATGGATTTTCAGAAAACAAATCGGTTTTAATTTTGATCAAAATATTTTCTCGTTCAAGCTCGAGTTTAGATATCATTGAATTCCATGAGTTTGAATTCTCAATCTTTAAGGTCAATCTCTAGGATTGAGTAATATCAATCTTAAAAGCTGATTTTTAATCTTTAAGGAGATTATCCTTTCTGGGGATCTGATTCATTAGTCTTATCAAGCTAATTTGCACGGTGCCCTCCTCATTTTACAAGACAGACCCTCTCATGGTTAGGATAAGTCTGACCACTTGGCGACCCTGTTTGATGCTGAGGTCCGTGAATTTCCTGCTGATTTTAGTGATGACTTTTCTAGGTTTTTCGTCAACCTACAGCTGGTCTGGACGACAACTTCATGACCTAAATCAAGAAGCGCGTTTCTTTTTCGAAAGACTTTACTTCCTTTTAATGATGGAATTGATTCATCGTGTAGATCCATCTTTCTTTCAAAAGTATTATAGTAAATCGGGTAAAACTGATTAGTATCATCCAAAACAAAAGTACCTGCAATAATCTTGTACAAAAATATGTGATAGATAGTTTTTAATTGAATAACTTGGTACATTCTCCCCACACTTAGTTTCTTTCTTTGCCTTTTTATTCTCCTTTATTCCATTTTAAATGAATTCAAGCATTTTAGGTTGTTTCTCAATTTATGTCCTTTCCGATAATTTTGGTATTATCACCTAGTTTTCACCGTTCATAAATATGTATAAACATGATTTTGACTTCATTTAATTGAAAATTTTTCAAATTTTCACAAAATTTGGCAAATAAACCAAGTATAAACCTGAGAGAATTTATAACCCTTCCCCACACTTAAGATCATGCAATGCCCTCATTTGCATGAAATCAGACTATAATTTAAATTCATGAGGGTGATTAGCGTAGAAAAGTGATTAAAAATACCGAGTTTGTAATTACAAAGCTCGTCGAATGATAGATGGCGCCTCATCGTTCATTCCTTCATTTGTTATATCATATTTGTTGTTTTGCGTCTTGTCGTCAAAATTAGTACCTTTTGCTGAACTTTAATGACAGTCTTTGAAAGTGCGTTGTTTTACCCTGTTTTGTACATAAGATAAAATACAAACATATATATATATATATATATATATATTTTTGAAGTTTGGTTTATAACCCCACTTTTCAAAAATTTATAAAGTATAATATTTTTGGCATACTTTAAATCAATAAAATTAAAAATAATGATAACAAAATTTGTCGCCCCGCCCTCGGGTAAAGTAATTTCGGCTTAATGACCTAGTCTTCAACTCACGACGAATTTTAGAAATCATTTTTTCAACTTAATGAATTAAAGTAAATTTTGTTTTTAAAAACTTAAATTAAAATGCATATTAATTTCATAAAAAACCTACAAAACAAAAATTCAGAATGGAGGAAGAAAACTAGTTCTTTAGTGTCTGCTAGCGGAAAAGACCAATCGGATTCCATTCTCGGAACTACACGAGAACAGAACAAATAACTTTAGACAGCATTATCTTTTTAGAACATTCGAATCTCCCCACACTTAGGTAGCTGTGGTGTTGAAATTGTGATTAACTTCATTGTCAATTTCTCTTGGTCCATAATCAACTTGCCTATCTGTGACTTTTTCTTTAAGCCAGTGCCCGGCTTCTTCCGTAATATCCCATAATTCAACTAGCTTCGCCCTTTCTTTAGGCGACAGATTGGATACTAACCGGTTACATAACTTAAAGTTCCCCTTACTTCTAGCATCAATAGCCCGTTTAAAAAGTTTCTTCATTGAACTGTTAATAATGGGGTCATTTAATTTCGTATCAATAACGGGGTTCTTTGTTATCATGTCATCATTAGGTGTTACTTCATTTTCCCCACACTTAGGCGTTTTATTATTATTAAGCACTACCGTTGGAGTTGGTAAAACAACATGGTTCTTACCAATCATTTTTTCTGGTTCAACGGTTTTGGTTGGTGGAGATTTAGACTTTCGAATCATAAAGGTGATAGATTTGTCACCACTTTTAAGTGTCATTCTTCCATTTCCTACATCAAATAACGCCCCGGTGGACGCAAAGAATGGTCGACCTAAAATTAGAGGAATGTTTGGGTCCTCTTCTATGTCAATGACAATGAATTCGACTAGAAAGGTTAAATTACCTACTTGAATGGGTAGGTTGTCAGCAATTCCAACTGGGTGCTTAATGGTTTGATCAAAGAGTCGAACACTCATATCCGTTGGACTTAACTTACCTACACCTAATCTCTTATATAAGGAAAGAGGCATAACACTTACACTTGCACCTAAATCTGCTAGTGCATCATACATGACACAATCACTAAGTAGACAAGGAACAATAAATTCACCCGGATCACCTACCCTAGGTGGAGGTTTTGGTGGAACTGTCTTCACCGGGTTTACTTCTACGGTTTTTGTTTCTTGCACTTTCTTATACTTCTTCTTCTTCTTCTTTCCAATGGTATCACCAACTTTATTACCTATTACTTGCTCATACTCAACTCCTTTTCTTGGAAACGGGAGGGGTGGTTTGTATGGTGTCACCACTGGCTTTACATACTCGGGTGGTGGTGGTGGTGGTGTAACTTCTTCATTGTTACTCACATCTAAAATCTTCCCATCTTCTGGTGCTGGTTTTTCAGAATTTGTTGACACCATGTTAACATTCTCTTTTCGAGGATTTACTTCAGTATTACTCGGTAGCTTTCCTTGTTCCCTCTCACTCATCATGCTAGCAAGAGTACCTACGTGCTTTTCTAGATTCAAAATGGAAGCTTGTTGAGTTCTTAATGACTGATCAAACCTCTCGTTCGTTTGGGTTTGAGATGTAATGAATTGTGTTTGAGATTCAATCAGCTTTGCCATCATTTCTTCTAGATTTGGCTTTTTCTCTTCGGGTTGTTGTGGTGGTTTATACAAGCTAGGTCTTTGTTGATTGAAAGTGTTGTTTTGAGTCGGTTGGTTATTCGGACCTTGTTGGTTATACCAGTTATTTTCGGGTCCTTTTGGATTGTAAAGAATGTTTTGATTTCGATTTAAGTTTAGCCTTGGCGGTTGATAATTATTTTGATAATTATTTCCCGGCCTTTGGTTCATATAGGAAACATTCTCTCGTTGTTCCATCGTTGGTTCAATGTGACAATCTTTCAATAAGTGTGGTCCACCGCATTGCTCACAACTGATTCGTATTGCGTGAATATCTTTATTCATCTTTTCCATTCGTCTTTCGAAAGCATCTATTTTTGCGGAAACGGAATCAAAGTCATGGCTAGAATCGGCTCTAGCCGCTTTAGATGATCGAAAGATATCTTTTTCTTGGTGCCACTCATGCGAGTGGGAGGCTGTGTTATCAATAATTTTGTAAGCTTCAGTTGCGGTTTTCTTCATAATGGATCCACCGGCTGTTATGTCGATGTCTTTTCGTGTAGCAACGTTGACACCTTGGTAGAATATTTGTACTATTTGGTAAGTGTCTAAACCGTGTTGAGGACATCCTCTCAACATCCTTCCTAATCTTGTCCACGCCTCATATAATGTTTCATTTGGCTTTTGCGTGAACGTAACAATTTCTCCTTGAAGTCTCACGGCTTTGGATGCCGGAAAGAATCGTTTAAGAAAATTTTTAATTAAAACATCCCATGTGTCAATCGCCCCTTCAGGTAACGATTCTAACCAATCTTTGGCTTCTCCCTTTAAAGTCCAGGGAAACAACATGAGATAGATCTGCTCATCTTCCACTTCTCGGATTTTGAATAGTGTACAAATTCTATTAAACGTACGAAGATGTTCGTTTGGGTCTTCATTCGGCGCACCACTGAATTGGCATTGATTAGTCACCATGTGTAGAATTTGTCCTTTGATTTCATAATCTGGAGCATTAACTTCTGGTTTAATAATGGCATGACCTTGGCCCGTGCGTGTAGCTCTCATTCGGTCTTCCATACTTAGAGGTTCTAGATTTTCCATGATTGGAAGTGTTGTATCTGAATCACTAGAGGTTTCTGATTTAATGGTTTCTTTCCTCAACAATCTCTGTTTGAATGATTGGTGGTTCCGGAGGAAAGTTTAATGGTTCGGGATCTACAAACCGTTCCTGAATATTCTCCGGATTCTCAATTGTGAGGTTTGTTTCAAAAACTGGATTATCGGAAATTTGAGTTTGAGGATTTGGTCGACTTGATGACGATTCTAAAGAAAAATCAACGGCGGCGATATTCGTTAAACGATGTCTTGATCGAGTTACAGGTGGTGAACGTATGACCGGCGGCGAACGTCTTGCTCGGTGCATTCACTGAATATCCTATTAGTTTTTAAAAAGGAAAGAAAAATTATAATAAGTTATCCAATTAATAGACTTTTCTGATTTTGCCCACGTTTCGAATAGCCAAAAGATGCAGCAGAGGGGCAGGATTCGTTTGGTCTCAATATAATTGAGTACTGTTTGGCTCCAATAACCCGGTCCACGTACAAATCCAACTATTACTACGAACCAGAAAATTTTGATGTCTATCAATTTAACCACTTAAAATAAATTTTCGTAATTTTAAGAAATTTAGAGAAGAAGTAGAAAAAATTCTAAGTCCTAAAAACTAGAATGGCGAGAAATAAGAGAGAAAAAGATTGCGCGTCGAAAAGTGTCGAAAAATGAAAAAGACAAAGAGTGGTTTGTAAACACGCGGTTAATCCAACCTTATAACTATCACTATCTTAAAATTAAAACTACAAATAGAGATTACTAATTGTAATTGTAATTGATACATAGGTAAAAGGCATCGAAAAATAAAAATAAGAAAATAACTATGGCAAAACTAAACTTAATACTAAAAGTTGCGAATATAGTCTAAAAATCTAAAGGTAATAAAACTAAAAAAAAAAAAAAAATTTATAGACAAAATCTTAAAAATATATTTTTTTTTTATAATTTTTTTTTTTTTTTTTACGTTTTTTTTTTTATTTTATATTTTTGCAAATATAAATTAAAAATATAGCGTTTTAGTGCTCCCCGGCAGCGGCGCCAAAAATATTTGATGTTATGCGAGGTGTATACGAAATAGTTTATATTTTACTAGGAAAAACTATTAAATACGATACAATTTTACACAAGATATTTATTTATTTATAGAATGGATATACCTAAACCTTGCTACAACACTATAGGCAGTGTACCTAATCGTAGAGTAGTGTAGTTTTTAGTAAGTCCGGTTCGTTCCACAGGGAGCTGGTGATACTTACTCTATTTTTAACTATATTTATACAAAATATATATAATTATATAAGTAGTAATATTATTATAAAAGGGGGGTTTTACCGTTTAATGACCGGTTTGTCGATTCTATATTTTAAGCGTAAAGATAAATGACGATAATTAAAGTGCGTAAAATAATGACAATAAATAAAATGACAGTAAATAAAATTGCGAGTAATAAAATGACAGTAAATAAAGATACGATGAGAAATATAATAAAAGAATTATGCTTATTTAAACTTCCGTAATCATGATGTTTGACGTGTTGATTTTAATTTATTACCATGGGTTAATTGTCCTTTGTCCTGGTTTATTTGATATGTCTATCAGGTTTTTGTCCATAATAGTCCATCGGTCATAAATATAAAGTGCGAGTATCCTCGTCAAATTACCCTTATACCCGAAGTCAAATATTCCAACTGATTAAGGATTTAAACTGTGACGCAGTTATCACTTCTGTCAACAATTACACCAGTTATCACTGTATGTAATCCACCCCTGTTTTAATTAGTTTATGAATATTAATTCATCCACTTGATCAGAATGAATAATCAATTACCCAACCCAATTGATTAATTAAATGATTATAACAGATTCCATATGAACATCACTAAATAGGACAACCATAATCATTATTAATTATTAGGCTAATTAATTTGAAGATAGGTTCGACAGACTCCAATGAGTTGTCACTCAATTAGACAATACCCCCCATCTATTAATAGTCAATAGTTCAATTTCCACAAGTGTCGGTCTTTTGCCCAAACCTTAATTATGGTACAAAGCCCAATTACCCAATTTTAGTAATTAGCCCAACATCACGTAACCGAGATGTGGACGCTAAGTTCGAGGCTCTTGAGAGCGTGATTCGTGGTCTGAAGACGGAGTTGGAGGAGGTGAAAGGAAAGTTGAGGAAGTATGAGACTCCTGAAGAGCCTCATACCGGCCCAGCTTATCACACCCACTCCAAGCAGATGTGATGTGATGCTCATGAGTAATCATTTTATTTCATAGACTATTTATCGTTTTTATACATTCATTTTTGGGTGATGTACGACGTTTTGCCAAGGATTTTGTTATGGGATATTTTCATTTATGTATGGATGATTATTTCTTTTATAACATCCGGTTATCATTATCATATTTTATTCTGGTGTTGTGACTCTTGGCATGTTATATTATGCGTAATATAGTTCATGTATGTTAGGTGCTATGTATGTTGTATGATTTTTATCATAAAGTATGTATGCATGTGGTGGCTATTTCTATAACTATCATAACTATCATGTTGTTACTCATAGTGTTCATTGACTATTATTTTAATGGTTAATCTTTTCGTGTTCGATCTATTCCTTTATAACACTAGTATTATTCTTAGTACTAAAGGTTATGTTATTTTGTTTTGAAGATCATTCCTCCCCGTGAGTCCAACGAAGCTCGTATGCAACGCCTAATTTCTGAAGGGATTGCAGCTGCTATGGCAGCTAATGCTAATGCCAATGCCAACAATCAGGTGGGATGCTCCCACAAGACTTTTATGGCAAGTCGTCCACAAGAATTTAGTGGCACCGAAGGACCCATAGGACTTACTCGATGGTTTGAGAAGGTTGAGTCTATTTTTCGGGTTAGCAGAGTCCGAGATGAGGACAAGGTTAGTTTCGCCAGCTGCTCTTAAAGACAGTGCTTTAACTTGGTGGAATAATTTGGTTAGCAGTTTGGGTAATGATGCTGCTTATGATTTGTCTTGGAATGATTTTAAAGAGAGGATGATCACCCGTTATCATCCCAGGGGTGAACTTAAGAAGTTGGAGACTGAGCTTAAGAACATAAAGATGAAGGGCACCGATTTAGATGCCTATGAGCAAAGGTTCTTTGAATTGACGTTGTTGTGTCCGAATGCGTATGCTGATGAGGACCATAAGATTGAAGCTTACATCGATGGGTTATCTGAACAGATTGAGCATGGGGTTGAGTCTAGTGAGCCCCAGACTATTGAAGCTGTTATGTCCATGGCACACAAGCTTAATGATAAGATTTTGAGGAGAAGTAAGAAAGCTGTTACTGATACCAGTGAGGAAGTTGTTAAAAAGGCTGATAATGGAAAAGGAAGTGGGATAACAACCGCAACCAAAACCAAAGTCAGCAGAAGAAATAAGATACTTCTGGTTCTAATAACCGTAATCAGCGTGTTTGTCCACGATGTTATAAGGCTCATGATGGCTATTGTACGGTTACTTGTAAGAGGTGTTCCAAGCAGGGAAACATTGCTAAAGATTGTACGGTGATTATGCCGGGTACTGCTACTCCTACAGCAAGTGGTGGTAATAATGGTGGTACCAATGGTGGTAATGGTAATGGGAAGCCGAGAAATGGTGGTAATCAGAAGGTTTGTTATGAATGTGGTAAGCCGGGGCATTTCCGTGATGCCTTGCCTAATAAGAAGACTACTGAGAACGCACATGGAAGGGCGTTCAATATTAATGCCAGGGATGCTGAGGAAGATCCAAAACTTGTTACGGGTACGTTCTTGGTCAACGATTTATCAGTTTATGTACTATTTGATTCAGGGGCTGATTTGAGTTTTGTGTCGAGTAAATTTAGTCCAAAAATCAAAACACCGTTAACTCCTTTAGAGAGAACTTATGTTGTAGAGGTAGCTAATGGTAAAGTGCTTACTGCTAAGACTGTGTATCGTAAATGTAACATTAATCTGGCCGGTAGAGATTTTGAGGTAGACTTAATACCGATTGACCTAGGCAGTTTTGACGTTGTTATTGGTATGGATTGGTTGTCTGCGAATCTTGATGAAATCGTGTGTTATGAGAAAGCTGTCCTTATTACTAATGTGGTTGGAGAGCCGCTGATGGTTTTTGGGGATAAGAAATGCAGATAGCTAAACCTTATTAGCTGTTTGAAAGTTCATAAACATCTTCGCAAAGGCTGTCATGCTATTCTAGCCCATGTTGTTGATTCTGATAAAGAAGAGAAGAGTATCGATGATGTTCCTGTTGCTAGAGATTTTCCCGTGGTATTTCCCGAGGATTTACCTGGCCTTCCGCCGCAACGCGCGGTAGAATTTTAAACGATCTTGTTCCCGGTGCTGCTCCCGTAGCACGTGCTCCTTATCGACTTGCGCCTTTCGAACTTCAAGAATCGTCGAGTCAACTTCGTGAGTTGTTAGATAAAGGTTTTATTCGTCCCAATTCGTCCCCTTGGGGAGCTCCTGTTCTATTTGTTAAGAAGAAAGATGGTTCTTTCCGTTTGTGTATTGATTATCGTGAACTGAACAAGCTTACAGTTAAAAACCGTTACCCTCTTCCTAGAATTAATGATCTGTTCGATCAGCTTCAAGGTTTGTCTGTTTATTCTAAGATCGATCTTCGTTCCAGTTATCATCAACTGCGTGTTAAAGAAACTGATGTTTCGAAAACCGCATTTCGTACCCGTTATGGTCACTATGAATTCCTTGTTATGCCGTTCGGATTGACAAACGCACCTGCTGTGTTCATGGACCTCATGAACCTTGTGTGTAGACCCTATCTGGACAAATTCATCACTGTTTTCATTGATGATATTCTTATTTATTCCAAGAGTGATGAAGAATATTTGAAGTTGGTGCTCGATTTGTTGAGGAAGGAGGAACTGTACGCTAAGTTCTCAAAGTGTGCTTTCTGGTTAAGAGAAGTTCAATTCCTTGGACATGTTATTAGTAAACATGGAATACAAGTTGATCCTGCCAAGGTTGAGGCAATTGAGAAGTGGGAAATTCTGAAGACTCCTACTCAGATCCGTCAGTTTCTAGGGTTGGCATGTTACTATAGAAGGTTCATTCAAGATTTCTCTCGTATAGCGAAACCTCTGACTGTTTTAACACACAAGGGAAAAAGTATGAGTGAAAGGGTGAATAAGAGACTGCTTTTCAAACTCTGAAGAAGAAGTTGACTACCGCTCCAATATTATCACTACCTGAGGGTAATGACGATTTTTTTGTCTATTGTGATGCATCGCGTCAGGGCTTTGGCTTTGTTTTGATGCAGCGGAAGAAAGTCATTGCTTACGCGTCACGTCAGTTAAAGATCCATGAACAAAATTATACAACCCATGATTTAGAATTGGGAGCTGTTGTGTTTGTACTTAAGATTTGGATACATTATCTGTATGGGGTCAAAAGTAAAATGTACACTGATCACAAAAGTCTTCAACATATTCTTGATCAAAAACAGCTAAATATGAGGCAGCGAAGATGGGTTGAGACATTGAATGATTATGATTGCAAACTTTTATATCATCCGGGAAATATCAATGTTGTGGCTGATGTGTTAAGTCGTAAAGAGAGGGCTGAACCTCGCAGGTTTAGAACCTTGAATATGACCATTCGAACAAACCTCGCAAGGCAGATTCTTGAGGCACAACAAGAAGCCTTGAAGGAGGAGAATTTTGTGAACGAGAAAGTCAGAGGCATGGCTAAGAAGTTTGAGGTACGAGCAGATGGTACTAGATATTTTGTGGGACGCCTTTGGGCTCCGAAATTTGGTGATCTACGATAACTTGTTTTAGATGAGGCTCATAAGTCTAGGTACTCTATTCATCCTGGTTCAGGAAAGATGTATCATGATCTTAAAGAGCTGTATTAGAGGCCTAATTTGAAAACTGATGTGGCTACGTATGTGGCAAAGTGTTTGACCTGTGCTAAGGTTAAAGCTGAACATCAAAAACCGTCTGGACTTTTGGTGCAACCTGAGATTCCCGAGTGGAAGTGGGAAGGTATTACGATGGATTTTTTTACAAAGTTACCGAGAGTAGTGGGTGGTTATGATACCATTTGGGTGATTGTTGACCGACTCACAAATGTAACATCCCGCCTTTTTCCGTTTACCTTCCGTTATATTATTTTAAAGTCCGTTATATAGCATCTTCCGTTAATACGCGTTTTAAAATATCTCGTTTAGGTAATTCACGCACCCGCTTTTAAACTTGAGGGACTAAACTTGCCAAGATGCCAAAGAGTTGACTAGGTCAAATGGTCAAACCTTATCCTCTCCATTCATTCATCACCTCCCTCTCTAATACTTCCATTCTTTTTCTCTCAAACACCCAAACCAAGATTCATCATCTATTCAAGATCTAGCAAGCATCAACTCAAACAAATTACATATTCGGAATCCTTGCATCTTCCTCTTCGAATCCATACCAACTTTCTTACATTTGGGTAACTTTCTAAAAACACTAGATTTTGTGTTCTTGATGTTTTTAACTTACAAAAGTGTAAATTAGTGTCTATGGCTCAAGTCAAACATGAATATGTGATTTATATGCTCGATCTTGTTATTTTAAGTAACTAGCATGAACTTGAGAGTTGGTGTGTTTGATTTTGTGATTTGGTTGCTTAAATGTTGTTAGATGTTAAAAGTGCATGTATTAAATGTGTTACTAGCATCACTAGCTTCAATTTGATGTGTATGTTGACTTGGAAAGACTCCATTAACATGATTGATGAAATTATGATTTTGAGTTAGGGTTTAATAGGAGTAAAATGAATTTTTGATGCACCAAATGCCATGAAATGTTGTTGGTGAGTGTTTAGTTGCAATGTGTGTTTAATTACCATCGAAACGGCATATCATACATGTAAATTGGTTGCCCGAATCATGAGACACATTCAATGAACTTGAATGTAATAAATGCGTTTTGGTTGTTTTAAATGTTTATTTGATTGATGAAATGTGTTTAGTTGTTTTCCTCGTCAAAATACCTTTTCGATGACATAAGTTACATGTTTTGATTGTTTGCGAATCATAAAATGTGATTGTTTGAAGTTTGGTTCGTGTACTTGTGTGATTTTAGCAACAGGGTCTGTGTACCAATCTGGACACCGTCCAAAATCCTAGATGTCGTCCAGCCCTTCATTGCTGGATGCCGTCCAGCCAATCTGGACGCCATCCAGATGAACTACCAGATTCTGCTTTGGATGTTCGTTCACCGTTTAATTCTAACTATGCTACGCACCTCTGATTAACATGTAACTTGTTCTAACATGCTCATATATGATTATAAAACTAAAAAAAATTGTCCGAGACCCGACCCGAATGTGTTGACTTTTTCGTTGACCTTGACTTGACCAAAGTTGACTTTTATTCAAACTTAACCGAATACTTATGCAATCGTTCTAACATGCTTTTATACTTGTATCTTGCATGAAACTTAACAACGTGATTCACATGCTATCTATTAATCGAGTCGTAACGAGCCATAGGACTAATTGAACACTTTGACCAACTTCATGCTTACCGATATTGATACAACCTATTGTTTAGGTCGAGACTAGCATTCTTTCTTGCACACGTTTACTTTGTGAAGTACATTTACATTCGTGCACTCAAGGTGAGATCATAGTCCCACTTTTACTCTTTTATACTTATATTTAGGATGAGAAAACATAAACGATTCATACTTTTATACTTTGAACACAAATACGAAAGAAAAGATACATACGAGTTAGAACAAAAATCCTCAAGTCCAATTATCATTAGTTACACTTGTAGGGTGTAAGTGAGAACTTATGTTGTGTGGCCATACGGGTTTAACGAACCCTCATTCGGACGGTTCGCTACCTTTAGCGAATGAAATATAATTTTATCGGTATATTGTATATTCTAACACTATTATGCAGAGGTAAGATTCAGTTAAGCTTTGGTAATTGGGTGCTCGTGATACAAATAACATCTTTGGGATGTATACGCTTGATAATCATTTTATACTAAATCTTGTAGTTCAAATACATACTTTACAAATACACCTATGATTTCATCAACGTTTTCGTTGACAGATTTTTCTATGTTATTCTCAGGTCCTTGAATGCTAAGAGAAACATGCTTCCGCACTATACTATTTGATACTTGCTTAGATGTCGAGTATACATGCATACGTGGAGCATCTTTTGACTTATTCTTAAATTGTGTTGCATATGTTTCAATTGTACTTTAAACATTGTAATGTAACTAGTTGTTGAACTACTTTGTAAACCTTGAAACATCCTCACTTTTGAAATGAATGCGACATATTTTGGTCAAACGTTGTTTTAAAAGACTTATAACTACGTAACGGGACCTAAGTAGACGGCACCGTCAATGACGAATTTGTCGAGTCGCCACAGATGGTATCAGAGCGTTGGTTATAGGGATTTAGAGTTCATTGGTGTTAACCCCGAGTCATAGGGTACATTAGTGAGTCTAGACTACAACCGGCATATAGACTTGAAGTAGGAATTACTTGACTACTTGTGCATTTATACTCGAACTCTTCTATTTATATCTAACTCTTTTTCCATCTTAATCTCACGTTGTTTAATTTGATTGACACACCACCTTGACCTTATGAGGTAAGGTCGAATGCACATATGAATTAGGGTAATATAATTTCCGGGATTATATTACGGTGACTCATATGGACGTTCCGACATTATAATGTAAAGAATTTAGGGCGAGTCATGAAAAATTTTCTATCTTTATTTCATATCACGATTAGTTTTATTAAGAATACTAATCAACGATATTCTTGTGTCTTGAAGGAACAATGCCTCCGCGCCGAGTCCCACGCAATGAAACTCCCGAACAAGCTCTTCAACGAATGATAGCCACCGCCGTAGATGCGGCCATGGCCGGTCACTCTTCCAACAACAACAACAATAACAACAACCATAACAACAACAACAATGGAGCCGATAACTCAAACGAGGGATGCTCCTACAAAGCTTTCATGGGGTGCAAACCTCATACTTTCGATGGGACCGGAGGACCGGTTGCTCTCACTCGATGGTTTGAGCAAACGGAAGCCGTTTTTAGCATAAGTGGTTGCCGGGACCAAGACAAGGTCAAATATTCCACCCACACTTTTGCCGGTATCGCTCTCATGTGGTGGAACACGTATGTAAAATCAGTGGGTACCGATGAATCCCACGCTCTCTTGGTACGATTTAAAAGAAAGGATGATCACCGAATACTTTCCGCGCGAAGAGACCCGAAGGCTCGAAAGCGAGCTAAGAGGTTTGAAAGCGGTCGGAAATGACCTCAACGCTTATAATCAATGGTTTGCCGAGCTAGCTCTAATGTGTCCAAACCTTGTAAATTCTGAGCCTCTACGAGTTGAACTTTACATGGATGGCCTTCCTAAGAGCATCAAACACGAGGTAATGTCATCCAAGCCCGCTAACCTACAAGAAGCTTTAAAGATGGCCCGCCAATTGATTGAAACGGTGGATGAAATCGTAGTACCGGCAACTAAGGCCGAGGATAAATTGGGTGGCAACAAAATAAAATGGGAAGCCACTCCATCAAACAACTACAACAACAACTTCACCAAAAAGCCTTTCACCTCCGACGGCAAGAAGAGTTATGCCGAAAACTTGCCTTATTGTAACAAGTGCTACAAACATCATCTTGGTGAATGTGACAAACCATTTTGCGTCAAGTGTCAAAGGAGTGTCCACGTGGCCCACGATTGTAGGAATACCGCCCCTGTTTCTCAAAAGGGGCCCAATGCACCAAGAGCGGGTGTTTGTTATGAATGTGGCCAACCGGGTCATTATAGGAATGCATGCCCCAAGAAGGAAGCTAACCCCAATGCACGTGGCCGAGCTTTCAACATCAATATCGAGGAAGCTCGAGATGACAATGAACTAGTCACGGGTACGTTTCTTCTCAACAATTCTTATGTCTCTTGTTTATTCGATTCGGGTGCCGATAAGAGTTTTGTATCCAAGACATTGACTCATTCTTATAGCTCTCCACCACTTCTACTAGATACTACTTATACCATTGAAGTGGCCAACGGGAAATTATTGAGTGTCGACAAATTTTATCGGGGGTGTACGTTAAACTTAATGGGTAAAGAGTTTGAAATTGACTTGATACCTATAGAACTAGGGAGTTTCGATGTAATCATTGGTATGGATTGGTTAGCCAAAACGAAATCTCACATCCTTTGTGATCTTAAAGCAATTCAAATTCCTACCGGACTCAACCTCGTATCATGCCTTAAAGTCTAAAAATACCTTCGTAAAGGTTGTTTCGCGATTCTAGCCCACGTTAAGAAAGTCGAGACCGATGAGAAGCATATCAATGATGTGCCAATTGTTAGTGACTTTTTTGATGTTTTTCCCGACGAATTGCCGGGTCTTCCACCTCATCGACCGGTAGAATTCCAAATCGATCTTATTCCGGGAGCCGCACCTGTCGCGCGTGCACTATATAGACTTGCTCCATCCGAAATGCAAGAATTGCAAAGTCAAATTCAAGAACTACTTGACCGTGGTTTTATCCAACCTAGCCATTCACCATGGGGCGCTCCGATTTTATTCGTTAAGAAGAAAGATGGATCCCTACGAATGTGCATTGATTATCGTGAACTAAACAAATTAACGGTTAAGAACCGATATCCTCTTCCACGCATCGACGACCTCTTTGATCAACTACAAGGATCATGCGTATATTCAAAAATCGATCTCCGCTCGGGTTATCATCAACTAAGGGTTAAGGGGGAAGATGTCTCCAAAACCGCTTTCCGAACTCCTTACGGTAGTTATGAGTTTCTTGTAATGCCATTCGGATTAACCAATGCACCGGCAGTGTTCATGGACCTCATGAACCGCGTGTGCAAACCGTATCTCAACAAATTCGTTATTGTATTCATCGACGATATCTTGGTCTATTCTAAAAGCGAAGAAGAACACAAATAACACCTCCGACTCGTACTTGAACTCTTGACTCTTGAGACAAGAACGACTTTATGCCAAATTCTCCAAGTGTGAATTTTGGTTGAAGGAAGTTCAATTTCTTGGTCATGTTGTAAGCGATCAAGGTATTATGGTCGATCCCGCAAAAATCGAAGCCATTAGCAAATGGGAGACTCATACCACTCCTACTCACATTCGTCAATTCTTGGGCCTCGCCGAGTACTATCGTAGATTCGTCGAAAACTTTTCTTTGATTGCACGTCCTCTAACCGCGTTAACTCACAAGGGAATGAAATTCATTTGGGCAACCGAACAAGAATCCACGTTTCAAATCTTGAAGACAAAGCTAACCACCGCCCCTATCTTGTCACTTCCTGAAGGCAATGATGATTTTGTTGTATATTGCGATGCCTTGAAACATGGTTTTGGGTGTGTATTGATGCAACGAAAGAAAGTCATTGCTTATGCATCTCGAAAACTAAAAATTCATGAACAGAACTACATGACCCATGATCTTGAACTCGGAGCTGTTGTCTTTGCACTCAAAATGTGGAGACATTATGTTTATAGGACCAAAAGTACCATCTTCACCGATCACAAAAGCCTCCAACAAATCTTCGATCAAAAGCAACTAAACATGAGACAACGACGGTGGATTGAAACTTTGAACGATTATGATTGTGAGCTTCGTTACCATCCAGGAAAGGCAAATGTAGTAGCCGATGCCTTAAGTCGAAAAGAAAGAGCGGTGCTTCTTCGTGTCCTGAGCTTTAAACATCACCATCCACACCAATCTCAATAACCAAATTCGGGTAGCTCAAGATGAGGCTCTCAAGGATGAAAACATTTCTCTTGAACGCTTGAACATCCTCACCTCTCGATTTGAAGTTAAGGAGACCGGACTCCGATATTTCACCGGAAGAATTTAGGTGCCTAGTTATGGGGACTTGCGAAACCTTATTTTAGACGAAGCCCATAAGTCAAGATATTCGATTCACCCCGGTGCCAATAAGATGTACCACGACCTCAAAGAACAATATTGGTGGCCGAACATTAAAAGGGACGTCGCTACTTATGTTGGAAAATGCCTAACTTGCTCCAAGGTCAAAGCTGAACATCAAAGGCCATCCGGGTTACTTCAGCAACCCGAAATCCCGCAATGGAAGTGAGAAAGAATAACGATGGACTTTATCACCAAACTACCCAAGACAATAGGCGGTTATGTTACCATTTGGGTTATTGTCAACCATCTCACCAAATCCGCCCACTTCCTAGCCATGAAGGAAACCGACAAAATGGAGAAACTTGCACAACTTTACATTAAAGAGATCGTAGCCCGTCACGGTGTACCATTATCGATTATTTCTGATCGAGATGGCCATTTTGTTTCTAGATTTTGGCTTACTTTAAAAGAAGCGTTGGGAACACGATTAGACATGAGCACCGCATACCATTCACAAACCGACAGACAAAGCGAACGCACAATTCAAACCTTGGAAGACATGCTACGAGCTTGCGTTATCGATTTCGAAAAAGCTTGGGACAAGCACTTGCCTCTCACCGAATTCTCCTACAATAATAGTTATCACACGAGTATTAACGCCACACCATTCGAAGCATTATATGGCCAAAAATGTCGTTCACCTCTTTGTTGGGCCGAGGTAGGCGATACACAAATCACCAGACCCGAACTCATTCATGAAACAACTGAGAAGATCGTTCAAATTCGAGATAGGCTTAGGACAGCTCGTAGTCGTCAAAAGAGCTATACCAACATTAGACGCAATGACCTCGAATTTCAAGTCGGTGACCGCGTAATGTTAAAAGTCGCACCTTAAAAAGGTGTAATCTATTTCGGGAAACGCGGGAAACTAAATCTGTGGTATATCGGTCCTTTCGAAATCTTGGAGCGTGTTGGAACCGTTGCTTATCGTTTAGATCTTCCACCTCAATTGAGCTCCGTTCATCCTACTTTCCATGTATCAAATTTGAAGAAGTGCCTTGCCGAACCCGAACTCGTCATCCCTCTCGAGGAGCTTACTATTGATGACAAACTTCATTTTATGGAGGAACCGGTTGAAATTGTGGATCACTCCGTTAAAACGCTAAAATAAAACCGAATTCTGATTGTTAAAGTCCGTTGGAACGTCAAGAGAGGACCCGAGTTTACTTGAAAAAGACAAGATCAAATGAAAAATAAGTACCCTCATTTATTCGTGGATTTGGAAACGCAAGATCTCGAGGAAGAAACAACGACTACTACGCCTACTTAAATTTCGGGACAAAATTTCTTTCAAGGAGTAGGTAATGTAACATCCCGCTTTTTTCCGTTTACCTTATATTATATTATTTTAAAGTCCGTTATATAATTATAACATCTTCCGTTAATACGCGTTTTAAAATATCTCATTTAGGTAATTCACGCACCCGCTTTTAAACTTGAGGGACTAAACTTGCCAAGATGCCAAAGAGTTGACTAGGTCAAATGGTCAAACCTTATCCTCTCTATTCATTCATCACCTCCCTCTCTAATACTTCCATTCTTTTTTCTCTCAAACACCCAAACCAAGATTCATCATCTATTCAAGATCTAACAAGCATCAACTCAAACAAATTACATATTCAGAATCCTTGCATCTTCCTCTTCGAATCCATACCAACTTTCTTGCATTTGGGTAACTTTCTAAAAACACTAGATTTTGTGTTCTTGATGTTTTTAACTTATAAAAGTGTAAATTAGTGTCTATGGCTCAAGTCTAACATGAATATGTGATTTATATGCGCGATCTTGTTATTTTAAGTAACTAGCATGAACTTGAGAATTGGTGTGTTTGATTTTGTGATTTGGTTCCTTAAATGTTGTTAGATGTTAAAAGTTCATGTATTAAATGTGTTACTAGCATCACTAGCTTCAATTTGATGTGTAGGTTGACTTGGAAAGACTCCATTAACATGATTGATGAAATTATGATTTTGAGTTAGGGTTTGATAGTAGTAAAATGAATTTTTGATGCACCAAATGCCATGAAATGTTGTTGGTGACTATTTAGTTGCAATGTGTGTTTAATTACCGTCGAAACGGCATATCATACATGTAATTTGGTTGCCCGAATCATGAGACGCATTCAATGAACTAGAATGTAATAAATGGTGAGCATTTAATGTGTTTTGGTTGTTTTAAATGTTGATTTAATTGATGAAATGTGTTTAGTTGTTTTCCTCTTCAAAATACCTTTCCGATGACATAAGTTACATGTTTTGATTGTTTGCGGATCATAAAATGTGATTGTTTGAAGTTTGGTTCGTGTGCTTGTGTGATTTCAGCAACGGGGTCTGTGTACCAATCTGGACGCCGTCCAAAATCCTGGACGCTGTCTAGCCCTTCATTGCTGGACGTCGTCCAGCCAATCTGGACGCCGTCTAGATGAACTACCAGATTCTGCTTTGGATGTTCGTTCACCGTTTAATTCTAACTATGCTACGCACCTCCGATTAACATGTAACTTGTTCTAACACGCTCATATATGATTATAAAACTCAGAAAAATTGTCCAAGACCCGACCCGAACGTGTTGACTTTTTCGTTGACCTTGACTTGACCAAAGTTGACTTTTATTCAAACTTAACCGAATACTTATGCAATCGTTCTAACATGCTTTTATACTTGTATCTTGCATGAAACTTGACAACGTGATTCACATGCTATCTATTAATCGAGTTGTAACGAGCCATATGACTAATTGAACACTTTGACCAACTTCATGCTTACCGATATTGATACAACCTATTGTTTAGGTCAAAACTAGCATTCTTTCTTGCACACGTTTACTTTGTGAAGTACATTTACATTCGTGCACTCAAGGTGAGATCATAGTCTCACTTTTACTCTTTTATACTTATACTTGGGATGAGAAAACATAAACGATTCATACTTTTATACTTTGAACACAAATACGAAAGCAAAGATACATACGAGTTAGAACAAAAATCCTCAAGTCCAATTATCATTAGTTACACTTGTAAGGTGTAAGCGAGAACTTATGTTGTGTGGCCATACGGGTTTAACGAACCCTCATTCGGACGGTTCGCTACCGTTAGCGAATGAAATATAATTTTATCGGTATAGTGTATGTTCTAACACTATTATGCAGAGGTAAGATTCAGTTAAGCTTTGGTAATTGGGTGCTCGTGATACAAATAACATTTAACGACCCGTCCTAATCCATCTGGAAGAATACATTACATTTGGTTACATCGCGAGGTACTTGACCTCTATATGATACATTTTACAAACATTGCATTCGTTTTTAAAAGACAAACTTTCATTTCATCGAAAGTTGACAACATGCATACCATTTCATAATATATCCAACTATAAATGACTTAATAATATTCTTGATGAATTCAATGACTCGAATGCAACGTCTTTTTGAAATATACCATGAATGACTCCAAGTAATATCTTTAAAATGAGCAAATGCACAGCGGAAGATTTCTTTCATACATGAGAATAAACATGCTTTCAAGTGTCAACCAAAAGGTTGGTGAGTTCATTAGTTTATCATAAACATTCATTTCCATCATTTTAATAAACCACAAGATTTCATATATTGTCACGCGTAACTCGCGAATTAAACTTCATTCATATGGTGAACACCTGGTAACCGACCTTAACAAGATGCATATAGAATATCCCCATCATTTCGGGACTCACATCGTGAAAGGACCCGTCCTAATCCACCTGGACGAAGTCATCAACATTTGGTCCCATTGCGATGATCGGCTCCAAGTAATGTCCTTATATTGAGCAAATGTACAGCGGAAGACTTAATTCGTACCCGAGAATAAACATGCTTTAAAGTGTCAACTAAAAGGTTGGTGAGTTCATAGGTTTATCATAACAATCATTTCAATATGTTAATCGACCACAAGATTTCATAACCATAAATATAATACACTCGCAAGTGTATGTAAAGCATTCTAAGTGGTTGAGCACTTGGTAACCATACTTAACATTTAATCAACGTCGCATATTCCCTTTATTATGAAATCTCACTACACCGTACCAAGTGTAGTCACCAAAACGAAGTACTGTGCAACCGTTGAATACTGGTCGTCCAGTCCGGTTGGGGTTGTCAGGCCCGATAGATCTATCAACAGGATTCGCGTTTACAATACCCATGTAAATAGTAGTTACCAAGCTACAGGGAATTATGCCAGTGGTACAACTCAACGTAGAATATATTTTTAAGTACTTGTGTCTATTTTGTAAACATTTATAAAAGCAGCACATGTATTCTCAGCCCAAAAATATATATTGCAAAAGCAATTAAAAAGGGCAAATGAAACACACTTTTGCCTTGAAGGTATTTAATTCGACTTGGTCTCCGATAGATATCACGAACCTAACCATATATATAATATATCAACATATTTTCTTTTTAAGTAATCGTTACATATATATATACTTTTAATACTTTTAATATTTTCTTAGTCCGTAGTTAGCAGTCCGATGTTAGTGGTCCACAATTAGTTGCTTAAATAAAATAAATAAAGACCCCATCGTATTCGTATTGATCAGAATTAATCTCGACCCATGGTACCATGTTGTCAAATGACGTGTTGCGTACATAAAGTACCGTGTTGTCAAATGACGTGTTGCGTACAATCATGAGGTCTTATGATTAATCTTCTCGTGTTGTTTACGGGTGGTCCTGAAATATATAAAATCAAATCATAAGTAATTATATATAAAATATCATATTAATTAGAAAAGTTATGATTAATTTACTTTTTCTCCAAATATTTTCGTAGCTAAACTAGCTTCAGATACCCAATCTTGTTTTAGTCGTAGTTTCTTCATTACAACTCCGTTTTTGTTGGTTCAACTTGCCACTTCCTTGGATCGAGTCAAATTTTAAGAATATGAACTGAAAATACCTTAGTTTGTATTCGAAATCATAGGTTATAGGTCAAACTTTGGTGAAACTTATGAAAGTGATCATTTTCCATCATAAAAACAACATTTAATGATCATTTTTCTAAAAATACTTGCACTTTGAGTTAAACCATGAAATTTTTATGTGTTAACATATTCATAAGAAATATCATTTTTCCAGAACATGAACTTCCAATTCAAAGTTCAAGATGGTTTTTAATTATCCAACCCAAAACAGCCCCCGGTTGCACTCCGACGACGTAGATTCAGTTTTTAAGATGTTCTTTGTAAAACCAAGTCATATCTTATTAGGTTAGCATATCATTATAATATATTGCAGGTCTTGAAGTGTTTTAAAAGTCAAGTTAGAAGGATCTATTTAGTTTGCGAACAAGTTTGAAATCATTCAAACTATGTTCTTGTTGTTAAAATTTTATACCACAAAATAAGATAGCTATATGAATATGAATTGAATAAGATTATGAACAAGGTTACTACCTCAAGTTACTTGGACAAAGTTACTGCAAAAGATAAGAAATAATCTTAAAATCAAAGAGTGGTGGAGTTAGATCAAAAAGTTAGAAGTAAACTTCTTCAAATGGGTGGTGATATGTTCTTGAAAGAGTTTTCTTATGGTGTTTAAGGCTTGTAATTGAAGCTAAATGATGGGGAAAATGCTTGGAGATGATCAAGTATGAAGTTAGGAGTATTTTGAGAGAGAAATGAGGGTGTAGGTATGAGAAAATGGAGTGAAGAAATGGTGTTCATTTATAAAAACGTTTTTAGTTTATAAAGAAAGAAAATGATTCCTAATTTTGTTTTCTTACTAATAATTCATACTACTTGATAAATTCTAGTTATCTCATATATAGGGCAGTAATAATGTTGATTAAGATATTGATTTTATGTGTATATACCAATAGTAAATACATATAGAAGCTGTGTATGATACGGTACATATACCCTAGATATACGTATAGAAATCTTGAGGAAACGGAACGAGAATTCAAATATAGCTATCTTTTGTGAATATACTTATATTGTTTTATGTATTTAAGTCCTTAAAAAATGATTAAATACATTATATATACGATACATGTATAAGCATTATAGATTATAAGTATATATATCAAAGAATGTTACGTATAGTTATCGTTTTGAAAACTTAAGTTAGTAGTTTCAAAATATACTTATAACTCATTGTCATTAGTACACAATGAGATGTTAAACCATCCTTAGATCATGTTAAATATATATAAATACATATATATATATATATATATATATATATACACAAACGTATAATTATCATATGTTATATAGTTCGTGATATCATCGGTCATATTGGACGGTCAAACGTTGTGTAAAACTCTTTTCAAAAACACAAGTCTCAACAATTTGGATTGCTTATCATGTTGGTATGGTTTAATTTATGTAAATATTAATCTCATAAGTATAATTTGGTCAGAAAATTCCGGGTCATTACAGTACCTACCCGTTAAAGAAATTTCGTCCCCGAAATTTGATAGAGGTTGTTATGGATAACAATAAGAAGGTTTTCATGACAAATATAAGGTGATAATGGAGTTTTATCATCATTGAGTAATGTAGATAAAACGATTCAATTATGCGAAGAATATAAATGAGACTATCGTAAAAGAGTGAGATGAGTAAAATATATTCGTCTTAACCGATGACGTAGTTATGATTGATTTCCGGGATTTAAGGGATTTAAAGAGAATCTTACGTAATAAGATTTGGTTCTTTAGTGATTAAGGAAATCAGGATCTTCTTTGATTATATGCAATAATCTGTTTCGATTGCTCTGTCGGATATTTCACTATAAATTCACCCCTTCGTTTCCATATTTTCCACGACTCACACCTTCTATTCTTTCTCCCTTGATTCTTACTTTAAAGCATTCATCAATAAGCTCCATCCAGTCCTGATTCTTGATATACTCCTAACTTTTATATCTGTCATTCTTCTTTTTCATCTACCACCAGAAGAATCTATTTACTTCTACTATACTCTTGTGTTTATAGTGTTTTTAATTCTCCCGTGTCTCTATATTGCTATCTGCATCGATATACACGGTTTGTAATTTCGGGGTTATTATCGAAGTTTATATTCTTCATTATTTTTCGGAGCTTCATGCTTTCGTTTTCTCTTCCCTACTTCGAGTCAAGCGAGTAATGGTCCGAAATTCGTAGGTATGAAATTCAGGATGAACATAGCTAATGTTCTAAGAAGAAAATGGTAATAGAATGATTTTGATTTGTTAAATTACCAGAATACCCTGGAGAAGACCGAGTCATCCAGAAAAATATTCTCTTGATATGTTTAGAGATTATATAGAATGTAAGAGTCGTGTAAATAGCACATGATGACGGTACTGTGAATCATCATGCTTCATTAGAAACTTAGCATAACTTACTGTAATATAATGACGTTGATCAAGTGTCATTATATTATACTAATCCATGCTTCAGTTCCCAATACTACTTCAAAACATTCATATTTTAAACTCGAAGGTTTCAGAATTTAGAAACTAACACAGTTTCTTTTATGTTGCAGATATTACGGAGAGATAAATGATCTCAGATACGAATAGTTGTGAAAATATCGCCAGAAATATGGAGAATATTTATAATAGAACATACGAGAATATCTTAGAATTTCTAATATCAATGGATGATGAAGAAGATTTGTCTGTGAAGGTTTAGAATGAGAAATAAGATGTTTGCTAACGATTTCAGCAGGCACAGAATCATTTGAATTCTTTGAAGGCAAACATATTCTTTGTGATTTGTCCACGGCTTTCTTCATAGTTTCACATAATCCGCTTTTCGGTACTAAATTTTCTATCGAGCATTCCTAACACTCCTTTCTTTATCATCAAACTTTTGGCCATTAAGATCATCTACAACATGCTGCTTCGTCAGCATTTTCAAAGTTAACTGATCTGGGTCATCGGTTATCAAACCGAGGTAGTTTCAGGAGAATTGTGTTTTTAGAATGATTAATCGCTGATGGTAATATTGTGGAATATAAAAGGTTCCCCAGTAATAAATAAGAGTACGCATATATATCGCGGTTATAATAAAGTTGTTTCGGATGAAAAGTCGGAGTTGACTTGCTGGAGCTGTGACAAAATTAGCTACTTTGGAAAGGGATTGCAAAACGATCTTCGGTAATAACATTGTCAAAGGAACTAGAACATATACGTGTCAAACGTTTACTCAGTTTTCGAGGGTTTTTCAGGTGCATAACTATATGCATCAATCTTTTCTTCCGTAGATGAAGTGCGGTTGGTTTATCCCCTCGATTGAGGTGTTTTTAAGAATCATGATAGATTTGAACGCTGATTGTAATCGTCGAGATACAATGAGGTTTAAGATGAAATCAAGTGGCAATCTTGAAGAAATGTTTAGTTTCATATGTTATAATCAATATTTTAATTCATTTTAATTGTCCAATGTCATTAGTCCACAGTCGATAGTCCACAGTAACAGTCCAATAATTCATATATAGTTTAATATATAATATACGAATTAATTAATACGTGTCGTGACCCGTATACCTCTCAGACTCGATCACAACTCAGACTATATATATTATTGTAGAATCAACCTCAACCCTGTATAGAGAACTCGATCATTACTGCATATAGAGTGCCTATGGTGATTCCAAATAATATATATAGATGCGTCGATATGATATGTCAAAACATTGTATACATGTCCCGATATTTAAAGTGCGTAAAACAATTACAGAAATTAAATGACGATAAATAAAAGTGCGATAATTAAATTGCGATAAATAAACTGCGATAAATAAAATGTAATCAGTTAGCTAGGAACAGTTAGCTGGAACAGTTAGCGTGGATTCTTAACAAAATTTTTCATAGTTAATTTGTTTGTTTCTAACAGATTTTATTTTGTCATATGTTTTCTTCATATGCCACTTGTTGGATTCTGGGAAGTCAAAATCCAAATATGAAATTGAATGAAAATGGTTATTCTGTGGTGAACGGATACGTATATCGGTGGTTGTAAGTAGGATAGTAAATGACTGTTGAATCAGCTTCGATGAATATACAATGTAACTTATTAAGATGAAATCTAATTATTCCTCGGGTATTACCTACCCGTTAAAAAAAAAAATTCACCATTAATATTTTGTACAAAAGAACTTTTAATTACAATCTTTATGAAAACATATATACATATATATTTTCTTCAGATGAAATCATGAATTTAATGAGTTAATATGATATTAATCTCATTTGCTTTTCGGTTTGAGCTAGAATAAGAAATCTCTAAAACTTTTTGAAACCACATATTCTTCGCAGAATATCAATGAAGTTATGGATCAATACTTCATCGTTCATTATTGTTGGTACTCCTTGGTATCTATGGTGCGTATGATGTTGATGTTTGTGGGACAGATTATGATGTCGAGACGTGTGATGCGGATGTTGTTTGTTAGTGGTGATGATGGTATTGTTAATGTTATTGATGGTGGTGCTGATTATGCTGCTGGTGCTGCTGCTGGTGTTTGCAACCTTCGCACCATGTTCTCCAAAGCCGTCACGAGAGCGCGAAGTTCGTTAACTTCTGCTAGTACACCGGGATGATTGGCGGTTGGAGCGAGCGAATGAACAAGATTTGTAATATGGGATAGTATATAATCGTGACGAGATACTCTAGAAATGAGAGAGAAAATGGTGTTTCGAATAGGTTCGCCGGTAAGTGCTTCAGGTTCATCGCCAAGAGGGCAATTTGGTGGATGGAATGGATCACCTTCTTCTTGTCTCCAGTGATTTAGTATATTACGAACCCATCCCCAATTCATCCAGAATAGATGATGGGAAATTGGTTGATCCATTTCGATGACGCTGCTTTCGGAGCCCGAATGGAAATCCATATCGGCATAACTGTCGGAATCTGAAGAATTCGAACTAGATGCGGAATCCATCTTGTATAATGGGGAAAATGAATTTTTGGTATGGAATAGATTATAGGAGTTAGATTTGGTACTCTTCAATACATAATTTACATATGTATATATAATACCAAAATCCCGTAAATTACGGAGAATCTTTGAAAAGATATCAGTCAAAGTTCGCAATAACAGATATGCTAAGATAAGAATTCGTCTATACACTATCAATGCAGTAAATGAAGTAAAACGTGTCTAGACTTATGAATGATAAGCAGGTAATTTCCTAAGGATGATAAGCAGATGATTTCCGACTAGAAATGATAAGCAAAACTTTTGACATGTAGACACGGTCGAAGTCCAGACTCATTAATGCATCCTAACAACTACTAGTTAGACACACTAATGCAAGACCTGGTTCGCTACGACCACCGCTCTGATACCAACTGAAAGGACCCGTCCTAATCCACCTGGACGAAGTCATCAACATTTGGTCCCATTGCGATGATCGGCTCCAAGTAATGTCCTTATATTGAGCAAATGTACAGCGGAAGACATAATTCGTACCTGAGAATAAACATGCTTTAAAGTGTCAACCAAAAGGTTGGTGAGTTCATAGGTTTATCATAACAATCATTTCAATATGTTAATAGACTACAAGATTTCATAATCATAAACATAATACACTCGCAAGTGTATGTAAAGCATTCTAAGTGGTTGAGCACTTGGTAACCATACTTAACATTTAATCAACGTCGCATATTCCCTTTATTATGAAATCTCACTACACCGTACCAAGTGCAGTCACCAAAACGAAGTACTGTGCAACCGTTGAATACTGGTCGTCCAGTCCGGTTGGGGTTGTCAGGCCCGATAGATCTATCAACAGGATTCGCGTTTACAATACCCATGTAAATAGTAGTTACCAAGCTACAGGGAATTATGCTAGTGGTACAACTCAACGTAGAATATATTTTTAAGTACTTGTGTCTATTTTGTAAACATTTATAAAAGCAGCGCATGTATTCTCAGCCCAAAAATATATATTGCAAAAGCAATTAAAAAGGGAGCAAATGAAACTCACTTTTGCCTTGAAGGTATTTAATTCGACTTGGTCTCCGATAGATATCACGAACCTAACCATATATATAATATATCAACATATTTTCTTTTTAAGTAATCGTTACATATATATATACTTTTAATACTTTTAATATTTTCTTAGTCCGTAGTTAGCAGTCCGATGTTAGTGGTCCACAATTAGTTACTTAAATAAAATAAATGAAGACCCCATCGTATTCGTATTGATCAGAATTAATCTCGACCCATGGTACCATGTTGTCAAATGACGGGTTGCGTACATAAAGTACCGTGTTGTCAAATGACGTGTTGCGTACAATCATGAGGTCTTATGATTAATCTTCTCGTGTTGTTTACGGGTGGTCCTGAAATATATAAAATCAAATCATAAGTAATTATATATAAAATATCATATTAATTAGAAAAGATATGATTAATTTACTTTTTCTCTAAATATTTTTGTAGCTAAACTAGCTTCGGATACCCAATCTTGTTTTAGTCGTAGTTTCTTCATTACAACTCCGTTTTTGTTGGTTCAACTTTCCACTTCCTTGGATCGAGTCAAATTTTAAGAATATGAATTGAAAATACCTAAGTTTGTATTCGAAATCATAGGTTATAGGTCAAACTTTGGTGAAACTTATGAAAGTGATCATTTTCCATCATAAAAACAACATTTAATGATCATTTTTCTAAAAATACTTACACTTTGAGTTAAACCATGAAATTTTTATG
Organism: Rutidosis leptorrhynchoides; assembly: GCF_046630445.1. NCBI lineage: Eukaryota > Viridiplantae > Streptophyta > Magnoliopsida > Asterales > Asteraceae > Rutidosis > Rutidosis leptorrhynchoides. Next base: position 269,770,424 of record NC_092342.1, on the reverse strand, counting down.
TGTTAACATATTCATAAGAAATATCATTTTTCCAGAACATGAACTTCCAATTCAAAGTTCAAGATGATTTTTAATTATCCAACCCAAAACAGCTCCCGGTTGCACTCCGACGACGTAGATTCAGTTTTTAAGATGTTCTTTGTAAAACCAAGTCATATCTTATTAGGTTAGCATATCATTATGATATATTACAGGTCTTGAAGTGTTTTAAAAGTCAAGTTAGAAGGATCTATTTAGTTTGCGAACAAGTTTGAAATCATTCAAACTATGTTCTTGTTGTTAAAATTTTATACCACAAAATAAGATAGCTATATGAATATGAATTGAATAAGATTATGAACAAGGTTACTACCTCAAGTTACTTGGACAAAGTTACTGCAAAATATAAGAAATAATCTTGGAATCAAAGAGTGGTGGAGTTAGATCAAAAAGTTGGAAGTAAACTTCTTCAAATGGGTGGTGATATGTTCTTGAAAGAGTTTTCTTATGGTGTTTAAGGCTTGTAATTGAAGCTAAATGATGGAGAAGATGCTTGGAGATGATCAAGTATGAAGTTAGGAGTATTTTGAGAGAGAAATGAGGGTATAGGTATGAGAAAATGGAGTGAAGAAATGGTGTTCATTTATAAAAACGTTTTTAAATTATAAAGAAAGAAAAGGATTCCTAATTTTGTTTTCTTACTAATAATTCATACTACTTGACAAATTCTAGTTACCTCATATCTAGGGCAGTAATAATGTTGATTAGGATATTGATTTGATGTGTATATACCAATAGTAAATACATATAGAAGCTGGGTATGATACGGGTACATATACCCGAGATATACGTATAGAAATCTTGAGGAAACGGAACGAGAATTCAAATATAGCTATCTTTTGTGAATATACTTATATTGTTTTATGTATTTAAGTCCTTAAAAAATGATTAAATACATTATATATACGATACATGTATAAGCATTATAGATTATAAGTATATATATCAAAGAATGTTACGTATAGTTATCATTTTGAAAACTTAAGTTAGTAGTTTCAAAATATACTTATAACTCATTGTCATTAGTACACAATGAGATGTTAAACGATCCTTAGATCATGTTAAATATATATAAATACATATATATACACAAACGTATAATTATCGTATGTTATATAGTTCGTGATATCATCGGTCATATTGGACGGTCAAACGTTGTGTAAAACTCTTTTCAAAAACACAAGTCTCAATAATTTGGATTGCTTATCATGTTGGTATGGTTTAATTTATGTAAATATTAATCTCATAAGTATAATTTGGTCAGAAAATTCCGGGTCATTACACATCGGATATGATAAATCGAAGTACTAAAGCATCCGTAACCCGGATGGGGCTCGTTGAGCCCGATAGATCTATCTTTAGGATTCGCGTCAATTGGTGGCAATTATCATAAACACCAATTCTTAGGCTACTAAGCTAAAAAGGGGCATATTCGATTCGATAATCCAACCATAGAATGTAGTTTTGATTACTTGTGTCTATTTTGTAAAGCATTTATAAAAGCAGCGCATGTATTCTCAGTCTTAAAAATATATATTGCAAAAGCATTTAAAAAAGGAGCAAATGAAACTCACAATACTGTATTTTGTAGTAAAAATACATATGACGACATTGAACAATGCAGGGTTGGCCTCGGATTCACGAAGCTATATCAATGGTATGTATATATTAAAGCGTATAATCGTAATCGAACAATTTATTATATCTTAATTTATATATTATATATTTAATTTGTGTTTATATTCAAAATGGTTATTATTTATATAGTTATATTAATATATCCATACTTGTTTAATGCTATATTTAAAAATTGATGGTTTGTTAATTGTAAGTATTTATATAATTAATATTAGTAAGTTTGTTATATATAGTTATGTGAAATTTTAATATAATTATAGTATACGTAATAAGTATATTTTATGTACAAAATATTTATCTGCTTAAAAAGGTAGTTTTTGAGATTAATAAAGATAATATTAATAATCATATTATTTAATAATAATACCTATTTTGATAATAATATTAGTAATAATAGTAATAACAATAATAATTATAATTGTAACTAGGGTTATGATAACGATAATAATAATTGGTAACTACTACTTTTATTAGCGGTAATAACAATAATAACTAATATTCATAATACTTATTAATAATACTAATACTAATAAAAATTTTATTACTTAATGATAATAATAATAATAACAAAAATGATAAGTGTAATAATAACAACAACAACAACAACAATAATAATAATAATAATAATAATAATAATAATAATAATAATAATAATAATAATAATAATAATAATAATAATAATAATAATTAATAATAATAATAATAATAATAACAATAATCATAATAATAATAATATTATTACTTGAATGATAAAAAAAATATATATTAATGATAATAACGTCTTTAATTCTTATAAATAATAATATGATTTTAGTAATAATAATTATAATTCTAACATTCATAATATTAATAATAATAATAATAAGAACAATAATCATTAATACACATAATAATAATAATAATAAGAATAATAATAATAATAATAATAATAATAATAATAATAATAATAATAATAATTATAATAATAATAATAATAATAATAATGATTATAATAATAATTATAATAATAATATTAATAATAATAATAATAATAATACAAATGAAAAAAAAATTGAAGCTACCTTAAAGGAGATCAGCCTAAAAAAATTACTGCAACTCCAGGGACTCGAACCCCCGACCTCTCGAAACCCGACACGCTACTAAACCATCCAGCTACCCGTGTTTTTCTGAAATAATACCACTCCCTTATTTATTTAACCCTCCTGTCCGTGTTGTTCTTCTTCCCCAACAGTTTCGTCGACCAGAGACTTATCAACACAACGAATTGATTTTTGGGATTTCTTAAAAACAAAAAATGCTGGTAATTGTTATTTCCAATTAACAACCACTAGAAGAGAAAAAAAAATAAAAAAAAATCAAGAAAAGCTGCTGCCTGCTCGTCGCTATAGAAGAGAAAAAAATTTGATTTTGATTTCGAGCTCGTTTTGGACAAATGTTACAACACGAAACAAGTTTCAATTCACTCCTAGAATCTTTCTCAATCAACAATTGATCCAAAAACTCTAAAACAGATTTGAATTTCATGAAAAACAAATCGTTTGACTTTTTACAAATAAAGTTTGACTTGAAAATTCTTACTTGATATTAGAAATTAGGATATGAAACTTTCCAAATAGTTTGAGCACGAGATTCCTAACATGACTGCATTTTTTATTTTTGAAATTGGATTAGAATTTGAGATTTGGCTATAAAGTTGAAAGAAAGAGGTATCGACATTGCTTTTTTAATAATTTCTGGTTTTAAATTTAAATTTGCAGACGTAATAGCATTATATATAGATGATAAATGAATAATTGAAGCAGTAATCTTATTTGGTCGTATTATATTTTGATTTGGACGCCTAACAGAAATTAGACAGGATCGTACGAGCAGAATATAAATAACAAGAAATTAAGAAAAAAAATAGTGCTTGATTAAGACATGAACTGAATCTGATCTTGATTTTATATATTTATGATAAATAATTATTAATTATAATTATATTACAATAAGAATAATAATATTAATAATAATAATAATTATAATAATAATAAGACTAATAACAATATTAATTCATAATAATAATAATTTTTAGTGTAATTGATAATAATAGTATTATTAACGATAACTAATAATAATGATAATAATATCAATAATAATGATAATAAATATATTAATAGTAATAATAAATAATAATGATACTAAAAATGATAATGTTAATAGGTTTAATAATAATAATAATCCTAATAAAATTGGTATCACTAATATTATAACTAATACTAGTAATAACACTACTTATAATAATATTAGAAATGATATTACTAATGATAATCAAAATAAATTGTATTACTTTTATAATAATGATTCTTAATGGTAATGATAATAAAAATATCTAATAATAATACTAATATTAATCATAACATCTAAAATTATAATTTTACTACTAGTTATAATAATATTAACCATGGTAACAATAATATTAATAATAATAATACAATAACAAAACAAATGTATCAAATTGCATATTATAATTTTAATAATGTCAATAGTACTGATATTAATAATAATAATAATAATAATGAATGTAAAAATAATGTAATAACTATAATTAAACTTGTAATTACATTTAATATATTAATTTTACAATTTACTACTTATGTAAGATTTACTAATTATACAGTATCTAATTGAATTATTACATATAATAATACTTATACATAGAATTCCTATATATTTATGTGTATATTTATTACAACATACATATTATATTAATTATGTATAGGATTCATATATATATCTGTATATTTTTATTTTAGCAACATCTTAATGATTTTGTATATTACTCTACATACTTAATTCAAATGATTAAATGGTATTATATTAATTCAACTTAATATATACACTTATATTTATATATATATATATATATATATATATATATATATATATATATATATTATTTACTTATTTATTTACACACAATTGTTCGTGAATCATCAGAAATAGTCAAAGGTCAAATGAATCCATCTAAACAGCTAAAAAAATTTAGGACTTAACATTACAGACTTTGCTTATCGTGTCGAGATCATATAAAGACTAAGTTTAAATTTGGTCGAAAATTTTCGGGTCGTCACAGTACCTACCCGTTAAACAAATTTCGTCCCGAAATTTGATTGAGATGGTCATGAATGATAATAAGTATATTTTCATGACGCATACGAGTTGGTAAATAAAGTTTTATCACCGTTGTGTAATATGAATAAACAATTCAATTATTTGAAGAGTACGAATGAAGCTATCACGAAAGAGTGAAATGAGAGAAATAAAGTTTCGTCATATCTTTTGACGCATATAGGGTTGATTTCCGGAGTTTAAGGGATTTAGAGAAAATCTTCGAAATCTAAAAGATTTGATTCTTCAACGAATAAGGAAATTAAGATCTCTATAATTAAATACGGTGATCTACCTCGATTACTATGTCTGATATTCCCATTATAAATAAAACATTTTCCGTTCCATTATTTTTACCATTCATGTACTTTCTTTCTTAGTTCATACATCCCAAAAGATTGTGAAAATGCTTAATCCCGTTCTAATCCTTGTCCTTATCCTAACTATCACAACAATCATTCTCCTTTTCCAACTTCCACCGAAGGAATCTGTTTACTTCTACTTCACCCTTGGGGTTATAGTATTTTTAATTCTCCCGTGTCTTTATGTTGCGATAAACATTGATATCCACAGTTTGTAATTTATATGTTGTTACCGGGCTTTATATTCTCCCTTATATTTCGGAGTTGCATGCTTTGGTTTTCTCTTCCCGACTTCAAGTCAAACGAATAATGGTCCAGAATTTGTAGGTATGCAGTTTCGAATGAACATGACTGCTGTTCTAAGAGAGAGATTGTAATAGCATGATCTTGATTGGTTAAATTACCAGAATTCAAGAGAAAAGATAGAATTATTAGGAAATTATGTTCTTGATATGTTTATGGATTAGATAGAATGTAAGAGTCGTGTAACATGGCACATGATAACGTTATAATCTGTGAATCATCACGTTTCATTAGAAATTCAGCATGACTTACTGTAATATAATCACGTTGATCAAGTGTCATTGTATTATACTAACTCATGCATCAATTTCCAACACTACTTCAAAATCATTCATAATTCAAATTCGAATTTTTCAGAATTTTAGAAACTAAAACAGTTTCTTTTACTATATAACACAGATAGAGCGGAGAGATAATTAATATCAGACAAGAATATTTATGAAAATATCTTCAGAAATATTGAGGATATTAATAAAGAAAGATACGATGATATCTTAGAATTTCAGAATCAAATTGCGATGAAGAAATTCATTCACGATGATTTAGAGCTATTAAGGAGTAAGGTATTCGCTAAAGATTTCATCAGAAACAGAATCATCTGGATTCTTTATGTACAAGTTTAGTCCTCGTGATTTTTTCAGAGTCTCCTTCATGGTTTGCTTAATCCGTTTTTCAGTTCCAACATTTCTGAGCTTTACCAACATACAGTTCTTTATCATCAAACTTTTGATAGTTAAGGTCGTTAACAGTTTTTGCTGCTTCATCAGCATTATCGTCCTCCCGAGTATTTATTCGTAGACTGGGTGCTTTTCAGAATTTCAGAATGAAAGATCATAATTCTAAGAGATAAAGGTTATATGTATACATATAACTGTTGATGTAGACATGCTGTGAGATTTCAAAATACTGATTGTTAATTTCCGGTAATTGGTATGGAAATTCTCGTTACAACATGCGGATGAATGTATGATAGGGTTTCGATAAGTATAATGACTTTTCAGAAAGTCAAAGATCAACAAAGTTGTTGCTAAGTTTACTGCTAATGTGGTGGGATATAAACGGTTCTCCGGTAACGTTGATGAAAGGCAAACTTATATATCAAGGTTATAATAAGGCTAATTCGAATAAAAGTTGAAGTTGATTTGTTGGAGTTGTGACAAAATTGATTAATTTGAAAAAGGATTGCATTGTTATTTTCGGAAATAACAATGCCAAAGGAGCTAGCACAAATACGAGTTAAACGTTTACTCAGGTTCCGAGTGTTTTCAGGTGCATAACTATATGCATCAATCTTTTCTTCCGTAGATGAAGTGCGGTTGGTTCATCCTCTCGATTGAGGTGTTTTCAAGAATCATGAAAGGTTTGAACGCAGATTGTAATCGTCAAGATATAAATAAGGTTTAAAATGAAATCAAGTGGCAAACTTGAAGAAATGTTTAGTTTCATATGTTATAATCAATATTTTAATTCATTTTAATTGTCCAATGTTGGTAGTCCACAGTTAGTAGTTCAATAATTCATATGCAGTTTAATATATATAATATTCGAATTAATTAATACGTATCGTGACCCATTGTATACATGTCTCAGACTCGATCACAACTCAAAGTATATATATTATTGTAGAATCAACCTCAACCCTGTATAGCTAACTGAAGCATTACTGCATATAGAGTGTCTATGGTTATTCCAAATAATATATATAAATGCGTCGATATGATATGTCAAAACCTTGTATACGTGTCCCGATATTTAAAGTGCGTAAAATAAATAACAGAATTTAAATGACGATAAATAAAATTGCGAGAATATAAATTGCGATAATTAAATTGCGATAAATAAAATGTAATCAGCTAGCTAGGAACAGTTAGCGTGGATTCTTAACAAAATTTCTCATAGTTAATTTGTTTGTTTCTAACAAATTTTATTTTTGTCCAATGTTTTCTTTATTATGCCACTTGTTGAATTCTGATAGGTCAAAATCCAAATATGAAATTGAATGAAAATGGTTATTATGTGGTGAACGGATACATATATCTGTGGATGTAAGTAGGATAGTAAATGATTGTTGAATCAGATTCGAATAATGTACAGTGTAACTTACTAATGTGAAATCTAAATATTCCTCGGGTATTACCTACCCGTTAAAATATTTTCACCATTAACAGTTTGTACAAAAGAATTTTTAATTACAATCTTTATGAAAACATATATACATATATATTTTCTTCAGATGTAATCATGGATTTATGAGTTAATATGATATTAATCTCATCTGATTTTCGGTTGGAACTAGAATGAATAATCTCCAAAACTTTAGAGATTACATAATCGTCATGTCGAACGAGGATAAATGATGTAGAACGTCATGTAAAACGATGATTATACTTGAGTTATAGATTGTGATGTTGAGGCATGTGATGTTGAAACTTGGGTTGTTGGTGGTACTGGTGTTGATGTTGAAGCTGGTAAGTTTTGCACCATATTCTCCAAATTGATTACTCGAGCGCGAAGCTCGTTGACTTCTTCCATTACTCCAGAATGATTGTCGATTGGGATGAGTGGATGAATAAGATCTAGAATTTGAGATAGTATATAATCATGACGAGATACTCTGGAAATGAGAGAGAAAATGGTATTACGAACAGGTTCACCGGTAAGTGCTTCAGATTCTTTGTCAAGAGAGCAATTTGTTTGGTGGAAAGGATCGCCTTCTTATCGTCTCCATCGTTTAAGTCGACTACGAACCCATCCCCAATTCATCCAGGATCGAAGATGACTAATTGGTTGATCTATTTCGTTTACGCTGCTTTCAGAGCTTAGGTGAATATCCATGTCGGAATAGTTGTCGGAATAACTATCGAAATAGCTATCGGAATCTGAGGGACTCGAACTGGTTGAGGGATTCATCTAGTATGCTCAAATGAAGGATTTTCGGTAAGAAAATAGATTATAGAATGTAGATTAGTACCCTGCAATACATAATTTACATATGCATATATAATACTAAAATCCCATAAGTTACGGAGGAATCTACGGAAACTGTCAGGCAAAGGTAACAATAACAGATAAGCTAAGATATGAATTTATCTATACACTATCTATGCAATAGAGGCAGTAAGACGTGTCTAGACTTTAAGGATGATAAGCAAATAATTTTTGACAAGAAATGATTAGCAAAACTTTTGACATGCAGACACGGTCGAAGTCTAGTCTCACTAATGCATCTAAACAACCATCAGTTAGACACAATAATGCAAGACCTGGTTCGCTAAGACCACCGATCTGATACCAACTTTAACGACCCGTCCTAATCCATCTGGACGAATACATTACATTTGGTTACATCGCGAGGTACTTGTCCTCTATATGATACATTTTACAAACATTGCATTCATTTTTAAAAGACAAGCTTTCATTTCATCGAAAGTTGACGGTATGCATACCATTTCATAATATATCCAACTATAAATGACTTAATAATATTCTTGATGAACTCAATGACTCGAATGCAACGTCTTTTTGAAATATACCATGAATGACTCCAAGTAATATCTTTAAAATGAGTAAATGCAAAGCGGAAGATTTCTTTCATACCTGAGAATAAACATGCTTTCAAGTGTCAACCAAAAGGTTGGTGAGTTCATTAGTTAATCTAAACATTCATTTCCATCATTTTAATAGACCACAAGATTTCATATATTGTCACGCGTAACTTGCGAATTAAAATTCATTCATATGGTGAACACCTGGTAACCGACCTTAACAAGATGCATATAGAATATCCCTATCATTCCGGGACTCACATCGAATATGATAAATTGAAGTACTAAAGCATCCGTAACCCGGATGGGGCTCGTTGGGCCCGATAGATCTATCTTTAGGATTCGCGTCAATTGTTGGCAATTATCATAAACACCAATTCTTAGGCTACCAAGCTAAAAAGGGGCATATTCGATTCGATAATCCAACCATAGAATGTAGTTTTGATTATTTGTGTCTATTTCATAAAACATTTATAAAAGCAGCGCATGTATTCTCAGTCCCAAAAATATATATTGCAAAAGCATTTAAAAAAGGAGCAAATAAAACTCACAATACTGTATTTTGTAGTAAAAATACATATGAAGACATTGAACAATGCAGGGTTGGCCTCGGATTCACGAACCTATATCATTGGTATGTATATATTAAAGCGTATAATCGTAATCGAACAATTTATTATATCTTAATTTATATATTATATATTTAATTTGTGTTTATATTCAAAATGGTTATTATTTATATAGTTATATTAATATATCCATACTTGTTTAATGTTATATTGAAAAATCGATATTCTGTTATTTGTAAGTATTTATATAATTAATATTAGTAAGTTTGTTATATATAGTTATGTGAAATTTCAATATAATTATAGTATACGTAATAAATATATTTTATGTACAAAATATTTATCTGCTTAAAAAGGTAGTTTTTGAGATTAATAAAGATAATATTAATAATCATATTATTTAATAATAATACCTATTTTGATAATAATATTAGTAATAATAGTAGTAGTAGTAATAATAATAATAATAATAATAATAATAATAATAATAATAATAATAATAATAATAATAATAATACTAATAATAATAATTATAATTGTAACTAGGGTTATGATAACGATAATAATAATTGGTAACTACTACTTTTATTAGCAGTAATAACAATAATAACTAATATTCATAATACTTATTAATAATACTAATACTAATAAAATTTTTATTACTTAATGATAATAATAATAATAACAAAAATGATAAGTTTAATAATAACAATAATAATCATAATCATAATAATAATAATAATACTTGAATGATAAAAAAAATATACTAATGATAATAACGTCTTTAATTATTATAAATAATAATAAGATTTTAGTAATAATAATTATAATTCTAACATTCATAATATTAATAATCATAATAATAACAATAATCATTAATACACATAATAATAATAATAATAATAATAATAATAATAATAATAATAATAATAATAATAATAATAATAATAATACTAATAATAATAATAATAATAATAATAATTATAATAATAATAATAATAATAATAATAATAATAATAATAATAATAATAATAATAATAATAATAATAATAATAATAATAATAATAATAATAATAATAATAATAATAATAATAATAATAATAATACAAATGAAAAAAAATTGAAGCTACCTTAAAGGAGATCGGCCTAAAAAAATTACTGCAACTCCAGGGACTCGAACCCCTGACCTCTCGAAACCCGACACGCTACTAAACTATCTAGCTACCCGTGTTTTTCTGAAATTATACCACTCCCTTATTTATTTAATCCTCCTGTCTGTGTTTTTCTTCTTCCCCAACAGTTTCGTTGACCAGAGACTTATTGTCACGACCCCCGTCTCGATTTCCCAAGATGTGGTGTGAACTTCAACATAGTGTCCCAGGTTTTAGTCAACATAGCAGCGGAAACAAAAATATTATTACATCACGGTCTCTGTTTTTAGTTTTGGTACATCGTGGTTACAAAATACAAGTACAGACATAGTACAAATAAAAATACATCATAATCTAGCCTATCAATACTAGATTTAACAAAAGACATTTTTAAAACTTCCACGATGCCCGACCTGAAAGTGCTTCCAAAAGCTAAGTACCTGAGATAAATACTTAAAAACGTCAATATAAATATTGGTGAGTTCATAGGTTTAATTACAATGCATAAGTTAATGGACATCAAGATTTCATGTATAAAACAGTTAAAAGGTTATTCTAGTTCATGAGCTTTCGATATCGAACGTTAACGTAAAAGTACCCGAAAATAAGCGTCACTTAAGGTCTAAGTGCAAGTGGTCGAAGTTTATGCATCTGATAGCCTAGTAGGCCTATCCTGATGTGAGGAGTCATCCTCAAATAGATCTATTCATAATATTTACGTTTACCAAACCGGTAATTAACGATATCAAAATCGGGCTTTCTAAAATGACATTTGTTACTCAACATAGAATATAGTTGTAAGTACTTGATTCCAATATGTAAAACCATAAAAAAGTATTATCTCATCCCAAAAGTATAAAAGATTGATTAAAAATGGGACTACGAACTCACAAGTAAAGCGGTGCGAAGCGTTCACGGTAATTGGTCAGATTGTGTTCGGTGTTCCGGGCTTGAGACCTAATGAAATGTTAATAGGTCAGAGGTATTACTATATGATATAGTACTTAATTTAAAGTTTAAGATCAATCCCTTAAGTAATCTTACATGTCGAAATCAATTCTTGGTTTCAAAAGTTACTAGTTCATAGTTTTAGAAAAAGACTGTTTTCGACTAGTTTTATCATGATATAAGTGTAGGTGTTTCTAAAGATCTAGACATCCATTTTAAGTGAACTTAGTATCTCTGGAAATCTCTTTGAGTGTAGGTTCTAACCATGTAAGGTTAGCCTCTAAACTCAGAACATAAGTTGGTCAAAAGTTCATTTCTTTACAAGTGTGCAAAACAGTTCAGTTTTACACTATACAATCTTTTGCAAATTTAAAAATAGGAGAACTTATCTATTTGACTCAAGAACTTTACAGAAGCCTTAGAACATATAAAAGTGCTTGTTCCCAAAAGTAATAGTCTCAAAGTTTTCATTAACTTTGTCTTTAGAGATAAGGTTTTAGACTAATTTCTGACTTCAACAAATTATTGTGTCAAATATATAGGACTATATCTTGATGATTTCTTAATGGATTTAAGTGATTTTAATGTACTTGGTTTCCTTATTAAGTGTAATAATTATATCAGAAGACTTTGGTTCGAAATCTAGTTTACATTTTAATCTATGCATGATTCTTTCACCCTTGGTCAGATTGCCATGAATCTGAACCTGTTTCACAAAAAAAAAATCTAAAATGACTTTCCCTTTGATTTAAATCATGAAACTTTTACTAGAAGTCTCAAACACATATATGAACATCATATAAATTCACGAGTTCCAAAGAGCAAACATAAGTTGGTGTTTAGGTCATAGACTTCAAGTAAAAATTTGGACAGCTCAAAGACAAAATAGTGTTACATACTATAATCACTTTGGTTCTTACTTTAACTTCATTTTAAGAGATTGGACATATATAGATCTTAAGTATATTGATCTAGTATCAAAATCAAGGTTAGCTTTATACTCATCCTTGAGTGAATTAACACTCTAGATCTAGCTTTTTACACCATGAAGGTTCTTGATTTTTGACTAGAAATGATGAAGAGATTAAGTTAGCTAGTTATACCTTGATGAAATCTACTTCTAAAGCTTCAAGAATATGATTATTAGATGGCCTACGATCTATATTTGAGAGTAAGAAAGAGTAGAGAGGGAAAGGGGAATGGAGAAATGGATGAATGAGAGGTAGAAGTGAGCTTTATATAGAGATCATGGTGGTGGTGGTGTGGGATGTGGCACAAGGAGAAGAGGGGGAGGGAGTGACTCATCCTTGCTCATTAATGAATATCATGATTGTGTCTTAAATGATGCTTAGCTTAATGGAGAAGCATTAGAGAAGATATTTGAGAAGATATTTTGATGATGGTGTATGATGATGATGAAAACGTTGATGATGATGATGGTGTTCTAGTCAATTTTTGGTTTTGCAAGTGTACATGTACTTGTGTAGGCTTTCTAATGTTAAATCCTAAGATGTTTACATGTATGTTTAGGGTTTATGAAGTAAGCTAAAGTTAGGTTCTAATCAAGATAGGTTAAAGTTGATAGAAATGGTTAAGTTCAAGGAATTCAAGACTAGTTGTGAAAATGAAGAGGTGTAGAAAGGTTTCTATCTTATGAACAAATGTTCAAATGAAATTGTCTCAAGTCATTATTCTAAATACTTAGTTAACAAGTTTATTTATTAAATTAATATATACATAAAAGTATAATTTTCAACTTTAGGGTTTATGGTAATGAATTAGGGTTCATAGTAGTGAACTAGGGTTTATGATGATAAGTTAGGGTTTATAACTTTATGCAAATATGTAAAGTAATACCCAATCAAGTAAAGTTTAAAATGCATCCTTAGGGCTATACAAACCCTAAAATAAACCAAGACATAGATTAAAAAATTTACTTGTCATATCGGAAAAGGTAACTTAAAGAAGTCGAACTAGAAAACTTAGGTCGAAAAGCTAGAGTTATGACCTTACCTACCCGTTAAGAAAAATTTCGTCCTCAAAATTTAGGAGGTACTTTGATTGTCGAATAAATGGGGATATTTCTGTCTTATATGATCCTCACATTCCCATGTGAACTCTGGACCTCTCCCGGCATTCTAACGAATTTTAACAATTGGAATTCTACTATGCTTCAATGTTTTTACCTCACGATCCAATACCTCTACTGGCTCCTCGACAAAATGCAACTTGTCATCGATGCTTAATTCTTCTAAAGGAATTACTAAATTCTCATCAGACAAACACTTTTTCAAGTTCGATACATGGAAAGCATTATGAATACCACCAAGCTCCTGTGGTAGTTTCAATCTATATGCAACTGGACCAATCCTTTCAATAACCTCAAAAGGTCCTACATATCTTGGGCTCAGCTTTCCTCGCTTCCCAATCCTTATTACTCCTTTCCATGGAGAAACTTTTAGCATAACTTTGTCACCCACTTGAAATTCTAAAAATTTCCTTCGGACATCGGCATAACTCTTTTGCCTATTTCTCGCTGTCTTTAGTCTTTCTTGAATTTGAAAGATCTTCTTGGTTGTCTCTTGGATAATATCGGGTCCTGTCAATTGTGAATCACCAATCTCACTCCAACACAATGGTGATCTACATTTCCTTCCATACAAAGCTTCAAATGGAGCAGCCTTTATACTTGAGTGATAACTATTGTTATACGAGAACTCATCTAAAGGTAAATACTGATCCCAGCCACTTCCAAAATCAATTACACATGCTCGGAGCATGTCTTCAAACGTCAGAATAGTTTGGGGATGATAAGCCGTACTCATATCCAGACGAGTACCTAGGGTTTTTTGTAAAGATTGCCAAAATCTTGAAGTAAATATGCTATCTCGGTCAGAGATAATAGAAATTGGAACTCCATATCTAGAGACAATCTCCTTGATATACAAATCTGCCAACTTTTCCATCTTGTCGGTTTCTGATTCTCAGCCTTGACCTTCGAACATTTCAAGCACTTCCCAACATAAGTTGCAATCTCAGCCTTCATGTTTGGCCACCAATAGAATTCTTTTAAGTCATGGTACATTTTCCCAGACCCTGGATGAATTGAATATCTCATCTTGTGTGCTTCATCTATCATAAGTTCTCTCAATCCACCAATCTTTGGAATCCAAATTCTGTTTGCAAAATATCAGGTTCCGTCAGTCTTAACTTCAAAGTTCTTATCCTTCTCACTAATTCCTTCCTTCTTCACGTTCTCTTCCTTCATAGCTTCCGATTGTGCATTTTGAATACGAGACACAAGGTTTGTCTGAATAGTCATATTCAATGACCTAACTCTCAGAGGTTTAACCCTTTCTTTGCGACTCAATGCATTAGCTACAATGTTCGCTTTCCCTGGATGATATCGAATATCACAATCATAATCTGTTATAAGCTCCACCCAACGTCTTTGTCGCATGTTTAACTGTTTTTGATTGAAAATATGCAAAAGGCTTTTATGATCTATATATATGGTACACTTGGTCCCATATAAATAATGTCTCCATATTTTCAACGCAAACACAATTGCTCCTAACTCCAAATCATGGGTTGTATAATTCTGCTCATGGTTCTTCAGTTGACGAGATGCATACGCAATGACCTTCTGTCGTTGCATTAAAACACATCCTAACCCTTGCCTAGACGCATCACAATAAACCAGAAAATCTTCATTTCCTTCAGGTAGTGATAGTACAGGTGCGGTTGTCAACTTTTATTTCAGCATCTGAAAAGCAGATTCCTGTGCTGAGGACCATTCAAATTTCTTATCCTTGTGTGTTAACACAGTCAACGGTCTTGCTATCTTGGAGAAATTCTGAATAAATCTTCTATAATATCCAGCAAGTCCTAGAAATTGATGAATTTGAGACGGGTTCTTAGGTACTTCCCAATTCTTAATAGCCCCGATCTTGGTAGGATCAACGTGGATGCCTTCTCAATCAACCACATGACCCAAAAATTGGACTGAATTGAGCCAAAACCACACTTTGAAAATTTAGCATATAATTGCTCTTTTTCCAAAAGTCGTAAAACTAATCTCAAATGTTGCTCGTGCTCTTCTTTATTCTTGGAGTAGATCAAAATACCATCGATAAATACTATGATGAATTTATCTAGATATGGCTTACATACCCTGTTCATCAGATCCATAAATACTGCAGGGGCGTTGGTTAAACCAAATGGCATTACCAAAAATTCATAATGGCCACAGCGCGTTCTGAATGCTGTCTTAGGCACATCGTCCTCTTTGACTCTTAATTGATAGTACCCTGATCTGAGGTCGATCTTAGAATAAACACTTGACCCTTGCAATTGGTCAAATAGATCATCTATCCTTGGCAAGGGTAACGATTCTTGACTGTAAGCTTATTCAGCTCTCGGTAGTCAATGCACATTCTGAAAGATCCGTCCTTCTTCTTGACAAACAAGATTAGAACACCCCACGGAGAAACACTAGGTCGAATAAACCCTTTATCCAACAATTCTTGGAGTTGATTGGATAGTTCCTGTAATTCTGAAGGAGCTAATCGATAAGGCGATTTGGCAACTGGTGTGGCTCCGGGAACTAAATCAATCTGGAATTCAACTTGTCTATGCGGAGGTAATCCTGGAAAATCTTCTGGGAATACTTGAGGAAACTCATGAACAACTGGAACATCCTCTAATCCAACTTCTTTGGTTTTGAGTTCTTTCACGTGCACGAGAATGGAAGGATATCCCTTCTTTAGATACCTTCGAGCTTTCATACAGGAAATAATATTAAGGTTTATCTTACTCTTATCTCCTTAGATGACTAAGTTCTCACCATTCTCAAGAGGTATACGGATAGGCTTTTCCCTACAATTAATATCCGCACGATTCTTAGATTACCAGTCCATACCAATAACAACATCGAAACTTCCAAACTCAATGGGCATTAAATCAACTTCGAACAGATTGTTTGACAAATTTAAGGCATAACCACGCATAATCTTATCTACTTTTATCAACTTACCGTTTGCCAAATCTACAGCATATCTAGTGTCTAAGGCAGTTAAAGGCCTATTTATCACAACACTAAAATCCTAAGCTATAAAACTTTTATCAGCGCCGGTATCAAATAAAATAGATGCTAAATGATTATTGATGAGGAACGTACCCGTGACTAACTCTGGGTCTTCACGAGCTTCCTTCGTGGTAATCTGAAAAGCTCGGCCCTTAGCCGTTTCACCCTTCTTAATCTTAGGACATTCTTTCTTGAAATGCCCTACTTGACCACATCCAAAGCAAACATTCTGATTGTTTTTATCGTTCTTATCATTCCCTGATAAATGAACTCTACAATCCTTTGAGAGATGCCCTTGCTTCTTGCATCTTTCACAAACTACAGTACACACACCGAAATGATGTTTCGTGCATCTGCTGCAATAGGGTTTCTTTCCTGCATACTTGCTATTCGAACTCTCCACCTTAGCAGTTCCTTGCTTCTTAGAATTGCCTTCTTGGTTTCCATCCCACTTACACTTCTCAGTCGTAACCTTCACATCTGTCTTAGCATTGATTGTTTGACGTTGCACTACTTGCGCCATTAAATCATGCACCATACAAATAGCACTCTGAATCGTTCCTGGTTTTGATGACAGTACATTACCTTGAATGTCTTCTGACAAACCCCAAATATATCTCTCAACTCTCTTATATTCGAGAGTGACCATGGTTGGGCACATTAAAGCTAACTCAAGAAATCGATTAGTATATCCTGAGATATCCGTTCCTTGTAACTTTAAGTTCCACAACTCAGTTTCTAGCCTCTGAATCTCATTCCTTGGGCAATACTCATCGATCATCTGCTTCTTGAATTCTTCCCATGGCGTATTATATGCAACATCAATACCCACACACTTGGCAAAAGAATTCCACCAATTTAATGCTACATCCATGAGAGTACATGATGCGAACTTCACTCGATCATTGTCTGCGCACTCACTGATTTGGAATATTGATTCTAGTTTTTCAAGCCACCTCATTAACCCTATGGGTCCTTCCGTTCCTGAAAAACTCCGGGGCTTGCAACCCATAAATGTCTTGTAATTGCATCGTTGCTGAACGTTTGCCACCTCGGGTCTCCTTTCATTCGCGGCATTTGCTGCACGTCCTGCTTCAGCATTAGCAATTGCTTCAGCTACTCTTTGAGTTACCATCTCCTCAATTTGAGCAGCACTCATTCCCGCGTTTGGATTTCTCTTCGGAGGCATTTTCTAACTACAGACAATTCAAATATTCGAGATATTATAAGTAATATATATATAATTGTTCATAATATGAAAATGAACTCAAGCAATCATAATATAAAAGTTATCGATTAAGATAGGCTTTTCAATATTACAAAATTTGGGTATCTAACCTACCCGTTAGTTCCTTTCATACATATAAACAACTAATACAATAATTACTTAATATATAATATCCGAATTATGAACATCTAAGAGTGTAAGCTAGAAAATCAACACTCCTAATCACAAACGATGAGTCTAAGGTGGTGCAATGGTGTTAATCACCGAAATCACTTCGTTCAAACGGATGTTCAAACAAGTAACTTGCTCCGCAAGATCACGATTCCTAGCCGATAAATCATCAACACGATGCTTCAACAACTCAATCTCCTCCTGCTGTGTACACTGAACACCCTCGATCTCGTTAAAACGGGAATAGTTACCATCCTGATTCTCCTGAACATATAAATAATCAACCGTCCCTTGAAGTCGTTAAATGCGTCTCTCATGCCTAAACATCCTAGCAAATAAGGTATAAATTGTGTCCTGTTGTGTTTGACCCATTAATCCGTCCCTGTCGTTAATGGTCGGAGGCACATTATGTTCATGATAAGGGGTTCCTTCTTGTTGGTTCCATCTACCCAAAATTTCCCTAACCCAGATCCATCGTCGCCAGAATGGTCGATACATCTCGAACTCGTTCCTATTAGAGTTATCGTCTGAATCATCACTAACAATGATAGGTGCAGTCACGGTGTTGGATCCCATAGAACTGGACGAAGCCATCTTAACATACACAGCATATAAAAGTTAGCCTATAGAATTTCCGACGAGTAAAAGTAATAATATATGACTCGAAAAATAGTAGAGACCGAAAAATTTTTGACTCGGTTATAGACGGGACACACTAATGCAATCCTAGTTGGTCAGGTCTAGACACACTAATGTTGTCCACATTCTCTATAGCCCAAGCTCTGATATCATGTCTGTCACGACCCCCGTCTCGATTTCCCAAGACGTGGTGTGAACTTCAACATAGTGTCCCAGGTTATAGTCAACATAGCAGCGGAAACATAAATATTATTACATCATGGTCTCTGTTTTTAGTTTTGGTACATCGTGGTTACAAAATACAAGTACAGACATAGTACAAATACAAATACATCATAATCTAGCCTATCAATACTAGATTTAACAAAAGACATTTTTAAAACTTCCACGATGCCCGACCTGAAAGTGCTTCCAAAAGCTAAGTACCTGAGATAAATACTTAAAAACGTCAATATAAATATTGGTGAGTTCATAGGTTTAGTTACAATGCATAAGTTAATGGACATCAAGATTTCATGTATAAAACAGTTAAAAAGTTATTCTAGTTCATGAGCTTTCGATATCGAACGTTAACGTAAAAGTACCCGAAAACAAGCGTCACTTAAGGTATAAGTGCAAGTGGTCGAAGGTTATGCATCCGATAGCCTAGTAGGCCTATCCTGATGTGAGGAGTCATCCTCAAATAGATCTATTCATAATATTCGCGTTTACCAAACCGGTAATTAACGATATCAAAATCAGGCTTTCTAAAATGACCTTTGTTACTCAACATAGAATATAGTTGTAAGTACTTGATTCCAATATGTAAAACAATAAACAAGTATTATATCATCCCAAAAGTATAAAAGATTGAATAAAATGGGACTACGAACTCACAAGCAAAGCGGTGCGAATCGTTCACGGTAATTGGTCAGATTGTGTTCGGTGTTCCGGGCTTGAGACCTAATGAAATGTTAATAGGTAAGAGGTCTTACTATATGATATAGTACTTAATTTAAAGTCTAAGATCAATCCCTTAAGTAATCTTACATGTCCAAATCGATTCTTGGTTTCAAAAGTTACTAGTTCGTAGTTTTAGAAAAAGACTGTTTTCGACTAGTTTTATCATGATATAAGTGTAGGTGTTTCTAAAGATCTAGACATCCATTTTAAGTGAACTTAGTATATTTGTAAAGCTCCTTGAGTGTAGGTTCTAACCATGTAAGTTTAGCCTCTAAACTCAGAACATAAGTTGGTCAAAAGTTCATTTCTATACAAGTGTGCAAAACAGTTCAGTTTTACACTATACAATCTTTTGCAAATTTAAAAATAGAAGAAATTATCTATTAGACTCAATAACCTTACAGAAGCCTTAGAACATATAAAAGTGTTTGTTCCCAAAAGTAATAGTCTCAAAGTCTTCATTAACCTTGTCTTTAGAGATAAGGTTTTAGACTAATTTCTGACTTCAACAAATTCTTGTGTCAACTAGATAGGACTATATCTTGGTGATTTCTTAATGGATTTAGGTGATTTTACTGTCCTTGGTTTCCTTATTAAGGTACTACTTAGATCAGAAGACTTTGGTTCGAAATCTATTTTATATTTTAAGCTATGCATGATTCTTTCACCCTTGGTTAGATTGCCATGAATCTGGACCTGTTTCACAAAATAAAATTCTAAAATAACTTTCCCTTTGATTTAAATCATGAAACTTTTACTAGAAGTCTCAAACACATATACGAACATCATATAAATTCATGAGTTCCAAAGAGCAACCATAAGTTGGTGTTTAGGTCATAGACTTTAAGTAAAAATTTGGACAGCTCAAAGACAAAATAGTTTTACATACTATAATCACTTTGGTTCTTACTTTAACTTCATTTTAAGAGATTGGACATATATAGATCTTAAGTATACTGATCTAGTATCAAAATCAAGGTTAACTTTATAATCATCCTTGAGTAAATTAACACTCTAGATCTTGCTTTTTACACCATGAAGGTTCTTGATTTTTGACTAGAAATGATGAAGAGATTAAGTTAGCTAGTTATACCTTGATTAAATCTACTTATAAAGCTTCAAGAATATGATTATTAGATAGCCTAAGATCTGTATTTAAGAGTAAGAAAGAGTAGAGAGGGAAAGGGGAATGGAGAAATGGATGAATGAGAGGTAGAAGTGAGCTTTATATAGAGATCATGGTGGTGGTGGTGTGGGACGTGGCACAAGGAGAAGAGGGGGAGGGAGTGACTCATCCTTGCTCATTAATGAAGATCATGATTGTGTCTTGCATGATGCTTAGCTTAATGGAGAATCATTAGAGAAGATATTTGAGAAGATATTTTGATGATGGTGTATGATGCTGATGAAAACGTTGATGATGATGATGATGATGATGATGATGATGGTGTTCTAGTCAATTTTTGGTTTTGCATGTAACAACCCAAACCAAAACACAAACGAACCCGCGGAATATATCAAAATAAAAAAAAATTGTTTGTTCAGCATCTGGCGCGGCGCGCCAGACCCCCGCGCGGCGCGCCAAACTGGTCTGTCCCAAAAGTCTTGAAATGCGAAAAAGATTGGCCACTTCCCGACATAATTAGACAAAACGCTTTTAACAACATATTCAAATATGTAAAACTAACACATTCCATTAATAAAAATGAGTTTTACGAAGCGGGGCCCATATCGGCCGTTTTACGAGTTTAATACAAAATATGAGTTTCGACCATCAAAAGTTGAAGTACCAAACTACACTACGAGCATGGTTTTTGGGATTAAACTACCCAAGTCTCGGTCAAACTCCAAAAGCTAATATCTCCAAAAGCGTTCCCTAATAACAACGGGATCTTTAATCCACGATGATGCCCTTACCCTTGTCCACAACCGAACCTATAAAAAGGTAAACAACGAGAGGGTAAGCTAACGCTTAGTGAATGCAATAATTATACACATACATATATAATATACCTACTTGCAATCACTTACACAAACACCGCATACATGCTAGCAACACAATTAGCTTATAATCTCGAATACGAGCTAGAAATCTCCAATACCACAAGCTAGCATAGCAACGCATATAAATATAACTCGAATAATATAATATGCTTACACTTACAACACAATAACCATGGTTAACCAATCGTACAAGGGAATGGCGCCCGCGAAAGGCCATCGGAGTTCACAACATCCATTAGTGTACTTAGCACCTCGTATCACTAACCCCCGGGGGGCATCTTAACACCTCAATACTTCACCCTCGGGTGGCGTCTTAACACCTCGACACTTCACCCTTTATTATTTTACGGAGTGGTATCTTAACACCTCGACACTACACCCCTAGGTGGCATCTTAACACCTCGATGCTTCACCCCGAGTGGCATCTTAACACCTCGATGCTTCACTCATCACGTGAAACGTGGTGTCTTAGCACCTCGACACTACACATTTCACGCTACAACAAATAGATACATTATATACCTACACATATAATTATTCCATTCACCTTACGCCTTCGGTGAATCGATAACCAAGCTTGGAACTTCAAGGTAACGCACCTATTACAAAGTACATATAATCATTCATTCATTCAAGTTGGTCAAACTCACACACTCACCATTACTAGGTCATTTTGACCCATTTGGACACTTAACCCTAAAATTGGGTCAACTCACACCAAAACCCTAATATTAACCAAGATAGGTTTAAAACACATTTCAACGCAAGGTTTATGCATTAATCACAAACATTAACTAACTTAGGTCCATTTTGACCCATTTGACCAATTTAAAGTCAACACACCCATTTTGGGTCATTCACTAACCCACACAACACCCATTTACATACATATTGGTGTGCTAGCAATTTACTAACTAATTAAGTTCATAAACATCAATTTAACACTTTGAAAACCCTAGTTAGTCACCTTTGGGTCTACATGACCCAATTCCACCCAAAAACCCCTAATTCACTAACAAATGGGTTTTATGTGCAACACTACCCAAACCCTAACCCTTAATACAATTAAACAAGGAAGTTAAGATTAGAGCATACCACTACTACCAAAACGAAGCTAGAGGATAGATGAACAACTTTAAAGCTTGCACTTAGACCCGATTCAACCTTCTTCTTCCTTATTTTTAGCTCTCTCACTCTAGAAAAACCCTCTCTCTCTAAAATTGAATGGATGAGGTTAATGTAGGTAGAAATGGAGTTAATGATGCCCCAACAACTGGTTTAGGGCCTTAAAGTCGGACCCCATGTGATTTTACCAATTTACCCCCAAAATATCTAATTTTAAAAGGAAGTGAGCTGTCACAGCATATCGGCTCGGCGCGCCAAATGGCTGCGCGACGTGCCAGTCGCCCAGTCCAGATTCTGCCTTTTATTTAAAATATGAAACGAACACCCACTCAACCCATACCGTATTTACACATATGTACGATGAAATAATAGGGTCTTACATTGCAAGTGTACATGTACTTGTGTAGGTTTTCTAATGTTAAATCCTAAGATGTTTACTTGTATGTTTAGGGTTTAGGAAGTAAGCTAAAGTTAGGTTCTAATCAAGATAGGTTAAAGTTGATAGAAATGGTTAAGTTCAAGGAATTCAAGACTAGTTGTGAAAATGAAGAGGTGTAGAAAAGTTTCTATCTTATGAACAAATGTTCAAATGAAATTGTCTCAAGTCATTATTCTAAATACTTAGTTAACAAGTTTATTTATTAAATTAATATATACATAAAAGTATAATTTTCAACTTTAGGGTTTATGGTAATGAATTAGGGTTCATAGTAATGAACTAGGGTTTATGATGATAAGTTAGGGTTTATAACTTTATGCAAATATGTAAAGTAATACCCAATCAAGTAAAGTTTAAAATGCATCCTTAGGGCTATACAAACCCTAAAATAAACCAAGACATAGATTAATAAATTTACTAGTCATATCGGAAAAGGTAACTTAAAGAAGTCGAACTAGACAACTTAGGTCGAAAAGCTAGAGTTATGACACTTATCAACACAACGAATTGATTTTTGGGATTTCTTAAAAACAAAAAAATGCTGGTAATTGTTATTTCTAATTAACAACCACTAGAAGAGAAAAAAAAAAATCAAGAAAAGCTGCTGCCTTCTCGTCGCTATAGAAGAAAAAAAAAATTTGATTTTGATTTCGAGCTCGTTTTGGACAAATGTTACAACACGAAATAGGTTTTAATTCACTCCTAGAATCTTTCTCAATCAACAATTGATCCAAAAACTCTAACACAGATTTGAATTTCATGAAAAACAAATCGTTTGACTTTTTACTTTAGTGATCCGTCCTAATCCATCTGGACGAAGTCTTTAACAGTTGGTCTCATTGAGAGGTTCTGACCTCTATATGCCATGAACGACTCCATGTAATATGAGCAAATGCACAGCGGAAGATTTCTTTCATACCTGAGAATAAACATGCTTTAAAGTGTCAACCAAAAGGTTGGTGAGTTCATAAGTTTATCATAAAACAATAAAATTCATCATTTTGATAGACCACAAGATTTAAATGATGCATGGTATAAATGGGCCCGAATCCTAGACCCACATGTAATGTACATGCGATATCTTTTAAATACAGTACATCTTTTTCGTGTACAAAATCATCTTTCATAAATCTTAGTAATCGTACACATATCTCGTGCACAAAAATAACATACACATAACCTGTGTATAAATTCATTCTCTCGATACATAACATTCACTTTTCATTGCTTTCATAGCTTGGATTGGTAACCGACCTTAACATATAATGCGCATAATAATATCCCCAAAACAGAACATCTCGTCTGTATAATAATCATATAAACTTCGAAGTACTAAACACCACGCCCACTAGCCCTTCCGTCTAGTGAACATTCTGGGTGGGGGTGTTAAACCCGGTAGCTACCTTTAGGATTCGCGTCAATTAGGCGTGCACTAATTCTCAAAATTAGTGATGTTCCCTAATTCTTAGGTTGCCAAGCAAATAATAATCAGGGAAAAAATATTCATATCAATTGTGGCAATTGTCACGTCCACATAATTCATTCGAGGAATGTTTTGCTTGTGTCTATCTCGTCAAACATTTATAAAAGCATTTCATGTATTCGCAGTTCAAAATGTATTTCAAAAGCATTTAATAAAGCAGTTGTAAAAGTAGAGCATGTATTCTCAGTCCCAAAAATGTAAAGAGTAAAAGGGAATCAAATGAACTCACTATACAATATTTTGAAGTAAAAATATGCATACGACGGAACTGAACAATGCAAGGTTGGCCTCGGATTCACGAAACTATATCAATTATATATATTAACACATATAATCGTAATCGAATAAGTTTATATATTAATATTAGTAATATATTTATATTTTTATTTTCTATCTTGTTAATAAATAATTATATCTATTTTTAACTTAAGTAAGTTCTTAATATTAGTATATCAAATAATTATTAAACTACTTTAATTAACTAATTTATTGATAATTGATATATAATAAATATAATACATCTAACTTAATATTTGTTTGGTAAAAATAATAATAATAATACTAAATAAAAAGTTATATTATTTTTACAATAGAAAAAATAATGGTGATAATAATACTTAAAAATATTATTTGATAATAATAATACTGATAATTATAATAATTATAAAACTAATAATTTTTCTGCTAATAATAATTATGATACTAGTTTAGTTGTAATAATAATCCTATGATAAAAGTAATAATAATAATAATAATAATAATAATAATAATAATAAGAATTTATACCATCATTATGTTATCATCTCTACATCATCATTTTCATGTCATGATCATCATCTCTATCATAATATCATCATCATCATCATACAATTATCACTCCATGATTATCATCATCATTCTTCCATCATCATTATAATCCTAATACCCATCATCATCATTCTTATCATCATCTCGCTATGGTCATCAAAATATCATCATACCCGTTCATCATCGTCATGTAATTATCCGGATATCATCCTAATCTTATTATCATCGTCATCGTATCTCATATATTACCACTAACTCGACATCATAACCTCTTCATCATCGTTATTTATCTTATATTATTATCGAGCACCATGTAACCTTTGAAAGTCCAACCTGAAAATATTAAATGGGTCTCGGCCCATAAACAACAAAAAGAAAAATATAACTAAACCATAACTTAAATTGAGTGTTCTCGACCCAAAAGTTAAAAGACGTGTGGGGTTTGTCTGGATAATAGGAACAAACACAAGTTAGTGGTAGCAGGTCTTGCTTTAACTTTATCACCATGTTCCATCATCCTCTTCATTAAATTTTGCATTTTATATCACAATGGTAACAACAGCAACTGCAGGAATTTACGCAGCAATTTAGTGGAAAATTGAATGGATTTTTAGTGGTTCTTGGCTTTTATCATCAACAGAAACAGATGGATAGTAGTTGGGTTTGAACAGATTAGAAAACAGGAAGCAGATAACAACATATCAGTTTATACATCGACTAGCAAGGACAATAACTGGTGGGTTTTCTGCTAGCCCAACAGCAGCCCAAGAAGAATGACCCCGTCCACAAGTTAACGGCCAAAAGGATTTGCTCAGTCCATAACCGATTTAATCCAGCTTCCAAATTAAATAGGTCAATAGGAAAATAATGGGTGGGGTTATGAATTATCGGCTAATCAATAAAAGAACATAAAAGCAGCGATTTTGTTTCAATTTAATTTGTACCATGAATTAATGGTGGTGAGGTTCGTGTGGTAGTATATCTCAAACGCCTATCGTCTTTAATCGTGATATTCATCATCATCTTTATTCATTCACAATCCACATCATTTTCTTCATTTTTTTAACGGGAATCGAGAAAGAAGAGGCAACGCAGCTGCACCAGATCGTAGCAGCAGTATCATCACTACAGCATCAGTAAATCAGTTGTCTTCATCCGATTTTGGTTGGTTTAGGGTTAAAGATGGTTGTGGTGCAAAGGTGATTGTTTCGGTTTGATCCTTTATTCGACAGAAAAGAAAACAAGTAGTAGTTAACTCGATTGTGTTACTCGAACAAAACAGTAACATATATGATAACACCATGGCTGCCATCGGTGGTGTAACAGAAAAACATGTTTGTGTGATCGTGGGTTGGGTCGATTAACTACATAGAGAGATATATGGCTGCAGCAATTAGTCGGACAATCAAGGTCTTCTAGGTTGGGTTTTATCCGAAAACAGTAACATGCAGGTGAAGGTTGTGACTTGGATGGACTTCAGGTTGTAATGGTGATGGAATGGTGGCGGTTGTGCTGTCATAAAAGGGTGACGAGATGGTGGGTATTTGTGTTGGTTTCGAGTTGTGGTGGTTATATGCTCAAGTTTATCCCTATGTATCTATAAGTGATATGTATATATATTATATATATACATATACAGTACAATATGCAGTTGGGAAATAAATTCTAAAAGACAACAGTAATAACACCAATCAATTCAATCTTTATGTTTAATCAATTCACAGTACCATAATTTAAGGGAATATTGGATGTTGAAACAAATTGAAAAGCAACAATTTGCAAGTGGGTGGAATTATTCATGCAATGAATGTATCAAATATATATATATTAGTATACTAGTATAATATTCTTTTTCTCAAATCATAGAGAATATGTGTGAACCGAAATTAGCGGGCAATAAGAGGAAAGTTGGAAAGTTTAAAAACGTGTTCTTTGGCCTCTTCTAATCTAATTTATCCTCCTTTTAACTTAAATTAATTATTATTATTATTAAATAAATTTTGATAAGATATGTTTGTGATAACCATTAATATTGGTTAGTAGATAAAGTGTTGGATATGCCAAGTGCGGAGTATATAAATCTTAAGGCAAAGTTTAGTGGGTTTGAGTTCTAAAAGCATATGCTAACTTTATAGTGAAATGCACTACATCTATGATTAGAGGATAAACAATAATGATCAATAATAATATGATAGAAGAAAAACAAGAATAGTACTCCCTTCCATCTTACATCCGTGATGTTATATTATTTTATTATGTCAACTTTTTATTATATTGTCAAACGACAAATTATCCATATATCAATTTCAGAATCAGTCATTTAGTTTTTAGAAGATATATGTGAAGTTTGATGAGGAGTAGTTAGTGGATAATAAACAATTATATTTCTTCTAGTGTTTAGATTAAAAAAAATGATATGCAAGATAATTGATGATGGTGGGATATGATATTTGATGATTTGGTAGTAGAAATGCTTTGTTGCTAATTAATGACAAGTAAAAGTATATATATATATATATATATATATATATCCCATTTTAGATACATGTATTATTTTACATAATTAGTTCTAACAACTAAATCATATAATATTTCAAATTAATATATATATGTATCCATTTACAAATAGTCGTTCGTGAATCGTCGGGAACGGTCGATGGTCAATTGAACAGTTTAAAATTTTTGAGACTCAACCTAATAGAATTTTCTTATCGTGTCGAACTCATGTAAAGATCAAGTTTAAATTTGGTCGAAAATTTCTGGGTCGTCACATTTACAAATAAACTTTGACTTGAAAATTCTTACTTGATATAAGAAATTAGGATATGAAACTTTCCAGATAGTTTGAGCACGAGATTCCTAACATGACTACATTTTTCGTTTTTAAAATTGGATTAGAATTTGGGATTTGGTTATAAAGTTGAAAGACAGAGGTATCGACATTGCTTTTTAATAATTTCTGTTTTTAAATTTAAATTTGCAAACGTAATAGCATTATATATAGATGATAAATGAATAATTGAAGCAGTAATCTTATTTGGTCGTATTATATTTTGATTTGGATGCCTAACAGAAATTAGACAGGATCGTACGAGCAGAATATAAATAACAAGAAAGTAAGAAGAAAAAAAATAGTGCTTAATTAAGATATGAACTGAATCTGATCTTGATTTTATATATTTATGATAAATAATTAATAATTATAATTATATTACAATAATAATAATAATATTAATAATAATAATTATTATAATAATAACAAGAGTAATAACAATATTAATTCATAATAATAATAATTTTTAGTGTAACTGATAATAATAGTATTATTAATGATAACTAATAATAATGATAATAATATCAATAATAATAATAATAAATATATTAATAGTAATAATAAATAATAATGATGCTAAAAATGATAATGTTAATAGGTTTAATAATAATAATCCTAATAAAATTGGTATCACTAATATTATAACTAATACTAGTTATAACACTACTTATAATAATATTAGAAATGATATTACAAATGATAATCAAAATAAATTGTATTACTTTTATAATAATGATTCTTAATGGTAATGATAATAAAAATATCTAATAATAATACTAATATTAATCATAACATCTAAAATTATAATTTTACTACTAGTTATAATAATATTAACCATGGTAACAATAATATTAATAATAATAATACAATAAAAAAACAAATGTATCAAATTGCATATTATAATTTTAATAATGTCAATAGTACTGATATTAATAATAATAATAATAATAATAATGAATGTAAAAATAATGTAATAACTATAATTAAACTTGTAATTACATTTAATATATTAATTTTACAATTTACTCTAACGACCCGTCCTAATCCATCTGGACAAATACATTACATTTGGTTACATCGCAAGGTACTTGACCTCTATATGATACATTTTACAAACACTGCATTCGTTTTTAAAAGACAAACTTTCATTTCATCGAAAGTTGATAGGCATGCATACCATTTCATAATATATCTAAACTATAAATGACTTGATAATATTCTTGATGAACTCAATGACTCGAATGCAACATCTTTTTGAAATATGTCATGAATGACTCCAAGTAATATCTCTAATATGAGCAAATGCACAGCGAAAGATTTCTTTCATACCTGAGAATAAACATGCTTTAAAGTGTCAACCAAAAGGTTGGTGAGTTCATTAGTTTATCATAATCATTCATTTTCATCATTTTAATAGAACACAAGAATTTCATTTCCAGTTCTCATAAATATACGTCCCATGCATAGAGACAAAAATATCATTCATATGGATTGAACACCTGGTAACTGACATTAACAAGATGCATATAAGAATATCCCCTATCATTCTGGGACATCCATCGGACATGATAAAACAACATCGAAGTACTAAAGCATCCGCTACAACGGATGGGGTTCGTTAGGCCCAATAGATCTATCTTTAGGATTCGCGTCAATTAGTAGACTGGTTTACTAATTCTTAGGTTACCAAGTAAAAGGGACATATTCGGCTTCGATCATTCAACCATATAATGTAGTTTCAATTACTTGTGTCTATTTCGTAAAACATTTATAAAAATTGCGCATGTATTCTCAGCCCAAAAATATAAAGGGTAAAAAGGCAAATGAAACTCACCTAATGTATTTTGTAGTAAAAATACATATGACTATACTCGAATTCACAAACATATATCATTTATATATTTATTAATACACATAATTGTAATCGAACAAATATAATACTATTAGTGATGTACTTATATATATATATATATATATATATATATATATATATATATATATATATATATATATATATATATATATATATATATATATATATATATATAGTAGATTAATAAGTTTCATTATATATACTTTCATTTTTATATACAGCTATATTAATATAGTTAAGTTATGTGTATTAAATATATTTATATATATAATCTTTATTTTTGTGCTTATAACTTTAATAATGTCATTAAAACTTTTATTTTCATAATCGTAATTATTTTAATATTAATGATATAGATAATACCGATAACGGTAATAATGATAGTTTTAGTGAAAATAATACTTTTAACAATTATGGTAGCTTTTAATAGTTTTTAATAGAAATTTCAGTAATTATACAGTATTACTGATATTAATGTTTAACTGATAAGCCTATTAATGATACATTGTATTATTACTAATAATAATGATAATATTAATAATAATACCTATGTTAATGATGATAATAATAATAATAATGATGATAATAATAATAATAATAATAATAATAATAATAATAATAATAATAATAATAATAACAATAATAATAATAATAATAATAATAATAATAATACTATTAGTTACAAAAGTGATACTAATACTAATATTAATGAGAATAATGGTAACTTGTATTATTTTCGTAATAATAATAATAATAATAATAATAATAATAATAATAATAATAATAATAATAATCCTAATCATAATAATAATACAAATATCTAGTGATAATAATAATTTTCATACTGGTATTTATATTTGTAATAAATGAGAATTTTTATCATAATACTTATTTTAGCAACAATAATATTAATAGTTAATATTCGTAATACTTAATAATAATAATAGTTCTAATTCGTAATGATAATAATAAAATTAATGATAAATATAATAATAACAATAATAATCATAATAACAATACTACAATAATAATAATGACAATAATAATAATAATAATAATTATAAAGAATTAGATTAGAAAGTATACCCCTTTTAATAGCTTTTATAAAATGAATGGTCCAAACAAGATTCGAACCCGTGATCTCTCGTTAACCGACCCAATACCCAAACCATCCAAGCTATTCTGTTTTTCTGTTCTTGTACCCGATCCAAATTCATTTAACCCGTCTGGTTTTCTGATTATTCTTTCTTCTTCACCAATTCAAAATCGACCAAAGATCATACTAAGGTTTTAACAGGTTTTAAAATTCGAATCATATCAGCAATTAAAATAGAAATGTTCCTTAGTGAGTAATTGAATTAATTTAAAACAGCAAAAAGGAAAACAATTAATAAAATCAAACTGTAACTAAAAAGACTCGATGGACAACTAA
This sequence comes from Rutidosis leptorrhynchoides, assembly GCF_046630445.1. Lineage (NCBI taxonomy): Eukaryota > Viridiplantae > Streptophyta > Magnoliopsida > Asterales > Asteraceae > Rutidosis > Rutidosis leptorrhynchoides. The sequence goes on along the minus strand of NC_092342.1, from coordinate 269,738,657 downwards.
ATTCGTGATTTTGAATTACAAGAGGTTTTAGCTTTATATTTCTACATGAAATATGTGGTAAACCTTTCTTAGAAACTATCTCAATACTCAATTGAACTTGAAACACAACAGAGAACTCGAATTTCTTCATAAACGAATCGGTTAACTTTTAAAACCAAACTTTGACTCTTCGAATTCGCATTCGATATAATGAATTGGATCGTGATATTTTGCAGAAAGTTTGTTTAAAAGATTCCTAACACAACTGAAATCATAGATTTTGAAAAACTAAAATGAATTCGAGCTTTTGAAAAATTTTTTGACACGTACAGAGTTTTTGTTTTCAGTTTCTATTAAAACCTCTTTTAAATTCCCCAATTGCAGAAGTGATTAGCTGTATATAATGAGGAATATCAAATATTTGATGCAGTAATACCATGTGATTAATTGTTGTTTGGTATTGAAAATGAGGTCGACCTTTTCCACTCTAGCAGACAAGAAGTACAAGGGTGGTTAATCAGATGGAGAAAACAAAAGAATAAAAACAGATAGGTATACTTATTCGATTGTGTATCTGTAATGAATTTTATAGGTAATTTAGATAAATAAATAATAATAATATTATTAATTATAATAAAGATAATAAAAAGAATCCTAATAATAATAATAATAATAATAATAATAGAATTAATAATAATGATATCAAAATAACACTAGAAGTAGTAAAATTAATGATAAAAACAATAAAAGTGACAAAAATGAAAATAATAATAATAATACTGTTGACAAAGAAAATAATAGCAAATAATTATAATAACTTAAAATTATAATTTTACTACTAATTTTAATGATAACTAAATGTATTAACTTTATACTTTATATTAAATAATTGTATACTGATATTAACATTAATATTAATAATGAAAGTAAATATAATAATATTGATATAACAATTTATACATATCGAATTTCATATATATATATATATATATATATATATATATATATTAAACTAATCTATTAATAATACATATATCAACATTGATAATGGAAGTAATATAATTACTATATTTCAACTTATGAATTAATATAATTATATTCTATTAGTGATTTAATACCTATAATTACATATTTGAATACTTAATATTTAAACATATTAGATATATTACAACGTACATATAATATTAATTGTGTACAGAATTCATATATATATTTATATATTTATTTTAATAATATCTTATTTATTTTTAATTTACTTTCCATGTTTAAATCAAATGATTAAATGGTATTATATTAATACACATATACATATATTTATTTACATATATATATTTATTTACATAATTATTTACACATCATAATTCGTGAATCGTCGGGAGTTGGTCGAGGTTCAAATGCTTATATGAATACAGTTTAAATTGTTTTGTGACTCAACATTACAGACTTTACTTCTCGTGTCGAAATTATAATAAGATTAGATTTAAATTTAGTCGAAAATTTCCGGGTCGTCACATTACCTACCCGTTAAAGAAATTTCGTCCTGAAATTTGAGTGATGTGGTCATGGCTAACAATAAAAATGTTTTCATGACGAATATGAGCTGATAAATATAGTTTTATCATCATTGAGTAATATGGATAAAACAATTCGATTATTCGAAGAGTACGAATGAAGCTATCATAAAAGAGTGAATTGAAGAAATGAAGTTTCATCTTAACTTTTGACGTTGTCTAGGTTAAATTCCGAAATTCAAGGGATATAAAGAAAATCTTCGAAATCTAAAAGATTTGATTTTTCGGCGAGTAAGGAAATTAAGATCTCTATAATTAAATACGGTGATCTGCCTCGATTACTCTGTCTGATATTCCCATTATAAATTAAACTCTTGCGTTCCATTATTCTCAGCATTCCTATGCTTTCTTTCTTAGTTCATACATCCAAAACATTGTGAAAATGCTTAATCTCGTTCTAATCCTTGATGTTTTTCCTAATTATCATTTCTGTCATCCTTCCTTTCAATCTTCCACCAGAAGAATCTGTTTACTTTTACTATTACCTTGGGGTGATACTATTCTTAATTCTACCGTGTCTTTATATTGCTATTCGTATTAATATCCACAGTTTGTAACCTCTGTGTTGTTATTGGGCTTTATATTTTCTCTTATGTTTTGGAGCTTTTTGCCTTTTTATTCTCCTCTCGACCTCTAGTAACGCGAGTAATGGTCCAGAATTTGTAAGTATGGAGTTTCGAATGAACTTAATGTTCCAAATAAGAAAGAACGTAATAGCACGATTTGATTTGTCAAATTACCAGAATCACTGAGAATAGAACTATCAAGAATATACTTTCTTGATTTGTTCAGAAGTTAAGCAGAATGAAAGAGTTATGTAACATGGCACATGATGACGTTATGATCTGTGAATCATCACGTTCCATTAGAAACTCAGCATGACTTACTGTAATATAATCACGTTGATCAAGTGTCATTATATTATACTAACTCATGCATAAATTTCCAACACTACTTCAAAATCATTCATAATTCAAACTCGAATTTTAAAGAAATTTAGAAACTAAAGTAGTTTCCTTTATGATGTAATATAGATAGCATGAAGAGATAAATAATTTCGGACGAGAATATTTATGAAAATATCTTCAGAAATATCAAAGATATTTATGATGATATTTTGGAATTTCTAAGTTCGATGGTTGTTGAAGAAAGATTTTCCGCAAGATTTTAACATGATTTTGGAGCAAGATATTCTCTAAAGATTTCAACGGATCCAGAATTACTTGGGTTCTTTAAATATAGGGTTTGATCCTTATATTTGTCCTCGGTCTCCTTCAGGGTTAGCTCAATCCGTTTTCCATTACATATTTTCCATTGAGTGTTTCCAACACTCCATCCTTCATCATCAAACTTTCGATTGTTAAAGTCGTTTACAGTTTTAGTTGTTTCATCAGCACCTCCTAACATTCAGAGAACTGATTTGTAAACTGGGTACTGTTCAAAATTTCAGAATTGAAGATCATGATTTTAAGAGATACATGTTATATATATACATATAACTGTTGTTGTAGAATTGTTGCGAGATTCAAAATACTGATTGCTGATTTCCGGTAATTGGTATGGCAATACTCGTTACAAGATGCGGATGAGTATATGATAGGGTTTCAATGAATATAATGATTTTCGGAAAATCAAAGATCAACGGAGTTGCTGGTACATCTACTGATAATATCGTGGAATATAAAAGGTTCCCCAGTAACAATAAAAGAGTTCACATATACATCAAGGTTATAATAAGGTTGTTTCGAATGAAAAGTCGAAGTTGACTTGCTGAAGCTGTGACAAAATTGGCTAATTTGAGAAGGAATTGTAAAATTATTTTGGGTAATAATAACGCCAAAGGAATTAGAACAGCTAAGTGTTAAACGTTTACTCAGTTTTCGAGAGTTTTCAAGTGCATAACTATATGCATCAATCTTTTCTTCCATAGACGAAGTGCAGTTGGTTCATCCTCTCGATTCAGGTGTTTTCAAGAATCATGAAAGGTTTGAACGCGGATTGCAATCGTCAAGATACAAATGAGGTTTAAGACGAAATCAAGTGGCAAACTTGAAGAATTGTTTAGTTTCATATGTTATAATCAATATTTTAATTCATTTTAATTGTCCAATGTCGGCAGTCCACAGTTGATAGTCCACAATTAACAGTCCAATAATCCATATATAGCTTATAATATTCGAATTAATTAATACGTATCGTGACCCGTGTACATGTCTCAGACTCGATCGTAACTCAAAGTATATATATTATTGTAGTTTCAAACTTAACCCTGTATAGCTAACTCCGGCATTACTGCATATAGAGTGTCTATGGTTATTCCAAATAATATATATAGATGCGTCGATATGATATGTCAAAACCTTGTATGCGTGTCCCGATATTTAAAGTGCGTAAAATAAATAACAGAAATTAAATGACAATAAATAATATTGCGATAATTAAATTGCGATAAATAAAATGTAATCAGTTAGCTAGGAACAGTTAGTTAGGAACAGTTAGCGTGGATTCTTAACAAAATTTCTCATAGTTAATTTGTTTGTTTCTAACAAATTTTATTTTGTCCAATGTTTTCTTCATTATGCCACTTGTCGGATTCTGATAGGTCAAAATCCAAATATGAAATTGAATGAAAATAGTTATTCTGTGGTGAACGGATACGTATATCGATGGATGTAAGTAGGTTTGTAAATGACTATTGAATCAGATTTGAAGAATGTACAGTGTAACTTAATAATGTGAAAACTAAATATTCCTCGTGTATTACCTACCCGTTAAAATATTTTCACCATTAACAGTTTGTACGAAAGAATTTTTAATTACAATCTTTATGAAAATATATATACATATATATTTTCTTCAGATATAATCATGGATTTAATGAGTTAATGTGATATTAATCTCATTTGATTTATTGTTAGAACAAGAATATATAATCTCTAAAACATTAGAGATTACATAATCGCCATACTGAACGAAGATAATTGATGTAGAATGATACGTAGAACGATGATTATACTCGAGGTACGGAATGAGATGTTGAGGCGTGTGATGTTGAAACCTGGGTTGTTGATGGTACTGGTGTTGCCGGTGCTGTTGCTGAAACTGGTAGGTTTTGCACCACGATTTCTAAATTGATTATTCGAGCGCGAAGCTCATTAACTTCTTCCATTATTCCGAAATGATTTTCGGTCGGGACGAGCGGATGAATAAGATTTAGAATTTTAGATAGAATATAATCGTGGCGAGATACTCTGGAAATGAGAGAGAAAATGGTGTTACGAACAGGTTCGCCGGTAAGTGCTTCAGGTTCTTCGCCAAGAGGTGGATGTGGTGGATGGAAAGGATCGCCTTCTTCTTGTTTCCAATGATTAAGTAGGCTACGAACTCATCAGATGAATTGGGGATGGCTGATTGGTTGATTCATTCTGGTGACGCTGCTTCCGGAGCTTAGGTGAATATCCATTTCAAAATAACTGTCGGAATAACTATCAGAATAGCTATCGAAATCTGAGGGACTCGGACTGGTTGAGTCATCTCGTACGATCAGATGAAGGATTTTCGATAATAAATAGATTATAGGATGTAGATTAGTGCCCTGCAATACATAATTTACATATACATATATAATACTAAAATCCCATAAGTTACAGAAGAATCTACGGAATATGTTAGGCAAAGTTTACAGTAACAGATATGCTAAGATATGAATTAGCAGATACGCTAAGATATGAATTTTGTCTGTACACTATTCATGCAATCCAAGCAGTAAGATATGTCTAGATTAAGAATGATAAGCAAGTGATTCCCTAAGAATGATAAGCAGGAAATTTTTGACACGAAATGATAAGCAAAACTTTTGACATGCAGACACGTTCGAAGTCCAGACTCACTAATGCATATAATCTGTAACATCCCGCGTTTTTCTGTTAAATTTATTTTTAACACTGTCTTTTTTTTTTAAATAATATCCTTCGTTATTTAAATTCGTAGTTTCCGTTGACGAACGTTCATAATATTCTCGTTATTAATTATAACATGACTCGTTTACTTGAGCGTTTTTAAAATATTCGTTTGGTTAATTCCCGCACCCGCTTTGAAACTTGAGGGACCAATCTCGTCACTTGGCCAAATTGGGGCAACTAGTCACCACCTCCCCACCTTCCTCACCATTCAATCACCTCCATCTCTCTCTCTTTCTCTCTAGCAAGAACACACACACAAACACCCAATTCAAACATTCATCATCTAAATTCGGATCGGGAAGCAAACTTCAAAACAAATTACATATTCGTGATCCTCTCTTCATCCTCTACATTTTGATACCAATTTCATCAAGTTTGGGTAACTTTCTAAAAACTCTAGATTTCTATAAATTCGTGTTTTTGACTTGAAATTGTGTTAGTTAGTGTCTATGGCTCGTGTATAACATGAATATATGTTTTGTTTGCTCGATTTGTTGATTTGGAGTAACTAGTATGAACTTGGAAATGGGTTTGCTTAATCTTGCATTTTGGAAGATTAAATGTTGTTTGATTGTTAAAGTTCATGTTTTAATTGTGTTACTAGTATCACTAGCTTCGTTTTGATGCGTAGGTTGATTAAGGAAACTTCAAAAACATGAATATTGATTTTTGCGGATTTTGGTTAGGGTTTGATAGACTTAAAACAAGCTTTTGATGTTTCAAATGCCATGAAATGTTATTAGTAAGTGTTTAGATGCAATGTATGCTTAATTACCTTCGAAACGGCATATCGTATGTGTAAATTGGATTCCCGAATCATAAAATACGTTTTACGAACTTGAAACTTTGAAAATAAACCTTTCTTGATCAATTGACGAGTTTTCGATTATTGTAATTGATGTTTTTGCTTGTGAAAGGTAGTTAGTTGTATTCCTCGTCAAAATACCTTTTCGACGATATATGATAGGCATTATAAGTGTTTGCGGGTCAAGAGTTGGGTTGGAAAATGTTTTGGTTCGTGACTTGGACCATTTTTTTTCTGCAAACAGCATTTTTCTCAGGTATGCGCGCCGCGCATACCACCGCGCGCCGCGCGAATCCAAAATCCCGGATGAATGGCTCTTTAAGTCAAGTTCTGACCTGGTTTTACACTTGGGTGCGCGCCGCGCAACCCATTGCGCGCCGCGCAAAACCCCCAGGCCAGGCTATTGTGTTTTTAAATGTTCTCAAAATGTTTCTCGCTTAACCGTAACTCCGATTAACATGAAACTTGGCCATTCTGCTCATAAATGATTTCTCATCATGGGAAAATTGTCGGATACCCGACCCGACCCCGTTGACTTTGACTTTGACCAAGTTTGACTTTTAGTCAAACTTAACTAAACACTTATGCAATCGTTCTAGTCTTTCTTTTATACTTGATTCTTGCATGAAACTTGACAACGTGATTCACATGCTATACTTTTCGAGTCGTAACGAGCCATATGACTAATTGAACACATTTCACCCGACCTTGTATCGTAACCGGTTAATTGACACAACTTACTTGTTTAGGTCAAGGCTAAGCAACTTTCATGCATACGTTACTTTGTGAAGTACTTTTATACTCGTGCACTCGAGGTGAGATCATAGTCCCATCTTTCAACAACTTTTATACTTTTAAATTATGGGATGAGAAACATATACAGTTTTATACTACATACTTTATTACTTTGAACACAAGTACAAGGAAACAAACATTCCACAGCGAGTTAGAACAAAAATCCTCAATTCGATTATCATTAGTTACACTTGCAGGGTGTAAGCGAGAAATTATATTGTGTGGCCATACGGGTTTGACAAACCCTCATTACGGACGGTTCGCTACCGTCTACGGATGAAATATATTTTCGAGAAACAGTGTATGTTCTAACACTATTGTGATGGGGTTCTATGGAAGGAAACGTTAAGTCTTGATAATTGGGTGCTCGCGAACAATACTTTTGGAATGCAAACGATTTTGATAATCAACTATGGGAATACTAAATCTTGTGGTTCAAAAACAACGTTTACAAACACCTATGATTTCACCAACGTTTTTCGTTGACAGTTTTCTATATGTTTCTCAGGTTCATCCTTGGCTATTTGATATATGCTTCCGCGTTCACTCATACTTGCTTGGGGTCAAGCATACATGCATACACTCTGATCATTTGCTTGGAGTCAAGATACATACATACATACGCTAGGGATAGCACTTTTGGATTCAAACTTTTGTTTACATACTTACTCTATTTATAGCAACTGTGTTTTTAAACAAATTATGTCGCAAGTTATTTCATTTATACTTTATGACTTTTGTAAACTAAACTTGCAAGTCTTGCACCTTTCAAATGAATGCGACATAATTTTGGTCAAACGAGTCTCATATAGGGACTACGACCACGCAACGGGACCTAAGTTAACGGCGCCGTCAATAACGGTTTTGGTCGGGTCGTTACAAGTGGTATCAGAGCGTTGGTTGTAGGGAACTAGGACGTGCATTAGTGTGTCTAACAGAGTCGTTAGGACGCATTAGTGAGTCTAGACTACAACCGGATAGTTAGCATTTGCATTCTGACATACATTTGCTATAGATAGCACTTACTTGACTACTTGTGCATTATACTTGAATCATTCTTAGGCAAACTTTTTAATGGTACCCAACCTTCATCATACGAACTCGTATTCCTCCACTTTTTGGTAACACACGTAAATTCATGATTCATACACGTATGGATGACGACGACTTCATTAGTCACACTTGTTCGGGAACTCTGTCTCCCGGATTGTTATTTGCCACTGTTTCAACTTACTATCGGTTTCCCGCTGGTGTTTCTTACTATCTACTTTTTGGTGTTACTACCATCACTACTCTAGGTGAGTATCGTCATCAACATTTATCACTACGGTTGCGTGCTACTCGTTATCATGACTCGTTACTCTTTTCATACCTGAATACCTTATTGTCTGACTCGAACCACATTGACGTGAACAATCATTTATACACTTTCCTCGGGGAACGCTTCTTTATAGTTGCACTAAATCTTTCGATTCAATACGAGTCACGTTAGAGACGTCGTTACACTTTGTTTATTTTAAACTTCACGATTACACGAACTTGAATCTATGGAGTGATGTGGGAATGGAAGTATGAGTTAGCGTAATGTAACGACACTCGATCAACGTGGTTATATTACGGTAAGACATACCAAAGTTCTAGTGACACGTGATGGTGGTTAGACTCGATCAACCTAAACACCACCATGAGCCATGTACATGACTTCATCTATTCATGTTGGACATCTGAAAACTCCGAGAATATTGATAACAACCATACCGGGGACACACCTTCGATTTTTGTCGAACTATACTTATGCTTCCGAATGAATTACCGATTCCTTTCGACTTCAACCGTATGTTACACGTGTATACTATCTCGTCCTCGCACAGTCTTATTGACTAACTACAATTTACTCGTTATGCTCGCATCGAGGCGGAAACTTCTCTCGCCTTACACTCGTAATTCTGGTTCAGGAAATCTTTTATTTTAAATTCTCAATGGAGAGAGACTCTTCACGTTATACTAGTATTCACCTCGAGGGTGAATAGTCTCGACGAACGTATTTGGAAACCGATAAATCTTCCGCAACGCAAATTTCTTGAGAAACTTGTTCTAACTAACGTTTTCGAGTCCTAACGGATTTGTTCAAATATACCTTACGGAATGTACTCCGTTTCGGACCGAGATCCTCGTTTCATTTCTAGACTTTGGAGTGCCTCACAAAAAGCCTCGAGACCACGTTTAGACATGAGTACCGCGTACCATCCAAAACCCGACGGACCGAACAAACATACGATTCAAACCTTGGAAACCGTAATACGAGTTGTATTACTAACTTCAAATCTACTTGAGAAAAGTATTTTCCTTTAGCTTAATCCTCGTACTACAATGATTTTCATTCGAGTTTTAACGTCACACCTTTTGAAACCACATGTGACCGGAAACGTCATCCTCCTTTTTGTCGAAACCAAGTAAACGATGATCAATTCACCGGGGCCGAGCTTATTCATGAGCAATCGAGAGGATTTATTCATATTCAAGAAAGACCCAACACGACTCGTTGTCGCCAAATGAGCTACGCCGATTTAGACGTAAACATTTCAAATTCCACGTGGGAAACCGCGTCACGTTAAGAGTCGCACCTTGGAAAGGTGCAATCCGTTTCGGGAAAACGTAGGAAGCTAAATCCGTGATATTTTATCCTTTTGAAATCTTGGGGCGTTTTAGACCCGTTGCTAGCCGTTTAGATTTTCCGGCTCATTTCGAGTCTCCGTTTATCCTACATTCGATGTATCAACTTAAAGACGTGTTTTGCGAAACGAGAACTTGTTATCTCCTTTGATGAACTCACTGTCGACGATAACACTCAACTTCCTAGGAGAACCGGTTGAAATTATGAATCGTGAAACCAAACTTCAATCCAACGTAAAAATCCCGACCGTCGAAGTTCGTTGAGATGCCCAAGGACGTACCTTCACTTATCTGTAGAATTTACAACGCAAGATCTCGAGGAAGATTCAACAACTACTACTTCCAACTAAATTTCGGGACGAAATTTCTTTTAAGGTGTAGGTAATGTAACATCCCGCGTTTTTCCGTTAAATTTATTTTTAACACTGTCTTTTTTTTTTAAATAATATCCTTCGTTATTTAAATTCGTAGTTTCCGTTGACGAACGTTCATAATATTCTCGTTATTAATTATAACATGACTCGTTTACTTGAGCGTTTTTAAAATATTCGTTTGGTTAATTCCCGCACCCGCTTTGAAACTTGAGGGACCAATCTCGTCACTTGGCCAAATTGGGGCAACTAGTCACCACCTCCCCACCTTCCTCACCATTCAATCACCTCCATCTCTCTCTCTTTCTCTCTAGCAAGAACACACACACAAACACCCAATTCAAACATTCATCATCTAAATTCGGATCGGGAAGCAAACTTCAAAACAAATTACATATTCGTGATCCTCTCTTCATCCTCTACATTTTGATACCAATTTCATCAAGTTTGGGTAACTTTCTAAAAACTCTAGATTTCTATAAATTCGTGTTTTTGACTTGAAATTGTGTTAGTTAGTGTCTATGGCTCGTGTATAACATGAATATATGTTTTGTTTGCTCGATTTGTTGATTTGGAGTAACTAGTATGAACTTGGAAATGGGTTTGCTTAATCTTGCATTTTGAAAAATTAAATGTTGTTTGATTGTTAAAGTTCATGTTTTAATTGTGTTACTAGTATCACTAGCTTCGTTTTGATGCGTAGGTTGATTAAGGAAACTTCAAAAACATGAATATTGATTTTTGCGGATTTTGGTTAGGGTTTGATAGACTTAAAACAAGCTTTTGATGTTTCAAATGCCATGAAATGTTATTAGTAAGTGTTTAGATGCAATGTATGCTTAATTACCTTCGAAACGGCATATCGTATGTGTAAATTGGATTCCCGAATCATAAAATACGTTTTACGAACTTGAAACTTTGAAAATAAACCTTTCTTGATCAATTGACGAGTTTTCGATTATTGTAATTGATGTTTTTGCTTGTGAAAGGTAGTTAGTTGTATTCCTCGTCAAAATACCTTTTCGACGATATATGATAGGCATTATAAGTGTCTGCGGGTCAAGAGTTGGGTTGGAAAATGTTTTGGTTCGTGACTTGGACCATTTTTTTTCTGCAAACAGCATTTTTCTCAGGTATGCGCGCCGCGCATACCACCGCGCGCCGCGCGAATCCAAAATCCCGGATGAATGGCTCTTTAAGTCAAGTTCTGACCTGGTTTTACACTTGGGTGCGCGCCGCGCAACCCATTGCGCGCCGCGCAAAACCCCCAGGCCAGGCTATTGTGTTTTTAAATGTTCTCAAAATGTTTCTCGCTTAACCGTAACTCCGATTAACATGAAACTTGGCCATTCTGCTCATAAATGATTTCTCATCATGGGAAAATTGTCGGATACCCGACCCGACCCCGTTGACTTTGACTTTGACCAAGTTTGACTTTTAGTCAAACTTAACTAAACACTTATGCAATCGTTCTAGTCTTTCTTTTATACTTGATTCTTGCATGAAACTTGACAACGTGATTCACATGCTATACTTTTCGAGTCGTAACGAGCCATAGGACTAATTGAACACATTTCACCCGACCTTGTATCGTAACCGGTTAATTGACACAACTTACTTGTTTAGGTCAAGGCTAAGCAACTTTCATGCATACGTTACTTTGTGAAGTACTTTTATACTCGTGCACTCGAGGTGAGATCATAGTCCCATCTTTCAACAACTTTTATACTTTTAAATTATGGGATGAGAAACATATACAGTTTTATACTACATACTTTATTACTTTGAACACAAGTACAAGGAAACAAACATTCCACAGCGAGTTAGAACAAAAATCCTCAATTCGATTATCATTAGTTACACTTGCAGGGTGTAAGCGAGAAATTATATTGTGTGGCCATACGGGTTTGACAAACCCTCATTACGGACGGTTCGCTACCGTCTACGGATGAAATATATTTTCGAGAAACAGTGTATGTTCTAACACTATTGTGATGGGGTTCTATGGAAGGAAACGTTAAGTCTTGATAATTGGGTGCTCGCGAACAATACTTTTGGAATGCAAACGATTTTGATAATCAACTATGGGAATACTAAATCTTGTGGTTCAAAAACAACGTTTACAAACACCTATGATTTCACCAACGTTTTTCGTTGACAGTTTTCTATATGTTTCTCAGGTTCATCCTTGGCTATTTGATATATGCTTCCGCGTTCACTCATACTTGCTTGGGGTCAAGCATACATGCATACACTCTGATCATTTGCTTGGAGTCAAGATACATACATACATACGCTAGGGATAGCACTTTTGGATTCAAACTTTTGTTTACATACTTACTCTATTTATAGCAACTGTGTTTTTAAACAAATTATGTCGCAAGTTATTTCATTTATACTTTATGACTTTTGTAAACTAAACTTGCAAGTCTTGCACCTTTCAAATGAATGCGACATAATTTTGGTCAAACGAGTCTCATATAGGGACTACGACCACGCAACGGGACCTAAGTTAACGGCGCCGTCAATAACGGTTTTGGTCGGGTCGTTACATAATCAACTATCAGTTAGACACACTAATGCAAGACCTGGTACGCTAAGACCACCGCTCTGATACCAACTCTAACAACCCGTCCTAATCCATCTGGACGAATACATTACATTTGGTTACATCGCGAGGTACTTGACCTCTATATGATACATTTTACAAACACTGCATTCGTTTTTAAAAGATAAACTTTCATTTCATCGAAAGTTGACAGGCATGCATACCATTTCATAATATATCTAAACTATAAATGACTTGATAATATTCTTGATAAACTCAATGACTCGAATGCAACGTCTTTTTGAAATATGTCATGAATGACTCCAAGTAATATCTCTAATATCAGCAAATGCACAGCGGAAGATTTCTTTCATACATGAGAATAAACATGCTTTAAAGTGTCAACCAAAAGGTTGGTGAGTTCATTAGTTTATCATAATCATTCATTTTCATCATTTTAATAGACCACAAGAATTTCATTTCCAGTTCTCATAAATATACGTCCCATGCATAGAGACAAAAATACCATTCATATGGATTGAACACCTGGTAACCGACATTAACAAGATGCATATAAGAATATCCCCTATCATTCCGGGACATCCACCAGACATGATAAAACAACATCGAAGTACTAAAGCATCCGCTACAAGGGATGGGGTTCGGTAGGCCGAATAGATCTATCTTTAGGATTCGCGTCAATTAGTAGACTGATTTACTAATTCTTAGGTTACCAAGTAAAAGGGGCATATTCGGCTTCGATCATTCAACCATATAATGTAGTTTCGATTACTTGTGTCTATTTCGTAAAATATTTATAAAAATTGCGCATGTATTCTCAGCCCAAAAATATAAAGGGTAAAAAGGCAAATGAAACTCACCTAATGTATTTTGTAGTAAAAATACATATGACTATACTGAACAATGCAGGGTTAGCCTCGGATTCACGAACCTATATCATTTATATATTTATTAATACACATAATTGTAATCGAACAAATATATTACTATTAGTGATGTACTTTATATATATATATATATATATATATATATATATAGTAGATTAATAAGTTTCATTATATATACTTTCATTTTTATATACAGCTATATTAATATAGTTAAGTTATGTGTATTAAATATATTTATATATATATAATCTTTATTTTTGTGCTTATAGCTTTAATAATGTCATTAAAACTTTTATTTTCATAATCGTAATTATTTTAATATTAATGATATAGATAATACTGATAACGGTAATAATGATAGTTTTAGTGAAAATAATACTTTTAACAATTATGGTAGCTTTTAATAGTTTTTAATAGAAATTTCAGTAATTATACAGTATTACTAATATTAATGTTTAACTGATAAGCCTATTAATGATACATTGTATTATTACTAATAATAATGTTAATATTAATAATAATACCTATGTTAATGATAATAATAATAATAATAATAATAATAATAATAATAATAATAATAATAATAATAATAATAATAATAATAATAATAATAATAATAATAATAATAATAATAATAATAGTATTAGTTACAAAAGTGATACTAATACTAATATTAATGAGAATAATGGTAACTTGTATTATTTTTGTAATAATAATAATAATAATAATAATAATAATAATAATAATAATAATAATAATAATAATAATAATAATAATAATAATAATAATAATAATAATAATAATAATCCTAATCATAATAATAATACAAATATCTAGTGATAATAATAATTTTCATACTGGTATTTATATTTGTAATAAATGAGAATTTTTATCATAATACATATTTTAGCAACAATAATATTAATAGTTAATATTCGTAATACTTAATAATAATAATAGTTCTAATTCTTAATGATTATAATAACATTAATGATAAATATAATAATAACAATAATAATCATAATAACAATACTACAATAATAATAATGATAATAATAATAATAATAATAATAATAATAATAATAATAATAATAATAATAATAATAATAATAATAATAATAATAAAGAATTAGATTAGAAAGTATACCCCTTTTAATAGCTTTTATAAAAAGAATGGTCCAAACAAGATTCGAACCCGTGACCTCTCGTTAACCGACCCAATACCCAAACCATCCAAGCTATTCTATTTTTCTGTTATTGTACCCGATCTAAATTCATTTAACCCGTCTGGTTTTCTGATTATTCTTTCTTCTTCACCAAATCAAAATCGACCAAAGATCATACTAAGGTTTTAACAGGTTTTAAAATTCGAATCATATAAGCAATTAAAATAGAAACGTTCCTTAGTGAGTAATTGAATTAATTTAAAACAGCAAAAAGGAAAAAAATTAATAAAATCAAACTGTAACTAAAAAGACTCGATGAACAACTAAATTCGTGATTTTGAATTACAAGAGGTTTTAGCTTTAGATTTCTACATGAAATATGTGGTAAACCTTTCTTAGAAACTATCTCAATAATTAATTGAACTTGAAACACAACAAAGAACTCGAATTTCTTCATAAACAAATCGGTTGACTTTTGAAACCAAACTTTGACTCTTCGAATTCGCATTCGATATAATGAATTGGATCGTGATATTTTGCAGATAGTTTGTTTAAAAGATTCCTAACACAACTGAAATCATAGATTTTGAAAAACTAAAATGAATTCGAGCTTTTGAAAAAAAAAAATTACAGGTACAGAGTTTTTGTTTTCAGTTTCTATTAAAACCTCTTTTAAATTCCCCAATTGCAGAAGTGATTAGCTGTATATATAATGAGGAAAATCAAAAATTTGATGCAGTAATACCATGTGATTAATCGTTGTTTGGTATTGAAAATGAGGTCGACCTTTTCCACTCTAGCAAACAAGAAGTACAAGGGTGGTTAATCAGATGGAGAAAACAAAAGAATAAAAACAGATAGGTATACTTAATCGATTGTGTATCTGTAATGAATTTTATAGGTAATTTAGATAAATAAATAATAATAATATTATTAATTATAATACAGATAATAAAAAGAATCCTAATAATAATAATAATAATAATAATAATAATAATAATAATAATAATAATAATAATAATAATAATAATAATAATAATAATAATAATAATAATAATAAATAATGATATCAAAATAACACTAGAAGTAGTAAAATTAATGATAAAAACAATAAAAGTGACAAAAATGAAAATAATAATAATAATACTGTTGACAAAGAAAATAAAAGCAAATAATCATAATAACTTAAAATTATAATTTTACTACTAATTTTAATGATAACTAAATGTATTAACTTTATACTTTATATTAAATAATTGTATACTGATATTAACATTAATATTAATAATGAAAGCAAATATAATAATATTGATATAACAATTTATACATATCAAATTTCATATATATATATATATATATATATATATATATATATATATATATATATATATATATATATATATATATATATATATATATATATATATATATATATATATATATATATATTAAACTAATCTATTAATAATACAGATATCAACATTGATAATGAAAGTAATATAATTACTATATTTCAACTTATGAATTAATATAATTATATTCTATTAGTGATGTAATACCTATAATTACATATTTGAATACTTAATATTTAAACATATTAGATATATTACAACATACATATAATATTAATTGTGTACAGAATTCATATATATATTTATATAGTTATTTTAATAATATCTTATTTATTTTTAATTTACTTTCCATGTTTAAATCAAATGATTAAATGGTATTATATTAATACACATATACATATATTTATTTACATATATATATTTATTTACATAATTATTTACACATCATTATTCGTGAATCGCCGGGAGTTGGTCGAGGTTCAAATGCTTATATGAATACAGTTTAAATTGTTTTGTGACTCAACATTACAGACTTTGCTTCTCGTGTTGAAATTATAATAAGATTAGATTTAAATTTAGTCAGAAATTTTCGGGTCGTCACATTTACTACTTATGTAAGATTTACTAATTATACAGTATCTAATTGAATTATTACATATAATAATACTTATACATAGAATTCCTATATATTGATTTGTATATTTATTACAACATACATATTATATTAATTATGTATAGGATTCATATATATATATATATATATATATATATATATATATATATATATCTGTATATCTTTATTTTTGTAACATCTTAATGATTTTGTATATTACTCTACATATTTAATTCAAATGATTAAATGGTATTATATTAATTCAACTTAATATATACACTTATATTTATATTTATATATATTTTTTTATTTACTTATTTGGTCGAAAATTTCTGGGTCGTCACATAACATCTTTGAGATGTATACGCTTGATAATCATTTTATACTAAATCTTGTGGTTCAAATACATACTTTACAAATATACCTATGATTTCACCAACGTTTTCGTTGACAGATTTTTCTATGTTTTTCTCAGGTCCTTGAATGCTAAGTGATACATGCTTCCGCACTATACTTTTTGATACTTGCTTGGATGTCGAGTATACATGCATACGTGGAGCGTCTTTTGACTTATTCTTAAATTGTGTCGCATATGTTTCAATTATACTTTAAACATTGTAATGTAACTAGTTGTTGAACTATTTTGTAAACCTTAAAACATCCTCACTTTTGAAATGAATGCGATATATTTTGGTCAAACGTTGTTTTAAAAGAATTATGACCACGTAACGGGACCTAAGTAGACGGCGCCGTTAATGACGAATTTGTCGGGTCGCCACAACAAAGTCAGCTCATTTCTTGCCTATTAAGGAAACAGATTTGATGGAGAAGCTTACCCGATTGTATTTGAAGGAAATTGTTTCTAGACATGGTGTTCCTCTATCTATTATTTTTGACCGAGACAGTCGATTTATATCGAGGTTTTGACAATCCTTACAGGAAGCTTTGGGTACTAAGTTGCATATGAGCACCGCTTATCATCCGCAGATGGATGGTCAGAGTGAAAGGACCATTCAAACATTGGAAGACATGTTACGAGCGTGCGTTATTGATTTTGGTAATGGGTGGGATAGATATTTGCCGTTGGCTGAGTTTTCTTATAATAACAGCTATCATGTAAGTATTAAAGCCGCACCATTTGAAGCTCTGTATGGTAGAAAGTGTAGGTCTCCTATCTGTTGGAATGAGGTTGGGGATGCTCAACTCATAGGCCCAGAGATTATTCAAGAGACTACCGAAAAATTGTACAGATTAAAGAAAGATTGAGAACCGCCAGAAGTCAGCAAAAGAGTTATGCCGATAAGAGAAGAAAAGATTTAGAATTTCAAGTTGGTGAGCGTGTTATGTTGAAGGTATCACCTTGGAAAGGTGTGGTTCGATTTGCTAAAAGGGGAAAGTTGAATCCTCGTTTTGTTGGACCGTTTGAAATTACCGAGAGAGTTGGACCCGTGACTTATCATTTGAAATTGCCACAAGAACTCAGTGCCGTTCATGACGTTTTTCATGTATCGAATTTGAAGAAGTGTTTGGCCGAGGCCGATGAGACTATTCCTCTAGACGAACTTCATGTTGATAAACAACTCCATTTTATTGAGGAACCTGTCGAGATTATGGATCGAGAGGTTAAGACACTCAAGCAGAATAGAATTCCTATTGTCCGAGTTAGATGGAACGCCATACGCGGACCCGAGTTCACTTTGGAGCGTGAAGATCAGATGAGGCATAAGTACCCGCATTTGTTCCCAGATGCCGAGTCAACCCCTGCACCTGCTTAAATTTCGGGACAAAATTTCCGTAACGGGAAGGTACTGTCACGACCCTACTTTTTTCCGTTATCTTTTACCGTTTATTATTTAACGTCCGTTAATTGTTATTCATGCCACGTCATTTCTATGACCTATATTATTATTGTATGATAATATACTATTTATTATGTGTTAAATGAATATTTGTATTCATACTTTAAAATGTACGTTTATACGAATCGTGGATTACTATCCGGCGAATCTTTTCGGTTTTCAAACCAACGATCATACTTTTGGGATTTTTAAATCCAAATTATTTTAAATATGATATTTTAATGTCATATGATTATATATAGTGTTTATATATTTTATTCGTCACTTATTTATTAACTCTCTGAAAAATCAATCGCGTAATACGTTTTCGCGTTTCGGGCTTCGGTCGGGCGTTCGGGCTAAAAGCAAATCACCATATAACAAAAATTTGGCCCAAAAATGGGGCCCACCCCACACCATTCGGCCGAATACCCCATGGGGAAGGGGTGTTATCTCATTTTTGATTTTTACATTCATTTTAACACATTTCCTAAAACCTAAATTTCTCTCTAGCATTTGTCTCCTCTTCCTTTTTCTTTTTCCTTGGCCGTCACCCAACCTCACACCATCATCATCATCTTCAATCAATTATAGCTTGGATCAAAGGGCTTTACACATAATCGGATTCTACACAACGATCTCTACGAGTTCATACTCTTTGATTCTTGATTAGGGTATAAACCCTAACCCTAACTTTTTGATTTTTCTTTAATTTTTCTGTTTTTATATATTATTGTGATAGTATAGTGCTTGTATGTTGTTGGATTGTTGATTGTATGCATAGAATCACTCGTTAATTCATGATTTCGGTTTGATTGATTTTGGACAACGGATTATTTGATCATTTCTGTAAACTTAACTGATGTTTTTGTTAAATTAAAGTGTTTATATGTGTTCCTCTCATCGATACATTAATTTTAGACTCCGTATTTGTAACATCCCGCGTTTTTCCGTTAAATTTATTTTAACACCGTCTTTTTTTTTTAAATAATATCTTTCGCGATTTAAATTTGTATCTTCATTAACTAACGTTCATAATATCCTCGTTATTTAAATATAACGTCACCCGTTTACTCGAGCGTTTTTAAAATATTCGTTTGGATAATTCCCGCACCCGACTACAAACTCGAGGGACCATTTTTGCCATATGGCCAAACTAATCACTAGTAGTTGACTAAGTCAACTACTTCTCCACCATTCCCCACATTTTTAATTTCTTTTCTTTCTTCTTTTCTCTCAACCAAAAACTCAAACCTTAAATTCTTCATCATCTTCAATCATCATCCAAATTCAAGCAAGGAATCAAACATCAAAACAAATTGTACTTTTGGAATCCTCGTTTCATCCTCTTCGATTTGATACCAACCTCATTGATTTTGGGTAACATTTCTAAAACACTAAATTTCTCTAAATTCGTTTTAATTACTTGAAATGTTGTTAGTTAGTGACTATGGCTCGTGTATAACATGAATATATGATTTGTTTGCTTGATTTGTTGATTTTGGTGTAACTAGCTTGAAAATGAAAATTGTATGCTCAATCTTTGATTTGGATGATTAAAGGTTGTTAGATTGTTAAAGTTCATGTTTTAAAAGTGTTACTAGCATCATTAGCTTCATGTTGATATATAGATTGATCAAAGAAACTTCAAAAACGTGATTATTGATTTTGGTGTTGCTTGACTAGGGTTTGCTAGTTCTTGAAATGAATTTTTGGATGCTTGAATGCCATGAAATGTTAATTGTTAGTGATTAGTTGTAATGTATGCTTCATTACCTTCAAAACGGCATATCATATGTGTAAATTGGATTCCCGGAACTTAAAATGCATATTGATGAACTTGAGGCTTTGAAATGAGCGTTTATTGATCACATGACGAGAATTCGATTGTTGTAAATGATGTTTTTGTTTGAGGATTTGTGTTTAGTTGTGTTCCTTGTCAAAAGAGCTTTCCAACGGTATAAGATACGTCCTCTAATTGTTTGCGGTTTGCGTTTTGCGTTTGTTTGAAGTTTTGACCAAGACTTGAACCTTGAAAACGACCTGACACCAGACCATGTGTTATGTCGCGGCGCGACACCCCTTGCCGCGGCGCGACATTTGCCTTGTCCAGATTCTGTCCAACTTTTCCATTCTATCAAAAATGTTTGCCATGTTCTAGACCTCCAATTCACATGCAACTTGTTTTAACATGCTTATATATGAATAACTAGCATAGAAAATTTGTCCGAGACCCGACCCGAACGTGTTGACTTTTTCGTTGACTTTGACCAAGTTTGACTTTTAGTCAAACTTAACCAAACTTTTATGCAATCTTCCTAACATGCTTTTATACTTGTATCTTGCATGAAACTTGACAATTTGCTTCACATGCTACATAATCGAGTCGTGTCGAGCCATATGACTAATTGAACAACTTTGACCCTTCGTGACTATCGTTATTGATACAACCTTTGTTTAGGTCGAGACTAGCGTTGTCCTTTGCGCACATTACTTGTTGAAGTACCTATTTACACTTGCAATCAAAGGTGAGATCATAGTCCCACTTTTACTCTTTTATATAAACTTTTGGGATGAGAAAACATAAACATTTCTTTTGAACTAAGCGAACACAAGAACGGGAAAACAAACATTCTACATACGAGTTTAGAACAGAAATCCTCAATCCGATTATCATTAGTTACATCAGATGGTGTAAGCGAGAACTTATGTTATATGGCCATATGGGTTTGACAGCCCTCATCCTTGACGGTTCGCTACCGTCTACGGGTGAAATATATTTTCGAGAAACAGTGTAGTTCTAGCACTAATTTATGGGGTATTCAACGGACGGAATGTTAAGCTTTGATAATTGGGTGCTCGTGAATATTAACTTTTAGAATGTACTATTATCATTTCAATTTTGCAAATCTTGTGGTTCGGCTTACTTTACTTTTACTCAACTACTTACTTAAACCTATGATTTCACCAACGTTTTCGTTGACAGATTTCTATGTTTTTCTCAGGTCACTACACGATATGTGAAACATGCTTCCGCTTACTATATGATACTTGCATTGGATGTCGAGTATACGTGCATTTCATGGAGCGTCTTTTGACTTACCTTAAACTGTGTCGCCTAGATTTCAATCGTACTTATAACGTTGTAACTTAACTTTTGGTTGAACAATTCTTGTAAACTTTGAAACAATCCTTATTTTGAAATGAAGGCGACATATTTTGGTCAAACGTTATCTTAAAGACTTATAATCAGGTAATGGGACCCACGTAGTCGACGCCGTCACTTGACGATTTGTCGGGGTCGCTACAAGTGGTATCAGAGCCTTGGTTGTAGGGATTTAGAGTTCATTTGTGTCAACCCCGAGTCATAGGGTACATAGGTGAATCTAGACTACAACCGGCATATAGACTGAAGTAGGAATTACTTGACTATTTGTGCATTTATACTCGAACTCTTCTATCATATCTGACTCGTATTCGATCTTGATCTTACGTTGATAAATTTTGTTGATGCGCCACCTTGACTTTATGAAGTAATGTTAAATGCACATGAGAATCAGGGTAATATAATTTCCGGGATTATATTACGGTGATTCACATGGACGTTCCGACATTATGACATAAAGAATTTAAGGCGAGTCAAGGAAAATTTTTCTCTCTATCCTTATTCCATACTCCGGTTAGTATTGTTGAAAATACTAACCAACGATATTCTTGTGTCATGAAGGAACAATGGCTTACCAAGGTCAACACAATACTCCTCTCGAAACTCTGGAACAAACTCTTCAACGAATGATAACCACCGCCGTGGGTACGGCCGTGGCCGATCACTTTTCTAACAACAACAATCATGGATCCGGTAATTCAAGCGAAGGTTGCTCCTACAAGAACTTCATGAAATACAACCCTCCCACTTTCGATGGAACCGGAGGACCGGTTACTCTCAACCGATGGTTTGAACAAATGGAGACCGTTTTTAACACAAGCGGTTGTCGAGACCAAGATAAGGTCAAGTTTTCCACTCTCACTTTCACCGGCATTGCTCTCTCGTGGTGGAACAAGTACGTACAATCGGTGGGTATCGATGAAGCCCACACACTCTCATGGACCGAATTAAGAGAAAGAATGATCACCGAATATTTTCTGCGCGACGAGACTCGAAGGCTCGAACAGGGTCTAAGGAATTTAAAAACGGTCGGGAATGACCTCGGAGCTTATAATCAACGGTTTACCGAACTAGTCTCAATGTGTCCGAATCTCATGACTCCCGAATCCCTAAGAGTCGAACTTTACATGGATGGCCTCCCTAAGAGCATTCAACACGGGGTAATGGCATCCCAACCCACTAACCTACAAGAGGCTTTAACAAAGGCCCACCAAACTTTAGAAACGGTGAATGAAATGGAAGCACCGGCACCAATGGTCGAGAACCACTCGAGTAACAACAAAAGAAAATGGGAAGCCTCGCAACCAAGCAACCACAACAATAACAACCTCTCCAAGAAGCCTCTCACCCCCGGCGGCAAGAAAGGGTATGCCGGAAATCTACCTTATTGTAACAAGTGTCGCAAACATCATTTTGGTGAGTGTGGCAAACCATTTTGCATCAAGTGTCACATAAGTGGACATGTGGCCCATGCCTGTAAGAGTACCGCTACCGTCGCTCGAAAGGTGCCCAACGCACACAGGACGGGTGCTTGCTTCGAATGTGGCCAACTGGGTCATTTTAGGAATGTGTGCCCAAAGAAGAAATCAACCCCAAAGCACGCCGTTGAACTATCAACATCGACCCTTAGGATGCCCGAGACAACGATGGACTAGTCACGGGTACGTTTCTTCACAACAAACCGTATATTTCATACTTATTCGATTCGGTTACCGCTAGACGTTTTGTAACCAAGGCTTTGACTCGTGCTCTTTGCACTCCACCTTTTTCCCCTAGAACACTACTTAGGCAATTTAAGTGACCAACGGAAAATATTGTGTGCCTATATATTTTATCGGAGGATATACGTTAAGAATTTTGACTTGACACCTATAGAACTAAGGAGCTCAAAACCTATTCGTTAGAAAGAAATTGTTTCCCCGACGTCTTGTATAGATCATTGTGAACTAAGTAATTTTCGGTTGAAAACCGATACCCTCTTCCTTGTATCCATGACCTCATGATTATTGCATGAATCCCGTGTGCGTCCTAAATCGACCTCCGTTCCGGTTAGGGGAGACGATGTCTCCTAAGCCATCTTCCGAACTCACAACGTTAGTTGTAAATCTCTCTTAGTACCATTCGATTTATTTAGGACTCTGTCCGTATTCATGAACCTCCTAAACCACGTATGCAAACTTATCTAGACAAATCGGTTATCGTATTTATAGATGACATCTTGAGTTATTCAAGTAAAGAAGGAAAACGAACAACATCACCATCTTACGCTCGAACTTTTGAGAAAAGAGCAACTCTATACCAAATTCTCCGAGTGAGAATTTCTGTTGAACGAAGTACAATTTTCTAAACCATGATGTGAATGGTCTAGGCATTTCAATCAATCTCGAAATCAAGCCACATGTAATCAGGAAACTCCCCCGACTCAGACTTGTATTCGTAAAATCTTAGATCTCGCCGGTTATTACCGAAGATTCATTTCTGCCTTTTCTCGTGTTACACGACTTTTAACCTCGTTAACTCACTGAGGGAAAAATTTAAACCCCCCCCCCATGTCCGAACCTTGAGCGTGATACTTCACACCAACATTTCTAGTTAAAATCGTATAGCACCAGATGGAACTCAATTATGAAAATATTTCTACATGAACGCCGGAAGGCATGCTCTCTCGACTCAAAATCAGTGTAACTGAAATTCGTTATTTTGCGCGAAGAATTCTAATACTAAATTGTGGATCCGATCAATTTTCTCGTCATCACATACCACGCTACATATCTCTGTTATTTCACCGTTACCGTCTGATATTACTGGAACTTAAGATAACACACGATCCAATGATACTTCACTCTTCTTTGACTTAATGTCATTGTGTTTCTAATAATCGGCCAACTATTATTCAACCCCGAACTAAACAACTACGTGTACGATCTCGTTTCTCTTTCAGACTTCAACTTTTGACAACTAGAGGCACGATATGGCAACCTCGAGATGTAAGCTCATCCTATTCTAAGTCCTCATTTCACTCCTATCTTTATCGCTCACATTTCCGTTTAAGGAAACTCCTTGTAACATTTCTCCATGGATAGAGAAACTCCTCATATTACATTAGTATTCGCCACGAGGGTGAATAGTCCTAACGAACATTTTTCGAACCCTAACTGACTTGTTCAAACATATCTTAAGAGATTCTATTCCAACACGGTGTATCCTTGTCAATTATCCCGTATCGAAATACTCGTTTCACTTCTAGTTTTACAAGAAACCTTGGAGACCCGCTTAGACATGAGCACCGCGTACCACCCACAAACCGATGAACCAAGCAAACGAACGATTTACGTCTTGAAAAGACATGTCACGAACTCGTATTGTCACCTTTAGTAGATCACTCTTACAACAGTAGTTACCACTCGTGTGTTCGCACGCACTTTCCGAAACCCCATATGACTGCTAATGTCATACCCCTGTTCATTCAATCAAAGCAAATCACCGAATCTGAACTCCATCAAGAAGCAACAATTGAGATCTTTCAAGTCCGAGAAGGGCTCGAGACAACCCATGGTCGCCAGAAGAGTTATACCAAACTTAGATGAAAACCTCACAAATCCCAGTGTGTAGCCGCATAATGTTGAGAAACCGCACCTTGGAAAGGTGTAATCCATTTTGGGGAAATCGAGAAAGGCTAGCCGCAATATCGAACCTTTTGAAACCTTGGGGCGTATTGGGACCGCTTCCTACCGCTTAGAACTTTCGACTCAATTAAGTTTCCGTTTACCCTACATTTCGTGTAACAAATTTGGAAACGTGTCCTGCGGAACAGGAACGTGCAATCCTGCCAGATACACCAAATATTGATGACAAACTTCTCTTCATGGGAAAACCAGTTAAAACCAGGGATCGTGAAACCAAACCTTAAAACAAAATATGATCCCGACCGTCAAGTTCGCTGAAATGTCCAAGGACGTACCTTCACTTATTCGTAGAATTGGCAACACGAGATCTGGAGGAAGATTCAACAAATACTACTTCCAACTAAATTTCGGGACGAAATTTCTTTTGAGGTGTGGATAATGTAACATCCCGCGTTTTTCCGTTAAATTTATTTTAACACCGTCTTTTTTTTTAAATAATATCTTTCGCGATTTAAATTTGTATCTTCATTAACTAACGTTCATAATATCCTCGTTATTTAAATATAACGTCACCCGTTTACTCGAGCGTTTTTAAAATATTCGTTTGGATAATTCCCGCACCCGACTACAAACTCGAGGGACCATTTTTGCCATATGGCCAAACTAATCACTAGTAGTTGACTAAGTCAACTACTTCTCCACCATTCCCCACATTTTTAATTTCTTTTCTTTCTTCTTTTCTCTCAACCAAAAACTCAAACCTTAAATTCTTCATCATCTTCAATCATCATCCAAATTCAAGCAAGGAATCAAACATCAAAACAAATTGTACTTTTGGAATCCTCGTTTCATCCTCTTCGATTTGATACCAACCTCATTGATTTTGGGTAACATTTCTAAAACACTAAATTTCTCTAAATTCGTTTTAATTACTTGAAATGTTGTTAGTTAGTGACTATGGCTCGTGTATAACATGAATATATGATTTGTTTGCTTGATTTGTTGATTTTGGTGTAACTAGCTTGAAAATGAAAATTGTATGCTCAATCTTTGATTTGGATGATTAAAGGTTGTTAGATTGTTAAAGTTCATGTTTTAAAAGTGTTACTAGCATCATTAGCTTCATGTTGATATATAGATTGATCAAAGAAACTTCAAAAACGTGATTATTGATTTTGGTGTTGCTTGACTAGGGTTTGCTAGTTCTTGAAATGAATTTTTGGATGCTTGAATGCCATGAAATGTTAATTGTTAGTGATTAGTTGTAATGTATGCTTCATTACCTTCAAAACGGCATATCATATGTGTAAATTGGATTCCCGGAACTTAAAATGCATATTGATGAACTTGAGGCTTTGAAATGAGCGTTTATTGATCACATGACGAGAATTCGATTGTTGTAAATGATGTTTTTGTTTGAGGATTTGTGTTTAGTTATGTTCCTTGTCAAAAGAGCTTTCCAACGGTATAAGATACGTCCTCTAATTGTTTGCGGTTTGCATTTTGCGTTTGTTTGAAGTTTTGACCAAGACTTGAACCTTGAAAACGACCTGACACCAGACCATGTGTTATGTCGCGGCGCGACACCCCTTGCCGCGGCGCGACATTTGCCTTGTCCAGATTCTGTCCAACTTTTCCATTCTATCAAAAATGTTTGCCATGTTCTAGACCTCCAATTCACATGCAACTTGTTTTAACATGCTTATATATGAATAACTAGCATAGAAAATTTGTCCGAGACCCGACCCGAACGTGTTGACTTTTTCGTTGACTTTGACCAAGTTTGACTTTTAGTCAAACTTAACCAAACTTTTATGCAATCTTCCTAACATGCTTTTATACTTGTATCTTGCATGAAACTTGACAATTTGCTTCACATGCTACATAATCGAGTCGTGTCGAGCCATATGACTAATTGAACAACTTTGACCCTTCGTGACTATCGTTATTGATACAACCTTTGTTTAGGTCGAGACTAGCGTTGTCCTTTGCGCACATTACTTGTTGAAGTACCTATTTACACTTGCAATCAAAGGTGAGATCATAGTCCCACTTTTACTCTTTTATATAAACTTTTGGGATGAGAAAACATAAACATTTCTTTTGAACTAAGCGAACACAAGAACGGGAAAACAAACATTCTACATACGAGTTTAGAACAGAAATCCTCAATCCGATTATCATTAGTTACATCAGATGGTGTAAGCGAGAACTTATGTTATATGGCCATATGGGTTTGACAGCCCTCATCCTTGACGGTTCGCTACCGTCTACGGGTGAAATATATTTTCGAGAAACAGTGTAGTTCTAGCACTAATTTATGGGGTATTCAACGGACGGAATGTTAAGCTTTGATAATTGGGTGCTCGTGAATATTAACTTTTAGAATGTACTATTATCATTTCAATTTTGCAAATCTTGTGGTTCGGCTTACTTTACTTTTACTCAACTACTTACTTAAACCTATGATTTCACCAACGTTTTCGTTGACAGATTTCTATGTTTTTCTCAGGTCACTACACGATATGTGAAACATGCTTCCGCTTACTATATGATACTTGCATTGGATGTCGAGTATACGTGCATTTCATGGAGCGTCTTTTGACTTACCTTAAACTGTGTCGCCTAGATTTCAATCGTACTTATAACGTTGTAACTTAACTTTTGGTTGAACAATTCTTGTAAACTTTGAAACAATCCTTATTTTGAAATGAAGGCGACATATTTTGGTCAAACGTTATCTTAAAGACTTATAATCAGGTAATGGGACCCACGTAGTCGACGCCGTCACTTGACGATTTGTCGGGGTCG
The DNA here is from genome assembly GCF_046630445.1 of Rutidosis leptorrhynchoides. Classification (NCBI taxonomy): domain Eukaryota; kingdom Viridiplantae; phylum Streptophyta; class Magnoliopsida; order Asterales; family Asteraceae; genus Rutidosis; species Rutidosis leptorrhynchoides. Next base: position 269,710,473 of record NC_092342.1, on the reverse strand, counting down.
CTACAGTATTCATGTTATTTCGATTCCCGGAACTTAAGTTATGATTAAAATGGTGTTTTCATGAAATCAAAACATAAAAACGAATGTGTTCAGGTTTGGTCCGACTTTGTGACAATTTTTGGAGTCTCTAGGGTGTACTAGTGTGTTAGGGTTGATTATTGGATGAACTTTCATGTTCGGGTCATCGAAATCCGAGCCACGGATCACCCGGTATGACTAAAACATGTTTTGAACGGATTAAAGTTCCAAGTTGATTTATGGCTGTTGGTCATGACTTGGGGGCTATTCTTGGGATGTTCTTGAGTGTACTAATGTGTCAGGTGGTTTGGTTAGGCAGAGATATATATAAGACTCGCCGAAAACTGACACCCGCAGCTCAAGTTATGACCCGACGAACTTTTAATTAAAACTTATGGTTATAAAATGGAACTTATGACATAAATAATGATTTTCATTATTAATAAATTACTTATGATATAAAAATTAATTATTTTAATTTAAGACTTATGATATACATATTTATTATATCATTTAATAATTACTTATGATTTAATTAAACATTTAATTGTACTTATGATTAATAATACTTTTATTATTAATGAAAAATACTTATGATAAGTATTAAACTTATGTTATGAGATTATTATAATAAGACTTATAATAATGATTAATTAATTATTTAATTATTATAAGGCTTAGTTATTATTTAATAATAATTTAATTATTAAATACTTATGGTTTAATAATTATAATTAAATACTTATGATATAATTAATAATTCATTATTAATTAATAATACTTATGATATGATTAAAAATTTATTATTAATTAATAATACTTATGTTATGACTAATATTTAATTAATTAATTAAATACTTATGTTATATTAATTATATCATTTAAACTTATGTTAACTTTAATAATTCAATTTAATTTAATTAAACTTATGTTATATATATATATGACTTTAAATAACATTATAACTTATATTATTATTATAACTTATACTTTAAAAATTAATGTTGACTATGTTTGACCAATGTTGACTTTTGAGTTGACTTTCGGTTGACTTTGACTTTCAGTTGATTTTTGTTGACTTTCTAATTAAGGAAACTTTCCTAAGTTATAAACTTTCCAAAAATAGCAACTTTCTAAATATGGAAACTTTCCAAAAATAGAAACTTTCCTAAAATAGAAACTTTTCAAAAATACAAACTTTCCAAAATTGGAAACCTTCTAAAAATAGAAACTTTCTAAAAATAGAAAGTACGTGTCCTTATGCTGTTCTGATCAAACCGAAGCATACTGACTGTTATTCTATGTTTACTTGCAATAAGTACTATAGCTATCATACTAAGACTTGACCTAAGTTAGTTATTTATATCGACCTGCTTTATTTATAGGTCGGCGTTGTGATCATTCTTGATCACTTTACTTCATTTGCTGTTCGCTTTTTGTGTGGTTACTTCATTTGCTTTAAGGTGAGTTATAGTCCAGCTTTTCATACTATTTAAAGTATTTTGGGATGTGATTACATGCATTTTGTTTTACGTTTAGACACAAGTGGGAATTAAATTTAAATTATTCATTATGAGTTGAACGAAAATATTTCCTAGTCTGGTAACTGCAATCACTGGTTTCTATTGGTGAACGTGAATTCTATGGATAGATCTATCGGGCTTGACAGCCCCATTTCGAGCTAGTCGCGCTAGCAATTTATAATCGAAATGTATTAGTACTTCGTATTTATTTGAAGATACACCTGTTCAGTGTATATATTATGTTTGGAAAGGGTAAGAAAATGGTTAACTGGTTACCAGGTGGCTCATAGATAATGGAATAATATTTTGTGTTTTCTAATATTTTAAATCTTGTGGTCTAAAGTTTATACGTTTATTTAAATCTATAATTCACTCAACATTTTTGTTGACAGTTTACTCGGATGTTTTCACAGGTACTTGATTGTTTGGTGCTTCCGCTGTGTTTGAGGTGTCTGCATGCATTTGGGCAGATTTTGTTAAACATTTTATGGAATATTAAAACTTTGCATTCTTGTTGGTTATTTAAACTTGTGGGTATTTGGTTGACAGTGTTTTATGTCAACTTTGATTATTTAATATGTTGGGTTTGTTTAAAACTACATATTTTGGTAAATTTCCTTTTTGGGAAACTTTTTAAATAAAAGAATGCAATGTTATTTATTAAATTCATTTAAAGTTCGATCAAGCTGTGAGACCAAGTGACGGAGCCATTAAGTGTACTTGACGGAGTCATCACATTATGCTTACGTCCTTGCGCCTTGTGAATATAGCAAGACGCAAGGACACAAGGGAAAATTTGCGTATGTCGTCTCATGTAGTCAACAAGGCGCAACACACACAAAAGGCGCAAGACTACTATTGCGCCTTGCGTCCTCTATGATCTTGCGAATGCAAGGCCTTTCTTGCGCCCTTGCGCTTGGTTTGGTAGGCACAAGATATACCTTGCGTCCTTTGCATCTACCTGAATGTTAAATAAAAGCAATAATTTTTTTTAATACTTACAACTATGCCAAGAGAATAGTAATACATCAGAAATTTATTTTCCTTGTTAGTGATCACATTAGTTACGCTTTCCGGGTTGTGGATCCTGATGTTATATAGGTAAATTGGAAGCATTCGGAACGAGAAATCACTACTGCCACGAAGCATCTGTAATGTATGACATTTGGCCCTCCATGCTTGATTGTAAGATATGTTCACACCAAACCGGTTGCCTATATCCTAGCGTATATCTTTCGGTTTATATTCTAGATTTGCATATTTGAATGAATCCATAAGAATACTACCCAACACCTTTTTGCTTGCATGTTTAATGTTTCCCATAATTTGTGTGCGTGAACATGTGTGTACGTCATGCAATTTTTTAACCATAAAGTTCTCAGTGTGTCTTATTTTGTAAGCACTACATTTTCAATCACAGTTTGGCAACACACATTTAGCTGTGTATCGAGTTTTGTCTGACTTTACCGGCTTGATTTGGAAGTTTTCTTCAAGGTATTTTCTAAACAGATTGTTTATAAACTCATCCTTATTCAAAAACGTCTGACGAACTTTAATTAAATCAGATACATTATACGTGGTTGGTATTTGGGTGATAATTTCACGCTCTTCCTCTTGCTGACTCAAAAGACGTGGCATATTCCGGAGTATATCTTACTTTTCATCTTCATCTTCATTGTCTCTGTCTTTCGCTTCATCGAAAATCACTAGATGCGACAACAGATTCGAACGGTGGTATGTTTTTTTTTAATTTTACATATGTTCTCAACACCATGGTTAAACAAATCAAACTCTTCTGTGTTTGGAGGTGGTATTTCAGGTACATCCTATTCTAAATTGTTATTATAGAGGTTTTGTTCTGGCAGGTATGTTTATGGGTTTTGTTGGTGATGGTGTGTATCTTGACTTGGTTGTGGGTGGTGTATTTTTGGGTTTGATTGTGGGTGGTGTGTTTTTGGGTTTCGTTGTAGCTGGTGCATTCGTACTTTCTAGACAATATAAATATCAATAGGGGTGTTAGCGATTGCGTATTGTAAAAGGTCATGAAAGTCTTCATAATCATCCGTAATATCAAAAACATGTTTATCTACCAAATATCTCATTGAAACAGATGAATTGAGTGGCATATTAAGCTTATTAAGAACATTTTTCAACAATATTCTTCGAATTTTGGATTTTTGGGGTGCAATTGGGAGTTTTAACCGAATTCTAAAACAAATTAGGGACGAATATATGGGAATGTTGTTGATAAACTGAAAAGAACCTCCGCAACATAGATGAACAATGATGTGTGCAGCGGTGTATACGAAATACTATTAAATACGATACAATTTTATACAAGTTTTATTTATTTATTTAGAGATGGGATATACCTAAACCTTGTTACAATATTATAGGCAGTGTACCTAATCGTAGAGTAGTATAGTTTTTAGTAAGTCCGGTTCGTTCCACAAGGAGACGACTTATTTTACACTATATTTTAAACAACTATATTTGTACAATATATATATATATATATAATTATTTATAGTAATAATATATAAAAGGGGGATTTACTGTTTAATGACCGGTTTGTCGATTTTATATTTTAAGTGTAAAGATAAATGACGATAATTAAAGTGCATAAAAATTAAAGTAAGATATTTAAATGACGATATATAAAATTGCGAATAATAAAATATGAAATAAAATAATTATGCTTATTTAAACTTCCGTAATAATGATGTCTGACGTTTTGATTTTAATTTATTACCCTGGGTTAATTGTCCTTTGTCCTGGATTATTTGATACCTATCTGGTTTTTGCCCATAATAGTTCATCGGTCATAATTATAAAATGCTCGATAAATTAACCTTATTCCTGAAGTTAAATATTCCAACTAATTAGGGATTCGAACTGTAACAAGGTTTTAATACTTTGTTTAATAATTACACCAGGTTATCGACTGCGTGTAATCTAAGGTTTTAATACTTTGTTAATAATTACACCAATTACCCTTGAATGTAATCCACCCCTGTTTTAATGAGTCCATTAACTATTAATTCATCCCCGTGTCCGGTCAAATGAACAATTATTAGTATTTATAAATATCCCGCTCACCGTACCCGATCAGGCGTATGTGGTTATATATAAATACATCAAATTATAAATCTCTATATTAAATTAACGAGATATCATTTAGTTAATATAAAGCCCATTAATAGCCCATAGTCCAATTTCCACAAGTGTCGGTCTTTTGTCCAAACCCCAATTATGGTCCAAAGCTCAATATGTCACACCCCCAAATAGGGCCTGGGGTATTTGTGACTAATTATATCAAATCACAGTTGTATAAACGAGAACGACTCTACATGAGATGTTTTGTTGAGTTTTGCAGCGGAAGATAAATATGTCTTTAATTGATATGATATGTAATGAAGACTCTAAACATAGCAAGCAATCATCATCAAAGCAGTAGATATACAGCGGAAGCAATATTTAAGTACCTGAGAATAAACATGCTTAAAAGGTCAACACGAGGTTGAGTGAGTTCATAGGTTTGTCATAAATAATGATTTCAGTAATAGTGTTAGACCACAAGATTTAGTTTGTAAAGTAGATCTCGCAAGATCTAGTCAAGTTGATCTCCCGCAGGATCAAAAAGTTATGCCAGTGCGTGATATTTAGACTAAACGTTGTTTGCCCCGTGAAAAGTTGTTCTGTCCTTGTCGTTTAATTTCATTATCAAGTAATACAAAGACTTAGTCAAATGTATCGAGGACGTTACTCCCGATAGGCCTATCCCCTATATTTAAGAATGTCGCAGCAGTTAAAAATATCACTGTAGGGACTTAGTCGGACATAGCCGGGTATAGCATAGTTTAATAGTTGGTACTGATATTTAGACTAGACTTTCAAGTTTGCCCCGTAACAAGTTATCGTTTATACTTGTCGGTTGGGGACTTGCTGGTCATAGCCCAACATATCACAGTTTAATTGTTGGTATTGATATTTAGACTAGACTTTCAAGTTTGCCCCGTAACAAGTTATCGTTTATACTTGTCGGTTGGGGACTTGCTGATCATAGCCCAACATATCACAGTTTAATAGTTGATACGTGTAAAACAGTTATAAAAGTTGCGCATGTATTCTCAGCCCAAAAATATATAAAAAGGGAGCAGATAAACTCACGAAAAATCAGTTTTAGTATTTGTATTCATTTCATAAAAACAGTTATAAAAGTAGCGCATGTATTCTCAGCCCAAAAACATAGATAAAAAGGGAACTATGAAAACTCACATTAAATAGCAGTTGAAGTATTCCACACAAGAAGGAAAGTAAAGCAAGTAAGTGATCTGGATATCAACCTTGAGATATAACGTTTGATTAGTTAATGTCTAACTTGACATAAAGTATGTTTATTAATATAGCAACTATATTGACAGTGACGGTTTTCGAGAAAAGTTCCTATTTCTCAAAAGTTTCTATTTTTGGAAACCTACTATTTATGAAAAATTTCCACTTATAGTAAGCTTCTAGTTTAAGAATGTTCGGGTTATAATTCTTAACAAAGATGTTGTACAATCTCGCCCAAACTTTGTCGCTAACATGCAAGTCACTCGAATGATCTATTGTTACCGAGCGACCAGGATCTCTTGACCAGAATCTAAGTCTTGGCATTCGAGATCCACAAGCGTCCCATAATGGTAACAAGGATCACCCTAGGCCACAAGTAGCGGTGATGTTTGTAGTCTTTGTACGCTATCTTTAATTATAACTTCACGTTAGGTGCGTATATACATATATATTCATTAATTCGATTTTAATTATAACTCCTATATATTAATTCATAAAAATACTTTTATAATTTTTAGTAACATATATTACTAATTATAACATGTTATTTATTTTAATTTTAATTGCATATAATTTATAACATTATTTACATGTTTCGGTAAAAAAAATAATAAACCGAAGTAAATAGTAAAAATTAAAATGTAAAAAGTAAAAAGTAAAAAGTAAAAAGTAAAAAGTAAAAAGTAAGAAAAGAATACTTAGTAGTAGTAATTCTTCAAAGAGAGAATGAGAGAAATTTTGGTGTGAGTTTGAATGAGAAATGAGGGGTATTTATACTTGAAAAAATTAGGTAAAAAGAATAAAATAATTAAAAGAAAAAGAAATATTTTAATTTTTAATGGGATTTTAAAATTGAAAAGTATTAAATGTTAGGTCATGGGATAATGCACAAAATAAAATAATAAAAGTAGTTTTCCATTATAATTTTTAATTAAAAAGTAATTTATTTATTTATTTATTTATTTTATTAAAAAAATTATTTATTTTAAGGATTTTTTATATATATATATATATATTTTTAAAATAAACAAATTGATTTACTACTTTTCCAAGAATATTTGTCAATATTTTTTTATTCATAATAACAATACTGATAATAAAGATATTAATTATTGATATCTTGTTTAAAAAGGATATTAATAATAATAATATTAATATATCAAATTAATGCGTAATTATTTATAAATAATTGTTCGTGAATTGTCGGAATTAGTCGAGGTTAAATGAAATCAAATAAAGATTTTTGTTTAAATTTTGCCGAAAATTTACGGATTGTCACAGTATCCCCCTGTTAATAGAAATTTCGTCCCGAAATTTATTTGTTGCCACCAGTCGGCGTTGTTTGTAAACAGGTGAGGATATTTTCGTTTTATTTGGTCTTCACGTTCCCAGGTATGCTCGATTTTTTCGTGAATTCCAACTAATATGATATTGTTTTGTTTCTAGCGTTTAAATCTTACGATCCATAAATTCTATGAAGTGCATTTTATTATTAATGCGGAGGTTATCTGAAGGATTTAACAAGAGTGTCATTGATTAGGTTTTCCTCAGAAAGAGATGATGACGTTATACAAGCATTTCAATATACATGAAATGTGTGATGAATAATAGTGAGCTTATTTAAACCTTGAGCGTTTATGCCATAATATTAGGGTAGTCAAAATAGAGAGGAGTTCGTGAAAATCACGGTTATGAAATTTGATAGAGATCGTCATTGTTTACAACATGGATATTGTAATGATGAATATGAGTTGAAAAATAGAGCTTTATCACCTTTGAATAATGTGGATAAAACGATTCGATTATAGGAAGAGTATAAACGAAGCTATCGTAAAAGATTGAAATGAGGAAATTAAATATTTGCCTTAACTTTTGATATGGTTAAAGTTGATTTCCGAAGTTCAAGGAATTTAAAGAAATCTTCATAATCCTTATAAGATTTGATTCTCCGATAATTATGGAAATTAGGATTTTCTTTAATTAAATGCGGTGAATTGCCTCGATTGCTGTGTCTGGAATTTTGCAATAAATTAGCTTCTTCCGTTTCATTATCTTCACCACTTCTATACTTTCTTTCCTCAATTCATATTTCCAAAAGATTTGTTAATATGCTCAATCCAGTTCTTGTTCTTGACCTTATATTGGTTATCGCCACAATCTTCCTTCTTTTCCAACTCCACCAGAGGAGTATGTTTACTTCTATTATGCTCTAGGATTTATTGTGTTTTTAGTTCTCCCGTGTCTTTATATTGCTATACGTATTGATATACATGGTTTGTAATTTCCGTGCTATTATCGGGCTTTATATTTTCCCTTATATATCGGAGCTCTTTGCCTTTTTATTCTCCTGTCGACTCTTAAGTAAAGCGAGTAATGGTCCAGAATTTGTAGGTATGAAGTTTCGAATGATCATAATATTCAAAGCAGAAGGAAAGGTAATAGCACGATTTGATTTGTCAAATTACCAGAATATCTGGAAAAGACCGAATCATCAAGAAAAATATTTTCTTGATATGTTTAGAGGTTAAATACAATGTAAGAGTCGTGTAACATGGTAAATGATGATTATAAAGTCTATGAATCATCATCTTCCATTAAAAATTTAGCATGACTTACTGTAATATAATCACTATATATAGATAGTCGCCATAGACATAGAATTTTTCAATTCTAACACAAGGTACTTATTAGAGCGAATGTACTTACGAATAGATCTATTTTGTCTTATCCAAACTAATAGCAATCCAATCCATTTTGATCCCTTTTTAAACGGGATGTATCGTGGAAGGATTAATAAAGTCTTTTCATCTTCAATAAAAACTTCGATAAAAAATTGCATATTATACTAACTCATGCTTCAATTCCCAACACTTCTTCAAAACATTTATAATTTAAACTTGAATATAGAAACTAAAACAGTTTCCTTTATGATGTGATAAAGTTATCACAAAGAGATAATTAATTGCAGACAAGAATCGTTATAAAGATATCTTCAGAAATATAGAGGATATTTATAATGAAAGATACGGTGATATCTTAGAATTTCTAAGATCCAATGACGAGGAAAATTCTTCTGTTTCCTCTGCATTTAATGCTACCATATCTGAATCATTGGTTATCAATCCGAGATGGTTTCAAGAAATTTTATTTTTAGATGATTAAACGCTGATTGTAATTCGTCAACGGATCTAATGGTTAACGAATAGGCGTTATTGATTTTAAAAGTGATGAATGATAATTTCGGTGGTTTGATGTGATAATTCATTGCAGAATACGAATGAATATAATTCATGAATGTAGTAATCTTTAGGAAGATACCACCTGCTAAAGCTTTACTTGAATTCCGATATGTTAATTTCAGAATGTGTAATTGATTTTATATGAAGATGATTGTGTATCATTGTGAAGGTAGTGCGTATAATTAATGATTTATGAATCGAATTTGAAGAATGTACAGTGTATTAATGTGAGATGTAAATATTTCTCAGGTATTACCTACCCGTTAAAATATTTTCACAATTAACAGTTTGTACAATAGAATTTACAATCTTTATGAAGATATACGTTCATATATTATTCTTCAGATATAATCATGGATTTAATGAGTTAATATATATTAAACTCATCTGATTTGCAGTTTGGAACGAGAGTAAATAATCTCCAAAACCTTAGAGATTTCATAATTGTCGCGAAATATTTCGCTAATGAAGTTATGAATCAATATATTCATCGTTACACTTGATTTATTATGAAATGGAGTTTATTGTGTTGAAGCAGTGATTAACAATTGTTAAGTCATTAACGAAGGCTGTACATCATAGCATATTAGTGATATGAATTAACCAAGTAGTACATACTAGTTGAGATTCACACGTAATTGCTTAGTACGACAAGATTTATTATTGTTCCAAATCATATATATATAAGGTATACATATATAATTCTTCACGAAGAATGAGTCAATACATCTTAGCTCATTATTACTAATATTCCTTGGTATCTATGGGCGTATAATGCTGATGTTTGAGGTACTGAGTGTGATGTTGAGGCGTGGGATGCGGATGTTATTGTTGATGAAGCTGATGCTATTGGTTGTGATGCTGATGGTACTGGTTATGCTGCTGGTGCGGCTGATGCTTGTAGATATCGTATTCTCCAGTACCACCACTCGAGCGCGAAGCTCGTTGACTTCTTCTACTATTCCGGGATGATTGGCGATTGGAACAAGGGGGTGAATAAGATCTAGAATCTTCGATATTATATATTCGTGACGGGATACCCTGGAAAGAAGAGAGAAAATGGTGTTTCGGAATGGTTCGCCGGTAAGCGCTTCAGGTTCTTCGCCAAGGGGTGAATTCGGTTGGTGGAAGAGATCACCTTCTTCTTGCCTCCATTGATTGAGTCGGCTACGAACCCATCCCCAATTCATCCAAAAAAGATGATGGCTGATTGGTTCGTTCGTACCGGTTACGCTGCTATTGGAGCTCAAGGAGTTTGAGAAATTCATATTATGTGTTTGGAATAGGGTTTAATATGAAATGGGTATTGAATACTGAATGATATATTCGTCTCCTTGAATACGTATTTATAGCAAAAAGATTTCCGTAATTTACGGAGGAAATTTAGGAAAAGTGGTAGAAAAGGTCTATTGGGATAGATATGATAAGATATGATTTGTCTATACTCCAATAATGGCAGTATGACGTGTCGAAATTATAAAATGATAAGTATGTAATCTAATAATCTTTCAATTAAAGACTTTCAATTCGTATACTGTGATAACCCAATGACATTTTTCGGTTCGCAAACCGATGCATAAAGGTATAAGGCATATAGGTACGTGATATAACAGGGAGTTATATACGTTTGAGTATGAATAGTAACAATTATAGGAGTTTCAAAAATCATGGATAATATTTCATGTAATACATATGTAATACACAAAACCATGATAGATGACATAGTGATGTCAAAGCAGGGGGGTATAAAATACTATTAAATTTTAGCAGAAAATACTATTAAATACGATACAATTTTACACAAGATATTTATTTATTTATAGAATGGATATACTTAAACCTTGCTACAACACTTATAGGCAGTGTACCTAATCGTACAGTAGTGTAGTTTTTAGTAAGTCCGGTTCGTTCCACAGGGAGATCTTTAAGCAAAGCTCAACGCTATATTAGTTTACTTTTATTAAAATTACAAATATATATATAAGTAATATTATTATTATAAAGGGGGGGTTTTTACCGTTTAATGACCGGTTTGTCGATTTTAAAACTTTAGTCGCAGTTAAAACCTAATGTAAAATATAAAATAAATACAAGACTTTAAATTAAAGCGTAAAGTAAATAACGATAATGAAATTGCGAATAATAAAAATGCGATAAAATTAAATTGCGATAATTAAAAGTACGATAATTAAAAGTGCGATTAAATATAAAATAACAATAAATAAAAGTGCGATAATTAGAAGTGCAATTAAATATAAAATAAAGGAAATTAAATATGAAATAAAAGAATTATGCTTATTTAAACTTCCGTAATCATGATGTTTGACGTGTTGATTTTAGTTTTATGCCCATGGGTTAATTGTCCTTTGTCCTGGATTATTCAATATGTCCGTCTGGTTTTTGTCCATAACAGTCCATCAGTCATAAATATAAATTGCAAGTGTCCTTGTCAAATTATTATTATACCCGAAGATAAATATTCCAACTAATTGGGGATTCGAATTGTAACAAGGTTTTAATACTTTGTTTAATGAATACACCAGGTTATCGACTGCGTGTAAACCAAGGTTTTACTACTTTGTTAACAATTACACCAATTACCCTTGAATGTAATTTCACCCCTGTTTTAATTATTCTAGTGGCTATTAATCCATTCCCGTATCCGGTTAAATGAACGATTATTCGTACATATAAATACCCCGCCCATCGTGTCCGATCGAGTGTATGTGGTAATTTATAGGGACGCCCAATTGTAAATCTTTATATTAACATTAACAAACTTTCATTTAGTTAAACAAATATAAAGCCCATTAATAGCCCATAGTCTAGTTTCCACAAGTGTCGTTCTTTTGTCCAAACCCCAATTATGGTACAAAGCCCAATTACCCAATTTTAGTAATTAGCCCAACATCATGATTACTTCGTTTTAAACAAGCATAATAATAACTTAGCTACGAGACATTAATATAAAAAGGTTGAACATAACTTACAATGATTAAAAATAGCGTAGCGTTACACGGACAGAATTTCGACTTACACCCTTACAACATTCGCTAACATACCCTTATTATTAGAATTTATAATTAAAATTAAAATTAAAATATAAATATATATATATTACGTATATATTGAGAGAGAGATTGAAAAATAATTGATTTTTCGATCAGAATTCGGTTGGCTTTATAGCCAGATTTGATTTTTGGGGCTCCGCGACTCGCGGCAAAATAGCCTTCAAACTCCGCGAGTCGCGGAGAGGTATTTTCACTTTACACCCTTGGAGTTTCTGGCTGCCGATAGTTTTTAATATATATATATAATATATATATAATTAATATAATTAATTATATATTATATTATATTTATATACATAGTTAACTTGTAATTTTTAGTCCGTTGCGTCGAGCGTTAAGAGTTGATTCTAGTCCCGATTCCGGATTTTCGAACGTCCTCGCGTATAATTTAATATCTTGTACTTTGCGTTTTGAATCTTGTACTCTTGTGATTTCGAGACGTTTCTTATCAATAATTGGAACCTTTTTGATTGTCTTTTGTTCTTTTGAGCTTTTTGGTCGTTTGCGTCTTCAAATCGTCGAATCTGTCTTTTGTCTTCACCTTTTATTATTTAAACGAATATCACTTGTAAATAGAACAATTGCAACTAAAAGCTTGTCTTTCTTGAGGAATAATGCTATGAAATATATGTTCGTTTTTAGCATTATCAAATATTCCCACACTTGAGCGTTGCTTGTCCTCAAGCAATATCGTCTTGAAATACTAGAATCACTTCTTTATTCTTCACACTTTGTACATCAGTGATTTCTATATGGCGGTATAAACAATGGTAGTAACGATATGGTTTACAGTCCCACATGACTATAAAAATTTAGATCCATTAAGGAAATTGGATCTTTATGAAAACATTTGATCTTTTGAAAATTAAATCTAGTTTTTACCCTAGATAAGTTTTCCGGAATAACCCTTTACCGGTGTTTGCAAAATATTTTTGGGTTTGGTGGGTTTCAGATTTGAAAATTTTAGCTCAAAACTTGCGGTTTTGTGTCACCCACTTGCTAACCTTGTATTTGGAAAGCAACACGTCCAGTTTACTTGTTCCGTATATTACCTTTCGGCAAACTACCGTCCGGTTGTAAAGGAAAGCGTTGAACAAGCAACTGTTTAAGGCAATGTCCCGTGACATGCTTTTGATTATGGTCTATAACGTGTCGGACGCAATTACTCTCCTTGGTAGGAGCAATAGTAAAGCTCACCCTTATAATTTTTCGGTCTGGCACAAGGTCCTGTCTTTGACCATGCTATGCAACCACCGTTCTTACGGTTGACACCCGATTTAGTTCAGGTGACCTAATGAATTCCAGGTGAATTCCTAGGATTTTACGTTCAATGGTAATGAACGCATTGAAAATGGGTTTTCAGAAAACAAATCGGTTTATAATTTGATCAAAATATTTTCTCGTTCAAGCTCGAGTTTAGATATCATTGAATTCCATGAGTTTGAATTCTCAATCTTTAAGGTCAATCTCAAGGATTGAGTAATATCAGGCTTAAAAGCTGATTTTTGATCTTTAAGGAGATTATCCTTTCTGGGGATCTGATTCATTAGTCTTATCCAGCTAATTTGCACGGTGCCTCCCCATTGTACGAGATAAATCCTTCTCATGGTTAGGATAAATCTGACCACTTGGCGACCCTGTTTAATGCTGAGGTCCGTGGATTTCCTGCTGATTTTAGTGATGACTTTTCTAGATTTTTCGTCAACCTACAGCTGGTCTGAACGACAACTTCATGACCTAAATCAAGAAGCGCGTGTCTTTTTCGGAAGACTTTACTTCCTTTTAATGATGGAATTGATTCATCGTGTAGATCCATCTCTTCTTTTCTTTCATTGGGTAAAACAGTTTAGTTTAGTTCAAAGCAAAAGTATTTTCAGTTATTTGTTACAAATATATGTGGCATATGTTTAAAATAACTTGGTAAATTTTCCCACACTTGGCTTTTTATTTTTCTTTTTATCGTCCTCTATTCCATTTTAAATGAATTTTAACATTTTAGTTTGTTTCTCAATTTATGTCCTTTCCGAGGTAACAATAATTTCGGTGTTAAAACCTAGTTTTATCGTTCATAAATATGTATAAACATGATTTTGAATTCATTTAATTGAAAATTTTGAAAAATTTTACTAGAATTGGGTAGTCAGTATATAAGACTAGGGCTGTTCTTTTTTATCAGAGAGCACTAGATTCTAATACAACTACTGCTTTACTAGTATTTTTAATGGTAACCAAGTGTATAAAGTAAAAATTTTTAAAATCCGAAAGAATTTAACCCCTTCCCACACTTAAGATCTTGCAATGCCCTCATTTGCAAGAAATCAGTAACAATTTAAATTATTGAGGGTGATTTGTGTGAAAATGATTAAATTTTTACCAAAGTTTCCAAATATATTGGCGTTTGTTTGCTGAATGATAAATGGTGCACGTCATTTGTTCATTCCGTCTTGTTGTTATTTCACATACATTTTGCATCTTTGTCGTCAAAATTACTTGCTTTTGCTGAACTTAATGCCAGTCTTTGAAAATGCGTTGTTTTACCCTGTTGTGTACATAAGATAAACTGCAAACATATATACATATTTTTGAAGTTTGGTTTATTACCCCACATTCAAAAATTATTAAAATCTAAGAATAAAAGTTAGATAATTATAAAAATGATTACAATATTAACAAAAATATTAAATACATCAATAATTACAAATTACATAATAATAAAAAAAAAATAAGTAAACTAAGGATGATATTGGTACCAATAGGGGTTCCACGCATAACCATAAGTGCTATAGAATGCTTCGGCAGGGTCATACGTAGGATATGGTGGCTGCATCTCTATCGACCAAGGAGGGAAGACGGGTTTCGGTGTAGGAATATAGTTTCTACCTATATGTTGGCAATGCGCTATGATCTGGTTCTGATGAACTTGCCAATCCTCAAATGCTCTCTGTCTAGCATTTTCGTATTCCTGAGAAGCTATAAACCTATGCATTTCTTGCCCCCCTCCTACATTACCTTGTTCCTGGTTTCTCTCTACTTGTGGATGTCTACCATTGTATCGTACTGCGGCGTTGTTTCGCCGCTTCAAAACTTTCGCACCATGGTACACATTTAAACCTATAGTGTCGCGGGGTTCCGGCTCTTCTACTAATAATCCCCCCCGACTTATATCCACACCGAGATATTCACCAATCAAAGTAATAAAAATACCACCCCCTATTATGCTATGTGGACGCATCCCTCGAACCATAGCTGATAAATAATAACCCACACAATATGGTATACTTACAGCGCTGTGTGGGTCTCGAATACACATATGGTAAAACAAATCTTGTTCATTTACCTTTTCTTTGTTTTTACCCCTTTGTGTAATCGAGTTAGCTAAAAACCTATGTATTACTCTTAATTCGGCTCTATCTATATCCAAATAAGAGTAGTTTCCCCCTTTAAAACGGTGATGGCTTGTCATTTGACTCCACACACCGTGTGTATCAAAATTTTCATCTATTTTCCTACCGTTTAGTATCAATCCTCTACAATCGGCAGACGCTAATTCCTCAGGCGTATATATACGTAAAGCCTGAGCCATGTCCAGTAAAGACATGTGGCGCATCGAACCGCCTAACAAAAATCTAATAAAAGAACGATCGGTTAAACTAGCTACCCGATCATTCAACTCTATACTACATAACAACTCTTCACACCATACTTTATATACAGGTCTGCGTATGGTGAATAAACATATCCAGTCATTAAAAGAAGAATTACCATACCTCTGTACTAGTAATTCCCTAATTGGCCCGGCCAATTCTACAGCTTCCAAGGGTCCCCATTCTATGACCCTCGGTACCTCAACAACCTTAGAGTGAAGAGTATGCAAACCCCGTTGATATTTTGGATAATCTATCCAAAGTCTGTCAAATCTCAGGTTCGGGTGCAACTGTTCCAAGTGCATATCTGAAAAGGTCATGACTGGATGAGGTACATCCTGCTTGTAGTAGTTATCTACCTCCTGTTGTTCCAAGTTCTCAGCAGGAGCGTGGCGGGCTTGGGATGAAGATTCACCCCTTTCACTCTGCAAAACACATCAAACACAAATTTTGTGCATCCAAATATGCATTAGTGTCAGCAAAATCATCAATCAAAATAATTACAATGACATTATCAATTTATATCAAACTTAAGCTTATTTTCACATTTTTATCAAATCTACACTTTTTCAAATAAGCATATACGAAAATTTTCGCCAAGTTCATAAGCATTCAACTCAAATAACATGTCAAAATAATCATTACTAGCAAATAAACAAGTCTCAAATGGCATTATCTTTCAAAAATCAAGTTCATGAATTTTGGACTTGAAAAAGTCCACTTTAATTCTCAAAATCATGTTTAGGCTCAAAGTTTGGATCATTTAACTACCTAGACATGTTACACTACTCAATTTAGCAACAATTCATGACAAAAATCGGCCATAACCTGTTTATATCAAAAAGCCCCAAATTGCTCAAGAACACAAACCCTAGATTATTCAAAATTTGAAGTTTAAGGCTTCTAATCATGTTAATCAGCATCAATCTAGGTTATACATGCATAATATACTAACAATTTAACACTAATTACACTAAAAATTAACAAAATTCAAATTATGAAAATATGCTCAAGAACACACTAAAATTCGGAATTAAAGGTGATTTGGGGTGTAATTGTACCTGTTTTCTTTAGTAGTTCCTAGATATCATCCTTCTCAACATGATTGTAGTGAAAAATTTGAAGATTAACGGTGAAAAATTGAGTTTTTGGGATGATTTTCGTGGGTTTTCTCGGGTTTTTTCGCAGCTATTTCGGGTGTTTATGTGTGTGTGTGAGTGATCAGTTCGAGCAGCTAGTTTTATTTTTTTTCTGTAATTTGGTCCCTCCGCGAGTCGCGGAGGTTTTAACTGAAAACTCCGCGAGTCGCGGAGTTATTTTTTTTTTTTTTTTTTTTTTTTTTTTTTTTTTTTTTTTTTATAATCTTTAACTTATAAAACAATTAAGAAATTAATTTTAAAATTTTGTTTCCCTTGTTATTTAGGACGAGGTCGTTTCGGATCGATGTCCTAGTCCGTCCCTCGACAAAATTTTAAAATTTGTCTTTTTGTAGCGATTGTTTTAAAAAGCTAAGATTTTTGGGTTTTTTTATGTTTTTGGCATACTTTAAATCAATAAGATTGAAAATAATGATAATAAAAGTTCTCGTCCCTCCCTCGGGTAAAGCAATTTCGGTTCAAAGACCTAGTCTTCAACTTACGACGAATTTTAAAAATCATATTTTTAACTTAATGAGATAAAGTAAATTTTTGTTTTTAAATTCACACAACTTAAATATAAAATTCAAAATTAAAATTAAAAATTCACACCAAACTCAAAATTTAAAAATTCATAAATTCATACCAAACTTATATTAATTTTTCAAATATTTACAATTTTAAAAATATTGTTTTTACAAAGTTTACAATATTAATTTAAGATTTAAATATTAATTTTAAAAACATGGTAAAAAAAATAAAATTAAAAATCTTTTTGTCTTTTTATCCCACTTTAATCAATCAAATATTATCAAAAATATGCGCCCCTCTTTTCGGTAAAGTAATTTCGGTTCCAAGACCTAATTTAACTCATGACGAATTTTTGAAATATTTTGGTTTGATTGTTTAAAGATATTTATACCTTAAGAATAAACGTTAAATTTCGCAGTGATGTACTAAATTTTTGAACAATATCAATAATTTCGGTCGCCAAACCTAATTTTATTTAATACCAATTTAATACTTTTTAGCGAACAAATTAGCGTTTATTATCAAAAGGTTAAAAATAAAAAATAAAAACTGTACAGACATACCTGTGAAATAGATTTCTTAGTTATATGATCTATTATATTCATAAGATAGTCGGTTTAATTGGTTTTCCATGGCTGCATAGGCGTAACCTCGAGCATTCATTGTCTTTTCTTCTAAACATATGAACGGTCCGTCTCTGCATAAAGTAACAACTTCGGTATTTGAATAGGTTTGATTATTTGAACATTTACCTCCATGTGACCATTTTCCGCATTTGTGACATTTTTCTAGGTGTCGTGCTCTTCTTTTTGCTGCGGATTTTGATTTTCCTTTACCAAATTGTAACTTATTATCTTCGCATCTGGATCCTTTTCTAACTCCGTCCATTCTTTCTCTGATTACTGATACTATTTCACTCGGGAGTATGTCATTATTTCTTTTAGTGATCAAAGCGTGTAGCATTAGACCATGGTTTAGTTCACAGGCAGTCTTCATTACGTAAAAACCTAAAAAAAATAAAAATTCAGAATGGGGGGAGAAGACTAGTTCTTTAGGGTCTGCTAGGGAAAGACCATACGTGTTCCATTTTCGAGAACTACACGAAAACAGACAATCTAACTCTAACAGAAATTCATATTATTCTTTAAAGACTTGATTCTCCCCACACTTAGTTAGCTGTGGTGTCGAAATTGTGATTAACTTCGTTGTCGACTTCCATCGGACCATGTATGTAATGTTTAACTCTGTGACCATTAACTTTAAATTCAATCCCATTTGAATTTATTAATTCTATCGTTCCGTATGGGAAAACTCTTTTGACTATGAATGGTCCAGACCATCTTGATTTCAATTTTCCAGGAAATAGCTTGAATCGTGAATTGAAAAGAAGAACTCTGTCTCCTTCTTTAAATTCTTTTGAACTTCTGATTCTTTTATCATGCCATTTCTTCGTTCTTTCTTTATAGATTAACGAATTTTCGTATGCTTCATGTCTTAATTCTTCTAATTCGTTTAGTTGACTTAATCGTAGACGTCCAGCTTCTTGTAAATCAAGATTACATGTCTTCAAAGCCCAAAATGCTTTGTGTTCAATTTCTACTGGAAGATGACACGCTTTTCCATACACAAGTCTAAAAGGTGTGGTTCCAATTGGAGTTTTGTAGGCTGTTCTAAAAGCCCAGAGTGCATCATCCAATTTAATAGACCATTCCTTCGGATTTGATCCTACGGTTTTCTCTAGAATACGTTTTAAAGCTCGGTTGGTATTTTCAACTTGTCCACTTGTTTGTGGATGATATGCGGTGGAGATTTTATGAGTTACTCCATATCTTTTAAGAACTTTCTCAAGTTGATTATTACAGAAATGAGTTCCCCGATCACTTATTAAAGCTTTCGGTGTTCCAAACCTTGCAAAAAGACGTTTTAAAAAGTTGACTACAACTCGTGCATCGTTAGTTGGGAGAGCTTGTGCTTCCGCCCATTTAGATACATAATCAATGGCTACGAGTATATATAGATTATTATGAGATTTTGGAAATGGACCCATAAAGTCAATACCCCAAATGTCAAATACTTCACATACTTGGATGACATTTTGTGGCATTTCATCACGTTGACTTATTTTTCCGGCCCTTTGACATGCATCACAGGATTTGCAAAGAAGGTGTGCGTCTTTGTAAATTGTAGGCCAATAGAATCCAGCTTCATAAACTTTTCTTGCTGTTAGTTGAGGCCCATAATGCCCTCCTGTTGGTCCTGTGTGACAATGGTTTAAAATTTTACTAGCTTCATCTCCAAATACACATCGGCGTATTATTCCATCGGGACAACTTTTAAACAGATGTGGATCTTCCCAGAAATAGTGTTTTATATCACTGAAGAATTTCTTTCGTCTTTGGTACGATAATCCTTTTTCAAGGAATCCACAAACTAAGTAGTTTGCATAGTCTGCAAACCATGGGATTTCTTTATAATCTATCTTCAATAGATATTCATCAGGAAAGTTGTCTTGTATGGCTGATTCATTCAGAACTTCTAATTCGGGATTTTCAAGACGAGAAAGATGATCAGCGGCGAGATTTTCTGCTCCTTTTTTATCTCGGATTTCAATATCAAACTCTTGTAAGAGTAAAATCCAACGGATTAATCTTGGTTTAGCATCTTGTTTTGAAAATAGGTATCTAAGAGCAGAATGGTCGGTATAGACCACCGTTTTTGCTAGAACGAGATATGATCGAAATTTGTCAAAAGCAAAGACAATAGCAAGGAGTTCTTTTTCAGTAGTTGTATAGTTCGTTTGTGCTCCTTGTAACGTCTTACTAGCATAATATATAGGTTGAAATCGTTTTTCAATCCTTTGTCCTAAAACGGCTCCCATTGCAAAATCACTTGCATCGCACATTAGTTCAAATGGTAGATTCCAATTTGGTGTTATCATGATCGGTGCATTAGTGAGTTTTTCTTTAAGAATATTAAAAGATTTGATACATTCATCTGAAAAGATGAATGGCGCATCCTTTTCTAGGAGTTTATTCATAGGAGTGGCAATTTTAGAAAAATCTTTTATGAAACGTCGGTAAAAACCGGCATGCCCTAGAAAACTCCTAACTCCTCTAACATTGGTGGGATGTGGAAGTTTAGCAATTACATCTACTTTAGCTCTATCCACTTCAATTCCATCTTTTGAAATTTTATGTCCAAGAACGATGCCTTCTTTAACCATGAAATGGCATTTCTCCCAATTAAGTACTAGATTTGATTTTTCGCATCTAATTAGCATTCGTTCCAGATTAACTAGACATGATTTAAATGTATCACCGAAGACTGAAAAGTCATCCATGAATACTTCCATGCATTCTTCTATCATGTCATGAAAAATCGCCATCATACACCTTTGAAAGGTTGCAGGGGCGTTACAAAGTCCAAATGGCATGCGTTTGTAAGCAAAAGTACCATAAGGGCACGTGAATGTGGTTTTCTCTTGATCTTCGGGTGCTATTGGAATTTGAAAATATCCGGAAAATCCATCTAGAAAACAGTAGTAACTATTTCCGGCTAATCTTTCCAACATTTGATCAATGAAAGGTAAGGGAAAGTGATCTTTTCTGGTGGCGTCATTTAATTTTCTATAATCAATACATACACGCCATCCTGTTACAGTCCTAGTAGGAATAAGCTCATTTTTCTCATTTGTGATGACAGTCATGCCACCCTTCTTAGGCACGCATTGAACTGGGCTTACCCATGGACTATCAGAAATTGGATATATCAAACCTGCATCTAGCAGTTTAATAATCTCTTTCTTAACTACATCTTGCATATTAGGATTTAGTCTTCGTTGACGTTGCACATACGTTTTATGACCTTCTTCCATAAGGATTTTATGTGTGCAATACGAAGGACTTATTCCTTTAATATCATGAATCTTCCATGCAATGGCTGGTTTATGAGCTTTCAACACAGAAATGAGTTGTGATTTCTCATTTTCAGTAAGAGAAGACGATATTATTACAGGTAATTCAGATTCACCATGTAAATAAGCGTATTCCAAATGGTTTGGAAGTGGCTTTAACTCTAATTTCGGAGGTTCTTCTATTGATGATTTATATCGATATCTGTCTTCTTCTTTTAGCATTTGAATTTCTTCTGTTGTTGGTTCATATCCATTAGCTATAAGTGTAGCTAACATTTCAGCTTCATCAATTGGTTCATTTCCTTCTCCTAAAGAACATTCTCCTGTTCCTTGTAATTCTGGAAATTCTTCTAATAATTCTGCATGTGCATCTATAGTTTTAATATAATAACATGTATCATCTGCAGATTGTGGTTGTTGCATTGCTCTATCAACTGAAAAGGTAACACTCTCATCCTCTATACTTAGGGTCAGTTTCTTACCGAACACGTCTATCATTGCTTTAGCCGTGTTTAAGAATGGTCTTCCTAATATGAGAGGAACTTGAGAATCTTCTTCCATGTCTAAAACAACAAAATCTACTGGAAATACTAAAGTACCAACTTTAACTAGCATGTTCTCCATTATCCCTCTAGGATATTTTATTGATCTATCGGCTAGTTGTATGCTTATTCTTGTTGGTTTCAATTCTCCGAGGTCTAGTTTAGCGTATAGTGAATACGGCATTAGATTTATACTAGCACCTAAGTCTGCCAATGCTTCTATTGAACTAAGACTACCCAGAAAACATGGAATTGTGAAACTTCCTGGATCAGATAGTTTTTCTGGTATCTTATTCAACAGCACTGCTGAACAATTAGCATTCATAGTAACAGCCGAGAGTTCTTCCATTTTCTTTCTATTCGTGATTAGATCTTTCAAGAATTTAGCATACCTTGGCATTCCTGAAATCACATCAATGAAAGGAAGATTTACATTTATCTGTTTAAACATATCCAAGAATTTGGATTGCTCGGCTTCAAGTTTTTCTTTCTTCATTTTACTCGGGTAAGGAAGTGGTGGTTGGTATGGTTTAACATAAGGTTTATCCTTAACTGTGTTATCTTCATTAACCTTTTCAACTACCGGTTCTTTTTCCTTATCTTGATCTGGTTGTGGTTCTTGTGGAGTAGGAATAGTTTCATCAGAAGTTACAGGTATTTCAGGTGATTTAAGTGTTGTACCACTTCTTGTGGTAATAGCTTTAGCTGTTTCATTCCGGGGGTTAGCGTTTGTATCACTAGGTAGACTTCCCGGTTTTCTTTCACCTATTAACCTTGCTAGGTTACTTACTTCTTGTTCCAGATTTTGAATAGAAGCTTGTTGATTTCTAAATGCTTGAGCATTTTGTTCATTGGTTTGTTTTTGAGATGTGAAAAACTGCGTTTGAGTTTCAACTAGCTTCGTCATCATATCTTCTAAATTTGGCTTTTTATCATCGGTTTGTTGTGGTGGTTTGTTTTGAAAATTTGGTCTTTGCTGATTATAAGTATTATTGGATACTTGTTGATTGCTAGGACCTTGTTGGTTATTGTATGGAATATTTCGGTTATAATTCTGGTTTTGATTGTAAATCGGTCTTGGCGGTTGATAATTATTCTGATAATTATTTCCAGGCCTTTGGTTTATGTATGAAATATTCTCTCTTTGTTCCATTGTTAATTCAATACTGAGACAATCTTTTGTCAAATGTGGTCCTCCACACTGCTCACAACTAATTCGTATAGCATGAATATCTTTAGTCATCTTTTCCATTCGTCTCTCGAAAGCATCTATCTTTGCGGAAATGGAATCTAAGTCATGGCTAGAATCGGCTCTAGCTGCTTTAGATGATCTAATGATGTCTTTTTCTTGGTGCCACTCATGTGAGTGGGAAGCAGTATTATCAATAATTTTGTAAGCATCAGTTTCGGTTTTCTTCATAATAGAACCACCAGCTGCTATATCTATGTCTTTCCTTGTAGTGATGTCGCATCCTTGGTAGAATATTTGTACTATTTGACAGGTGTCTAAACCATGTTGCGGACATCCTCTTAACAACTTTCCATATCTTGTCCACGCCTCATATAGAGTTTCATTTGGCTTTTGTGTGAACGTAACAATTTCTGCTTGAAGTCTTACGGCTTTAGATGCAGGAAAGAATTGTTTAAGAAATTTGTCAATTAAAACATCCCATGTATCAATCGCCCCTTCAGGTAACGATTCCAACCAATCTTTGGCTTCTCCCTTTAAAGTCCAGGGAAATAACATGAGATATATCTGTTCATCCTCCACTTCTCGGATTTTAAATAGTGTGCAGATCCTATTAAAGGTACGTAGATGTTCATTTGGATCTTCCTTCGGCGCACCACTAAATTGACATTGATTAGTCACCATGTGTAGAATTTGTCCTTTGATTTCATAATCTGGCGCATTAATGTCTGGATGAGTAATTGCGTGACCTTGGCCAGTGCGTTTAGCTCTCATTCGGTCTTCCATACTTAAAGGTTCCAGATTCTCCATAATTGAATTTGTTGACTCGGTATCAATAGATGATTCTGATTTAATGGTTCGTTCCTCAACAATCTCTGTTTGAATGATTGGTGGTTCCGGAGGAAAGTTTAATGGTTCAGGATCTATGAACCGTTCCTGAATATTTTCTGGATTCTCAATTGTGAGGTCGGGTTCAAAAAATGTATTATCGGTATTTTGAACTGAAGTACTTGGTCGACTGGATGACGATTCTAAAGAAAAATCAACGGCGGTTATATTTGTTAAACGATGTCTTGATCGAGTTACAGGTGGTGAACGTACAAAAGGTGGTGAACGTCTTGCTCGGTGCATTCACTGAATATCTTATTAGTTTTAAAAAGGAAAGAAAAATTATAATAAGTTATCCAATCAATAGACTTTTCTGATTTTGCCCACGTTTCGAATAGCCAAAAGATGCAGCAGAGGGGCAGGATTCGTTTGGTCTCAATATAATTGAGGACTGTTTGGCTCCAATAACCCGGTCCACGTACAAATCCAACTATTACTACGAACCAGAAATTTTTGATGTCTATCAATTTAACTACTTAAAATAAATTTTCGTAATTTTAAGAAATTTAGATAAGAAGTAGATAAAATTCTAAGTCCTAAAACTAGAATAGCGAGAAATAAGAAAGACAAAGAGTTCGTCGAAAAAGGTCGAAAAAGAAAAATGGTTGAAAAATAAAAGGTGACGGAAAAATAAAAGAAACTTATCAAAACTTAAAAATACTTAACTAATTTAACCTTATTACTACAACTAACTTAAAATTATAATCGCAAATTGATATTACTAATTGGAATGATAATTGATACATAGTAAAAGGTCTAAAAATATTAAAGCTTACAGGAAAAACTAAATCCCAAATGGAAATAACTTAAAAAGAAACTAAAACTTAAAAAGGCGTCGCAAAATTCTAAAGCACCTAAATCTTAGTCTAAAGAAAAAGCACTTAAGGAATTCTACGGCAAAGCCTAAAAATCTAGGAGTAAAAATAACTATAGCTAAAACTAAGTTTAAAATTAATTATGAGCTAAAAAATACAAAAGTTACGCTACAACGATTAAAAAGGTACAAAATATAAAAATATACAAAAAGTTGTAAAAAGTACAATTTTTATAAAAATATTATTTTTATATTATTTATTTAATAAAACTACAAATAATACAATTTTAATAAAACTAATTAAACAAAATACATAAATATAAAGTAAAAAGTAAAAATAAAACTAAAATTAATAATAATAATAATAATTAAGTAATTAATAATAATAATAATAAATTAAAACCCGTGATTAGGGTTTTGTCCGTGTGTCAGAAACCCTCCGCGAGTCGCGGCAAATAAAGAGTAAAACCCCGCAAGTCGCGGGGTTCAGGAATTCTGTTGACAGGTAGTACTTTTTACGCGTTTTTCTTTTTTTTATTTTTTTTATTTTTATTTTGTTTTCTGTTTTTAATTTAAATAAACGATTTTTAATAAAATTTATATTTTTATAAATTAAAATAAAGATAAAGAAACTTATAAAACTTAAATATTTAACAAAATCCTAAAAATACTTATATTTTTTGTTTTTCTTTTTATATTTTTGAATGATTAAAACGTAATTTTTACAAAAACGACTTTTAATAAAAGTAAATAAAATTTTTTTTTTTTTTTTATTAGCGTTGCGCTTCCGGCTTTTAAGAATGGCTCCCCGGCAGCGGCGCCAAAAATACTTGATGTCAAAGCAGGGGGGTATAAAATACTATTAAATTTTAGCAGAAAATACTATTAAATACGATACAATTTTACACAAGATATTTATTTATTTATAGAATGGATATACTTAAACCTTGCTACAACACTTATAGGCAGTGTACCTAATCGTACAGTAGTGTAGTTTTTAGTAAGTCCGGTTCGTTCCACAGGGAGATCTTTAAGCAAAGCTCAACGCTATATTAGTTTACTTTTATTAAAATTACAAATATATATATAAGTAATATTATTATTATAAAGGGGGGGTTTTTACCGTTTAATGACCGGTTTGTCGATTTTAAAACTTTAGTCGCAGTTAAAACCTAATGTAAAATATAAAATAAATACAAGACTTTAAATTAAAGCGTAAAGTAAATAACGATAATGAAATTGCGAATAATAAAAATGCGATAAAATTAAATTGCGATAATTAAAAGTACGATAATTAAAAGTGCGATTAAATATAAAATAACAATAAATAAAAGTGCGATAATTAGAAGTGCAATTAAATATAAAATAAAGGAAATTAAATATGAAATAAAAGAATTATGCTTATTTAAACTTCCGTAATCATGATGTTTGACGTGTTGATTTTAGTTTTATGCCCATGGGTTAATTGTCCTTTGTCCTGGATTATTCAATATGTCCGTCTGGTTTTTGTCCATAACAGTCCATCAGTCATAAATATAAATTGCAAGTGTCCTTGTCAAATTATTATTATACCCGAAGATAAATATTCCAACTAATTGGGGATTCGAATTGTAACAAGGTTTTAATACTTTGTTTAATGAATACACCAGGTTATCGACTGCGTGTAAACCAAGGTTTTACTACTTTGTTAACAATTACACCAATTACCCTTGAATGTAATTTCACCCCTGTTTTAATTATTCTAGTGGCTATTAATCCATTCCCGTATCCGGTTAAATGAACGATTATTCGTACATATAAATACCCCGCCCATCGTGTCCGATCGAGTGTATGTGGTAATTTATAGGGACGCCCAATTGTAAATCTTTATATTAACATTAACAAACTTTCATTTAGTTAAACAAATATAAAGCCCATTAATAGCCCATAGTCTAGTTTCCACAAGTGTCGTTCTTTTGTCCAAACCCCAATTATGGTACAAAGCCCAATTACCCAATTTTAGTAATTAGCCCAACATCATGATTACTTCGTTTTAAACAAGCATAATAATAACTTAGCTACGAGACATTAATATAAAAAGGTTGAACATAACTTACAATGATTAAAAATAGCGTAGCGTTACACGGACAGAATTTCGACTTACACCCTTACAACATTCGCTAACATACCCTTATTATTAGAATTTATAATTAAAATTAAAATTAAAATATAAATATATATATATTACGTATATATTGAGAGAGAGATTGAAAAATAATTGATTTTTCGATCAGAATTCGGTTGGCTTTATAGCCAGATTTGATTTTTGGGGCTCCGCGACTCGCGGCAAAATAGCCTTCAAACTCCGCGAGTCGCGGAGAGGTATTTTCACTTTACACCCTTGGAGTTTCTGGCTGCCGATAGTTTTTAATATATATATATAATATATATATAATTAATATAATTAATTATATATTATATTATATTTATATACATAGTTAACTTGTAATTTTTAGTCCGTTGCGTCGAGCGTTAAGAGTTGATTCTAGTCCCGATTCCGGATTTTCGAACGTCCTCGCGTATAATTTAATATCTTGTACTTTGCGTTTTGAATCTTGTACTCTTGTGATTTCGAGACGTTTCTTATCAATAATTGGAACCTTTTTGATTGTCTTTTGTTCTTTTGAGCTTTTTGGTCGTTTGCGTCTTCAAATCGTCGAATCTGTCTTTTGTCTTCACCTTTTATTATTTAAACGAATATCACTTGTAAATAGAACAATTGCAACTAAAAGCTTGTCTTTCTTGAGGAATAATGCTATGAAATATATGTTCGTTTTTAGCATTATCACATAGGAATGTCAAGAATTTCAGAAATCATGGTGTCGCATTTAAATGCGGTGGCGTAATTGGATAATACTTAGGAAAGTGAGCAGAGTTCTTAGGTTGGCTCGGCATTCTAAGATAAGTAAAGTTTCTAAAGTATAGTGTAGCATTTAACAGTTAAAGGCAACAAGTAAAGGCACTACGGTCAAGGAAAGTTGTAGTCCTACATTGCTAAGGTACCTAATTGTATAAGGCACACATAAAATACAATCCTGGTTCTCTACAACAACCTGCTCTGATACCAATCAGTCACACCCCCAAATAGGGCCTGGGGTATTTGTGACTAATTATATCAAATCACAGTTGTATAAACGAGAACGACTCTACATGAGACGTTTTGTTGAGTTATGCAGCGGAAGATAAATATGTCTTTAATTGATATGATATGTAATGAAGACTCTAAACATAGCAAGCAATCATCATCAAAGCAGTAGATATACAGCGGAAGCAATATTTAAGTACCTGAGAATAAACATGCTTAAAAGGTCAACACGAGGTTGAGTGAGTTCATAGGTTTGTCATAAATAATGATTTCAGTAATAGTGTTAGACCACAAGATTTAGTTTGTAAAGTAGATCTCGCAAGATCTAGTCAAGTTGATCTCCCGCAGGATCAAAAAGTTATGCCAGTGCGTGATATTTAGACTAAACGTTGTTTGCCCCGTGACAAGTTGTTCTGTCCTTGTCGTTTAATTTCATTATCAAGTAATACAAAGACTTAGTCAAATGTATCGAGGACGTTATTCCCGATAGGCCTATCCCCAATAATTAAGAATGCCGCAGCAATTAAAAATATCACTGTAGGGACTTAGTCGGACATAGTCGGGTATAGCATAGTTTAATAGTTGGTACTGATATTTAGACTAGACTTTCAAGTTTGCCCCGTAACAAATTATCGTTTATACTTGTCGGTTGGGAACTTGCTGGTCATAGCCCAACATATCACAGTTTAATAGTTGGTACTGATATTTAGACTAGACTTTCAAGTTTGCCCCGTAACAAGTTATCGTTTATACTTGTCGGTTGGGGACTTGCTGGTCATAGCCCAACATATCACAGTTTAAAAGTTGATACGTGTAAAACAGTTATAAAAGTTACGCATGTATTCTCAGCCCAAATATATAAAAAGGGAGCAGATAAACTCACGAAAAATCAGTTTTAGTATTTGTATTCATTTCATAAAAATAGTTATAAAAGTAGCGCATGTATTCTCAGCCCAAAAACATAGATAAAAAGGGAACTATGAAAACTCACATTAAATAGCAGTTGAAGTATTCCACACAAGAAGGAAAGTAAAGCAAGTAAGTGATCTGAATATCAACCTTGAGGTATAACATTTGATTAGTTAATGTCTAACTTGACATAAAGTATGTTTATTAATATAGCAACTATATTGACAGTGACGGTTTTCGAGAAAAGTTCCTATTTCTCAAAAGTTTCTATTTTTGGAAACCTACTATTTATGAAAAACTTCTACTTATAGTAAGCTTCTAGTTTAAGAATGTTCGGGTTATAATTCTTAACAAAGATGTTGTACAATCTCGCCCAAACTTCGTCGCTAACATGCAAGTCACTCGAATGATCTATTGTTACTGAGCGGCCCAGGATCTCTTGACCAGAATCTAAGTCTTGGCATTCGAGATCCACAAGCGTCCCATAATGGTAACAAGGATCACCCTAAGCCACAAGTAGCGGTGATGTTTGTAGTCTTTGTACGCTATCTTTAATTATAACCTTCACGTTAGGTGCGTATATACATATATATTCATTAATTCGATTTTAATTATAACTCCTATATATTAATTCATAAAAATACTTTTATAATTTTTAGTAACATATATTACTAATTATAACATGTTATTTATTTTAATTTTAATTGCATATAATTTATAACATTATTTACCTATTTTGGTAAAAAAATAATAAACTGAAGTAAATAGTAAAAATTAAAAAGTAAAAAGTAAAAAGTAAGAAAAGAATACTTACTAGTAGTAATTCTTCAAAGAGAGAATGAGAGAAATTTTGGTGTGAGTTTGAATGAGAAATGAGGGGTATTTATACTTGAAAAATTTTGGTAAAAAGAATAAAATAATTAAAAGAAAAAGAAATATTTTAATTTTTAATGGGATTTTAAAATTCAAAAGTATTAAATGTTAGGTCATGGGATAATGCACAAAATAAAATAATAAAAGTAGTTTTCCATTATAATTTTTAATTAAAAAGTAATTTATTTATTTATTTTATTAAAAAAAATCATTTATTTTAAGGATTTTTTTTATATATATTTTTTTTAAAATAAACAAATTGATTTACTACTTTTCCAAGAATATTTGTCAATATTTTTTTTATTCATAATAACAATACTGATAATAAAGATATTAATTATTGATATCTTGTTTAAAAAGGATATTAATAATAATAATATTAATATATCAAATTAATGCGTAATTATTTACAAATAATTGTTCGTGAATCGTCGGAATTAGTCGAGGTTAAATGAAATCATATAAAGATTTTTATTTAAATTTTGCCGAAAATTTACGGGTTGTCACACAATAACCCCGTATTAATATTTAGCCAAACATCACAATGACTTCGGCTCAAATAAGCATAATAATAACTTAAGTACGATACATAATTAAAAAGGGAGAACTTAACTTACAATGATTAATTATTACGTAGTGTTACACAGACAGAACTTCGACTTCCAAACCCGTAAAATAACCGTTACATTACCCAAACTAACTAATATAAAACTAAATAATAATAATAATAATAATTATTATATATATATATATATATATATATATATATATATATATATATATATATATATATATATATATATATATATATATATATTATACAGAGGGAGAAAGATATTGAATTGGTGTGTGAAGCTCGTCCGAAAAGTGGCCAATTTATAGACCTGACCAAACTTTTCACTCCATGCGATCGCATGGAAATGCTTCTTCCAGGCCATGCGATCGCATGGCCAGCCTGGATCCAGATGTTTTGCTCTAAAAAACGTGGGCTGCTGAGTATTTAATTAATATAATATAATATATATAATTTTATATAATTATATATATATTATATTATATTCTTGTGCATAGTTGACTTGTAATTTTAGCTCCGTTGTCTCGCGCGTTGATGCTCAGTTTATGTCTCGGTTCCGGATTTTCGAACGTCCTTTAGTACGCGTAGATATCTTGTACTTTGCATTTTTGCAATTTCCTTAACTCCCAAAATCCGCGCAAGTCTTTAAATCACTTTTAGTGGCACTTTTGAGTGCACTATGGCTTTAGTGACACTTTTCAGGCTTTAGTGGCACTTTTTCTTCAATTCTTTAATCTTCATGCTTCGTCTTCACATTTATTTATTTAAATGATTACAACTTAAAAATAGAATAATTACAACTAAAAACTTTACATATTGGGATGATATTGCGACTAAATATATGTTTATTTGGAGCACTATCAAACAACAAATTTATCATCATCGCGACAATTCATTAATAATTATAAAAGTGCAAAAATGCTTAAATGTGTACCTTTACGTGCCTATAATCTCTGAAATTAATTTGAAATACTGTAATATTAGAGTGTTAATAAACTCTACCATGGGCATTCTATATATCCCAACAAAATATTATCAGTAAAAATCTAAGAAATTCAACAAAATCTTATCCAGAAAATCCTATCTTGACAGGATAAGACGCAAGGACGCAAGGCGCAAGGTCGCAAGACCAATAAATTTGCGCCTTGCGCGGGTATGGACGCAAGTTGTCTTGCGACTTGCGCGGGCATTTTGACAACTTTTTTTTTGGGATCTGACGCAAGATACTCGAAAAAAATGGGCAAAAAAGTGATAATCCCAAACTGAATTACGTGTTTTGGACTCTTGGTGTTAAACAAATGCGTAAATGCGTAATCCGTGTGTAATATTTTTGTGTTATCGTCAATAAAAAATAAATACTCCATAAAACGGTTCACCTTTACATTATATATCTTTATGTATGTTAATAATTATTAGTGGCCCATACTATAAAATATTTTTCTAACGACGGCCATAAAGGCTGTCGTTAAGATTAAAAAATACTTGTACTTTTTAATAATCATAATATAAAAGTCAATAATTAATCCTCGTCACGGTCTACAAACCAATTAAAAGACAAAATTATCCTTATTTATTTAAACATTGTTAAATTTAACAGAGTTTTTAACGGATATTAGAGGTAAGGATATGGAGGTCCAAGAGGGCTTTAGTCATCCCAACATTTTGGCCCACTAGTGTAATATCTATAGTTTTTCATTGGTTAGAAATTTTATATTTTAATGCGCCTCCCGCCAACCTTTTGTTTATACCATTGTAATGTATATGTTATTGTCAGCTTTTTATTTGTATAATCGTTTGACAACAATGCTTATTTTGCAATGTACTACATTTATATTTTTTTTACCCTCCTAATCAAATATTTCACGTTCCCCTACTGATAAGAACTATAGTATATTTTCATATAAAGTACAAGGACCATCAGTATATTTTACTCTTTATCTTGTTAAGCATATGAAAATTTACAATCAAACATTCTGAAAATTAGGGTACTCGGATGTATACATGAGATATGCATAAACTAATTCTTCAAATGTGATATTACTATCTTATCCTCTCCATATATATATATATATATATATATATATATATATATATATATATATATATATATATATATATATATATATATATATATATATATATATATATATATATATATATATTGGTAGGATTAATGGGGAAGTAACCAAGCGAGGGAAGCAAATTTTTTTTTTTTTTTTTTTTTAAATTTGTTCACGAGCATTATAGATTGAATGAAAAAATGAACATTTAAAAAAAGACAGTTTGTGATAAATTTTTATTTTGGCGGGAAAACGTTCCAAGAAATAATATATAACAATTATCGTGTTTTTCGAGCGTATTTTGAGGGCTTAGAAATTAGGGTTTAGAAATTTAGGGTTTAGGGATTAGATTTAGGATTTAAATTAAGTTTTTAACACGAACGGTTTAGATTTTAGGATTTTGGGTTTAGGACTAAACCCAAAACACTAAACCACCCTAAACCATAAACTTTAAATCGGGCTAAATTTTTACAAAAAGTACTTCACAAAACATGAAAAAAATGTTAACATTCTTCACGATCAATATTATCTTGAATGTTATTTTTGTCGATCGTTTTTTCGCCTAAATAATAACATTTATCACGAAGTATCTTTTTTAATTATTTATATTTTCGTGTGATCTAGATTCCTGAAATATAAAATTCCAAAAACATGAAAAAAAATTTGCTTCCCCCCGATTGGTTACTTTCCCATTGATCCTGCCTATATATATATATATATATATATATATATATATATATATATATATATATATATATATATATATATATATATATATATATATATATATATATATATATAGTGGTAGGATCAAGAGGGAAGTAACCAATCTGGGGAAGGCGGGGGGAAGCAAAATCTTTTTTTTTCGTTTATTGAAAAAACTTTGTTCACGAACATTATAGATTGAATGAAAATATGAACATTTAATAAAGACACTTTGTGATAAATGTTTTTATTTTGGCGAAAAAACGCTCGAAGAACCAATATATAACAATTATCGTGTTTTTCGAGCGTATGTTGAGGTTTTAGATATTAGGGTTTAGATATTAGGGTTTATAGGGTTTAGATATTAGGGTTTAGAAATTTAGGGTTTAGGGTTTAGATTTAGGGTTTAGATTTAGGATTTAGATTGAGTTATTAACACGAAAGGTTTAGAGTTTAGGGTTTAAGGTTTAAGGTTTAGGGTTTCGTGTTTTGGGTTTATGGAATAAACTCAAAACACCAAACCCTAAACCCTAAACCCTAAACTCTAAATCGGGCTAAATTTTACATCACAAAACATGAAGAAAAAAACGTTAACATTCTTCACGAATAATATTATCTTGAATGTTATTTTTGTCTATCGTTTTCCCGCCTAAATAATAACATTCATCACGAAGTGTCTTTTCTAAATGTTCATATTTTCGTGTGATCTTAATGCCTGAAAAAAAATTCTATAAAAAAGAAAAAAAAAATTTGTTTCCCCCCGCTTCCCCCGATTGGTTACTTACTTATATATATATATATATATATATATATATATATATATATATATATATATATATATATATATATATATATATATATATATATATATAGGATGAGGATCCATGGAGAATTAAGGGTAGTAGAGAACTTAGAGAACTCACATATTAAATGTACATGCACCTACCATATGTACTTATTATTTGGAAGGAAAAAAAATTCAATTTTTTTCCCAAGTATTTTTTTTTTGATTTTTTTCTCGATTTTTGTGTGGAGATTGACTTTTTTGTGCAGATTGAGTTTTTTTATTGTGCAGATTTACTTTTTTATTGTGCAGATTGATTTTTTTTTTTGTGCAAATTGAGTTTTTTTTGTATGTGTAGATTTATTTTTTTTATTGTGCAGACTGAGTTTTTTTGTGCATATTAACTTTTTTTGTGCAGATTTTTTTTTTTGTGCAGATTGAGAAGTTTTTTTGCAGATTTTTTTCTGCACATATATTGAAGTTCAATCTATGAGTTCTCTCTCACCAGTAGTTCTCTCTAGATCCCTTCAATATATATATATATATATATATATATATATATATATATATATATATATATATATATATATATATATATGGGCAGGATCAATGGGGAATTAACCAATCGGGGAAAAACGGGGGGAAGCAATTTTTTTTTTGTTTTTTTGGAATTTATTTTTCAGGCATCAAGATCACATAAAAATATGAACATTTAAAAAAGACGCTTCGTGATGAATGTTATTATTTAGTCGGGAAAACGATTGACAAAAATAACATTCAAGATAATATTGATCGTGAAGAATGTTAACGTCTTTTTTCATGTTTTGTGAAGTACTTTTTGTCAAAATTTAGCCCGATTTAGAGTTTAGGGTTTAGGGTTAAACCCTAAACCCTAAACCGTTCGTGTTAAAAACTCAATCCAAATCCTAAAGTTAAATCCTAAATCTTAACCCTAAACCCTAATATCTAATCCCTAATATATAAAACTTCAAAATACACTCGAAAAACACGATAATTGTTATATATTAATTCTTCGAGCGTTTTCCCGTCAAAATAAAAAAAATTATCGCAAAGTGTCTTTTTTATTAAATGTTAATATTTTCATACAATCTTGAATGTTCGTGAACAAAGTTTATTTAAAAAATAAAAAATAAAAAATTTACTCCCCCCCCCCCCCCCCCCCCCCCCCCCCCCCCCCCCGATTGGATACGTGATGTGCATGTGATCTAACTTAACAGGCAAAAGTTAACCATCGTTAACTCCAAGGTTATCCATGAGATATCTTAATAGTTCAAGGTCAACGAAGTCGAAAAAAAAGTTTAAGGTCATCTACGCTGTTTGCTAGAAAGTTAAAGGACCAACAACGGAATTTTGTCTATATAAAAAAAAGTCATAATTTGTCATGTTTCATCAAAATATTAGATTGAATATTACCTACATGTGAGTTCATAATTATAATTTTTAATGATGATGATGATCTCATCTCATTATATAAAGATATGTAAATGTAAATACGTAAAGAAATTTTAACCAAAAATACATATTTTTGTTTAGAATGGGCTAAATATTTTCTCAATACCTTTGGGCTTTCTTGGTAAAAGCTTATATAGTATAAGTTAGTGTGATACGACTATAACAGTATTATTTTGCATGCACTTCTGAGGAAGATATTTGTTTACGAATATGAATTATTTGTTGGTCTTGTCTAGTAATTTCTCGATCATATTCAAGATTTTCGAGATGCGACTCAATCACGAATCACGATCATGTGGGTTGCGACTAGTTATTTATCGGTCATGATCTGGTCGAGATGCGGAAATATTATATGAGATTTGACTAAAAATTGTGATTTGAAACTCCCAAATTCATTTTGTGACCGAAATGGGTATTCCTGTAACTTTTCTTTTTTGTAAATTCTTGTATGACATTAGATAAAATAAATGGGTAAACTTTTTCTCTTGTATGAAACCAACGGTCACGTAGATGAGAAACTGTTTGTAAGCGATGGCCAGTTACTATTCTTCTTCTTCTTCAACGTCATGTTTTCTTGTTATATAACTTTAAATTAAAGAAAATAAGACAAGGCAAGGATAGGAATTTAGACTCAAGGAGTCAAGGTTAAAGTTTCCTCCTATCTAGAGAAAGAAAAATTGAATACTTGGATATAAGGAGTAATAAAACAAACGATGAAAGTTAGTTACGTGGCTAAGTAGCTAGGTCCGACTTCTAAATGGACCATATCGAATAGTGCATCTGCCCATCCGTTGAGGCCACTAAACAAAGTCTACTAATATGATTGATTACATTTAGTTCTACAGGCTCAATATGAATAGCAATCACGTAATCAACCCACGAACCCTACTAAGATCACTAGGATTAAATAGCGACGATGGATTAAGGCTTGTCTTTCCTCGGCCGGAACTTCAATTTTAGTCAATGGTATCCCCACTTCCGAGTTATCGGTTAGGAGTGCACTCTGTCAAGTTGACTCACTGTCTCCTTTTTTATTCATCATCGTTATGGAAGGTCTCCACTTCACTATAAAAGACGTTGTTGCCAATAATTTGATTAAGGAGTTTCGATCGGTTCACTAAATATATCTCAATTTCTATTTTCGGACGATGTTGCTATTATTTTAGAATGAAGCAATCATGATATGGTCAAACGTGTTTTGGATATCTTTCACTTAGCGTCGGGGCTAAAAATCAACCTGCTGAAATCGAAGCTATACGGAATAGGTGTTACTTCTGATCAGATTCATACGATGACCATCAGGAGTGTTGTGATGCTCAACCCCATTTAACTTTTTGGGCATGCAAATTGGATCGTACCTATCTAGAAAAGCACATTGGCAGCCTATTATTAATCGATTCATATCCTTTCGTCTTAGAAAACAAACTTACTCTCGATTGGGGGAAGATACACTTTGATTAAGTCGGTTCTAGGTGGGATTCGTATTTATTACCTTTCACTTTTTCGTGCGCCTATTTCGGTTATCAAAGCTATCAAAAAACTTATAGTTCGATTCTTTT
Organism: Rutidosis leptorrhynchoides; assembly: GCF_046630445.1. Classification (NCBI taxonomy): domain Eukaryota; kingdom Viridiplantae; phylum Streptophyta; class Magnoliopsida; order Asterales; family Asteraceae; genus Rutidosis; species Rutidosis leptorrhynchoides. The sequence goes on along the minus strand of NC_092342.1, from coordinate 269,673,569 downwards.
GGGGTGTCAACAAAAAAAGAAAAAGAAAAATGACATGGATCAAATAGGAACAAGTTATGGAATCTCACGACAAAGTCAACCTTAATATTGGGAGATTCACTCGTATCTTTCCTTACGTTCTAAATGGAAATGGCGTTTGGTGCACTCTTCCGACTCGCTATGGGCTCGTACCATCATTGCAATTCATGGTGTCCATGTAGGTTTTGAAAGACATTGTTCAAAACTTTGGGAGTTTGGAATAACATTGTGGGAATTATTAACTCGTTACATGAAAATGGAGGCATTCGTTTAGATACACTTCACATTAAGATTGGAGATGGTATGAAAACTAGATTTTGGAAGGATAAATGGTTGGGCAACTACACGCTTAACTAAGGTACAATCGCCTCTACCATCCCGATAATGGTCTAAAATTTCTTGTTTGCAATAGATATCATGCGGCTGCTGGATGGTCTTGGGATTGGTTTCGTTTGTAGTGACCCGAACTTTTCCATGATTATATATTATATGAGATTAATATTTACATGAATAAATGTTTCCAACATGTTAAACAATCAAACTTGTTAAGACTTGATTAATTGAGATGAGTTTATGTAGACAATTGACCACTCCGTTTGCCTGATGATTCACGAACGTCATAACTTGTGATAATTATATAATCGTTTTATTTTTTTATGAGGTAAGTTTTTATTTTATATATATAAGAAGAAATACAATTAAATCAAAGATGTACAACTAAAACACTATTTGCTAGAGTAAATTTTCGCTTTGCTACAGTAAAATACTATTTGCTACAGTAAAATACTATTTACTACAGTAACACTATTTACTGCAGTAACACTATTTACTCGTATTCAATCCGTATTCGTACTCGTATAATACACAACTTCTAAATGTATATACTATTGGTATATACACTTCAATGATCAGCTCTTAGCAGCCTTAATGAGTCACCTAAACATGTGGGAACCATCATTTGGCAACTAGCATGAAATATCTAACAAAAATACAAACTAATGGAATCTTATATTCAAGGGTAGGATCACGTTTTTCTTCACCAACCATAAACACATTTTCATTCCAACTTTTATGCATCAAATTACTCTCTCTCAATTCCTCTCTTATTGTTCTAAGTGTTCTTCATCATTTTCTTCATAATCTAGCTCAATCTAGTTAACCTAGATCAACATACAAAACAACTACTCAAGAACACTTCATAAACACTTTAAAGTTTACAAGTTTACTTCCAAGCTTTCTAATCCATTCCAAGTAATCATCTAAGATCAAGAAACCTCTGTTATTTACAGTAGGTTATCATTCTATTTCAAGTTATAATTCATATTCAAACTTTGATTCAATTTCTATAACTATAACAATCTTAATTCGAGTAGAAATCTTACTTGAACTTGTTTTCGTGTCATGATTCTACTTCAAGAACTTTCAAGCCATCCAAGATTCTTTGAAGCTAGATCATTTCTTGTCACTTCCAGTAGGTTTACCTACTAAACTTGAGGTAGTAATGATGTTCATAACATCATTCGATTCATATATATAAAACTATTTTATTCGAAGATTATAACTTGTAATCACTAGAACATAGTTTAGTTAATTCTAAACTTGTTCGCAAATAAAGTTAATCCTTCTAACTTGACTTTTAAAATCAACTAAACACATGTTCTATATCTATATGATATGCTAACTTAATGATTTAAAACCTGGAAACACGAATAACACCGTAAAACCGGACATACGCCGTCGTAGTGAAACTGGGGGCTGTTTTGGGTTAGATAATTAATAACTATGATAAACTTTGATTTAAAAGTTGTTCTTCTGAGAAAATGATTTTTCTTATGAACATGAAACTATATCCAAAAATCATGGTTAAACTCAAAGTGGAAGTATGTTTTTCAAAATAGTAATCAAGACGTCGTTCTTTCGACTGAAATGACTATCTCTTACAAAAACGACTTGTAACTTATATTTCTGACTATAAACTTATACTTTTTCTGTTTAGATTTATAAATTTCAGTTCAATATGAAACCATAGCAACTTGAATGACGCAAAACGGATTTAAAACGAAGAAGTTATGGGTAAAACAAAATTGGATATTTTTACTTGTTGTAGCTGCGTGAAATTTGTAACAAATCTATACAAATCATTACTTAATTAACTTATATTCTATTATACATGTATTCTAACATATATTATGTAATCTTGGGATACCATAGACACGTATACAATGTTTTGACATATCATATCAACACATCTATATATATTATTTGAGAACAACCATAGACACTCTATATGCAGTAATGTTCGAGCTAGCTATACATGGTTGAGGTTGATTCTAAAATAATATATATACTTTGAGTTGTGATCTAGCCTGAGACTTGTATACACTGGGTCGTGGATTGATTCGAGATAATATATATTGATTTAATTCTGTACATCTAACTGTGGACAACTATTTGTAGATTACTAACGTTGGACTGCTAACGTAACAAACTTAAATCGTTAAAATGTAATAAAACATATTTTGAATATATTTCGATCATACTTTGATATATATGTATATATTTGTTATAGATTCGTGAATCGATCAGTGACCAAGTCTAATTCTCAACGAATTAAGAATCTGTGAAAGTGAGTTATAGTTCCACTTTTAAAATCTAATATTTTGGGATGAGAATACATGCAGTTTTATAAATGTTATACAAAATAGACACAAGTATGCGAAACTACATTCTATGGTTGAATTATTATTACCGAATATCACCCTTTTTTAGTCTGGTAATCTAAGAATTAGGGAACAGAAACCCTAATTGACGCGAATCCTAAAGATAGATCTATTGGGCCTAACAAACCCCATCCGGGTTACGGATGCTTTAGTACTTCGATTTTATCATGTCCGATGAGAGTCCCGAAATGATGGGGTTATTCTAGACGCGTTCTGTTAATATCGGTTACCAGGTGTTCACCATATGAATGATTTTTATCTCTATGCAGTTTATGCGAAATGCCTGATATGAGATGGATGTTTATGAAAAATGAAATCTTGTGGTCTATTATTACAATTTGATATATATAGGTTAAACCTATAACTCACCAACATATTTGTTGACGTTTTTAAGCATGTTTATTCTCAGGTAATTATTAAGAGCTTCCGCTGTTGCATGCTAATTAAGGACAAGAATTGCAGTCATCATGCTTGTAATATATTGTTTAAAAATTGCATTCGGAGATTTGAATCGATATGTAATATTATTGTAAACCATTATGTAATGGTCGTGTGAAAAATGTTATCTTTTAGATTATCATTACTGGATAATCTACGTTATGATTTTAAAACATTTAACGATAAAATAAAGGTTATGGTTTGTTTTAAAAACGTCTTATATAGAGGTCAATACCTCGCAAGGAAATCAATTAATATGAAACGTTTATAATCGATGTGAACGGGACATTTCAGTTGGTATCCGAGCGTTGGTCTTAGAGAACCATAAATTTGCATTAGTGTGTCTAACCGAGTTTGTTAGGATACATTAGTGAGTCTGGACTTCGACCGTGTTTACTTGAAAAATGATTGCTTAACATTTTTTTGTTGAAAACTATATATTATTAACATGTAAATATTATGTGATATATTAATCTCTTAATGTGTTTGATATTGTGTGATAGATGTCTACCACTAGTACAAATCCCATTGACTCACCTAATAATAATGAAGAGTCGAATATATATTGGGAAGACTCACAAATTCCCGAAGAGGAACAGGAAGAAGAGGAACCGGAAGAAGAAGAGGTTCCGGAGGAGAAAATATTAGAAACCACTGAAAAACAGATAAATAAAAGAAAACCCTCAACCAATGGACCAAAATTAATAATGGTCAATGGTGTTTCTGCTGAGGAAGTAAAATATTGGGAAGACTACCAATTTTCCGATGAATCGGATCCCGATGAGGATTCCGATGATGTTATAGAAATTACCCCGACCCAATTTGAAAAGGCAAAAGAAAATAATAAGGGAAAAGGCATCAAAATAGAGAAGCCTAATTCCAACCCCGATGACCTCTATGTTAACATGAAATATCCCGATGGGAAATACCGTCAACACCCGTATTTCTTAAGTTTTAGCTGTGAAGACCGGGAAATTTCCGACTAAATTTAAACTTAATCTTTATATGTTTCCGACACGATAAGCAAAGTCTGTAATATTGAAATCTCAAAAACTTTGAACTGTGTTCATGTATTCATTTACCCTTCGACTGCTCTCGACGATTCACGAACAACTATTTTATAAATAGATTCATATATATTTAAGTATGTATATATATGTACATGAATATTAATTGTAAATATATAAGATTAAATATTAAATTTATTTATTTGAAAATATATATTTAATGTATTTAATTATATAATAAAACCTAAATCAATATATAAATAAAGTATATTAAAAATAAATATTAAATGATTGTAATACTCGTTTGATGTTTCGATTAATATTAAGCAAGTTAAATTCAAACTTATGTAATTTTAAAATAAGTGGTGATACGAAAATGAGTTCTATAAATGTTAGGCTTATTAAAAATATATTTAGGAACTATTCGTTGAATTTTAAAACTTTTTATATTTTACTCCGGGTTGGGAGTAAATAATTAATGTAATTTTTATTTAATAGTTAACGACCGAATTTTATACCATAATGACCAAAATAAATAAAACTAGTTAATTTAAAAATTTAAGATTTTTCTGAAGACTTTTATCCCTCATTAATTATCAACGGAACACGATATTGTAGCCGATTGAAACTGTCGGCAGTCTATTAAATAATTGTACACCCGTGAATTGAACTAGACCCACTGTTTTGCTTTTTACATCATCATTCAATTTGTATTTATATATATGAATCATGGACATTTGATAAAAATATTACACCCATTAATTTTGTCTATTTCTATTTCGATTAAGTACTCGTCACACTTTAAACTCCTGTAATCTCCACGACATCGTCCATGTCCGCCTGCTACCACAATTGCAACCATCCATTAATGGCTCACCACCATAACCCACAATAACTGTCATCATTGAATTAACCTTCAATCACTAAAAACTTCAAACTCAAACTACCATCGTCACTATCATTCAAAATCATCAAACCATCACCTATACCCTTCTCTCAAACGACAGTCATCACCACCATCACCTTGAAACTACCCACCATCACCAACCACCGCCACCTGCCACCTGTACAGCCGGCAACACCCACTACTACTCTCTCACTTCCCTTTTCTCTATCTCTCCAATTATCTTCCTCTTTTGTCTTGCTTTCTGTTTCGTTTGCATCATCACTAAATCACCACCATCACCATGACTAGATAACACCACCATCCATCAATTTAGAACTGCTGCTGCACTTTGTTATATTCTCTGTTGACTACGACAAACCATTATTTTATGTATATTTTGATCGAGCACCAAACAACCCATCAACACCCCCATCGAACTATGTGTGTTACTCATGGTTCCTGTTCCGATCATCTTCGCCAAACAACCAACAAGAACTACCATCGTAGCTGCATGGATTCTGTTTATATTCATTGATCAAACCACAATCGAATAACCTCACCGCTGCTACACTTCACTTTCAAATTCTTTTATTTAGTTGTGAATGAAAGAGGAAGAAACAAGATAATGAAAAACCGAGTGCCTCCTATTTAGCCAACGAATAAAGTGATTATATATATATATATATATATATATATATATATATATATATATATATATATATATATATATATATATATATATAATGATGATGAACTGTATCGTGAATATTGTTGAGGTACTAGAAAAAGTTATAGTTTTTTCTTGTCTTAAAGTATTAACATCTGTTGTCCACTTGCTGAATCTGATTCTTTGATTTAATCCACCACCGACACTTCCATGTCTATGTCATATTCTTGGATGTCTAACGGGCCATAGAACATTAATCACATAAGTGGGCTTCCAATTTGATCGGTTAGGCCATGAATTTCTGTTACTAGCAGGCCATTAAGTGTTTGTAATACTTGGGCCAAGAAATTTCAAACCCATCATTCGTTTTTCCTGCTCAGACCCAAAACCCAAAACAATTAAACCCCATTAAACCGCTGTTCCTGCTGTTGCTAAGTTCTGTTTACTCTTCAAATCAAAACCCTTATGATAGTGACGTTGAACAAGTGGAAAGGATGATGGTGACTAGCGATATGTAAGATGATAAATGATACCGTAAAGATGAACCCATTTGTTAAACTGCCTTTTCGTTTCTGTTACTTCTTGTTTCGGTTCAAATCAAACACTTCTAAATCACAAAACCTGTAACCACATCGAACGGTTACCGTTTCACTTGTTTTCATTCTTTTTAAAACGAAACCCACTTGTTGTATTGTTGCTGCTGCACGATCAAATTAATGAAGAGGATTTGATATTTGTTTATGACAATGATGATGATGATGATGCGGCACGATGAAATAAATGGTGATGTTATGACCATGTTGATGAATAATGATGTTGATGATCCTATGATGATAATTCGATGGTGATGATAAATGATAATGGTGATATCATGAAGAAGATGAAGGCAGGAATATAAGGGTTATATAGATATATGTTATTAATTAAAACAGAAAATGAAACAGCTTAGATGGTTAAGGGGTGTTTCTGGTGAACGGGAGGTCGCGGGTTCGAATCCTGTCTGGAGCATTCTTTTTAGACAAAGCTTTAAGGGTATACACAATTACTTTTATTATTATTATTATTATTATTATTATTTGTATTATTATTAGAATTATGTGATTTATTAATTATTGTTATGATTATTATTGTTATGATTGTTAGAATTATAATTATTATTACTAATGTCATATTTATATTTATAAGTATTAAAGACGATATTATCATTAAAATAAGTATTATGAGTATTATTAAAACTATTATCTTTATTATCATTTTTACAAAAATTATCATTTTTATTATTATTATTAAAATTATTGTTATTATTATCATTTCTATTAAAAGTATCATTATAACTAAAATTATCAACGTTATCATTTTTATTAAACCTATCATTTTTTTAAAAAAAACTTAACATTTTTAGTAAGTTATTATCTTTATTAAAATTATCATTTTAAAATTAACATTTATATTATTATTATTTATATTATTATTATTATTATTATTATTATTATTATTATTATTATTATTATTATTATTATTACTACTATTATTACTATTATTATTAAAAACTTTATATATTTTATTATTAATATCATTTTTATCAATATTAGCATTCTTATTAGTATTATCAATATTATTATTATTATAAGGATCGTTATTATTAATATTATTCCTATTATTAATATTATAACAAATAAATATAAATTATATCAAAATAGATTTAATACATTTAACATAACAAAAATAAATATTTTCATACACAAAAAGAATATATGAGACACATATATATTATTAATATAAAAATGATATAATTAATAAATTAAATATATAAACTTATTCGATTACGATTGTGTGTATTAATATATATATATATACAAATGATATAGGTTCGTGATTCCAATGCCAAACTCTGCGTTGTTCAATGTCATCATATGTATTTTTACTACAAAATATAGTATTGTGAGTTTCATTACTCCCTTTTTAAATGCTTTTGCAATATATATTTTTGAGACTGAGAATACATGCGCTGCTTTTATAAATGTTTTACGAAATAGATACAAGTAATCGAAACTACATTATATTGGTAGCCTAAGAATTAGTAAACCGATCTACTAATTGACGCGAATCCTAAAGATAGATCTATTGGGCCTAACAAACCCCATCCGTTGTAGCGGATGCTTTAGTACTTTGATGTTGTTTTATCATGTCCGATGGATGTCCCGGAATGATAGGATATTCTTATATGCATCTTGTTAATGTCGGTTACCAGGTGTTCAATCCATATGAATGATTTTTGTCTCTATGCATGAGACGTATATTTATGAGAACTGAAAATGAAAATCTTGTGGTCTATTAAAATGATGGAAATGATTATTTATGTTAAACTAATGAACTCACCAACCTTTTGGTTGAAACTTGAAAGCATGTTTATTCTCAGGTATGAAAGAAATCTTCCGCTGTGCATTTACTCATTTTAGAGATATTACTTGGAGTCATTCATGACATATTTCAAAAGACGTTGCATTCGAGTCATTGAGTTCATCAAAATTATTATTAAGTCAATTATAGTTGGATATATTATGAAATGGTATGCATGCTCGTCAACTTTTGATGTAATGAAGGTTTGTCTTTTAAAAACGAATGCAAGGTTTGTAAAATGTATCATATAGAGGTCAAGTACCTCGCGATGTAACCAAATGTAATGTATTCTTTCATATGGATTATGACGGGTCATTAGAGTTGGTATCAGAGCGGTGGTCTTAGCGAACCATGTCTTGCATTAGTGTGTCTAACTGATAGTTGTTTAGATGCATTAGTGGGTCTGGACTTCGACCGTGTCCGCATGTCAAAAGTTTTACTTATCATTTCGTGTCGAAAATTACCTATTTATCATCCTTAGGAAATTGTCTGCTTATCATCCTTAGTATAGACACGTCTTACTGCAGTTAGTGCATCGATAGTGTATAGAAAAAATTTATATCTTAGCGTATCTGTTACTATAGACTTTACCTAACAGCTTCCGTGGATTCATCTGTAACTTATGGGATTTTAGTATTATATATGTGTGACGACCCGGAAAATTCAGACCAAATTTAAACTTAATCTTTATATGATTTTGATACGATAAGCAAAGTATGTAATGTTGAGTCTAGAAAATTTTGAAACGATGTTCATATATTCAATTGACCTTCGACTGCTCTCGACGATTCACGAACAATTAATTTGTAAATAGATATATATAATTTTATTTGAAATATTATTTGAACTAATATATGATTTAATTGTTGGAAATAAATATATAAAATAATATCAATACATTTAATATTATTAATTTAACATATAATATATAGATATGTATATAATTATATATATATATATATATATATATATATATATATATATAATTAAATATATATATATATATATATATATATATATATATATATATATTATAAAAAGAAATATTATATATTGTAATTGTTATAATCAATGTTGAAAAATAATAATAATATATAATAATTATTATTTAAAGAGTATATATATATAAATAAAATATATAGAACGTATATTTTGTGATTTCGAAGTTATCTAATAAACGACGGTGACGCTCAATTGTCATTCGATAGATAGTAAACGAGTTAAAAAGAGAACTTATGTGATTTTAAAATAAATGGTGATCAGAAAATGGGTTTTATAAATTATAGACTTAGTAAAAATGTAGTTAAGAGTTGTTTATTAAATTTTAAAACTTTTTATATTTTACATGGGGTTGGGAGTGAATAATTAATGTAATTTTTATTTAATAGTTAATGACCAAATTTTACACCATAATGACCCAAATAAATAAATATAGTTAATTTAAAAATATTGAATTTTTCCAAAGACTTTTATCCGCCATTAATTAACAACGGTGTACGATATAGCACTGTGTGGGAAGAGTGTCAGTAGATATAGACAAGAGAGTGGCTGCTAATATTTTTATATTCTATTTCATTTGCATGTTTTAATTACCATTATTATTTTATTTCAACAACTTGATTATTATGACATCGAGCTGTTATATTTCATATCCACAGTTGTTAAACCAACTACATCATCATCATCTTATTATATACTGCTGCTATCTCCTATATTAAGTTTTGATCACAACCTCGTCATCTTTCCTTTGCTTTCCATCAATAACCCTCGAACTACGACTAATCTTCTTGTTGTTGTTTGTGACCACATCCATCATCTCATACATGATCACACCCGAATCCATCACAACCCACAACCTCGTTATCATTATTTTGTTTCTGTTTTGAACACGCATAACCAAACGAGCCACTCCTTCATCAACAACAATCGTCACCACCTTCACTATAAGCTGCCACCACATCACCTCCATCTTCATGTTTCTGATTAACCTTGAACCACTACAAACCATCGGGGATTACTGCCGCTGTAACGTTTTACTTCTTTTTATTTTTCTGTTTTAGTCACATACAAACCAACCCATAAATGTTCAACGACTTCACAATCGAATCCATTTCCTTATTCTCTACTTGACAAAAATTAATTTTCCTACTTTTGATTTTGTTATACCACCCATCACCATTTATACTACTATCTTATAACCCAAACAAACACCACCACTATCATCAACTGCTATTGCCTTTTTGCCTACTTTTTACCCAGCCCAAATTACCCTATCGATTAAACTCAAACCCCAACGAAACCCATTACGGTTACTGTTAGTTTCTGTCTTCCTATTGCAACGAATAAATATGATGATGATTATGATCTAATAAAGCAGAAGATGGCGCTTACGATGGGAAGAAACAAACAGATGCTGCTCCTCATAGTTCCTGTTACGATCACGAAATAAAATGATGATGATGGATGGTAAAAGGTACAATATGATAACGATAATTATATATGATGATGATAGTGTACTGCGATGGTACCAATAATATGATGTTAAAGAATGATATTGTAGACAACCGATGACCCCATCTATTTGTCCCTATTCGCGTTTGCAAAACGAACCAGGAAACAAATCTATATTGGGCTTGTGTAATACATCATGGGCTTTAATTTAATTGTAAATGGATTACAAAGTTAATTGGGCTGCTGCGACCCATTTAACTTAGTGGACTTTTATTTAGGCTAGTTTTATGATGGGCCGTAAAATTTGGGTCAGTATGTAAGAGAGTGATCGAGCTACCTTATTTACATATGTGATGTTTAAGAACGAGAAGTATGATGGTAATGATACATGTTAAGTTGATGATCATAATAAACGGTGACGTGATTAAATGATGTTAAGAAAATAAATGGAGACTGCGTGATTATGAGTATAAAGACGATGATGATTAAGGGTTGTTATTGGTAACCTTAAGAAAGTTGATAATGATGATATACGATGGGTATAGTAATGGTAATTAGTGAACGAAAATGATACATGATGTATGATGATCCGTTGTTACAATGATGATATTGTATAAGGAAGCTATACGGATTAATACATATTAATTAGATTATCGAACGAGTTAAAACTGAAACTAGCGAATGGTCCATTGGTATGGGAGTGTGTTATCGGGTTAGAGGGACGTCGCGGGTTCAAACCCGGACTTGGGCATTTTTTTAAGGATTACTCCTTTGAGGTAGTTACTTATCTATCTATTTATTTATTTATTATTATTATTATTATTATTATTATTATTATTATTATTATTATTATTATTATTATTATTATTATTATTTTTATTATTATTATCATAAGTGGTAGTATTATTATCATTATACATATTAATATAAATATTAGTATTATTATTAGTAAAATCACTATTTTTTATATAGTTATTATTATTAATATTCATTATTATTAAAATACTCATTTTAGTAAAGTTATCATTTTTATTGTTATTATTAGTAAAAGTAACATTTTTTTTTAATTATCATCTTTATTATTATAACTAGTATTACTAGTGTTATAGGATGAAACGAATTTTATTTATTATTATCCGTATTATTTTATCAAATATCTATTAGATATATAAAACCATATTTACTTCGTATAACATAACTATATTAATAATTTTATTATAAATATCAATAAATGAAATTAGTTAGATTATTAATGAAACTCATAATTAAAATAACAACTAAATCCCTAATAATACGTAAGTTTATTCGATTACCATTATATGTATTAATAAATATACAAATGATATAGGTTCGTGAATCCGAGGCCAACCCTGCATTTGTTCAGTTCTGTCGTATGCATATTTTTACTACAAAATATCGTATTGTGAGTTTCATTTGCTCCCTTTTACTCATTACATTTTTGGGATGAGAATACATGCACTGTTTTAATAACTGTTTTACAATATTTATATGCGTGAGTTCATTTGATTCCCTTTTACTCTTTACATTTTTGGGACTGAGAATACATGCGCTACTTTTACAAACTACTTTATTAAATGTTTTTAAAATACATTTTGAACTGCGAATACATGAAATGCTTTTATAAATGTTTGACGAGATAGACACAAGCAAAACATTCCTCGAATGAATTATGTGGACGTGATAATTGCTACCATTGAATTATGTGGACGTGATAATTGCCACAATTGATATGAATATTTTTCACCTGATTATTATTGCTTGGTAACCTAAGAATTAGGGAACATCACTAATTTTGAGAATTAGTGCACACCTAATTGACGCGAATCCTAAAGGTAGCTACCGGGTTTAACACCCCCACCCAGAATGTTCACTAGATGGAAGGGCTAGTGGGTGTGGTGTTTAGTACTTTGAAGTTTATATGATTATTATACAGACGAGATGTTCTATTTTGGGGATATTATTATGCGCATTATATGTTAAGGTCGGTTACCAAGCCAAGCTATGAAAGCAATGAAAAGTGAATGTTATGTATCGAGAGAATGATTTTATACACAGGTTATGTGTATTTTATTTTTGTGCACAAGATATGTGTACGGTTACTAAAGATTTATGAAAGATGATTTCGTACACGAGAAAGGTGTACTGTATTTAAAAAAGATATCGCATGTACATTACAGGTGGGTATAGAATTCTGGCCCATTTGTACCATGCAGCATTTAAATCTTGTGGTCTATCAAAATGATGAATTTTATTGTTTTATGATAAACCTATGAACTCACCAACCTTTTGGTTGACACTTGAAAGCATGTTTATTCTCAGGTATGCAAGAAATCTTCCACTGTGCATTAGCTCATATTAGAGACATTACTTGGAGTCATTCATGACATATTTCAAAAGACGTTGCATTCGAGTCGTCGAGTTCATCAAGATTATTATTAAGTCAATTATAGATAGATATATTATGAAAGGGTATGCATGCCGTCAACTTTCGATGTAAATGAAAGTTTGTCTTTTAAAAACGAATGCAATGTTTGTAAAATGTATCATATAGAGGTCGAGTACCTCGCAATGAAATCAACTATTGTGAATCGTTTATAATGTATATGAACGGATCCTTTCAATATGCATATGTAAATTATGTATTGCAGGGTACTAATCTACATCATATAATCTATTTCTTATCGAAATTCCTTCATCTGATCGTACGAGATGAATCCCTCAACCAGTTCAAATTTCGCGGATTCTGACTACTATTCCGATATGGAGTTTCACCTAAGCTCCGAAAGCAGTGTCACCAGAATGAATCAACCAATCATCCATCCCCAATTCATCTGATGAGTTGGTAGTTGAAATGTCCCGTTCTTATTGATTAAAAACGTTCCATATTAATTGATTTCGTTGCGAGGTTTTGACCTCTATATGAGACGTTTTTCAAAGACTGCATTCATTTTTAAAACAAACCATAACCTTTATTTCATAAATAAAGGTTTAAAAAGCTTTACGTAGATTATCAAATAATGATAATCTAAAATATCCTGTTTACACACGACCATTACATAATGGTTTACAATACAAATATGTTACATCGAAATCAGTTTCTTGAATGCAGTTTTTACACAATATCATACAAATATGGACTCCAAATCTTGTCCTTATTTTAGTATGCAACAGCGGAAGCTCTTAATAATCACCTGAGAATAAACATGCTTAAAACGTCAACAAAAATGTTGGTGAGTTATAGGTTTAACCTATATATATCAAATCGTAACAATAGACCACAAGATTTCATATTTCAATACACATCCCATACATAGAGATAAAAATCATTCATATGGTGAACACCTGGTAACCGACATTAACAAGATGCATATATAAGAATATCCCCATCATTCCGGGACACCCTTCGGATATGATATAAATTTCGAAGTACTAAAGCATCCGGTACTTTGGATGGGGTTTGTTAGGCCCAATAGATCTATCTTTAGGATTCGCGTCAATTAGGGTGTCTGTTCCCTAATTCTTAGATTACCAGACTTAATAAAAAGGGGCATATTCGATTTCGATAATTCAACCATAGAATGTAGTTTCACGTACTTGTGTCTATTTTGTAAATCATTTATAAAACCTGCATGTATTCTCATCCCAAAAATATTAGATTTTAAAAGTGGGACTATAACTCACTTTCACAGATTTTTACTTCGTCGGGAAGTAAGACTTGGCCACTGGTTGATTCACCAACCTATAACAATATATACATATATATCAAAGTATGTTCAAAATATATTTACAACACTTTTAATATATTTTGATGTTTTAAGTTTATTAAGTCAGCTGTCCTCGTTAGTAACCTATAACTAGTTGTCCACAGTTAGATATACAGAAATAAATCGATAAATATTATCTTGAATCAATCCACGACCCAGTGTATACGTATCTCAGTATTGATCACAACTCAAACTATACATATTTTGGAATCAACCTCAACCCTGTATAGCTAACTCCAACATTCACATATAGAGTGTCTATGGTTGTTCCGAAATATATATAGATGTGTCGACATGATAGGTCGAAACATTGTATACGTGTCTATGGTATCTCAAGATTACATAATATACAATACAAGTTGATTAAGTTATGGTTGGAATATATTTGTTACCAATTTTCACGTAGCTAAAATGAGAAAAATTATCCAATCTTGTTTTACCCATAACTTCTTCATTTTAAATCCGTTTTGAGTGAATCAAATTGCTATGGTTTCATATTGAACTCTATTTTATGAATCTAAACAGAAAAAGTATAGGTTTATAGTCGGAAAAATAAGTTACAAGTCGTTTTTGTAAAGGTAGTCATTTCAGTCGAAAGAACGACGTCTAGATGACCATTTTAGAAAACATACTTCCACTTTGAGTTTAACCATAATTTTTGGATATAGTTTCATGTTCATAATAAAAATCATTTTCTCAGAATAACAACTTTTAAATCAAAGTTTATCATAGTTTTTAATTAACTAACCCAAAACAGCCCGCGGTGTTACTACGACGGCGTAAATCCGGTTTTACGGTGTTTTTCGTGTTTTCAGGTTTTAAATCATTAAGTTAGCATATCATATAGATATAGAACATGTGTTTAGTTGATTTTAAAAGTCAAGTTAGAAGGATTAACTTTTGTTTGCGAACAAGTTTAGAATTAACTAAACTATGTTCTAGTGATTACAAGTTTAAACCTTCGAATAAGATAGCTTTATATGTATGAATCGAATGATGTTATGAACATCATTACTACCTTAAGTTCCTTGGATAAACCTACTGGAAAAGAGAAAAATGGATCTAGCTTCAACGGATCCTTGGATGGCTCGAAGTTCTTGAAGCAGAATCATGACACGAAAACAAGTTCAAGTAAGATCATCACTTGAAATAAGATTGTTATAGTTATAGAAATTGAACCAAAGTTTGAATATGATTATTACCTTGTATTAGAATGATAACCTACTGTAAGAAACAAAGATTTCTTGAGGTTGGATGATCACCTTACAAGATTGGAAGTGAGCTAGCAAACTTGAAAGTATTCTTGATTTTATGAAACTAGAACTTTTGGAATTTATGAAGAACACTTAGAACTTGAAGATAGAACTTGAGAGAGATCAATTAGATGAATAAAATTGAAGAATGAAAGTGTTTGTAGGTGTTTTTGGTCGTTGGTGTATGGATTAGATATAAAGGATATGTTATTTTGTTTTCATGTAAATAAGTCATGAATGATTACTCATATTTTTGTAATTTTATGAGATATTTCATGCTAGTTGCCAAATGATGGTTCCCACATGTGTTAGGTGACTCACATGGGCTGCTAAGAGCTGATCATTGGAGTGTATATACCAATAGTACATACATCTAAAAGCTGTGTATTGTACGAGTACGAATACGGGTGCATACGAGTAGAATTGTTGATGAAACTGAACGAGGATGTAATTGTAAGCATTTTTGTTAAGTAGAAGTATTTTGATAAGTGTATTGAAGTCTTTCAAAAGTGTATAAATACATATTAAAACACTACATGTATATACATTTTAACTGAGTCGTTAAGTCATCGTTAGTCGTTACATGTAAGTGTTGTTTTGAAACCTTTAGGTTAACGATCTTGTTAAATGTTGTTAACCCAATGTTTATAATATCAAATGAGATTTTAAATTATTATATTATCATGATATTATCATGTATGAATATCTCTTAATATGATATATATATATACATTAAATGTCTTTACAACGATAATCGTTACATATATGTCTCGTTTAAAAATCATTAAGTTAGTAGTCTTGTTTTTACATATGTAGTTCATTGTTAATATACTTTATGATATGTTTTCTTATCATAGTATCATGTTAACTATATATATATCCATATATATGTCATCATATAGTTTTTACAAGTTTTAACGTTCGTGAATCACCGATCAACTTGGGTGGTCAATTGTCTATATGAAACATATTTCAATTAATCAAGTCTTAACAAGTTTGATTGCTTAACATGTTGGAAACATTTAATCATGTAAATATCAATCTCAATTAATATATATAAACATGGAAAAGTTCGGGTCACTACAGTACCTACCCGTTAAATAAATTTCGTCCCGAAATTTTAAGCTGTTGAAGGTGTTGACGAATCTTCTGGAAATAGATGCGGGTATTTCTTCTTCATCTGATCTTCACACTCCCAGGTGAACTCGGGTCCTCTACGAGCATTCCATCGAACCTTAACAATTGGTATCTTGTTTTGCTTAAGTCTTTTAACCTCACGATCCATTATTTCGACGGGTTCTTCGATGAATTGAAGTTTTTCGTTGATTTGGATTTCATCTAACGGAATAGTGAGATCTTCTTTAGCAAAACATTTCTTTAAATTCGAGACGTGAAAAGCGTTATTTACAGCTGCGAGTTGTTGAGGTAACTCTAGTCGGTAAGCTACTGGCCCGACACGATCAATAATCTTGAATGGTCCAATATACCTTGGATTTAATTTCCCTCGTTTACCAAATCGAACAACGCCTTTCCAAGGTGCAACTTTAAGCATGACCATCTCTCCAATTTCAAATTCTATATCTTTTCTTTTAATGTCAGCGTAGCTCTTTTGTCGACTTTGGGCGGTTTTCAACCGTTGTTGAATTTGGATGATCTTCTCGGTAGTTTCTTGTATAATCTCCGAACCCGTAATCTGTCTATCCCCCACTTCACTCCAACAAATCGGAGACCTGCACTTTCTACCATAAAGTGCTTCAAACGGCGCCATCTCAATGCTTGAATGGTAGCTGTTGTTGTAGGAAAATTCTGCTAACGGTAGATGTCGATCCCAACTGTTTCCGAAATCAATAACACATGCTCGTAGCATGTCTTCAAGTATTTGTATCGTCCTTTCGCTCTGCCCATCAGTTTGTGGATGATAGGAAGTACTCATGTCTAGACGAGTTCCTAATGCTTGCTGTAATGTCTGCCAGAATCTTGAAATAAATCTGCCATCCCTATCAGAGATAATAGAGATTGGTATTCCATGTCTGGAGATGACTTCCTTCAAATACAGTCGTGCTAACTTCTCCATCTTGTCATCTTCTCTTATTGGTAGGAAGTGTGCGGATTTGGTGAAACGATCAACTATTACCCAAATAGTATCAAAACCACTTGCAGTCCTTGGCAATTTAGTGATGAAATCCATGGTAATGTTTTCCCATTTCCATTCCGGGATTTCGGGTTGTTGAAGTAGACCTGATGGTTTCTGATGCTCAGCTTTGACCTTAGAACACGTCAAACATTCTCCTACGTATTTAGCAACATCAGCTTTCATACCCGGCCACCAAAAATGTTTCTTGAGATCCTTGTACATCTTCCCCGTTCCAGGATGTATTGAGTATCTGG
Organism: Rutidosis leptorrhynchoides; assembly: GCF_046630445.1. NCBI lineage: Eukaryota > Viridiplantae > Streptophyta > Magnoliopsida > Asterales > Asteraceae > Rutidosis > Rutidosis leptorrhynchoides. Next base: position 269,655,556 of record NC_092342.1, on the reverse strand, counting down.
TTTTATGAGCTTCTCTAAGTACCATTTCTCTCATATCTCCAAATTTTGGTACCCAAATCCTTTCAGCCCTATAACGGGTTCCGTCTTCCCGAATATTAAGATGCTTCTCCGATCCTTTGGGTATTTCATCCTTTAAATTTCCCTCTTTTAAAACTCCTTGTTGCGCCTCCTTTATTTGAGTAGTAAGGTTATTATGAATCATTATATTCATAGATTTTACTCGAATGGGTTCTCTGTCCTTCCTGCTCAAGGCATCGGCTACCACATTTGCCTTCCCCGGGTGGTAACGAATCTCAAAGTCGTAATCATTCAATAATTCAATCCACCTACGCTGCCTCATATTCAGTTGTTTCTGATTAAATATGTGTTGAAGACTTTTGTGGTCGGTATATATAATACTTTTGACCCCATATAAGTAGTGCCTCCAAGTCTTTAATGCAAAAACAACCGCGCCTAATTCCAAATCATGCTTCGTATAATTTTGTTCGTGAATCTTCAATTGTCTAGACGCATAAGCAATCACCTTCGTTCGTTGCATTAATACACAACCGAGACCTTGCTTTGATGCGTCACAATAAATCACAAAGTCATCATTTCCTTCAGGCAATGACAATATAGGTGCCGTAGTTAGCTTTTTCTTCAATAACTGAAACGCTTTCTCTTGTTCATCATTCCATTCGAATTTCTTCCCTTTATGCGTTAATGCAGTCAAGGGTTTTGCTATTCTGGAAAAGTCTTGGATGAACCTTCTGTAGTAACCAGCTAGTCCTAAAAACTGGCGTATGTGTTTCGGAGTTTTCGGGATTTCCCACTTTTCAACAGTTTCTATCTTTGCCGGATCCACCTTAATACCTTCTTTGTTCACTATGTGACCGAGGAATTGAACTTCTTCCAACCAAAATGCACACTTTGAAAACTTAGCGTACAATTCTTCCTTTCTCAATACTTCTAACACCTTTCTCAAATGTTCACCGTGTTCTTGGTCATTCTTTGAGTAAATAAGTATGTCATCAATGAAAACAATGACAAACTTGTCAAGGTATGGTCCACACACTCGGTTCATAAGGTCCATGAACACAGCTGGTGCATTAGTTAAACCAAATGGCATGACCATAAACTCGTAATGACCGTAACGTGTTCTGAAAGCAGTCTTTGGAATATCATCTTCTTTCACTCGCATTTGATGATACCCGGAACGTAAGTCAATCTTTGAATAAACAGACGAGCCTTGTAGTTGATCAAATAAGTCGTCGATTCTCGGTAGTGGGTAGCGGTTCTTGATGATAAGTTTGTTCAACTCTCGGTAGTCGATACACAACCTGAATGTACCATCTTTCTTCTTGACAAACAAAACAGGAGCTCCCCACGGTGATGTGCTTGGTCGAATGAAACCACGCTCTAAAAGTTCTTGTAATTGGCTTTGCAGTTCTTTCATCTCGCTGGGTGCGAGTCTGTAAGGAGCACGAGCTATTGGTGCAGCTCCTGGTACAAGATCTATTTGAAATTCAACGGATCGATGTGGGGGTAATCCCGGTAATTCTTTCGGAAATACATCGGGAAATTCTTTTGCAATGGGAACATCATTGATGCTCTTTTCTTCAGTTTGTACTTTCTCGACGTGTGCTAGAACAGCATAGCAACCTTTTCTTATTAGTTTTTGTGCCTTCAAATTACTAATAAGATGTAGCTTCGTGTTGCCCTTTTCTCCGTACACCATTAAGGGTTTTCCTTTTTCTCGTATAATGCGAATTGCATTTTTGTAACAGACGATCTCTGCTTTCACTTCTTTCAACCAGTCCATACCGATTATCACATCAAAACTCCCTAACTCTACTGGTATCAAATCAATCTTAAATGTTTCGCTAACCAGTTTAATTTCTCGATTCCGACATATATTATCTGCTGAAATTAATTTACCATTTGCTAATTCGAGTAAAAATTTACTATCCAAAGGCGTCAATGGACAACTTAATTTAGCACAAAAATCTCTACTCATATAGCTTCTATCCGCACCCGAATCAAATAAAACGTAAGCAGATTTATTGTCAATAAGAAACGTACCCGTAACAAGCTCCGGGTCTTCCTGTGCCTCTGCCGCATTAATATTGAAAACTCTTCCACGGCCTTGTCCATTCGTTTTCTCCTGGTTCGGGCAATTTCTAATAATGTGGCCTGGTTTTCCACATTTATAACAAACTACATTGGCATAACTTGCTCCGACACTACTTGCTCCGCCATTACTCGTTCCGACACCATTTGTTCCTTTCGTTCTATTAACCCCTGGTCCGTAGACCTCACACTTCTCCGCGCTATGACCATTTCTTTTACACTTGTTGCAAAATTTGGTGCAGAACCCCGAGTGATTCTTTTCACACCTTTGGCATAGCTGCTTCTGATTGTTGTTGTTGTTGCGGTTATTATTGTTGTTGGGATGATTGTTGTAGTTGCTGTTGTTGTTGTTGTTGTTGTTGTTGGGCCGTTTGTTGTAGTTGCGATTGATGTTGCGATTGTTGGGATAATTGTTGCGATTATTGTTGTAATTGTTGTTGTTGTTGTATTGGTGATTCTTATCACCGTTTTCCTCCCACTTTCTTTTGACTTGCTTCACATTGGCCTCTTCAGCAGTCTGTTCTTTAATTCTTTCTTCAATTTGGTTCACGAGTTTGTGAGCCATTCTACATGCCTGTTGTATGGAGGCGGGCTCGTGTGAACTTATATCTTCTTGGATTCTTTCCGGTAATCCTTTCACAAACGCGTCGATCTTCTCTTCCTCATCTTCGAATGCTCCCGGACACAATAGGCACAATTCTGTGAATCGTCTTTCGTACGTGGTAATATCAAATCCTTGGGTTCGTAACCCTCTAAGTTCTGTCTTGAGCTTATTGACCTCGGTTCTGGGACGGTACTTCTCGTTCATCAAGTGCTTGAATGCTGACCACGGTAGTGCGTACGCATCGTCTTGTCCCACTTGCTCTAGATAGGTATTCCACCATGTTAACGCAGAACCTGTGAAGGTATGCGTAGCGTACTTTACTTTGTCCTCTTCAGTACACTTACTTATGGCAAACACCGATTCGACCTTCTCGGTCCACCGTTTCAATCCGATCGGTCCTTCGTTTCCATCAAATTCCAAAGGTTTGCAGGCAGTGAATTCTTTGTAGGTGCATCCTACACGATTTCATGTACTGCTAGATCCAAGGTTATTGTTGGTATGTAGCGCAGCCTGTACTGCGGCTATGTTTGAAGCTAGAAAAGTACGGAATTCCTCTTCATTCATATTCACGGTGTGTCGAGTAGTCGGTGCCATTTCCTTCAAAATAGTTAAATGGAACAAGTTAATCATACAGAATATTAAGAGTAGTTAATAGTATTTCGTAGCATAATATGAACTCATTTATAAAAGCTTTTTCTTCATATTAGCGTTTTATAAGTTTAAATTCGGGTAGTACCTACCCGTTAAGTTCATACTTAGTAGCTAATATACAATTCAACTACTACAATTCTATATGAAAAACTGATTATAATAATATTTCGCGTTCAAACTTTTATACAATATTTTACAAACTTACAATACCGCTTATTTTACATATAGCATGAAATATAGCACACAATAAATTTGATACAAGATGGTTGTGAAGATAATTCTAGCTAGTACACAAGTCGTTCAGCAAAGGCAATAAAGACACGTAATTCATACGTCCAGAAACAAGTCATGCATTCTGGTTTTACTAGGATTACTTCCCATCCTTGGTCTTGTGGAACATAACCGTTATGGCCGTTGATAAGACAGCGTGTTGTAACATCGTCAAAAGGATGAGGGTTACGTAATGTCCAACAGTCCCGTAACAATCTAAAAACCTCATTTCTTACCCCAATTACCGACTCCGTCACTTGTGGAAACGTTTTGTTTAATAGTTGTAGCCCGATGTTCTTGTTCTCACTTTGGTGAGAAGCGAACATTACTAATCCGTAAGCATAACATGCTTCTTTATGTTGCATGTTAGCCGCTTTTTCTAAATCATGAAGTCCTATATTCGGATACATTGAGTCAAAATAATTTCTTAATCCGTTGCGTAAAATAGCATTTGAGTTCCCCGCAATATATGCATCAAAGTAAACACATCGTAACTTATGGGTTTCCCAATGTGATATCCCCCATATTTCAAACGAAAGTCTCTTATAAACCAAGACATTCTTGGAACATTCTTCGAATGTCTTACAAACTGATCTCGCCTTAAATAGTTGTGCCGAGGAATTCTGGCCGACTCTAGACAAGATTTCATCAATCATGTCTCCGGGTAGGTCTCTTAAAATATTGGGTTGTCTATCCATTTTGTGTTTTTAAACTGTAAAATAGACAAGAGTTAGATTCATAAAAAAATACTTATTAATACAAGCAATTTTTACATATATCATAAAGCATAAGAACACTATATTACATATATTACACCACACGAATACAACTATCTTATTCCGACTCGCTCGTTTCTTCTTCTTCGGTTTTGGTTCGTTTTGCCAAGTTTCTAGGGATATATGATGTTCCCCTAATACGAGCCGTCGTTGTCCACATTGGTTTAGAAAAACCTGGTGGTTTAGAGGTTCCCGGGTCATTGTTACAACTTAAGGACTTCGGGCGATGACGATACATATAAAGTTCATCGGGGTTGGAATTAGATTTCTCTATTTTTATGCCCTTTCCCTTATTATTTTCTTTTGCCTTTTTAAATTCAGTTGGGGTAATTTCTATAACATCATCGGAATTCTCGTCGGAATCCGATTCATCGGAGAATTGGTAATCCTCCCAATATTTTGCTTCCTTGGCGGAAACACCATTGACCATAATTAACCTTGGTCGGTTGGTTGAGGATTTTCTTTTACTTAACCGTTTTATTATTTCCCCCACCGGTTCTATTTCTTCATCCGGTTCCGATTCTTCTTCCGGTTCCGATTCTTCTTCCGGTTCCGACTCTTCTTCCGATTCCTCTTCGGGAACTTGTGAATCAGTCCACGAATCATTCCAATTTACATTTGACTCTTCATTATTATTAGGTGAGTCAATGGGACTTGTTCTAGAGGTAGACATCTATCACATAATATCAAACGCGTTAAGAGATTAATATATCACATAATATTCACATGTTAAAAATATATAGTTTCCAACAAAATTTGTTAAGCAATCATTTTTCAAATAAACACGGTCGAAGTCCAGACTCACTAATGCATCCTAACAAACTCGATAAGACTCACTAATGCAAAATTCTGGTTCTCTAAGACCAACGCTCGGATACCAACTGAAATGTCCCGTTCTTATTGATTAAAAACGTTCCATATTAATTGATTTCGTTGCGAGGTTTTGACCTCTATATGAGACGTTTTTCAAAGACTGCATTCATTTTTAAAACAAACCATAACCTTTATTTCATAAATAAAGGTTTAAAAAGCTTTACGTAGATTATCAAATAATGATAATCTAAAATATCCTGTTTACACACGACCATTACATAATGGTTTACAATACAAATATGTTACATCGAAATCAGTTTCTTGAATGCAGTTTTTACACAATATCATACAAATATGGACTCCAAATCTTGTCCTTATTTTAGTATGCAACAGCGGAAGCTCTTAATAATCACCTGAGAATAAACATGCTTAAAACGTCAACAAAAATGTTGGTGAGTTATAGGTTTAACCTATATATATCAAATCGTAACAATAGACCACAAGATTTCATATTTCAATACACATCCCATACATAGAGATAAAAATCATTCATATGGTGAACGCCTGGTAACCGACATTAACACGATGCATATATAAGAATATCCCCATCATTCCGGGACACCCTTCGGATATGATATAAATTTCGAAGTACTAAAGCATCTGGTACTTTGGATGGGGTTTGTTAGGCCCAATAGATCTATCTTTAGGATTCGCGTCAATTAGGGTGTCTGTTCCCTAATTCTTAGATTACCAGACTTAATAAAAAGGGGCATATTTGATTTCGATAATTCAACCATAGAATGTAGTTTCACGTACTTGTGTCTATTTTGTAAATCATTTATAAAACCTGCATGTATTCTCATCCCAAAAATATTAGATTTTAAAAGTGGGACTATAACTCACTTTCACAGATTTTTACTTCGTCGGGAAGTAAGACTTGGCCACTGGTTGATTCACCAACCTATAACAATATATACATATATATCAAAGTATGTTCAAAATATATTTACAACACTTTTAATATATTTTGATGTTTTAAGTTTATTAAGTCAGCTGTCCTCGTTAGTAACCTATAACTAGTTGTCCACAGTTAGATATACAGAAATAAATCGATAAATATTATCTTGAATCAATCCACGACCCAGTGTATACGTATCTCAGTATTGATCACAACTCAAACTATACATATTTTGGAATCAACCTCAACCCTGTATAGCTAACTCCAACATTCACATATAGAGTGTCTATGGTTGTTCCGAAATATATATAGATGTGTCGACATGATAGGTCGAAACATTGTATACGTGTCTATGGTATCTCAAGATTACATAATATACAATACAAGTTGATTAAGTTATGGTTGGAATATATTTGTTACCAATTTTCACGTAGCTAAAATGAGAAAAATTATCCAATCTTGTTTTACCCATAACTTCTTCATTTTAAATCCGTTTTGAGTGAATCAAATTGCTATGGTTTCATATTGAACTCTATTTTATGAATCTAAACAGAAAAAGTATAGGTTTATAGTCGGAAAAATAAGTTACAAGTCGTTTTTGTAAAGGTAGTCATTTCAGTCGAAAGAACGACGTCTAGATGACCATTTTAGAAAACATACTTCCACTTTGAGTTTAACCATAATTTTTGGATATAGTTTCATGTTCATAATAAAAATCATTTTCTCAGAATAACAACTTTTAAATCAAAGTTTATCATAGTTTTTAATTAACTAACCCAAAACAGCCCGCGGTGTTACTACGACGGCGTAAATCCGGTTTTACGGTGTTTTTCGTGTTTTCAGGTTTTAAATCATTAAGTTAGCATATCATATAGATATAGAACATGTGTTTAGTTGATTTTAAAAGTCAAGTTAGAAGGATTAACTTTTGTTTGCGAACAAGTTTAGAATTAACTAAACTATGTTCTAGTGATTACAAGTTTAAACCTTCGAATAAGATAGCTTTATATGTATGAATCGAATGATGTTATGAACATCATTACTACCTTAAGTTCCTTGGATAAACCTACTGGAAAAGAGAAAAATGGATCTAGCTTCAACGGATCCTTGGATGGCTCGAAGTTCTTGAAGCAGAATCATGACACGAAAACAAGTTCAAGTAAGATCATCACTTGAAATAAGATTGTTATAGTTATAGAAATTGAACCAAAGTTTGAATATGATTATTACCTTGTATTAGAATGATAACCTACTGTAAGAAACAAAGATTTCTTGAGGTTGGATGATCACCTTACAAGATTGGAAGTGAGCTAGCAAACTTGAAAGTATTCTTGATTTTATGAAACTAGAACTTTTAGAATTTATGAAGAACACTTAGAACTTGAAGATAGAACTTGAGAGAGATCAATTAGATGAATAAAATTGAAGAATGAAAGTGTTTGTAGGTGTTTTTGGTCGTTGGTGTATGGATTAGATATAAAGGATATGTTATTTTGTTTTCATGTAAATAAGTCATGAATGATTACTCATATTTTTGTAATTTTATGAGATATTTCATGCTAGTTGCCAAATGATGGTTCCCACATGTGTTAGGTGACTCACATGGGCTGCTAAGAGCTGATCATTGGAGTGTATATACCAATAGTACATACATCTAAAAGCTGTGTATTGTACGAGTACGAATACGGGTGCATACGAGTAGAATTGTTGATGAAACTGAACGAGGATGTAATTGTAAGCATTTTTGTTAAGTAGAAGTATTTTGATAAGTGTATTGAAGTCTTTCAAAAGTGTATAAATACATATTAAAACACTACATGTATATACATTTTAACTGAGTCGTTAAGTCATCGTTAGTCGTTACATGTAAGTGTTGTTTTGAAACCTTTAGGTTAACGATCTTGTTAAATGTTGTTAACCCAATGTTTATAATATCAAATGAGATTTTAAATTATTATATTATCATGATATTATCATGTATGAATATCTCTTAATATGATATATATATATACATTAAATGTCTTTACAACGATAATCGTTACATATATGTCTCGTTTAAAAATCATTAAGTTAGTAGTCTTGTTTTTACATATGTAGTTCATTGTTAATATACTTTATGATATGTTTTCTTATCATAGTATCATGTTAACTATATATATATCCATATATATGTCATCATATAGTTTTTACAAGTTTTAACGTTCGTGAATCACCGATCAACTTGGGTGGTCAATTGTCTATATGAAACATATTTCAATTAATCAAGTCTTAACAAGTTTGATTGCTTAACATGTTGGAAACATTTAATCATGTAAATATCAATCTCAATTAATATATATAAACATGGAAAAGTTCGGGTCACTACAGTAGTCGACTTAATCAATGGAGACACGAAGAAGGCGATCCTTTTCACCAACCGAATTTACCTCTTGGAGACGAACCTGAAGCACTTATCAGCGAACCAGTCCAAAACACCATTTTCACCCTCATTTCCCGAATATCTCACCACGATTATATTCTATCTAAAATTCTAAACCTTATTCATCTGCTCGTTCCGACCGACAATCATCCCGTAGTAATACAAGGAGTCAACGAACTTCGCGCTCGAGTAATAAATTTGGAGAATATGGTGCAAAACGTACCAGCTTCAGCAACATCACCGGCATCAACAGTACCACCAACAACACAAGTTTCAACATCACATGCCCCAATATTTCATTCTGTACCTCGAGCATAATCATCGTTCTACGAATCATTCTACATCATTTATCTTCATTCGACATGACGAATACGTAATCTCTAATATTTTAGAGATTATATACTCTTGTTCTAACGGTAAACCAAATGAGATTAATATTATATTAACTCATTAAATCCATGATTACATCTGAAGAAAATATATATGTATATATATTTTCATAAGGATTGTAATTAAAAATTCTTTTATACAAACTGTTAATGGTGAAAATATTTTAACGGGTAGGTAATACCCGAGGAATATTTAGATTTCACATTAATAAGTTACACTGTACATTCTTCAAATCTGATTCAACATTCATTTACTATCCTACTTACATCTACAAAGATACGAATCCGTTCACTGCAGAATAACTATTTTCATTCAATTTCATGTTTGGTTTTTGACCTATCAGAATCTAACAAGTGACATAATGAAGAAAACATTGGACAAAATAAAATTTGTTAGAAACAAACAAATTAACTATGAAAAAAAAAATTTTTGTTAAGAATCCACGCTAACAGTTCCTAGCTAACTGTTCCTAGCTAACTGTTCCTAGCTAACTGATTACATTTTATTTTATCGCAATTTAATTATTGCAATTTATATTCTCGCGATTTTATTTATCGTCATTTAATTTCTGTTATTTATTTTACGCACTTTAAATATCGGGACACGTATACAAGGTTTTGACATATCATATCAACGCATCTATATATATTATTTGGAATAACCATAGACACTCTATATGCAGTAATGATCGAGTTAGCTATACAGGGTTGAGGTTGATTCTATAATAATATATATACTTTGAGTTGTGATCGAGTCTGAGACATGTACACGGGTCACGTCACGTATTAATTAATTCGAATATAATATATTAAACTATATTTGAATTATTGAACTGTTAACTGTGGACTATCAACTGAGGACTACCAACATTGGACAATTAAAATGAATTAAAATACTGATTATAACATATGAAACTAAATAATTCTTCAAGTTTGCCACTTGATTTCATCCTAAACCTCATTTGTATCTCGACGATTACAATCTGCGTTAAAACCTTTCATGATTCCTGAAAATACCTCAATAGAGAGGATGAACCAACCACACTTCATTTATGGAAGGAAAGATTTATGCATATAGTTATGCACCTAAAAACACTCGGAACCCGAGTAAACGTTTAACACATATTTGTGCTAGCTCCTTGGGCATTGTTATTACCGAAAATAATATTTCAAATCTCTTTCCAAATTAGCAAATTTTGTCACAGCTCCAGCAAGTCAACTTCGAATTTTCGTTCGAAATAACCTTATTATAACCTTAATATATATGCATGCTCTTTTATTGTTACCGGGGAACCTTTTATATTCCACCATATTACCATCAGCGTTTAATCATCTAAAAACACAATTCTCTTGAAACCACCTCGGATTGATAACCGATGATTTAGGTATGGTAGCATTAAATGCAGAGGAAACAGAAAAATTGTAGATGGTCTAAACGGCTAAAAGTTTGATGATAAAGAAGGGAGTGTTAGGAACGCTCGATAGAAAATTTGGTACTGAAAAACAGATTGAGCAAACCATAAAGGAGACCAAGGCCAAATATAAGGACCATACCATATATTCAAAGAATCCATGTAATTCTGGATCCGATGAAACCTTCAACGAATACCTTGCTCCGTGCAAATGTTAAAATCTTGCGGAATATCTTTCTTCATCAACCATCGAACTTAGGAATTCCAAAATATCATCATAAATATCTTCGATATTTCTGAAGATATTTTCATAAATATTCTCGTCCGAAATTATTTATCTTTTCGTGCTATCTATATAACATCATAAAGGAAACTACTTTAGTTTCTAAATTTCTTTAAAATTTGAGTTTGAATTATGAATGATTTTGAAGTAGTGTTGGAAATTGATGCATGAGTTAATATAATATAATGATACTTAATCAACGTGATTATATTACAGTAAGTCATGCTGAGTTTCTAATGGAATGTGATGATTCACAGACCATAACGTCATTATGTGCCATGTTACACGACTCTTACATTCTACCTAATCTCCAAACATATTAAGATCATATCTTCTTGATAAATCTATTTTTTCAGGATATTCTACTAATTTGACAAATCAAGATCGTGCCATTACAAGTTCCTTCTTAAAACGTTAACTATGTTCATTCCGAATTTCATATTTACAAATTCTGGACCATTATTCGCTTGACCTAAAGTCGGGAAGAGAAAACAAAAGCATGGAGTTCCGAAATATAAGGGAGAATATAAAGCCCAATAACAACACATAAATTACAAACCGTGTATATCAATGTTTATCGCAACATAAAGACACAGGAGAATTAAAAACACTATAACCCTAAGTGCGAAGTAGAAGAAAACAGATTCCTCTGGTGGAAGTTGGAAGAGAAGGATGATTGTTGCGATAGTCAGAATAAGAACAATGATCAGAACTGGATTAAGCATTTTCACAATCTTTTGAATTTGAGAATTTAGTATAGGAATGGTAAAAGTAATGGAACGGAAGAAGTTTATTTATAATGAAATTTCTGATAAAGAAATCAAGGCAGATTTTCACATTAATTAAAGAGATCCTAATTTCCTCATTCACCGAAGAATCATATCTCATTTAGATTTCGAAGATTTTCTTTAAATCTCTTGAATTCCGGAATTTAACCAAGACAATGTCAAAAGTTAAGACGCACCTTATTTTCTAAATCCAAACGTGACTACGTTAAAAGTTATGACGAATCTTTAATTTTCTCATTTCAGTATTTTGTGATAGCTTCATTCGTGCTCTTCGAATAATCGAATTGTTTTATCCATATTACTCGATGATGATAAAACTATATTCATCAACTCATATTCGTCATAAAAACATTTTTATTGTTAGCCATGACGACCTCACTCAAATTTCGGGACGAAATTTCTTTAACGGGTAGGTACTGTGACGACCCGAAAATTTCCGACTAAATTTAAACTTAATCTTTATATGTTTCTGACACGATAAGCAAAGTCTGTAATATTGAAATCTCAAAAACTTTGAACTGTGTTCATGTATTCATTTACCCTTCGACTGTTCTCGACGATTCACGAACAACTATTTTATAAATAGATTCATATATATTTAAGTATGTATATATATATGTACATGAATATTAATTGTAAATATATAAGATTAAATATTAAATTTATTTATTTGAAAACATATATTTAATGTTTTTAATTATATAATAAAACCTAAATCTATATATAAATAAAGTATATTAAAAATAAATATTAAATGATTGTAATACTCGTTTGATGTTTCGATTGATATTAAACAAGTTAAATTCAAACTTATGTAATTTTAAAATAAACGGTGATACGAAAATGAGTTCTATAAATGTTAGGCTTATTAAAAATATATTTAGGAACTATTCGTTGAATTTTAAAACTTTTTATATTTTACTCCGGGTTGGGAGTAAATAATTAATGTAATTTTTATTTAATAGTTAACGACCGAATTTTATACCATAATGACCAAAATAAATAAAACTATTTAATTTAAAAATTTAGGATTTTTCTGAAGTCTTTTATCCCTCATTAATTATCAACGGAGCACGATATTGTAGCCGATTGAAACTGTCGGCAGTCTATTAAATAATTGTACACCCGTGAATTGAACTAGACCCACTGTTTTGCTTTTTACATCATCATTCAATTTGTATTTATATATATGAATCATGGACATTTGATAAAAATATTACACCCATCAATCTTGTCTATTTCTATTTCGATTAAGTACTCGTCACACTTTAAACTCCTGTAATCTCCACGACATCGTCCATGTTCGCCTGCTACCACCACTGCAACCATCCATTAATGGCACACCACCATAACCCACCATAACTGTCATCATTGAATTAACCTTCGATCACTAAAAACTTCAAACTCAAATTATCATCGTCACTATCATTCAAAATCATCAAACCATCACCTATACCCTTCTCTCAAATGACAGTCATCACCACCATCACCTTGAAACTACCCACCATCACCAACCACCGCCACCTTCCGCCTGTATATCCGGCAACACCCACCACTACTCTCTTACTTCCCTTTTCTCTCTCTCTCTCTCTAATTATATTCCTCTTTTGTCTTGCTTTCTTTTTGGTTTGCATCATCACTAAATCACCATCATCATCATGACTAGATAACACCACCATCCATCAATTTAGAACTGCTGCTGCACTTTGTTATATTCTCTGTTGACCACGACAAACCACTATTTTATGTATGTTTTGATCGAGCACCAAACAACCCATCAACACCCCCATCAAACTATGTGTGTTACTCATGGTTCCTGTTCCGATCATCTTCGCCAAACAACCAACAAGAACTACCATCGTAGCTGCATGGATTCTGTTTATATTCATTGATCAAACCACCATCGAATAACCTCACCGCCGCTACACTTCACTTTTAAATTCTTTTATTTAGTTGTGAACGAAAGAGGAAGAAACAAGATAATGAAAAACCCGGGTGCCCTCTGTTTAGCCAACGAATAAAGTGATTATATATATATATATATATATATATATATATATATATATATATATATATATATATATATATATATATATAATGATGATGAACTGTATCGTGAATATTGTTGAGGTACTAGAAAAAGTTATAGTTTTTTCTTTTCTTAAAGTATTAACATCTGTTGTCCACTTGCTGAATCTGATTCTTTGATTTAATCCACCACCGACACTTCCATGTCTATGTCATATTCTTGGATGTCTAACGGGCCATAGAACATTAATCACATAAGTGGGCTTCCAATTTGATCGGTTGGGCCATGAATTTCTTTTACTAGCAGGCCATTAAGTGTTTGTAATACTTGGGCCAAGAAATTTCGAACCCATCATTCTTTTTTCCTGCTCAGACCGAAAACCCAAAACCATTAAACCCCATTAAACTGATGTTCCTGCTGTTGCTAAGTTTCTGTTTACTCTTCAAATCAAAACCCTTATGATAGTGACGTTGAACAAGTGGAAAGGATGATGGTGACTAGCGATATGTAAGATGATAAATGATACCGTAAAGATGAACCCAATCGTTAAACTGCCTTTTTGTTTCTGTTACTTCTTGTTTCGGTTCAAATCAAACACTTCTAAATCACACAACCTGCAACCACATCGAATGGTTACCGTTTCACTTGTTTTCATTCTTTTTAAAATGAAACCCACTTGTTGTATTGTTGCTGCGGCACGATCAAATTAATGAAGAGGATTTGATATTTGTTTATGACAATGATGATGATGATGATGAGGCATGATGATATAAATGGTGATGTTATGATCATGTTGATGAATAATGATGTTGATGATCCTATGATGATAATTCGATGGTGATGATACATGATAATGGTGATATCATGAAGAAGATGAAAGCAGGAATATAAGGGTTATATAGATATCAGTTATTAATTAAAACAGAAAATGAAACAGTTTAGATGGTTAAGGGGTGTGTCTGGTGAACGGGAGGTCGCGGATTCGAATCTCGTCTGGAGCATTCTTTTTAGACAAAGCTTTAAGGGTATACACAATTACTTTTATTATTATTATTATTATTATTATTATTATTATTATTATTATTATTATTATTATTATTATTATTATTATTATTATTTGTATTATTATTAGAATTATGTGTATTATTAATTATTGTTATAATTATTATTATTATGATTGTTAGAATTATAATTATTATTACTAATGTCATATTTATATTTATAAGTATTAAAGACGATATTATCATTAAAATAAGTATTATAAGTATTATTAAAACTATTATCTTTATTATCATTTTTACAAAAAGTATCATTTTTATTATTATTATTAAAATTATTGTTTTTATTATCATTTCTATTAAAAGTATCATTATAGCTAAAATTATCAAAGTTATCATTTTTATTAAACCTGTCATTTTTTTTTAAAAAAACTTAACATTTTTAGTAAAGTTATTATCTTTATTAAAATTATCATTTTAAAATTATCATTTTAAAATTAACATTTATATTATTATTATTATTATTGTTATTATTATTATTATTATTATTATTATTATTATTATTATTATTATTATTATTATTATTATTATTATTATTATTATTATTATTATTATTATTATTATTAAAAACTTTATAGATTTTATTATTAATATCATTTTTATCAATATTAACATTCTTATTAGTATTATCAATATTATTATTATTATAAGGATCGTTATTGTTAATATTATTCCCATTATTAATATTATAACAAATAAATATTAATTATATCAAAATAGATTTAATACATATAACATAACAAAAATAAATATTTTCATATACAAAAAAAATATATGAGACACATATATATTATTAATATAAAAATGATATAATTAATAAATTAAATATATAAACTTATTCGATTACGGTTGTGTGTATTAATATATATATACAAATGATATAGGTTCGTGAATTCAAGGTCAAACCCTGCATTGTTCAATGTCGTCATATGTATTTTTACTACAAAATACAGTATTGTGAGTTTCATTACTCCCTTTTTAAATGCTTTTGCAATATATATTTTTGGGACTGAGAATACATGCGCTGCTTTTATAAATGTTTTACGAAATAGACACAAGTAATCGAAACTACATTATATGGTTGAATGATCGAAGCCGAATATGCCCCTTTTGCTTGGTAGCCTAAGAATTAGTAAACCGATCTACTAATTGACGCGAATCCTAAAGATAAATCTATTGGGCCTAACAAACCCCATCCGTTGTAGCGGATGCTTTAGTACTTCAATGTTGTTTTATCATGTCAGATGGATGTCCCGGAATGATAGGGGATATTCTTATATGCATCTTGTTAATGTCGGTTACCAGGTGTTCAATCCATATGAATGATTTTTGTCTCTATGCATGGGACGTATATTTATGAGAACTGAAAATGAAAATCTTGTGGTCTATTAAAATAATGGAAATGATTATTTATGTTAAACTAATGAACTCACCAACCTTTTGGTTGACACTTTAAAGCATGTTTATTCTCAGGTATGAAAGAAATCTTCCGCTGTGCATTTGCTCATTTTAGAGATATTACTTGGAGTCATTCATGACATATTTCAAAAGACGTTGCATTCGAGTCGTTGAGTTCATCAAAATTATTATTAAGTCAATTATAGTTGGATATATTATGAAATGGTATGCATGCTCGTCAACTTTCGATGTAATGAAAGTTTGTCTTTTAAAAACGAATGCAAGGTTTGTAAAATGTATCATATAGAGGTCAAGTACCTCGCGATGTAACCAAATGTAATGTATTCATTCATATGGATTAAGACGGGTCATTAGATTAGCTATAACCCGGGAACATCTAAGCCACCAGGTTTTTCTAGACCATTTGTGAAAAGAACGGCTCGTATTAGGGGAGCACCATATATCCCTAGGAAATTAGCGAAACAAACGAAGTCCGAAGAAGAAGAAACTAGTGAGTCGGAATAAAGAGTTGTAATCATGCGATGTAATATATGTAATATATGTAATATAGTGTGCTTGTGCTTTTATGATATATGTAAAAATTGCTTGTATTGTTTGTTAAGTATCTTTTATGAATCTAACCCTCGTCTATTTTTACAGTATAAAAACACAAAATGGATGTTAAGGATAGACAACCAAAAATTTTAGAAGACCTACCCGGGGATATGATTGATGAAATCTTGTCTAGAGTCGGTCAGAATTCGTTGGCACAATTATTTAGGGCAAAATTAGTTTGTAGAATATTTGAAGAACGTTCCAGGCATGCCTTAGTTTATAAAAGGCTTTCTTTTGAAAGATGGGGTATATCACATTGGGGAGACCTTAAGTTGACTTGTTTCTTCCACATAACCAAGGATGGGAAATAATATTAGTACAACCAGAATGCATGACTTGTTTCTGGACCTATGAATTACGTTTCTTTATTACTTTAGCGGAACGACTTGCATTTAACTAAAATTGTCTTAGCAATTGCCTTGTATCAATGTTATTGTGTGCTATATTTCATGCTATATGTAAAATAGCGGTATTGTAAGTTTGTAAAATATTGTATAAAAGTTTGAACGTGAAATATTATTGTAATCAGTTTCTCATATAGAATTGTAGTAGTTGAATTGTATTTTAGCTATTAAGTATGAACTTAACGGGTAGGTACTACCCGAATTAAAACTTATAAAACGCTAATATGAAGAAAAATCTTTTATAAATAAGTTCATATTATGCTACGAAATACTATTGACTATTCTTAATATTCTATATGATTAACTCATTTCTTTTGGTTATTTTTGAAGGAAATGGCACCGACTACTCGACACACCTTGAATATGAGTGAAGGAGAATTCCGTACCTTTCTTGCTGCAAACATAGCCGTAGTGCAGGCCGTAATGCAAAATAACAACAATAACTCTGGTTCTAGCAGTTGAACTAATTCCACAAGAAATCGTGTAGGATGCTCCTACAAAGAATTCACTGCCTGTAAACCTCTAGAATTCGATGAAACAGAAGGACCAATCGGATTGAAACGGTGGACCGAGAAGGTTGAATCGGTGTTTGCCATAAGTAAGTGCACTGAAAAAGACAAAGTAAAGTACGCTACGCATACCTTTACAGGTACTGTGTTAACATGGTGGAACACCTATCTCGAGCAGGTGGGACAAGATGCTGCTTACGCACTACCGTGGTCAACATTCAAACACTTAATGAACGAGAAGTACCGTCCCAGAAACGAGGTCAATAAGCTCAAGGTAGAGCTTAGAGGGTTACGAACACAAGGGTTTGATATTACCAGGTACGAACGACGATTCACAGAATTGTGCCTATTGTGTCCGGGAGCGTTCGGAGATGAAGAAGAGAAGATCGACGCATTTGTAAAAAGGTTACCAGAAAGAATTCAAGAAGATGTGAGTTCACACGAGCCCGCCTCCATACAAAAGGCAAGTCGAATGGCTCATATACTCATAAATCAAATTGAGGGAAGAATTAAAGAGCAGGCGGCCGAAGAAGCCAACACGAAACAAGTCAAGAGGAAGTGGGAAGAAAACAGTGACAAAAGTCACCAACATAACAACAGTAACTATCGCTTCAACAATCAACACTACAATCACAACTACAATCGCACCAATTTTCGCAACAAAAAACGCAACAACAATAATCCCAACAACAACAACCACTACAACCACCGTCCCAACAATAATAACAATCGCAACAACAACCATCTCAATAACAACAATGGCAACAAAAACCAGAAAAATCCGTGCAAAAGGTGTGAAGGGTACCATCCGGATATTTATTGTTCGATAACATGTACCAAGTGTAATAGAATCGGCAAAGTGTGAAGTTTACGGACCAGGGAATAAAGGAACAGAAAATGCCAACATTATTTGTTTCGGATGCGGAAAGAAGGGCCACTACAAAACTAGGTGCAAAAATCAGGAAAATAAAAAATGGTCAAGGACGAGGAAGAGTCTTCAACATTAATGCGATAGAAGCGCAAGAAGACCCAGAGCTTGTTACGGGTACGTTTCTTATTGACGATAAACCTGCTTATGTTTTATTTGATTCGGGTGCGGATAGAAGCTATATAAGTAGAGATTATTGTGCCAAATTAAGTGGTCCATTAAAGCCTTTGGATAATAAGTTTTTACTCGAATTAGCAAACGGTAAGTTTATTACGGCGGATAAAATATGTCAAAACTGAGAAATTAAACTGGTTGGCGAAACATTTAAGATTAATTTGATACCAGTAGAGTTAGGAAGTTTTGATGTGATAATTGGCATGGACTGGTTGAAAAAGGAGAGAGTAGAGGTTGTATGTTACAAAAATGCGATTCGCATTGTACGCAAAAAAGGAAAACCTTTAATGGTGTACGGAGAAAAGAGCAATGCGAAGTTAAATCTTATTAGTAGTTTGAAGGCGCAAAAACTAAAAAGAAAATGTTGCTATATCATTCTAGCACACATTGAGGAGGTCAAACCCAAAGAAAAGAACATCAGTGATGTTCCCGTTGCAAAAGAATTTCCCGATGTATTTCCGAAAGAATTACCGGGACTACCTCCACATCGATCCGTTGAATTCCAAATAGATCTTGTACCCGGGGCTGCACCGATAGCTCATGCGCCATACAGACTCGCACCCAGCGAAATGAAGGAACTCCAGAGCCAATTACAAGAACTTTTAGAGCGTGGTTTCATTCGACCAAGTACATCACCGTGGGGAGCTCCTGTTTTGTTTGTCAAAAAGAAGGATGGTACATTCAGGTTGTGTATCGACTACAGAGAGTTGAACAAACTTACCATCAAAAACAATTATCCACTACCGAGAATCGACGACTTATTTGATCAACTACAAGGCTCGTCAGTTTATTCGAAGATCGATTTACGTTCCGGGTATATCAAATGCGGGTGAAGGAAGATGATATTCCAAATACTGCTTTTAGAACGCGTTACGGTCATTATGAGTTTATGGTTATGCCGTTTGGATTGACTAACGCACCAGCTGTGTTCATGGATCTCATGAACCGAGTGTGGGCCATATCTTGACAAGTTTGTTATTGTTTTCATCGATGACATCCTTATCTACTCAAGGAATGAGCAAGAGCACGAAGAACATTTAAGAAAAGTGCTAGAATTGTTGAGGAATGAGAAACCGTATGCTAAATTTTCAAAGTGTGCATTTTGGTTGAAAGAAGTTCAATTCCTCGATCACATAGTAAGCAAAGAAGGTATTCAAGTTGATCAGGCAAAGATTGAAACCGTTGAGAAATGGGAAACCCCAAAAACTCTAACGCAGATACGCCAATTTTTAGGATTGGCTGGTTACTACAGAAGGTTCATCCAAGATTTTTCCAAAACAGCAAAACCCTTGACTGCATTAACGCATAAAGGGAAGAAATTTGAATGGAAGGATGAGTAGAAGAAAGCGTTTCAATTATTGAAGAAAAAGTTAACTACGACACCTATATTGTCATTGCCTGAAGGGAATAATAATTTTGTGATATATTGTGACGCCTCAAAACAAGGCCTTGATTGTGTATTAATGCAACGAACGAAAGTAATTGCTTATGCGTCCAGACAATTGAAGATTCACGAGCAGAATTATACGACACATGATTTGGAATTAGGCGCGGTTGTTTTTGCATTAAAGACTTAGAGACATTACTTATATGGGGTCAAAAGTATCATATATACCGACTACAAAAGTCTCCAACATAAATTTGATCAGAAACATCTGAACATGAGGCAACGTAGGTGGATTGAACTATTGAACGATTATGACTTTGAGATTCGATACCACCCGGGGAAGGCGAATGTGGTAGCTGACGCTTTGAGTAGGAAGGATAGAGAACCTATGTGGGTAAAAGCTATGAATATAATTATTCGTACTAACCTTACTACTCAAATAAAAGAGGCGCAACTGAGATTTTTAAGGGAAGGAAATTTGAAGAATGAAATACCCAAAGGATCGGAGAAACATCTTAATATTCGGGAAGACGGAACCCGATATAGGGCTGAAAGAATTTGGGTACCAAAGTTATGATATGTGAGAGAAATAGTACTTAAGGAAGCACATAAGACCAGATATTCAATACATCCCGGAGCGGGGAAGATGTACAAAGATCTCAAGAAACACTTTTGGTGGCCGGGTATGAAAGCCGATATTGCTAAATACGTATGAGAATATTTGACGTGTTCTAAGGTCAAAGCTGAACATCAGAAACCATCAGGTCTACTTCAACAACCTGAAATCCCGGAATGGAAATGGAAAAACATTACCATGGATTTCATTACTAAATTTCCAAGGACTGCAAGTGGTTATGATACTATTTGGGTAATAGTCGATCGTCTCACCAAGTCAGCACACTTTCTGCCAATGAGAGAAGTTGATAAAATGGAGAAGTTAGCACGACTATACTTGAAGGAAGTTGTCTCCAGACATGGAATACCAATCTCTATTATCTCTGATAGGGATGGCAGATTTGTCTCAAGGTTTTGGCAAACGTTACAACAAGCATTCGGGACTCGTCTAGACATGAATACTGCCTATCATCCACAAACTGATAGGGATCGACATCTACTGTTAGCAGAATTTTCCTACAACAACAGTTACCACTCGAGTATTGAGATGGCACCATTTGAGGCACTTTATGGCAGAAAGTGCAGGTCTCCGATTTGTTGGAGTGAAGTGGGGGATAGACAAATTACGGGTCCAGAAAACACTATTTGCTACAGTTACCACTCGAGTATTGAGATGGCACCGTTTGAGGCACTTTATGGCAGAAAGTGCAGGTCTCCGATTTGTTGGAGTGAAGTGGGGGATAGACAAAGTACGGGTCCAGAAAACACTATTTGCTACAGTAAAATACTATTTACTACAGTAAAACACTATTTGCTACAGTAAATTTTCGCTTTGTTACAGTAAAATACTATTCACTACAGTAAAATACTATTTACTACAGTAAAAATACTATTTGCTACAGTAAAAACTATTTACTATAGTAAAACACTATTTACTACAGTACACTATTTACTTGTATTCAATCTGTATTCGTACTCGTACAATACACAACTTCTAAATGTATACACTATTGGTATATATACAGTTCAATGATCAGCTCTTAGCAGCCTTAATGAGTCACCTAAACATGTGGGAACCATCATTTGGTAACTAGCATGAAATATCTAACAAAAATACAAACTAATGGAACCTTATATTCAAGGGTAGGATCACGTTTTTCTTCACCAACCATAAGCGCAGTTTTATTCCAACTTTTATGCATCAAATTACTCTCTCTCAATTCCTCTCTTATTGTTCTAAGTGTTCTTCATCATTTTCTTCATAATCTAGCTCAATCTAGTTAACCTAGATCAACATACAAAATAACTACTCAAGAACACTTCATAAACACTTTAAAGTTTACAAGTTTACTTCCAAGCTTTCTAATCCATTCCAAGTAGACCATATAATCAGCAAACCTAAAACAAATAAGAAGACCCATGATATTACCTAATGTCATATAGAACTTTACTACTCTGCATCTAAAAGTATACACGATATAATGATGTCCACATACGCCACATGAAAAGCCAAAATTCATAATATAACAATCAACATAAGTAGTAACAGGAAGAGCAACATAAGATAAACAAAATGAAAATAATACATTACCTAAATTCAGGAAACTAACTACACGTCACCAAGGAGCTTTATTAACCAAAACCTGCAACCACCATCAATAAAGAAAGTTGAATCCCGGAAACAATCGAACCATTAATACCTAAAGACGACCACAAACAATATCTATAACCAACTTCAAAACCCCAAATACAGCAGGAAACTTCACCAACAACAACAATAACAATAGACATACAAAAGGAAGCAAGCAACATAAAAAACTCTAAACAAACACAAAGTCAAATTAAAACCTAAAATTTCCTGATAAAACAAATAAAAATGGTGTTCGTTAGTACTGAAAGATGAAGGAATCGGCCAATTAAACGGAAAAAACAAAAGAATATAAACCCTAACCTCTTTAATCGTCATAAATTTGTGCCCTAGAAATCAGAGCAACGACCATTGTGTTCCGAATAGCTGAAGCGAGTAGGTTTAGGAACTTTTGGATCGCTAATTTCAAATAAAACAGAAATCTAAAACCAATCAAATCTAACTCCAAACTAAACAAATCTAACAATTCCCAAACCCTAAACTAAAAGAATCAAAAACTAACAATTTCAAGTCCATGTCTTTAACCTGCATAGACATTGTATAAATTTTAAAAAAAAAGTGCACTATATATTCAAACCAAAACCCACAAACACAAAAAAGATGTTTAACATAAAGGTGACAATTAACTTTTAACACTATCTGAATAGAAAAGATGACAGTCTGGTAGGGTTTAAGACTTGAACAAAATAATCAATAACGCATAATATCCGAAACTTAACCTATTGATTTACCTGAATGAAGTCGTCATTAAGCTTAGAAGATGAAAAATTCTCGATGAACGAAGTCTTGATGCAGCTCCGAAGACAAAAAAATTTCGATTAAAAGATGAAAGAAGATGATGAAAACTCGATATTTAATCAATAAAAATTTAAGAAAGAAAAATTTGAAAAAGAGAAGAAGAAACCCTAATCTGAAGGGGCGTCTTATTTTGATTTGGAAAAGATCTGAAGAAGCATTTAGGGCTTTTTATCTTTGATGGATCAGTAGATTGATGGAATTTTTTTAGGGCTTTTGTGAAGGAGAGAATGGGAAGTGTTTTTGGGCGTATGGAATGTCGTACTGAATTGTTGATGAATGATTTACAGATTACTTTGTATCTTTAGACCACTCCCTATAGTCAATTACCCGCTCATTACCCGCTAGTTATCCGTCATTACCCGTAATGAACCATAGGCACGGATTAGTTATCCGCCTTAGTTACCCGCACTCAACATGGCTTTAATGGAATTATATATGTTAGTTATTGCAATTGTGGGTCCTAATGGCTTTTTATTGTTTGAACTTGATGCTTTATTACTTGTACATTGTATATTAAGAGGAGTATTGTTTTTGTCATTAGACCACACCCTATGGTTCATTACCCGCTAGTTAACCGCTAGTTATCCGTCATTACCCGTAATGAACCATAATCACGGATTAGTTACCCGTCTTAGTTACCCACTTCCACCATGGATTTGGCGAAAGTTATAAACTAAATATGGGTCCCATTTTATGAAAAAGTGCATGTTTTACATAAGCTTGTTCAAAATTGTGTAGGTTGCTGAAAAAGTGATGTTGCGTGAATATATTCCAAATGGCTAGATGCCAAGCACAATTGAATCAATTTATATTATTGTTGTATGTTTTATTTATTTGTCTTTTTTTATAAAAAAAAATGTAACCGTATTTGTGTTTAATTAATAAAAGTGTTATTTAAAAAATGTGATTAGTTGTATATTTATTAATATTTTTATGTCATTTAGAATTTAAAATAAATATAAAAGAAATAAATTAATGACGTGGCAGTTAAGAGGAAGATGTTTTAGTCATGATAGGCAGTGTTTAGTTATAGGATTTTATGAATTAGTGATAGGATTTGAGTGCTGATGTGGCGCTGATGTGGCATGTTAAGAGGATGAATAGTTTAGTTACGATAGGGAGTGGTCTTATAGGGAGTGTTTAGTTATGGGTTAGTTATAGAATATTTGTGTTGATGCGGCGCTGATGTGGAATGTTAAGAGGATGAATAGTTTAGTTACGATAGGGAGTGACTTTATAGTTTTAATTACTTAATTTAACTTTTTAATGATTATGACATCATCAAGATGCTCTCAAATTTTTTTTTTTTTTTTTTTTTTTTATTTTCTTTTGTGAAGGAAAATAGTCTTTTTATGACATCATCATTTTAGTAATATAATAGAAACTATAGAAGATAGATAGATGGAGTCAATATATCTGTTTTGTTGATCTGGTCAAGACCGCAGCAAGTCGAATCTCAGTTCAAGTAACTGGAACCATCCCCCTATTCAACTATCCCCAGCTTGACAACACTTTAACATTAACGTTTCCTTTTGTCCTTTTAGACCTATGGCATAAAAGTCCAACTCATTTACAAAACAGGAAAGTCTGAAAAATATCTCTGAATATTTGATTTAAATTCATTTATATGTCTTAGTTGAGGCTTGAGAGCATTCAAATTTGTAATCAGTGATATTTAGATATCTATAAAGGAAAAGGAAACGATGGTAATGTAAACTACCATAAGACTTCCCTCGAGAGCAAAATCGTTGTCATTTCATGCCTTAAGAAAGATACAATACGCAAGGAATAAGGAAATATCTTTTCCCGTCTTTGTTATTGCGCGTCGCGTGTGAGACATAAGAAACAAATGAATGTAGGCCAGCATTATTTTTTTTCATCACAAATAATTAAGATATTGTTGATAAACATGGGGTAAAGAAGGTCGGTATATTACTGTACGTTTTTAGAGGAAGTGTTCAGTCTTTATTAGAAGTATTTGATTTTTTTAACGGCCATTAGAACTATTTGATTTGACGTCGAGTTTAGTTCTTCAAGACATTTATGTCATCGCAGAGAGTTAAAAAAATATATGACTTTTAATCACTTACGGCGAGTTTCATAAAATCAAATGATAAGCGTTGAATGATTTGAAATCTGCATGATTCAAAACTTTTGATTGACCTTTACCAACGATAATAATTTGTTTAATAATCTTTCTAAATGAACTCTATTAATGCAGTCAAATTAATCTATTACTCCGTAATTTTTAGTTAAAATGAATAAAATATAATTGTTTAGTAAGTGTTTTGTACATAATTTTAAGATACTATTAAGGAAATAGAGATGCTGAATGATAGAGTATTTTAATTATGAATGATTCAGCACGATGGCTGAACTGTTAAGTATCAAATGTCAATAACAAAAGTACTGAATACTGAACGGTTCAATATTCAGTATTAAATTATATAATTAAGAGACAAATGAAACGCACCCTTACTCGTACTTTCTTTATAAAAAATAATATATGAACATGTAGAGATGAGATAACTCGCACTACTAGTTAGGAGAATAAGGAGTATATGGTTTAGGTCAAAGAAAGTTGCAAAAGATAAAATGGGAAAAAGAAGAGTCAAAACCGATGAACTATACTACTATCTTGTTTGAAAAGAGGGATGTTAGTCATATCTCTTGTTTCTTTTTTCTTTTTTTTTTTTTCAAACGAAAACTAATACTATTCTCAAACATCAATAAATCATTGATGGTAATCATATTACTAGCACACCCTCTACTGTGTTACTTAGGTCAGATGACTCGAAACTACTTACAAAGCAACTAGTCTCTTTCATATCAATCGTCAAAATAAGTCAGAAATCATGTAAATAAAAAAAGACATAATTATGCTAATAGTTCCCGTGGTTTCCACAAATATCGTGTTCGGTCTACATACCACTTTTCTTGTTCTGGCAATCATTGTGGTTAGAAATTTTTACACGTACATTTTTTGAGACTAACGCTCGTAAAAAATACTCGTTAAATCACATCATGTGACATGCAGATGAGGGTATACACAGGGTCGGATTCAGGATTGGGAGTCACTGGTGTCACCGGTTAAAATCCAAAAAAAATTCTACTAGATATCTTATTTTAATGATATCACTCAAAAAAATTTACATTATCTACTAGTGTCACTAGTTAAAAACTCAAAAAAAAAAAATTACATTATATCGCGTATTTCAGTGATTTCTCGTACCACCACGGGTAATACGCTAGTTCTGCCCTGGGTATATCCATCATTTTATCCTTTTCTCCTAATTATCTTCTAATTTCACCATCTTTTTTATTTTCGTACACAATCTTACTTATAACCCTAAAAATCCAAATCAAAATTTGTTTCATCACTCCACAAAACGAAACTTTGTAAACCGTTTATCATGTCCTCTTTCTTATATCAAACTATTACAAGAAAATAAAAAAATTAAACGTATGTTTAACGTGATTCTAGGATAAAATCTCATTGGAGTCCTATACATTTTGAGTGATACTTTGTAATTTTTTTTTAAGAACACTATTTATTCCATGTAAATCATTAATTTTAAATATATGTAGGATACTATCTATAAATTTATTGATGTCATATTCAATTTTAATACTTTTACTATAGAAACTTTATTTAATGGGGTCAAATGACCCAGCTTTGTTATACATACACTCACCATTGTGATTCTTCTTTGTTTAAATCGAAACCGAAATCTGTTACCTCCCACCAACCTTGTAAACTCATTAATCGAAACTATGAGGAAACCATCGCAACCACCACCAACTTCACTTACTTTTTTCGACTCACACATCGCCAGAAACTTGCAACCATCGAAAACCACCATCTTCACTTTCTGTAACCGTTGGATAGAAATCTGTTACCTTCCACCAACTTTGTAAACTCATTAATCGAAACTATGAGGAAACCATCGCAACCACTACCAACTTCACTTACTTTTTTCAACTCATACATCGCCGGAAACTTGCAACCATCGAAAACCACCATCTTCATTTTCTTTAATAGTTGGATAAATTGTTGATATCTGTAGTTTTTTTAGATGCTGGCGGTGGGGCCATAAGGAAATGTTGGTGCAACTGAATTACGGTGAGGGAAAAATTTGGCACAGGTGAGGCTAGAGGAAACTTTTTATATCACTATGAATTGAATTTGTACGAGTGGTTGTTGCACTAGGCACAAACTTGAGTGAGTCCGAGTTTCTCGATTATTTTACTGAATTGGCATTAATTTTGATTTATTTAAGAGTTTGAGGATATTAGGATTTGATTTATGTGAGAGTGAAACTCTTTGTTTTTGTTTGTATAAGGGTGATTTGTAAAGAAAGAGGATGGAGATGAAGAAATGAAAAAAATGAAGAAAATGTTATGAAAGTCAAATATTTCTGTCAATTTTGTGGCTATAAATTTTCCACAAATTTGCACAGTAACTTATGTTGTACTATAAATATATGAAGATGTAGTTTGCAGAAGATGCACCTTTGAATATAAAGTTTCATATACTCTCTCTTTCTCTCTCTCTATATCTTCTAATAATTATCAATAGTCCACGGTCAAAAACCAGGCCACTAAAGGTAGTTATAAGCCTACTGAATTATAACACGTCAATAAAGGTAGTTATAAGCCTAATTATAACACGTCACTAAAGGTAGTTATAAGCCTACTGAATTATAACACGTTATCAACACGAAGTGCTCAGTATAATCAAAGTTTAACTAACCAAGCACAAATCACTAATCAAGGTATGAAATTCATTAACGATATCTTCTATTATTTATTAGTAAGGTAAATATTATTATCATCATAAGTAAAATTATATTTCGGTAATCTAACTATTATTATATTTATGTTATATATCGTCGGTTATACCGCCTGAATTATATTTCTGTAATCTAACTATTATTAACTTCACTAACATTTATATTTATGTTATATATGGTCGGTTATACCGCATGAATTATATTTCTGTAATCTAACTATTATTAACTTCACTAACATTTATATTTATGTTATATATTGTCGGTTATACCGCTTGAATTATATTTCTGTAATCTAACTCTTATTAACTTCACTAACATTTATATTTATGTTATCTAACATTTATGATTACTTATGCAATTAATCATCATTTATTTCATGCATACTAATGTTTATTCTCAAATTTATTATTTATGCATAATATGTTTATTCTCTTAATCTTCGTATTTATACTAAATGTATTTTATAGTAATCACATTTATACTAATAATATTCTTTTATTAAAATTATTATTAATATAACGAGTACATAACAGTCGTTAACGTCAACTAACGACGTTACAACGGTCATATATACATAACGGTTGTTAACGTCGACTGACGACGCTACAACGACTATATTTTTCAAATATAAAATAAACATCTCCATTTTCACAAATTAATCTTCATTTTCTCATATCACCACTCTCAAAAAGTTTTTGTAATGATGATTCACATAAGGATGATTTTTCCTATTGTATTAGTCATATTAACTATCATCATTGTTGCTAATATACCACCGGGTGAACCTATATTCTATCATGCCCTTGTGGTTTTATTATTTGTAATCATACCATTATTCTGTTGTTTGCTACTTATAAATTTGATTCTAATTTCATGTTGTTAGAAATTGATTATGATTATAATTTATATTGTTCATCTTTATGAAAATAGAAAATGTCAAACTTATCAAAGCTTGAGTTTGATGCCCTAGACGTATCGGGAACAAACTACACATCATGGGTCATGGATGTAGAAATAAATCTTGGATCATTGGGTATTCTAGAAACTTTAAAAAAAAAACAATACTTGTTCTGATCAAGATAAATTAAAATCAATTGCTTTTATTCGCAAACATATTGATATCACCTTAAAACATATGTATCTCACTATCAAAGATCCACATGTTTTTTGGGAAAGTATCAAGAGTAGATTCGATAATCAAAAGGAAATATTACTCCCAGCTGCGACGGAAGAATGGAGAAATCTAAGGTTCCAAGACTTTAAAAAGGTAAGTGAATACAACTCGGCCATGTTCAAGATCCGTTCAAAGCTTCAATTCTGTGGTCAAAAAATAAGTGGTGCTGATATGATGGAGAAAACTTTCTCCACAATGCATTCTGCAAACATAACTATACAAGAAAATTTAAGATTGCAGAATTACAAAACTTTTTCCAAACTTCAAACTTATCTCTTAGTTGCAGAAGTGAATAAAGAATTACTGATGAAGAATCAAGAATCTCGTCCTACGGGTGCTCTAGCATTCCCTGAAGCTAATGCTATTAACAATAATAATAATGAAAAAAGAAATGCACCTGGACGAGGACGTGGGCGAGGTCGTGGTCATATTGGCCAAAACCATCATCATGGAAATTACCATAACAATAATAAAAATCATAACTATGTTCGAAATCACCCTTATGATAATGGTCGTGGTGGTGATCGTGGTCGTAATGGTTACAGTGGTCGTGGTCGTGGACAAAGAAATAATAATCCACAAAATTATAAATTTCAACCACCATACAATCCCACAAATCATAATGTTGAAGGAAGTTCTTCAAAGAATATTGAAGATTCTTGTTATCGATGTGGTAAAATTGGACATTGGTCTAAGAACTGTCGAACAAATCAATATTCTGTTAATCAATATCAAGAATCCCTAAAGGGAAAAGGAAAAGAGGTAAACCTTGTGGATGACCTTGATACAAAAATCACTGAGCCAACAAGTGACTATTTTAATGAATAAATTTTCTATTATATGTCCATATCAAATAAATGGATATAGATTTACGATCTATACCATATCTACTTTACTATAACTTTCCTTATTATGTACTTTCGTTTATAACATATTTTTGAATGTAATATATTGATGAATTATGTACTCATTATTTGTTTCTCATATTTTAAAGTTCATGATGTACACTACTGGAGTGCAAAATCAGTCAAATGGTGGGGATCTTTGTATTGCAGACAGTGGTACCACACACACTATACTCAAATCTAAAAAATATTTCACTGATTTTAAAGCAACAGAAGGAACGGTACATACTAAATCAGGTCCTGCGGATTTAATAAAGGGAATGAGAAAGGAAAAATTCATGTTACCAAATGGTACAAATTTTCTAATAAAAAATGCCTTATTTTCTCCCATGTCAAAGAGAAATTTGTTAAGCTTCTCTAACATATACCAAAATGGATATGATTATCAGTCAGTGACTACAGAAAATGATAAATACTTAAGTATCACTGACAAGAAGCATGTGATTGAAAAACTACCAAGATTTAGTTCTGGTTTACATTATACATATATAAATGTACCAGAAGCACACATGGTAGTTAATGAAAAGGCATGTGATCCTGTAATGATCAATCTGTGGCATGAAAGATTAGGCCACCTAGGATCAACAATGATGAAAAAAATAATTCAAAATACACATGGACATTCATTGACGGATCAAAAGATCCCCCATGATGCACTTATCCCATGTACATCATGCTCACTTGGAAAATTGATAATAAGACCATCACCTCTTAAGGTTGAAAAAGAATCACCAATATTTCTTGAAAGAATTCAACGTGATATATGTGGACCAATTCATCCACCATGTGGACCATTTAGATATTTCATGGTCCTAATAGACGCATCTAGTAGATGGTCTCATGTTTGTCTATTATCAAGTCGAAATGTGACACTTGCAAAATTTCTTGCTCAAATTATTAAATTGAGAGCACATTTCCCTGATTATACTATTAAAAGGATGAGATTGGATAATGCTGGTGAGTTTACATCTCAAGCATTTATTGATTTTTGCATGTCTATTGGGATTGTTGTTGAACATCCTGTTGTCCATGTGCATACACAAAATGGTTTAGCCGAATCACTAATCAAACGATTGCAATTAATAGCTAGACCATTTATAATGAGAACAAAACTCCCAGTATCTGTATGGGGTCATACAATTTTACATGCTGCATCATTAATTCGCATTAGACCAAGTGCAAGTCATACATATTCTCCCTTGCAACTTGCTTTTGGCCATCAGCCAAATATTTTCCACCTTAGAACATTTAGTTGTGCGGTTTATGTTCCTATCGCACTACCACAACGCACTAAAATGGGTCCTCAAAGAAGGATGGGAATATATGTTGGATATGAAACATCTTCAATCATAAGATATATTGAACTCATGACGGGTGATGTTTTTACAGCACGTTTTGCTGATTGTCACTTTAACGAAACATTGTTCCCTAAATTAGGGGAGAAATAAAAAATAAAGAAAATAATGTTTCATGGTGTGAACTTCAATTAATGTATCTTGATCCTCGCACAAAAGAATGCAAGATCGAAGTTCAAAAAATAATGCATATGCAAGAACTTAAGAATAAATTGCCTGATGCATTTACAGATACAAAAAGAGTGACTAAATCATATATACCAGCAGCAAATTTTCCAGCTCGAATTGAAATTACAAAAGCTGACAATAATGTCACTCTTGAGTCTTTGCCACGCCAGAAACGTGAAAGACCAATTGGTTTCAAAGATAAAAATCCTCGAAAAAGAAAATCAGCTGATAATGAGGTAAAAGAAAGTGTTCAAGAAGAACTACAAATCAATACTCATTCTGCAGAAGAGATTGATGATGTCAATATTGAATTTTCAATTAATTATGCACATTCAAAAATATTATGGAACCGAAATGAAATGAAAAATCTTGATGAGATATTTTCATATAATGTTGCATATGACATCATGAATGATGATGATGATCCAGAACCAAAATCTGTCATGGAATGTCAAAATAGACATGATTGGGATCATTGCAAAGGAGCAATACGAGCTGAATTTGAATCACTCAATAAAAGAAAAGTTTTCGGATCTATCATTCTCACACCTAAAGATGTGAAACCTGTGGGATATAGATGGGTTTTTGTGCGAAAAAGAAATGAGAAAAATGAAGTTACAAGGTATAAAGCTAGACTTGTAGCTCAAGATTTTTCTCAAAGACCGAAAATTGATTATGAAGAAACTTATTCTCCTGTTATGGATGCAATTACTTTTAGATACTTAATCAGCCTGGCAGTTTCTAAAAATTTAGAAATGCATCTCATGGATGTTGTGACTGCTTATCTATATGGATCACTTGATAGTGATATATATATGAAGATACCTGAAGGATTTAAGGTATCAGAAGCAACCAATGCAAAACCCAAAGAAATGTACTTAATCAAGTTACAAAGGTCTTTATATAGGTTGAAACAATCGGGTCGCATGTGGTATATACGATTAAGTGATTACTTGATAAGCAAATGGTATACAAATAATCTTATTTGCCCATGTGTATTCATTAAGAAAACAACATCCGGATATGTGATCATAACCGTTTATGTCGATGATCTTAATATCATAGGTACAAATAAAGAGATCCATGAAGCCATTCAACTTCTAAAGAAAGAATTTGAAATGAAAGATCTCGGAAAAACCAAGTATTGCCTTGGTTTGCAGATTGAGCATATGCCTAATGGTTTACTTGTACATCAAACAACTTATACAGAAAAGATTTTAAAACATTTCAATATGGACAAGGCAAAACCATTAAGTACTCCTATGGTTGTTAGATCACTTAATGTTGACACTGATCCATTTCATCCCTGTGAAGATCATGAAGATATCCTGGGACCAGAAGTACCATATCTTAGTGCAATTGGAGCTCTTATGTATCTTACAAATTGTACAAGATCTGACATTTCTTTTGCAGTTAATTTGTTGGCAAGGTTCAGCTCAGCTCCTACCAAAAGACACTGGAATGGGATCAAACACATATTTCGATACCTTCGAGGAAATACTGATTTAGGATTATTTTATTCTAACGAATCAAAACAAGATTTGGTTGGTTATGCAGATGCAGGTTATTTATCTGATCCACATAAAGCTAAATCTCAAAATGGATATGTATTCCTAAATGGAGGTACTGCAATATCACGGTGTTCTCAAAAACAAACACTTGTTGCAACATCATCAAATCATGCCGAAGTGATTGTATTACATGAAGCTACTCGGGAATGTTTTTGGTTGAGATCAATGACACAACTCATTACTGATTCTTGTAGACTAGAACGCGATAAAAGCCCAACAACTATCTATGAAGATAATGCAGCTTGCATAGCACAGATGAAAGAAGGGTATATCAAAAGTGACCGAACAAAACACATACCTCCTAGATTCTTCTCATACAATCAAAATCTCATTAAGGACAACCAGATTGAAATGAGATATGTTCAATCTAGCAAAAACTCTGCCGATCTTTTCACCAAAGCACTTCCAACTGCTATTTTCAGAACACACGTTCATAACATTGGCATGAGACATGTTCAAAAGATGTAACAGCTGAAGCAATGTCTACTTGGGGGGAGTCAACTCTATGCTGCACTCTTTTTCCCTTAATTAAAGTTTTTTTTTTTCACTGGGTTTTCTTTAGCAAGGTTTTTAATGAGGCAGTACTAGTTGCTCTCTAATAAAATTGTCATCCAAGGGGGAGTGTTATGAAAGTCAAATATGTCTGCCAATTTTGTGGCTATAAATTTTCCACCAATTTGCACAGTAACTTATGTTGTACTATAAATATATGAAGATGTAGTTTGCAGAAGATGCACCTTTGAATATAAAGTTTCATATACTCTCTCTCTCTCTCTCTATATATATATATATATATATATATATATATATATATATATATATATATATATATATATATATATATATATATATATATATATATATATATATATATATATATCTTCTAATAATTATCAATAGTCCACAGTAAAAAACCAAGCCACTAAAGGTAGTTATAAGCCTACTGAATTATAACACGTCACTAAAGGTAGTTATAAGCCTACTGAATTATAACAGAAAATATATTAAATGACACATATGTCATCATATGCAATTCACATGACGTGATTTAAAGGGTGTTTTTGATAGATGTTAGTCTCAGGGATTGTACGTGCAGAAAATGCAAACCACAAGAACCTGTCAGAGCAGGGAATATAGTATAAGGACTAAACACGAGACCTGTACAAATCACATGGACTGTTGATGTAATTATGTCATAAAAATTTTTGTCAAAAAATGTAGAGGAGTGTGCAACTTGTAGATGTAAAGTCAGTCAAGTCAACTCTTTGGACTTTAAAACCGGAACGACAACTGGTTTCAAGGATACACACTACGTCACAAGCATAGACTTGCATTTTGTGTTACTTCCGATTTGCATATTCATTTCCCACTGATATATACTTACGGCCGAACTTAAGAATTTTCTTTTCGGCAAAAAAATAATAAAAATAAAAATATAATAACTGTCATTTTAGGAGGCGATATTTTTTTTTTCCCTTTACATATCTGTTATGTTTTATTTTATTAATTATTAATTTTAAATTCTTAAAAAGTAGATGAGCATGCAGTTTTTCCTTCGGATAGGGCCTATACATCAATGTGGTGTGGTTGAAATGGAAGATATCTTAAATTACATGTGATGATAATGTGTTTGGACTTTTTTGGTGTGAATGGTGTAACGATTGAGGGTGTTATAAGACGATGTGACATCATTTCGAAAATTGTTTAACTAATCTATACTGCGTATATTACAAAAGAAATATACCTATTATACGCATAATATTGTCACAAGTGCTTGATACTTAAATTTATATTTTAGGTTGCGCTCATACCGCTAGAAATATATTATCTAACTATATTATATTTTATTGTAATTAATAATCTTCTCTAATTTGTATACATAATTTACGATTTTTTTAATTATGATACATCAATATGAGTGAAGTGGTGGGTGTGCATTGCGGCGGAAAAGATGACTCTATGCCATTTAGTTCGTTTCTTTTGTTTAGTTTGGCACGTACTTTCACATACGAGTTTGTATGTGGTTAGAATGTGTTGATTGTTTTGATGAAGTTTTTGAAACATTAAGGTCGCAAGGATCCAATCCCCACCCCTCACTCAAAGTTACATCATGGTTTATCAGTGCGGCTACTCACTAGTGACGATTCTTGATCAAAATTTATCGAAGTCTTATGCAATTTAAGTGATACTTAGTAATTTTTTTTTTAAAGAATGACTATTTATCTCCAAAAAAAAATCACTAATTTTAAAATATATGAGATCGTATTAATAAATTCAGTGGTGCCATATACAATTTTAGTACTATTTAATTATAAAAAATATAAATTTAATGGGATCAAAGTACCCATTTGTTTGAAAGTAAACTCGCGACGTTTGTTTTTTAATTTTTCAACTTGTTAATATATAGTAAAATTGTTTATTGTGTGAAAGATACTTAAGTTCCAGTAAACATTGTCAAACGACATTAAAATGATCTAAGTAAAACATGACTAAAACAGTATCAAATGACATTAAAATGATCCAAGTACACACAAAGCGACATGGCGTCTATCCGTTATTATTATATATATTTAGTAAGTATAAGAAGTAATAACTCATCTATCTATATTAATATTATTTAATATTAAAATCTTATAATGATGATATCATTATTAGGCTAATTTCTTTGTTAAAAAAAATTAAAAAGAAAAGAAAAAAAATCTAGGTATGGTGGGTGATGTCATTAATCTAAATAATTTTGAATTAAAATTAAATTTTATTAATTAATTATTATTATTAAATATTATTAATAATTATTTAAACTATTAAAATTAAATAATTTTGAATTATTTCAATTAATTAGTTTGAATTTAGTACAAGAAGGTATAAAAGTTAGGCAGAAGAAAATCAATTCTAAATTTATATTTAAATTTACACTTTTAAAATAAAATGACAACCAATATTATCTCTTATGATTGGATGTGGATTGTTTAATATGCATTTTAGATGTTTGATGAAATGTTCAGCTGACGAGTTTCTTAGTCGGACTCTGTGGTTCCACGTGTCATTAAACTAAATGACTTTAGCATTTTCGTTCACTTAATAGTTAAAACATATCATTAAACTGTTTCGTTTACACAAACCTGTGATTCCACGGGTCATTTCACTAGTAAAATTTCTTATTTTTTATCTATGAAATTAATTAGAAATAAATTTTTTGATGAAAAGGTGATAATGTATGTATACGAGGAAAGCGCAGTAATGGCTCTATCCTTATCGTTATTAATCTAGCATTTATCTTTATTTGTTACGCACTCTAATAAAAAGTCGTTACTAAAAAGTTACATTGACTAATTTAAGAAATTTTCTTTAAAATCAAGAACATGTTTATCCACACAAGTATTTTTGATAAAGATTATACCTCAAAGTTATTTTAGAAAGGATGATATTTTTACTACTAAATTAAATACAATTGTGTATTTAATAAATAGATATGATGATGTATTTGTCAATTCAATTCAATCGTAAAAATATAAATAATGATTTAGCAATAATTATATCATTTGGGGGAATCATAACTTCGATTCCGCGGTGTCTATTGGTATTGGTCAGAGATTCTCGGGAGGTATTATATCTCTTCGGGATCCTTTGGCATTTTGTAAAAATGATATATGGTGCGATGTTAATTTCGTCATAGTCAAGGGTCGATGGATCAAGGAAGAATTCGAAGTGTTTATGGTCAATGTGTATGCTCCTCACTCCATTGCCGATAAGTCGATTTTATGGGAGAATATCTCAGAGTTTATGGCCAATAATGTGGGATCGTACATTCTATTTGGTGATTGGAACGCCGTTAGAAATGAAGGAGAACGATGCGGTACCGAGTTTTGTTCCCTTGATACTCGTTTGTTCAATGAGTTTATTGACCAAAATTCGCTTTATGAGTTCCCCCTTGGAGGTTTACAATTCACTTGGCGTAATACGGCGAGTACTAAGTTTAGTAAATTGGACCGATTTTTTTTATTTCGAACGATATATTTAATGACATTGACGATATTAAGGGTGTTGTTTTACCACGTGGCAATTCGGATCATTCCCCAATTTTCTTGTACCAAGATAGTGTCGATTTCGGTCAAACTTACTTCAAAGTTTTTGCTTCTTGGTTTAGTAGATCTGACTTCGAAGAGACCGTCGAGAAAGCTTGGTCAGAAGTCGAGTCGAATCAATACATGAACATTACGGCTAAGTTCAGAAGCATTAAGGCTTGTTTAAAATGATGGATCACCAATTCACGTTCTGTTGAACAATCTAGGATCAAAGAACTTGATAAGCTTGTTGCTGATTTCGATGTCATCATTGATGCAGGTAGCGCAAGTCGTGACATAGTCGATCAGCGTAACAATTTGTTTAGCGAAAAGGAAGACTTGAAAAAGTTGATCTCGTTAGATTTGGCTCAAAAATCCAGAATTAAGTGGGACAATGAAGGTGACGAGAATACTAAATTTTTCCATTGTTCCATTAAACATAAATGTGGCCAACATCTCATTCAAGGTTTGATGGTGGATGGTTCTTGGGTGGTTGATCCTACTTCTATTAAAAACGAATTTTTCATTATTATAAAGCTACGTTCGAGGAAGTAGATACATGTGCTGAATTTACGCATGTAGCTCCCAATTATGTGTTATCAGATTTGGAAGCTTCGTATTTGGAACGTGATATAGATGACTCTGAAATTAAACGCGCACTTTGAGGTTGTGGTAGTTCCAAAGCTCCTGGTCCGAACGGTTTTTCGTTTCAATTCATAAAACATTTTTGGGACTTGTTTCAAGTTGATATGTGCAAAGTTGTGAAGAAATTTTTCACGAGTTGTAACCTTCCGAATGGATCGAATTCAGCTTTCTTTTCGTTAATCCCTAAGGTCAAGAATCCGGTACTCATCACTGATTTTCGCCCGATTTCCCTGGTTGGGTTCTTTTATAAAATCGTTACAAAAATTCTAGCGAATAGATTACTATTTGTTATCGATAAGATCATCAGTCCCGTTCAATCCGCTTTCATTTCCGGAAGACAGATTCTAGATGGTCCTTTAATGCTCAGGGAGATCATGTCTTGGTACAAAAAGAATAATCGTCAGATGTTATTGTTCAAGGTCGACTTTGAAAAAGCATATGAGTGTGTTAACTGGGATACTTGTCATTCATGTTGTCTTCTTTTGGTTTCGGTCCCAAATGGCGAGGGTGGATTATGGGATGTTTACGTTCGGCTAAAACCTCAGCCCTCATTAACCGAAGCCCGACACGTGAGTTCCCTATTAAATGCGGGTTACGACAGGGTGATCCATTAAGCCCTTTTTTATTTATTATGGTCATGGAAGGTTTACATCTTGCATTTAAACGAGCAATGGAGAGTCAGCTTATTCGTGGTATTAATGTAAGTCCCGACATTTGTCTTTCTCATTTCATGTATGCGTATGATGTTATTATTCTTGCTTACTAGAATAGACAACAACTGAGACGTATCATTCTTATTTTGGAAGTTTTCTATTTGGTTTCGGGGCTTAGAATAAACTTGGTTAAATCGCATGTTTTCGGCATCGGGGTTAGTAATGAGGAAGTCGATTCTTTTGCTAATGAGATCGGTTGTCAAGTAGGGACATTCCCATCAAGTTATTTAGGCGTTCATATTGGCGCCAATATGAAACTAGTATGCAATTGGGAGTCTTTAGTCGATAAATTTCGCTCTCGATTGTCTTCTTGAAAAGCTAGCTTGATATCATCGGGAGGAAGATTGATCCTCATCAAATCCATCATGGGTAGTATCGGCATATATCTCTTTTTCATGTTTAAGTGCCCGGAAACTATTTTAAAAAAGTTGGAAGCGATTCGTGCACGTTTCTTTTGGGGCGGAAATAATCAAACCAAAAAAATGGCGTGGACTAAATGGGACGTGGTGCTAGCTCCGCTTGATATCGGGGGTCTTAATACAGGTAGTCTGAAGGGTTTCAATCTTGCTTTAATTAATAAGTGGAGATGGAGATACCTTACGAATCCTAATAATTTATGGGTTTCGATTATTAAAGCAATTCATGGCAACATTTTCGAGCGTGTTCCTGGTAATAGCAGCAGCCCCTGGGTCGATATTGTTGCGACCTGTAACAAGTCGATCGAAACCAATCTATTGTCCAAAAATTTCATACACTTTGAAGTTGGTAATGGGACCAAGGTACGTTTTTGGCATGATTTATGGTATGGAAATACGATTTTTTTGCACGCTTTGATCGTCTTTTTCACCTTGATATCAATAAAAACGATTATATTGAGGACAAACTAATCAATGGTGAATGGGCTTGGACTTGGTCCCAGGAAGACATAGGTAGCCGAAACAAGTCAGCATTAGCTGACCTTAGCGATCTTTTGAAAGACGTTACCTTGTTCGATCGAGATGATAAATGGTCCTGCTCGTTAACGAATGTTGGAGTATATTCTGTTAGTTCGGTTAGAAACCATATCGATAGAAAGTTGTTACCCGCGACGAATATGTGTACCGATTGGTTTAAATTCCATCCTAGAAAGGTTAATATTTTTTTGTGGCGTTTTCGGTTAGATACTCTTCCTACTCGTTGGAATCTTTCCGTGAAAGGATTGACGTTGGTTCGATTATTTGTCCTATTTGTAGTAAAGGGAAAGATGAAAGTAGTCATATTTTGTGATGATCGCTCCAAATCCATATGGACGAACACGTCATTCATCGATTTCATTGCGAGGTATTTGACCTCTATATGATACGTTTTGTAAATATTGCATTCTTTTGAAAAGGCACACCATAAATGAATATTTAAATCAAAGGTTTTCGACATATGATAATTTCTACATATAGACAATCACCGTAAATAATAGTTTACAATAGTAATTCCGTTGACAATGTAGTCAAAATAAGATACATGGTGATGATTTGGTGAATGCAACGTTTCCTTGATAAATATGCCATGTAAGACTCCATGCTCATAGCTTGTCTAACATATAAGCAAACAGCGGAAGACTTCTAGGGAACCTGAGAATAAACATGCTAACAAGTGTCAACACAAAGGTTGGTGAGTTCATAGTTTTAGTGTTTCGAATAATCTGTATATAAAGGTGGATCACAAGATTTCAGTTGTTTCATACAGAAACGTTTATCAAGTTTGTCAATAGATTTTACGTAACAGAGCACCCTGGTAACTAAGCTTTAACGTTATAATGATAAATACCCCATTCGTTTTAATACACGCAAACCAACGTGTCCTAAACTCAAATAGCACACATCCGTTAAAAGGCTAGCGCTCTAGCTCGGACGGGGATGTCAAGCCCTATGGATCCATATACTGTTATTCGCGCCCACCAGTCCATATCCTATGTACTGGCAGCTACTAGTTACCAAAGTTAAGGGATTTTCGGTTCAAACTCAGTGTAGAATTAAGTATGTACTTGTATCCATTGCGTTTAAAATAAATTGCATGTATTCTCAGTCCAAAAAATTTATATTGCAAAAGCAATTAAAAAGGGAGCAATGATACTCACCTTAGCTGCATATAAAGTTGTTCACCAAAATGTGACCGAAACTCGGATTACCAATTAATCATAGATCTCAACCTAGAGAACATATGTTGGTCAATAAATGTTTATCAAGCTAGGTCTGGTCATAGTGTATCATAATCCTAATGCTCGAGATTGACATACAAAAGTTATCAAAAGTCATTTCAAAAAGTCAATTTTGACAAAAGTTCAACAAAACGAGATGTACCTTATATAAGGATTCATTTACTCGGTTGGTAATATTAAAAAAATCCATTTTATCAATCTCGTAAACAAGTTGTTTAAATCTTAATTGCAGATTCAAAAGCAATTTTAATTAACGTCAATCATAATTCAGTTGATCATATCTTTTAATCCGTTCATCGAAACTATTCGGTGTCTAAATGAAAAGTTATTGATTTTTCGCCAGTTTTCCAAAAACATGTATATCATATACCTTTTACCAGTAATATATGTATTTAATTCATGATTCATCATAAACTGTTTAACGACGAAATTTAGCATACAAGCTTGTATAAATATATATACTCGAGCACTAGACATGGATACACTATTAGTATATAAAAGATAAAATATAAATGCTTACGTATCAATATTGTGATTCAATATTTCAGATAAGTACGTAGACGTAACGGAGATGATAAACACTAGTTTGACTCATGAGCAAAACCCTCGAACAATACCCATATTTTCCTTAGCTCTATCCCGCTTGAAAACCCATTTTGAAAGTGACACGCTCATGACTTCGTCGTAGTATTTTATGTATAATACTACTAATAAAAA
This sequence comes from Rutidosis leptorrhynchoides, assembly GCF_046630445.1. Classification (NCBI taxonomy): domain Eukaryota; kingdom Viridiplantae; phylum Streptophyta; class Magnoliopsida; order Asterales; family Asteraceae; genus Rutidosis; species Rutidosis leptorrhynchoides. Next base: position 269,614,222 of record NC_092342.1, on the reverse strand, counting down.
TAATAAAATTAATAATAATAATATTAATCTTAATAATTATAATTATAATTATAATAATAATAATAATAATAATAATAATAATTGAAAGGACCCGTTCATATACATTATAAACGATTCACAATAGTTGATTTCATCGCGAGGTATTTGACCTCTATGTGATACATTTTACAAACATTGCATTCGTTTTTAAAAGACAAACTTTCTTTACAACGAAAGTTGATGGCATGCACACCATTTCATAATACATCCAACTATAATTGGCTTAATAATAATATTGATGAACTCAATGACTCGAATGCAACGTCTTTCAAAATATGCCATGAATGACTCCAAGTAATATCCTTAAAATGAGCTAATGCACAGCGGAAGATTTCTTTAATACCTGAGAATAAACATGCTTTAAAGTGTCAACCAAAAGGTTGGTGAGTTCATAGGTTTATCATAACAATCATTTCAATATATTAATAGACCACAAGATTTCCGTTTATAAATATATGTACACTCGCAAGTGTATAAAAGTTTTCTATAAGTTGTAGGCACCCGGTAACAAGCCTTAACATTCATGTTTTACCCTCTGAAGTACACCAGATCAGGTGTGTTTAAAATAACCTCGAAGTACTAAAGCATCCCATAGTTAGGATGGGGTTTGCCAGGCCCAATAGATCTATCTTTAGGATTCGCGCCTACCGTACATAGACAAGTAGTTTAATGTTACCAAGCTAAGGGTATATTTTTTGTTTAAACCCACGTAGAATTAGTTTTAGTACTTGTGCCTATTTCGTAAAATATTTATAAAAAACAGCGCATGTATTCTCAGTCCCAAAAATATATATAAAAGGGAGCAAATGAAACTCACCATACTGTATTTCGTAGTAAAAATACATATAACATCATTTAACAAGTGCAAGGTTGGCCTCGGATTCACGAACATATCAATATTGAGATTCAATATTGCAGGAAAGTACGTAGACGCAACGGAGATGATAAATACTAGATTGACCTCACGAGCATACCCATGAACCATACCCATCAACTCCATAGCTATAACCCATAATTTCCTTAGCTTCGACTCATTCAAAAAAACTATTTTGAAATCACTCGGACAGCACTCCGTCGTAATATTTTATGTATACTAATAATATCTTGAAATAATACAGAGCAAATATATATATATATATATATATATATATATATATATATATATATATATATATATATATATATATATATATATATATATATATATATATATATATATATAAATCGATTGAGAGAGTTTAGAGAAATATATTTTCAAGTTTCTATGAAATAATGAAACCTATTGAATTCTATTTATAATAGATTTTTGAATTATTAAAGTGAATTATTAAAGTATGAATTATTAAAGTGAATTATTAAAGTATGAATAATTAAAGTGAATTATTAAAGTATGAATTATTAAAGTGAATTATTAAAGTATGAATTATTAAAGTGAATTATTAAAGTTAAAGTAAAGTAAAAGTAAAGTAAAGGTAAAGTTAAAGTATAGTAAAAGTATAAAAACTATGTATGTATAATACGCGTATAAATATATATAATATTAATTTAAATCGTTATATATATTTAATGAAATAAAATATAAATATCGTTATATTTATTATACTGGTTAAGTAATGAGTTGTCAAAAGTGATTCTAAATATTTATAAAAGTTATATACGTTTTAATAATAAAGTTCTTTTTAAACTGAAAACGTCTTTGTACGTTTGAAAATAGATTAATAGAATATTATGGAAATCAATTCTCCACTAACTTTTGTCTAACTTTCGTAAATGACACTTTTTGTTTTTATTTATAAATAGCTTTACAAATTATTCTGAATATCGTTAAGAGGAATAGATTTTCTCAAATCATAGTGGACCTCTCAACAGAGACTTGTAATCATAATTCAATGTTTCTGATAATTCAATCATTTAATATATTTTTTTTAATTTCGTCGAAAATCATATTGAAACAAATACGTTCGTGTAAAGTATTATACGTTTAATACTTTATTAATATTCTCAAGTTATAATATATATATACATATACATATCTATTTATATATAACGGTTCGTGAATCGTCGAAATTTGGTCGAGGTTATAATGAATGTATGAACACAGTTTAAAATTCTTAAGATTTAACTTAACAAACTTTGCTTATCGTGTCGGAATAATATAAAGATTAAAGTTTAAGTCTGGTCGGAAATTTCCGGGTCGTCACAGTACCTACCCGTTAAAGAAATTTCGTCCCCGAAATTTGATAGAGGTCGTCATGACTAACAATGAGAATGTTATTATAATGATTATAGAGTTTTATCATGTTCAAGAAGAATGGATAAAATAATTCGATTACTCGAAGCGTGTGAGTGAATTTATCGTAAATGAATGAAATAAAATAATAGTGATTCGTCGTATCTTTTGACGTCATCACGATTGATCTTCGAAAAGAAAATCTTTGTAATCTATATTGGATTTGATTATTCGGCGATTAAGGAAATTATGATCCTCTTCGAATTAATGCGATAATCGATTTTGATTTCTCTGTCGGATATTTCATTATAAATCCACCTCATTTGTTTTCTTACAACTCACACCTTCTCAACTCATATTTTAAAGTATTTGTCAATATGCTTCATCCAGTGCTGATTCTTGATATACTCCTCACTTTCATATCTGTCGCTCTTCTTTTTCATCTGCCTCCGGAAGAATCTATTTACTTCTACTATACTCTTGGTTTTATAGTGTTTTTAGTTCTCCCGTGTCTTTATATTGCTATATGCATTGATATATACGGTTTGTGATTTCTGGGTTGTTGTTGGGTTTTATATCTTCCCTTATATTTCAAAGTCCTTGCTTCTTCTATAATCATTGTCATCCACAGTTAATGCTCTCTTCTATTTGCTATGATTTATACTCCCATTTCTAGTTCGGAGCTTTGTCCTTTTGTTTCTTTTTCTTGCGATTAAGCATCGCTTGTAATGGTCCAGAATTCGCAGATATAAATTTCAGAATGAACATTGTTAATGTTCTAGGAAGGAAATTGTAATGGCACGATCTTGACTTGTCAAATTACCAGAATACCTCGGTAATGGTGTATCCTATCATATACACACATAAAAGGCATAATAGTTGCATAAAAATAGCATCAGGAAGGCTGGAAACAACAGTTTTGTGGAGATTGTCCGTCCAGCGTTCTCCGCTGTACAGGCTGCTCCGTCATGCGTAAGCCCTGAAGGCCGCCTAGCGCATAAGCCCTGGGCGGAGAGCGCCGCATTTAGCATAAATTTCGGAGCACATGTAACAGAATGTATCATCATTCGACACGTGTCCCCAAACAAATCTGGTAGATCTGACACTATAAATAGACCCCTTGGGTCGTCATTTTACACAAGTTCAGACATTCTGACAACTTTGAGAGCTGAGACTTCACTTCTCACTTTCTCTCTCTACTTTCTCTCACTAGAAGTCATCCGGCTAGCACTTATACGCTCTGCGGACGACAGATTGATATTTAGAGATTAAAGAGAATACAAGAGTCGTGTAACATAGCACATGATGACGTTATGATATGTGAATCATCATGTTCCATTTAGAAACTTAGCATGAATTACTGTAATATAATCACGTTGATCAAGTGTCATTATATTATACTAACTCATGCTTCAGCTCCCAACACTTCTTCAAGAATATTCCTATTTTAAACTCGAATGTTTCAGAATTTAGAAACTAAAATAGTTTCTTTTATGATATAATACAGATAGCGCGAAGAGGTAAATGATTTCAGATAAGAATAATTATAAAAATATCTTCAGAAGTATGGATGATATTTATAATGAAAGATACAATGATATCTCAGAATGTCTAATATCAGAGGATGATGAAGGATATTGTTCATCAAGGGTTTAGAGTCAGGAGCAAGGTATTCGTTAATGACTTCAGCAAGTACTGAATCATTTGGATTCTTTGAAGGCAGGTTCAGCCTTTGTGATTTGTCCATAGCCTCCTTCATACTTTGCTTAATCCGTTTTCCAGTTCCAAACTCAATCCGTTTTCCAGTTCCAAAGCTTCTCTTTTTATGAGCTTTGCCAATATACTATCCTTTATCATCCAACTTTTTACTGTTAAGATCGTTTACAGTTTTTGCTGCTTCATCAGCATTTTTCAAAATTTCGAGAACTGGTTCGCAGTTTAGGGTGTTTTTCAGAAATTTCTCATTTAAAGAATGTAAGTCTTGGAGGTAGACGTTGTGTGTATATGTAATTATTGATGTAGACATGCTGCGAGGTTTCAAAAATACTGATTGCCGATTCTCAATAATTGGTATGACAATTCTTGTTATAAGGTACGAATGTGTATATGATAGGGTTTCGATAATTATAATGATTTTTTTTTTTGGAAAGTCAAAGATCAGTGAAGTTGTTGGTAAGTTTATTGCTAATGTGGTGAATATAAACGATTCCCCAGTAACGTTGGCGAAAGGGCAACGTATCTATCAAGGTTATAATAAGACTGTTTTGATTGAGAAGTCGAAGTTGACTTGCTGGAGCTGTGACAAAACTGTCTATTTTGAAACGGAATTGAAAAGTTATTTTAGCTAGTAAATGCCAAAGGGTCTAACACGGATACGTGTCGAACTATGACTTGAGTTTTGAGAGTTTTTTAGGTGTATAACTGTGGGTAACATGTGGTTGGATCATCATCTCGATTGTTCCTTAGTTGAAGTGTCTTCAGGAATTTCGAAGGGTTTGAGCACATATTGTAATCGTTAATACATATGATGTTCTAACACAGTTTTGAAGTCAAAGTATAGCTTTGAAAGATATAGGAATCTAAGAGTGATGATACAGGTTATATTTTGAATTGAATTATGCGATTTCAAAATCAGAATATGTAATTGAATTTGAATGAGTATGATTGTTTTGATTTATATGAAAGAATGGATATTGTTGTGAAAGTAGGGAGTATAGTTGATGATTGCTGAATCAGTTTCGAAAAATGTAATATATTAATTGTGAATTTATATATCTCTCGGGTATTACCTACCCGTTAAAAAATTTTCACAATTAATATTTTGTACAAAAGAAGTTTATTACAGTCTTTATGAAAATATATGTGTATATTTTCTTTAGATGTAATATAGATTTAATGAGTTAATATTAAATTAAACTCATTTATTTTATGGTTGGAACTAGAATTGAGTAATCCCTAAAACTTTATAAATTGCATAAGTATTTCTTCAATAATATTGAAATTATGAATCATTACTTTGTTATTTGTTGGTTTTCGTGAAATTCTTGTGAACTTCGCAAGGTACGAATGATGTTATTTGAAAAGTTTCGAGTACATCGATGATGAAAAATCAAACATATATTCGAATAATACACTTGATTTATTATGAATTGGATTTTTATTGAATTGAGACAGAGATTGTAATTAACGATGGTTAAGTTGCGGATGAAGGACGCATATCATTGCATATTTGTAATATGAATTAACTGAGTAGTTAAGATTCACACATAATAGCTTAGTACCGGAAGATTTATTATGGTTTAAAAATTTATACATATAAAATATACATTTAAATCTTTTGATTGGAAATGAGTTAATACTTCATAACTAGTTGATACAATATATTTGTTGTTGATTCGTAATGATGTCCACAATGATTCTTGAACTGACAGAGTTTGTGATGTTACAGGTGCTGTTGATTCTGACGATACTGACGGCACTGACTGTGTTGATGATGCTACGGTCCTGTTGATGCTGTTGGTAAAACAATTCTAGCTTGTAAATCGTACACCATTTTTGATCAAAGTTTCTACTCTACCATCTCCGTTCACTCATCCGATTTACGGTCAGAATTAAATAATCTCTAAGATTTTGGAGATTACATAACTGCCGCAGAGATATCTCTTCAATGAAGTTTATGAATTAATACTTCATCGTTTGTTGTTGTTGATATTCCTAGATATTTACAGGGCATATGACGCTGATGTTTGAGATACAGATTGTGATGTTGCGGTGTGGGATGTGGATGTTGTTGTTGGTGGTGGTGATGGTACTGTTGGTGTTGCTGATGGTGGTACTGTTTATGCTGCTGATGCTGCTGCTGGTGTTTGTAACCTTTGCACCATATTCTCCAAAGCCACTACCCGAGCGCGAAGCTCGTTGACTTCTTCTATTACACCTGGGTGATTGTCGGTTCGGACGAGTGGATAAATAAAATCTAGAATTTGGTGTAGTATGTAATCGTGACGAGATACTCTAGAAATAAGAGAGAAAATGGTGTTTCGGATAGGTTCGCCGGTAAGTGCTTCAGGTTCTTCGCCAAGAGGGCAATGTGGTGGATGGAAGGGATCACCTTCTTCTTGTCTCCAATGATTAAGGAGGCTATAAACACATCCCCAATTCATCCAGAATCGATGATGACTAATTGGTTGATCCATTCCGATCACACTGCTTTCAGAACTTGAGTGGGATTCCATTTTGGAATCCGAGGGACTTGAACTAATGACGAATTCCATTTCGTACGATTGAATAAAGAATTTTTCGATATGAAATGATTTTCCGGCTATCGGGTGGTGTTCTAATTATATAGAGCAAAAGGTTTCTAGATTACGGAGGAATTTACGGAATATGTCAGGCAAAGTTTACAGTAACAGATACGCTAAGATATGAATTTTGTCTATACACTATTCATGCAATCAATGCAATAAGATGTGTCTAGACTAAGAATGATAAGCAGGTAATTTCCGACAAAAATGATGAGCAAAACTTTTGACATGCAGACACGGTCGAAGTCCAGACTCACTAATGCATCCTAACGACTATCAGTTAGACACACTAATGCAGACCTGGTTCACTAAGACCATCGCTCTGATATCAACTGAAAGGACCCGTTCATATACATTATAAACGATTCACAATAGTTGATTTCATCGCGAGGTATTTGACCTCTATGTGATACATTTTACAAACATTGCATTCGTTTTTAAAAGACAAACTTTCTTTACAACGAAAGTTGACGGCATGCACACCATTTCATAATACATCCAACTATAATTGGCTTAATAATAATCTTGATGAACTCAATGACTCGAATGCAACGTCTTTCAAAATATACCATGAATGACTCCAAGTAATATCCTTAAAATGAGCTAATGCACAGCGGAAGATTTCTTTAATACCTGAGAATAAACATGCTTTAAAGTGTCAACCAAAAGGTTGGTGAGTTCATAGGTTTATCATAACAATCATTTCAATATATTAATAGACCACAAGATTTCCGTTTATAAATATTTGTACACTCACAAGTGTATAAAAGTATTCTATATGTTGTAGGCACCCGGTAACAAGCCTTAACGTTCATGTTTTACCCTCTGAAGTACACCAGATCAGGTGTGTTTAAAATAACCTCGAAGTACTAAAGCATCCCATAGTCAGGATGGGGTTTGTCAGGCCCAATAGATCTATCTTTAGGATTCGCTCCTACCGTACATAGACAAGTAGTTTAATGTTACCAAGCTAAGGGTATATTTTTTGTTTAAACCCACATAGAATTAGTTTTAGTACTTGTGCCTATTTCGTAAAATATTTATAAAAAACAGCGCATGTATTCTCAGTCCCAAAAATATATATAAAAGGGAGCAAATGAAACTCACCATACTGTATTTCGTAGTAAAAATACATATAACATCATTTAACAAGTGCAAGGTTGGCCTCGGATTCACGAACATATCAATATTGAGATTCAATATTGCAGGAAAGTACGTAGACGCAACGGAGATGATAAATACTAGATTGACCTCACGAGCATACCCATGAACCATACCCATCACCTCCATAGCTATAACCCATAATTTCCTTAGCTTCGACTCATTCAAAAAAACTATTTTGAAATCACTCGGACAGCACTCCGTCGTAATATTTTATGTATACTAATAATATCTTGAAATAATACAGAGCAAAATATATATATATATATATATATATATATATATATATATATATATATATATATATATATATATATATATATATATATATATATATAAATCGATTGAGAGAGTTTAGAGAAATATATTTTCAAGTTTCTATGAAATAATGAAACCTATTGAATTCTATTTATAATAGATTTTTGAATTATTAAAGTGAATTATTAAAGTATGAATTATTAAAGTGAATTATTAAAGTATGAATAATTAAAGTGAATTATTAAAGTATGAATTATTAAAGTGAATTATTAAAGTATGAATTATTAAAGTGAATTATTAAAGTTAAAGTAAAGTAAAAGTAAAGTAAAGGTAAAGTTAAAGTATAGTAAAAGTATAAAAACTATGTATGTATAATACGCGTATAAATATATATAATATTAATTTAAATCGTTATATATATTTAATGAAATAAAATATAAATATCGTTATATTTATTATACTGGTTAAGTAATGAGTTGTCAAAAGTGATTCTAGATATTTATAAAAATTATATACGTTTTAATAATAAAGTTCTTTTTAAACTGAAAACGTCTTTGTACGTTTGAAAATAGATTAATAGAATATTATGGAAATCAATTTTCCACTAACTTTTGTCTAACTTTCGTAAATGACACTTTTTGTTTTTATTTATAAATAGCTTTACAAATTATTCTGAATATCGTTAAGAGGAATAGATTTTCTCAAATCATAGTGGACCTCTCAACAGAGACTTGTAATCATAATTCAATGTTTTTGATAATTCAATCATTTAATATATATTTTTTTAATTTCGTCAAAAATCATATTGAAACAAATACGGTCGTGTAAAGTATTATACGTTTAATACTTTATTAATATACTCAAGTTATAATATATATATATATATACATATACATATCTATTTATATATAACGGTTCGTAAATCGTCAAAATTTGTTCGAGGTTATAATGAATGTATGAACACAGTTTAAAATTCTTGAGATTTAACTTAACAAACTTTGCTTATCGTGTCGGAATAATATAAAGATTAAAGTTTAAATTTGGTCAGAAATTTCCGGGTCGTCACAATAATAATAATAATAATAATAATAATAATAATAATAATATAAATAATAATTATAAACGGAGTATAGATAAATATATGTGTGTGATTGATATGAAATCGTTTGAATTTATAGAACCTTTTCTGAAAAAGTACCCCATGCGATCGCATGGGATTTGTGCTTCAAGGCCATGCGATCGCATGGCCCTCTGATCCAGCTCACAAACTTTTGTTTTCTTGTTTGTCGACATATTTATTTATTAATATATAATATATATAATTTATATTAATTAATTATATATTATATTATATTCTCATGCATAGTTGACTTCTAATTTTCGTTCCGATGACTCGTACATTGTCACTCGACTTATGTCCCGGTTCCAGTTTCTCGAACGCATTTTCGTACGCTTAGAAAACTCGCAATTTACGTTTTATGACTCGTACCTTTGTCAAAATATAGTTTTAAATTATCAATAAACTATATCATTCAAAGTGTATCTTAAACTTTCGAGTGTTTTGGTCATTTACTTCTATAAATCATTGTCTCGCTATTTGTTACTATATATATAGTAACAAATCATTTTATGACCAAGTTAATATGTATTTTCAACATTCATAAACACGTTTTAAATATATGTCGCAAGTTATTCATATAATTAATATTCCAACTTATCATATATATTCAAATAAATATTTAAACCAATAAGTTTAATGTACGGTATCAAACAATTAATACATTGTTACGTTTTCAAGTTATAGTATATATATATATATGTATCTATATACATATAATTGTTCGCGAATCGTCAAGAACAATCGAAAGGTATTTTAATATATGAAAGTAGTTCAAAAATTTTGAGATTTAATTTTACAGACTTTGCTTATCGTGTCGGAAACGTTAAATCATTTAAAGATAAAGTTTAAATTTGGTCAAAAATTTCCGGGTTGTCACAGTACCTACCCGTTAAAGAAATTTCGTCCCGAAATTTGAGTGAGGTCGTCATGGCTAACAATAAAAATGTTTTCATGACGAATATGAGTTGGTAAATAGAATTTTATCACCGTTGAATAATATGGATAAAACAATCTGATTATTCGAAGCGTATGAGAGAAGTTATCGTAAAATAGTGAATTGAAGGAATAGAGATTCGCCTTAACTGTTGACGTAGTAACGATTGATTTTCGGAATTTAAGGAATAGAAAATCTTCATAATTTAAATAAGATTTGATTCTTCAGAATTTAAGGAAATTAGGATTTCCTTTGATTAAATGCGTAATCTGCCTCGATTGCTATGTCTGATATTTTGCTATAAATTGACCTCTTCCATTTCATTTATTTTCACCACTCCTATAATCTTCTTTCTTATTTCATACTTCTTAATAGATTGTGAAAATGCTTAATCCAGTTCTAATTCTTGATATTTTCTTGGCTATCGTATCCTTCATTCTTCTTTTTCATCTAACACCAGAGGAGATTATTTTCTTCTACTATTACCTTGGGGTTATAGTGTTTTTCATTCTCCCGTGTCTTTATATTGCTATACGCATCGATATACACGGTTTGTAATTTCGGGATTGTTTTTGGGCTTTATATTTTCCATTATATTTCGGAGCTTCATGATTTCGTTTTCTCTTCCCGACTTTAAGTCAAGCGAATAATAGTCCAAAATTCGTAGGTGTGGATTTTGAAATGAACATAGTTAATGTTCTAAGAAAGAAACGGTAATGGCACAATCTGACTTGTCAAATTACCAGAATATCCGAAAAAGACCGAATCATCAAGAAAAATATTTTCTTGATATGTTTAGAGGTTAAATAGAATGAAAGAGTTATGTAACATGGTTCATGATGAGGGTATGATCTGTGAACCTTTATCACGTTCCATTAGAAACTCAGCATGACTTACTGTAATATAATCACGTTCAAGTGTCATTATATTATACAAATTCATGCTTCAGTTCCCAACATTACTTCAAAACATCTATTTTTTGAATTTTTCAGATTTTAGAAACTAAAATAGTTTCTTTTATGATGTAACAAAGATAGCGTGAAGAGATAAATGATTTCAGATAAGAATAGTTATGAAAATATCTTCAGAAATATGGAGGATATTTATAATGGAAGATACGATGATATCTTAGAATTTCTAATATCAGAGGATGATGCGGAAAATCTTTCTGTGAAGGTTTAGAATAAGAAGTAAGGTTCTTACTAATGGTTTCAGCAGACACTGAATCATTTGGATTCTTTGAAGGTAGATTTCGTCTTTGTGATTTGTTCACAGCCTCCTTCATGGTCTGCTCAATCCGTTTTCCAGTTCCAAACCTTCTCTTTTTCTCAGCTTTACCACCATACTATTCTTTATCATCAAACTTTTGATTGTTAAGGTCGTTTACAGTTTTTGCTGCTTCATCAACATTTTTCGAAAATTCGGAGAACTAGTTTCGTAGTTTGGGGTGTTTTTCGGAAACTTCACATTCGAAGTATGTAAGTCCAGGAGGTAGACGTTATATGTACACATATAATTGTTGGCATAGACGTGCTACAAGATTTCAAAATATTGATTGCTAATTCCCGATAGTTGGTATGTCAATTGCCGTTACAAGATGTGGATGAGTACATGATACGGTTTCAATGAGTATAAGGATTTTTTGGAAGGTCAAAGATCAATGAAGTTGTTGGTAAATTTACTGCTAATGTGGTGGAACATGAAAGGTTCCCCAGTAACAAAAATGTATATATCAAGGTTATAATAAGGCTAATCTGAAAAGTCGAATTTGACTGGTTGGAAGTGTGGTAAAACTGGATACTTTGAACAGGGATTGCAAGATTATTTTCGGTAATAACAATGCTAAAGGATCTTTCACAGTTTTAAAGTTAAAGTATAGCTTTGAAAGATGTAGAGATCTAAGAATGATGTCACTGGTTCAGAGTTATGGCTTGGATTCTGATACGTCGATATCAGAATATGTGATTAAATTTGTATGAAATGATTGTGTATCATTGTGAAGATAGTGAGTATAGTTAATGATTTTTGAATCAAAATTGAAGAATGTACAATATAACATATTAATTGTGAACTTATATATTTCCCGAGTATTACCTACCCGTTAAAGATTTCACAATTAATACTTTGTACAAAATAATTTTTTTTTATTACCGTCTTTATGAAAATATATGTATGTATATTTTCTTCAGATGTAATACAGATTTGATGAGTTAATATCATATTAAGCTCATTTGATTTTTGAATTGAATGAATAATCTCTAAAACATTAAGGATTACATAATCTTCGCGGAGTATTTCACTAATGAAATCAATACTTCATTATTTATTCTTATTCCTCGGTGAAGGATGTTAATGCTCGTGGAATTCTTATGAACATCATAAGATATAAATGATGTTTTCTAGAAAGTTTCGAGTACATCGAAGATAAAAGTGTAAAATCAAACATGTAATTGATTAATACACTAAGTTCATTATGAAATGGAATTCATTAAGTTGAAACGTATATTTGTAGTTAACGATGGTTAAGTTGTTAACGAAGGATGTACATCATAGCATATTAGTAATATGAATTAATCGAGTAGTATCTACCCCTTAAAATTCACACGTAATAGCTTAGTACGAAAAGATTCATGATGGTTTTAAAATTTATATATATAAGATATACATATAAATTCTTTAGATGAATTGAGTTATTACTTCATAACTCATTGATACAATATACTCGTTGTTGACTCGTAATGATGTCCACGGTGCTTTCTTGAACTGATGTGATGACCCGGAAATTTCTGACCAAATTTAAAGTTAATCTTTGTATGATTAACATTTCCGACACGATAAGCAAAGTCTGTAAACTGAATCTCAAAATTTTTGAACTACTTTCATATATTCAAATACCTTTCGGTTGTTCTTGACAATTCGCGAACAATTATATATATATATATATATATATATATATATATATATATATATATATATATATATATATATATATATATATATATATATATATATATATATATACTATAACTTGAAAACGTAACAATGTATTAATTGTTTAATACCGTACATTAAACTTATTGGTTTAAATATTTATTTGAATATATATGATAAGTTGGAATATTAATTGTATGAATAACTTGCGACGTATATTTTAAAACGTGTTTAAAAATATTGAGAATTGATATTAACTTGGTTATGAAACGTTTGATAAATACTATTATATTAATAAATAACGAGACAATGATTTATAGAAGTAAATGACCAAAACACTCGAAAGATTAAGATATACTTTGAGTGATATAGTTTATGGATAATTTAAGGCTATATTTTGACAAAGGTACGTGTCACGAAACGTAAAATGCAAGTTTTCTAAGTGTACGAAAATGCATTTGAGAAACCGAAACCGGGACATAATTTGAGTAACAACGTACGAGTCATCGGAACGAAAATTACAGGTCAACTATGCACATGAATTTAATATAATATATAATTAATTATATAAATTAAATATATTATATATATTTAAATAATATGTCGACAAACAAGAAAACAAAAGTTTGTGAGCTGGATCAGAGGGCCATGCGATCGCATGGCCTTGAAGCACAAATCCCATGCGATCGCATGGGGTGCTTTTTCAGAAAAAGTTCTATAAATTGCACGATTCTGGTTCAGTTTTCTCACACTTTATATTACTCCGTATTACTTATGTTATTTATTTAATTTATTATTTATAATTATTGTAATTATAATAATAATAATAATAATAATTATTATTATTAATATTAAGATTATTATTATTAATCTTATTATTAATAGTATTAGTATTATTATTTTTACGATACAAAAATAATAATATATATATAATATCACGACGGAGGGATGTCCAAATGATTTCGAAACGGGTTTTCGAGCAAGCTAGAGCTAAGGAAATTATGGGTTATTGTCAAAGAGGTTATGGGTAATATTCGGGGGTATATTTGTGAATCAAACCTAGTGTTTATCATCTCTGTTGCGTCTACGTAATTTCCTACAATATTAAATCTCAATATTGGTACGTAAGTACTCATATTTTATCTTTTATATATTAATTGTGTATCCATATCTAGTGCTCAAGTATATATATTTATACATGCTTGTATGCTAAATTTCGTCGCTAAACAGTTTATAATGATTCACGAATTAAATACATATATTACTGGTAAAAGGTATATGATATACATGTTTTTGGAAAGGTGGCGAAAAATCAATAACTTTTCATTTAGATATCGAATAGTTTCGATGAACGGATTAAAAGATACGATCAACTGAATTATGATTGACGTTAATTGGAATTACTTTTGAATCTGCAATTAATATTTAAAACAACTTGTTTGCAAGATTGATAAATTGGATTTTTGAATATTACCAACCGAGTAAATGAATCCTTATTTAAGGTATGTCTCGTTTTGTTGAACTATTGTCAAAATTGACTTTTTGAAACGACTTTGGATAACTTTTGTATGTCGATCTCGAGCATTAGGATTGTGATACACTATGACCTGACCTAGCTTGATAAACATTTTTTGACCAACATATGTTCTCTAGGTTGAGATCTACGGTTATTTGGTAATCCGAGTTTCATTTTGGTGAATGACCTTATGTGCTGCTAAGGTGAGTTTCATTTGCTCCCTTTTTAAATACTTTAAATATTTTTGGGCTGAGAATACATGCAATTTATTTTAAACGCAATGGATACAAGTACATACTAAATTCTACACCGAGTTTGAACCGAAAATCCCTTAGCTTTGGTAACTAGTAACTGCCGGTTATAAGAACTGGTGGGCGCGAGTAGTTATATATGGATCCATAGGGCTTGACATCCCCGTCTGTTCCAGGTATAGAAACCCTAGCCTGAACTATAAAACAGACGTATGCTATTTGAGTTTAGTACACGTTGGTTTGCATGTATTGTACATGTTGGTTGCATGTATGTTAAAACAGGGGTACTTATTATAACGTTAAAGTTTAGTTACCAGGGTGCTCAATCTTGTAGAATATTTTGATAAACGTTTCTGGATGAAACAACTGAAATCTTGTGATCCATCTTTATGTACAGATTATGCAAAACATTAAAACTATGAACTCACCAACCTTTGTGTTGACACTTGTTAGTATGTTTATTCTCAGGTTCCCTAGGAGTCTTCCGCTGTTTGCTTATATGTTAGACAAGCTATGTGCATGGAGTCTTACATGACATGTTTATCAAGGAAACGTTGCATTCACCAAATCATCACCGTGTATCTTATTTTGACTGCATTGTCAATGGAAGTACTATTGTAAACTATTATTTACGGTGATTGTCTATATGTAGAAATCATCAAATGTCGAAAACCTTTGATTTAAATATTCATTTATGGTGTGCCTTTTCAAAAGAATGCAATGTTTACAAAACATATCATATAGAGGTCAAATACCTCTCAATGAAATCGATGAATGACGTGTTCGTCCATATGGATTTGGAGCGATCGTCACAGTTGGTATCAGAGCGTTGGTCCTAGCGAACCAGGTCTTGCATGAATGTGTCTAACTGATAGTTGTTAAGATGCATTAGTAAGTCTAGACTTCGACCGTGTCTGCATGTTAAAAGTTTTGCTTATCATTTCTTGTCGAAAATTACATGCTTATCATTCTTAAGTCTAGACACATTTTACTTCATTGATTGCATAAATAGTGTATAGACAAAAATTCATATCTTAGCGTATCTGTTACTGTAAACTTTTCCTGACATCTTCCGAAAATTTCTCCGTGATTTATGGAATTTGGTATTATAAATACATATGTAAATTATGTATTGAAGAATACCAAACTAAATTCTATAATCTATTTCATATCAAAAATCATCTATCTAATTATACAAGATGGATCCCGTATCTAGTTCAAATTCCTTAAATTCCGACAGCTATTCCGATATGGATATTCTCCTGAACTCTGAAGAAAGTGTAACTGGAATGGATCAACCAATTAGCCATCATCTATTCTGGATGAATTGGGGATGAGTTCGTAGCCTACTTAATTATTGGAGACAAGAAGAAGGCGATCCCTTCCATCCACCACATTGCCCTCTTGGCGAAGAACCTGAAGCACTTACCGGCGAACCTGTTCGTAATACCATTTTCTCTCTCATCTCCAGAATATCTCGTCATGATCATATACTCTCTCAAATTCTGGATCTTATTCATCCGCTCGTCCGAACCGCCAATCATCCCGGTGTAGTAGAAGAAGTCAACGAGCTTCGCGCTCGGGTAGTGGCTTTGGAGAATATGGTGCAAAGGTTACAAGCACCAGCAGCATCACCGACATCAACAGTACCACTGACAACAACACCAACAGTACCATTACCACCACCAACAACATCCGCATCGCAAACCTTAACTTCACAATCTGTTCCACGAGCATCAACGTCATACGCACCGTAGTTACCAAGAAATACCAGCAACAATAACCGATGAAGTATTAACTCATTTCCCCTGAAGAAATTTTATGTATATTTAATATATATGAATTTTGAAATCAAAATAAATCTTTTCGTACCAAGTTATTACGTGTGAATCTTAACTGGTAGTACTACTCGGTTAATTCATATTACTAATATGCTATGATGTACATACTTCGTTAATGACTTAACCATCGTTAACTACAATCTCTGTTTCCAACTCAATGAATTCCATTTCATAATAAACTAAGTATATTATTCAATTATATGGTTGATTTTATACTTTCATTTTCGATGTATTCGAAACTTTCTAGAAAACATCATTCGTACCTTGCGAAGTTAGCAAGAGTTCCATGAGCACCAACATGATTCACTGAGAAAATATCAATAAAACTGAGTATTGATTACATTAGTGAAATACTCCGTAAAGATTATTAAATCTTTAATGTTTTATTCATTTCTAATTCAAGTCAAAAATCAAATGAGCTTAATATGATATTAACTCATCAAATCTGTATTACATCTGAAGAAAATATACATACATATATTTTCATAAAGACGGTAATAAAAATTCTTTTGTACAAAATATTACTTGTGAAATCTTTAACGGGTAGGTAATTCCCGGGAAATATTTAAGTTCACAATTAATATGTTACACTGTACATTTTTCAACTTTGATTCAAAAATTATTAACTATGCTCACAGCGATATACAATCGTTTCCATACAAATTCAATTACATATTCTGATATTGACGGATCAGAATCCAAGTCAAGATTTAACGGGTGACATCATTCTTAGATCTCTACATCTTTCAAAGCTATACTTTGACTTCAAAAATGTGAAAGATCCTTTAGCATTGTTATTACTGAAAATAACCTTGCAATTCCTTTCCAAAAGTATCCAGTATTATCAACCGTTCAACCAGTCAATGACGACCTTTCAGACTTGTAACTTTGGCATATACGTTTTTGTTACTGGGGAACCTTTCATGTTCCACCACATTAGCAGTAAATTTACCAACAACTTCATTGATCTTTGACCTTCCGAAAAATCCTTATACTCATTGAAACCGTATCATGTACTCATCCACATCTTGTAACGGCAATTGCCATACCAACTATCAGGAATTAGCAATCAGTATTTTGAAATCTTGTAGCACGTCTACGCCAACAGTTATATGTGTACATATAACGTCTACCTCTTGGACTTACATACTTCGAATGTGAAGTTTCCGAAAAACACCCCAAACTACGAAACTAGTTCTCCGAATTTTAGAAAAATGTTGATGAAGCAGCAAAAACTATAAACGACCTTAACAGTCAAAAGTTTGATGATAAAGAATAGTATGGTGGTAAAGCTGAGAAAAAGAGAAAGTTTGGAACTGGAAAACGGATTGAGCAAAGTATGAAAGAGGCTGTGGATAAATCACAAGGACGAAACCTGTCTTCAAAGAATCCAAATGATTCAGTATCTATTGAAGCCATTAACGAATACCTTGCTTCCGAATCTAAACCCTTGCGGACAATATTCTTCATCATCCTCTGATATTAGAAATTCTAAGATATCATCGTATCTTTCATTATAAATATCCTCCATATTTCTGGAGATAATTTCATAATCATTCTTATCGAAAATCATTTTTCTCTTTACGATATCTGTGTTACACCATAAAAGAAACTATTTTAGTTTCTAAATTCTGAAACTTTCAAGTTTAAAATATAAATGTTTTGAAGTAATGTTGGGAATTGAAGCATGAGTTAATATAATATAATGACACTTGATCAACGTGATTATATTACAGTAAGTCATGCTGAATTTCTAATGGAACGTGATAAAGGTTCACATATCATACCCTCATCATGAACCATGTTACATAACTCTTTCATTCTATATAATCTCTAAAAATATCAAGAAAATATTTTCTTAATGATTCGGTCTTTTTTTGAGGTATTCTGGTAATTTGACAAGTCAGATTGTGCTATTACCATTTCTTTCTTAGAACATTAGTTATGTTCATCTGAAACTTCATACCTACGAATTCTGGACCATTATCCGCTTGACTTAAGGTTGGGAAGAGAAAACGAAAGCATGAAGCTCCGAAATATAATGGAGAATATAAAGCCCGATAACAACCCCGAAATTACAAACCGTGTATATCAATGCGTATAGCAATATAAAGACACAAGAGAATGAAAAACACTATAACTCCAAGGTAATAGTAGAAGAAAATAACTTCCTTTGGTGGTAGATGAAAAAGAAGAATGACAGATATGAAAGTTAAAAGTATATCAAGAATCAGAACTGGATGAAGCATTTCACAATCTTTTGAAGTATGAAATGAGGAAGAAGATGTAGGAGTGGTGAAAATAATGAAACGGAAGTAATCAATTTATAGCGAAATATCAGACATAACAATCGAGGCAGATTACGCATTTAATCAAAGGAAATCATAATTTCCTTAAATTTTGAAGAATCAAATCTTATTATGAAGATTTTCTATTCCTTAAATTTCGGAAACCAATCGTTACTACGTCAAAAGATAAGACGAATCTCTATTTCACTCTATTATGATAACTTCTCTCATACGCTTCGAGTAATTGGATTGTTTTATCCATATTATTCAAACAGTGATAAAACTCTATTTATCGACTCATATACGGCATGAAAACATTTTTATTGTTAGTCATGACGACCTCACTCAAATTTCGGGACGAAATTTCTTTAACGGGTAGGTACTGTGATGACCCGGAAATTTCTGACCAAATTTAAACTTAATCTTTGTATGATTAACATTTCCGACACGATAAGCAAAGTCTGTAAACTGAATCTCAAAATTTTTGAACTACTTTCATATATTCAAATACCTTTCGGTTGTTCTTGACAATTCGCGAACAATTATATGTATATAGATACATATATATATATATACTATAACTTGAAAACGTAACAATGTATTAATTGTTTAATACCGTACATTAAACTTATTGGTTTAAATATTTATTTAAATATATATGATAAGTTGGAATATTAATTGTATGAATAACTTGCGACGTATATTTTAAAACGTGTTTAAAAATATTGAGAATTGATATTAACTTGGTTATGAAACGTTTGATAAATACTATTATATTAATAAATAACAAGACAACGATTTATAGAAGTAAATGACCAAAACACTCGAAAGATTAAGATATACTTTGAGTGATATAGTTTATGGATAATTTAAGGCTATATTTTGACAAAGGTACGTGTCACGAAACGTAAAATGCAAGTTTTCTAAGTGTACGAAAATGCATTTGAGAAACCGAAACCGGGACGTAAGTTGAGTAACAACGTACGAGTCATCGGAACGAAAATTACAGGTCAAATATGCACATGAATTTAATATAATATATAATTAATTATATAAATTAAATATATTATATATATTTAAATAATATGTCGACAAACAAGAAAACAAAAGTTTGTGAGCTGGATCAGAGGGCCACGCGATCGCATGGCCTTGAAGCACAAATCCCATGCGATCGCATGGGGTGCTTTTTCAGAAAAAGTTCTATAAATTGCACGATTCTGGTTCAGTTTTCTCACACTTTATATTACTCCGTATTACTTATGTTATTTATTTAATTTATTATTTATAATTATTATAATAATAATAATAATAATTATTATTATTATTATTATTAATATTAAGATTATTATTATTAATCTTATTATTAATAGTATTAGTATTATTATTTTTACGATACAAAAATAATAATATATATATAATATCACGACGGAGGGATGTCCAAATGATTTCGAAACGGGTTTTCGAGCAAGCTAGAGCTAAGGAAATTATGGGTTATTGTCAAAGAGGTTATGGGTAATATTCGGGGGTATATTTGTGAATCAAACCTAGTGTTTATCATCTCTGTTGCGTCTACGTAATTTCCTACAATATTAAATCTCAATATTGGTACGTAAGCACTCATATTTTATCTTTTATATATTAATTGTATATCCATATCTAGTGCTCGAGTATATATATTTATACATGCTTGTATGCTAAATTTCGTCGCTAAACAGATTATAATGATTCACGAATTAAATACATATATTACTGGTAAAAGGTATATGATATACATGTTTTTGGAAAGCTGGCGAAAAATCAATAACTTTTCATTTAGATATCGAATAGTTTCGATGAACGGATTAAAAGATACGATCAACTGAATTATGATTGATGTTAATTGGAATTGCTTTTGAATCTGCAATTAATATTTAAAACAACTTGTTTGCAAGATTGATAAATTGGATTTTTGAATATTACCAACCGAGTAAATGAATCCTTATATAAGGTATGTCTCGTTTTGTTGAACTATTGTCAAAATTAACTTTTTGAAACGACTTTGGATAACTTTTGTATGTCGATCTCGAGCATTAGGATTGTGATACACTATGACCTGACCTAGCTTGATAAACATTTATTGACCAACATATGTTCTCTAGGTTGAGATCTACGGTTATTTGGTAATCCGAGTTTCATTTTGGTGAATGACCTTATGTGCTGCTAAGGTGAGTTTCATTTGCTCCCTTTTTAAATACTTTAAATATTTTTGGGCTGAGAATACATGCAATTTATTTTAAACGCAATGGATACAAGTACATACTAAATTCTACACCGAGTTTGAACCGAAAATCCCTTAGCTTTGGTAACTAGTAACTGCCGGTTATAAGAACTGGTGGGCGCGAGTAGTTATATATGGATCCATAGGGCTTCACATCCCCGTCTGTTCCAGGTATAGAAACCCTAGCCTGAACTAGAAAATAGACGTATGCTATTTGAGTTTAGTACACGTTGGTTTGCATGTATTGTACATGTTGGTTGCATGTATGTTAAAACAGGGGTACTTATTATAACGTTAAAGTTTAGTTACCAGGGTGCTCAATCTTGTAGAATATTTTGATAAACGTTTCTGGATGAAACAACTGAAATCTTGTGATCCATCTTTATGTATAGATTATGCAAAACATTAAAACTATGAACTCACCAACCTTTGTGTTGACACTTGTTAGCATGTTTATTCTCAGGTTCCCTAGGAGTCTTCCGCTGTTTGCTTATATGTTAGACAAGCTATGTGCATGGAGTCTTACATGACATGTTTATCAAGGAAACGTTGCATTCACCAAATCATCACCGTGTATCTTATTTTGACTGCATTGTCAATGGAAGTACTATTGTAAACTATTATTTACGGTGATTGTCTATATGTAGAAATCATCAAATGTCGAAAACCTTTGATTTAAATATTCATTTATGGTGTGCCTTTTCAAAAGAATGCAATCTTTACAAAACATATCATATAGAGGTCAAATACCTCGCAATGAAATCGATGAATGACGTATTCGTCCATATGGATTTAGAGCGATCGTCACAACTGACGGAGCTTGTGATGTTAGAGGTGCTGCTGATTCTGACGATGTTGACAGCACTGACTGTGCTGGTGAGGCTAAGGGTACTGTTAATGTTGTTGGTAAAACAAGTCTAGCTTGTATCTTACACCATTCGGATAAGGGTTTCTACTCTATCTGATTTAGGGTTAAGGCTAGAATAGATAATCTCTAAACTTTAGAAATTATATAATCGCCGTAGAATGTTTCTCCGATGAAGTTATGAATCCATACTTCATCGTTTGTCATTGCTGGTACTTCTTGGTACCTTGGTGCGTATGATGTTGATATTCGAGGTACAGATTGTGATGTTGAGGCGTGTGATGCGGATGTGGTTGTTGGTGGTGGTAATGATCCTGTTGGTGTGGATGATGGTGGTACCGGTTATGTTGCGGGTGCTGCTGCTGGTGTTCGTAACCCTTGCACCATATTCTCCAAAGCCACTACCCGAGCACGAAGCTCGTTGACTTCTTCTATTATACCGGGATGATCGGTGGTTCGGACGATCGGATAAATAAGATTTATAATATGGGATAGTATATAATCATGATGAGATACTCTGGAAATGAGAGAGAAAATAGTATTACGAATAGGTTCGCCGGTAAGTGCTTCAGGTTCTTCGCCAAGAGGTGAATGTGGTGGATGGAAGGGATCACCTTCTTCTTGTCTCCAATGATTAAGTAGGCTACGAACCCATCCCCAATTCATCCAGAATAGGTGATGGCTGATTGGTTGATCCATTCCGGTTACACTTTCTTCAGAGTTCCGGTGAATATCCATATCGGAATAGCTGTCGGAATTTAAGGAATTTGAACTATATACGGGATCCATCTTGTATAATTAGAGAGATGATTTTTGATATGAAATAGATTATAGAATTTAGATTGGTACTCTTCAATACATAATTTACATATGTATATATAATACCAAAATTCCATAAATCACGGAGGAATATTCGGAAGATGTCAGGAAAAGTTTACAGTAACAGATACGCTAAGATATGAATTTTTGTCTATACACTATTTATGCAATAAATGCAGGAAAACGTGTCTAGACTTAAGAATGATAAGCATGTAATTTCCGACAAGAAATGATAAGCAAAACTTTTGACATGCAGACACAGTCGAAGTCCAGACTTACGAATGCATCCTAACAACTATCAGTTAGACAAACTTATGCAAGACCTGGTTCACTAGGACCAACGCTCTGATACCAACTGTGACGATTGCTCCAAATCCATATGGATGAACACGTCATTCATCAATTTCATTGCGAGGTATTTGACCTCTATATGATACGTTTTGTAAACATTGCATTCTTTTGAAAAGGCACACCATAAATGAATATTTAAATCAAAGGTTTTCGACATCTGATAATTTCTACGTATAGACAATCACCGTAAATAATAGTTTACAATAGTAATTCCGTTGACAATGCAGTCAAAATAAGATACATGGTGATGATTTGGTGAATGCAACGTTTCCTTGATAAATATGAAATGTAAGACTCCATGCACATAGCTTGTCTAACATATAAGTAAACAGCGGAAGACTTCTAGGGAACCTGAGAATAAATATGCTAACAAGTGTCAACACAGAGGTTGGTGAGTTCATAGTTTTAGTGTTTTGCATAATCTGTATATAAAGGTGGATCACAAGATTTCAGTTGTTTCATTCAGAAACGTTTATCAAAAGTTTGTCAATAGATTCTACGTAACAGAGCACCCTGGTAACTAAGCTTTAACGTTATAATGATAAATACCCCATTCGTTTTAATACACGCAAACCAACGTGTCCTAAACTCAAATAACACACGTCCGTTAAAAGGCTAGCGCTCTAGCTCGGACGGGGATGTCAAGCCCTATGGATCCATATACTGTTATTCGCACCCACCAGTCCATATCCTATGTACTGGCAGCTACTAGTTACCAAAGCTAAGAGATTTTCGGTTCAAACTCAGTGTAGAATTAAGTATGTACTTGTATCCATTGCGTTTAAAATAAATTGCATGTATTCTCAGCCCAAAAAATTTATATTGCAAAAGCAATTAAAAAGGGGGCAATGAAACTCACCTTAGCAGCATATAAAGTTGTTCACCAAAATGTGACCGAAATTCGGATTACCAATTAATCGTAGATCTCAACCTACAGAACATATGTTGGTCAATAAATGTTTATCAAGCTAGGTCTGGTCATAGTGTATCATAATCCTAATGCTCGAGATTGACATATACAAAAGTTATCAAAAGTCATTTCAAAAAGTCAATTTTGACAAAAGTTCAACAAAACGAGATGTACCTTATATAAGGATTCATTTACTCGGTTGGTAATATTCAAAAAATCCATTTTATCAATCTCGTAAACAAGTTGTTTAAATCTTAATTGCAGTTTCAAAAGCAATTTCAATTAACGTCAATCATAATTCAGTTGATCATATCTTTTAATCCGTTCATCGAAACTATTCGGTGTCTAAATGAAAAGTTATTGATTTTTCGCCAGCTTTCCAAGAATATGTATATCATATACCTTTTACCAGTAATATATGTATTTAATTCATGATTCATCATAAACTGTTTAACGACGAAATTTAGCATACAAGCTTGTATAAATATATATACTCGAGCACTAGACATGGATACACTATTAGTATATAAAAGATAAAATATAAATGCTTACGTATCAATATTGTGATTCAATATTTCAGAAAAGTACGTAGACGTAATGGAGATGATAAACACTAGTTTGACTCACGAGCAAAACCCTCGAACAATACCCATATTTTCCTTAGCTCTATCCCGCTTGAAAACCCATTTTGAAAGTGACACGCTCATGACTTCGTCGTAGTATTTTATGTATAATACTACTAATAAAAATAATAAAATTAATAATAATAATATTAATCTTAATAATAATAATAATAATAATAATAATAATAATAATAATAATAATAATAATAATAAAAATAATAATAATAATAATAATAATAATAATAATAATATAAATAATAATTATAAACGGAGTATAGATAAATATATGTGTGTGATTGAAATGAAATCGTTTGAATTTATAGAACCTTTTCTGAAAAAGTACCCCATGCGATCGCATGGGATTTGTGCTTCAAGGCCATGCGATCGCATGGCCCTCTGATCCAGCTCACAAACTTTTGTTTTCTTGTTTATCGACATATTTATTTATTAATATATAATATATATAATTTATATTAATTAATTATATATTATATTATATTCTCATGCATAGTTGACTTGTAATTTTCGTTCCGATGACTCGTACGTTGTCACTCGACTTATATCCCGGTTTCGGTTTCTCGAACGCATTTTCGTACGCTTAGAAAACTCGCAATTTACGTTTTGTGACTCGTACCTTTGTCAAAATATAGTTTTAAATTATCAATAAACTATATCATTTAAAGTGTATCTTAAACTTTCGAGTGTTTTGGTCATTTACTTCTATAAATCATTGTCTCGCTATTTGTTAATATATATATAATAACAAATCGTTTTATGACCAAGTTAATATATATTTTCAACATTCATAAACACGTTTTAAATATATGTCGCAAGTTATTCATATAATTAATATTCCAACTTATCATATATATTCAAATAAATATTTAAACCAATAAGTTTAATGTACGGTATCAAACAATTAATACATTGTTACGTTTTCAAGTTATAGTATATATATATGTATCTATATACGTATAATTGTTCGCGAATCGTCAAGAATAATCGAAAGGTATTTTAATATATGAAAGTAGTTCAAAAATTTTGAGATTTAGTTTTACAGACTTTGCTTATCGTGTCGGAAACGTTAAATCATTTAAAGATAAAGTTTAAATTTGGTCAAAAATTTCCGGGTTGTCACATATTTTCTTTGAATGCGAGTTGGCTAAAGATTTATGGGCGAAGGTTTGTATTTGGCTCGGTTGTAATATGCCAAGTTTTGTTTCGTGGGACACTTTTCTTGCATGGATTGAAGGAATTCGTATTTCGACTACTATCAGAGATCGTATTATAGCGGTTGCGGTTACTCTTCTTTGGATCTTATGGCGATTCTGGAACAACATAGTTTTTAACAATTCATTTTGTTGTAAAAATAGTTTATTTGATATTCTTAGATTGTACTCTTTTCGTTGGCTCAAAACTAGAAGTAATTTAGTTTTTAATTGGAACTTATGGCTTTCTATAATCCCTTTAGCTTCTTGCTGAGGTTCGTTTCGTTTGATTATAATATTTTCCGTTGCTGTTAAAAAAAAGGAATAATTTACATGATTAATAATTATATAACAACCACCACACTTGAAATGTGTAGTGATAAATCAAAGACAAGAATTAATAAATCCATCATTTTTAGAGCACTGTGAGTGGTGATTGAGGTCAGTTGGCATGTCAGACTTGACTTGCTGAGTCAGAAAAAGTGGGGAGTGGTGACCTATGTCACTTGGGGTATGTCAGTTTTTATTTTTATTATTATTTTAATGATTTTAAATATAACATAAATTAATAAAATTATAAAAATTAACATAAATAAAATAACTTTCATTAAAAAAAACATTACATTTCCTAAAAGTAAAAAAAATTA
Source organism: Rutidosis leptorrhynchoides (assembly GCF_046630445.1). Taxonomy (NCBI): domain Eukaryota; kingdom Viridiplantae; phylum Streptophyta; class Magnoliopsida; order Asterales; family Asteraceae; genus Rutidosis; species Rutidosis leptorrhynchoides. The sequence continues at coordinate 269,587,669 of NC_092342.1, read as the reverse complement.
CAATTCCTAAAAATAAAAAAATAAAACATTACGATTCCTAAAAATAAAAAGAAAAACATTACGAACCTAAAAATTAAAAAAAAAACATTATAAGTCCTCAAAATAAAAATACAAACCGAAATTTACTAAAAACTAACCCGTCCGTTTGAGTCTTTCACGGGCTAGGACTATTGTATCCATCATCGCTCTCGTCGTGCGGGTAGTGAGGATGAGGGCGGCTGATGAATTGCCGGGACCATATGTGGATATAATACAAGTCGATAGGCTCGCACTTGAGTTTTGCTTTCCCGACAATTGCTTCCCATTCTCGCTCGGTCATGAGAAATTCAAAGGTCCGGGTTCGTGGAACAATGTACATAAAATCCGAGGCCTCGAAGTCGACATGCTCTCGTATGTAGCTGAACGAACGGCTTGTGTCCCACCCGTTAACATTGAGGGACTCGAACGACATACATTTCGGATTGAAATACGTTTTCCAGTCCTCGCTCAGCTCCCCACAGTAATAAACATTCAACGAAACAATGCATGAGTTCAATCTTTTTTTTTTTAGTTTCAAGTGTGTTTTTGGTTGTGTGTTTGAAGTGTGAAGGTGAATGGTATATATAGATAAATAAATTGGATTAAAAATAAAAGATAAAAAAGAAGCTGAACGTTGCATTTTACGTCGCCTATGCGACTGATCGAAGGGGGACGACACCAGGTGATGGGAGTGGAGAGTGGCTATTTAGGTGACGAGGTACCCGACGTGGGGAAGACGAGCTCCCACTCCTGGTGCTCTTATGTTTTAATGACTTATACGGTACAATATATCAATACATAAAAATAATAAATATATCCTATTAAAAAAGACTCATATTATTTTGTGCTAAATAAATGAATAAACACCTAGTAAAAAAGAAAAGAAAAGCAGAATCCCAGTTTTTTGAGATAATATATCTGACGACTGAATGAGCCGACAACGAGGAAAAAAAGAAAAAAAAAGGTACACGTGTCAATATATCATTCGTGGACCCCACATCCTACACGAAAAAGCAAAATAATTCGATTTTGCTCTACAAAAATTTCCCTATATAATAAAACCATCTAATCCAAAATAATCATTCTGGAGTTACACCTCTAATCCTCTCTTACATTTTTCTCTCGATATTAAAACAATAACACGACAACAACAATAATACTTATAATACCGTACGTTTCATTGGTCTGCAGCTATGGCTGGCGGAGGACTCGCGGTTACAAGTGCTCGAGGAGTAGAATTTGAGGCCAAAATCACTCCTATTGTCATTATATCATGCATTATGGCCGCTACTGGCGGCCTTATGTTTGGTTACGATGTTGGCGTTTCAGGTAAATATCAAACCTTATTATTCATGCTTGTACTTTTTTGTGTTATTTGCCATTTTATGTTGTTGTTGTTGTTGTTGGTGCTGCTAGATTGTAATTATGATTGTTTACTTGTTCATGATCTTACATCTTATACAAATCATTTTAATTGACAATTGTCAAAATGAGTGTAAATTTAATCTGAATGGCAAATGATTATCGGTCTAACAGTATCGAAGTAACACTTTTGTGGATGGTTCGAATCTTGGTTTTTGTCGCCGAATTTTGATAAAAATATATATATTTTTTCCTGAATCATATGACCTTATGCAAATATGGTTGAGGAAAAGATAGCATTTCTGTCATTAACTCATTATGAACGTGAATAAACTGACGTGAAGAAATTTATTTATCACCGAAACTATTGAGATATTGCAAATTTAATTATGATGAGTTTCTTTTTGTTTTCTAATAAAAAAAGTGGAAAGATTTGAAACGGAAACAATTCAACATATCTGTTATATATATATATATATATATATATATATATATATATATATATATATATATATATATATATATATATATATATATATATCTAAAATTTAATTTAATATTGCCTATTCGGTTAGAAGTAAATCATTTAAAAATGTCACAACTGTTTTTTATTATAATAATAAATACGTAATCGAATCAAAGCTCATACTATAATTGGATATTAAGTCAATAAATAAATATCAACCATAATACATTTACTCATATTAGTCCTTTCGGTTTCAATATCTTAATTTATTTATTATATATTATATAATTGAATAATTAACAAAATAAATTACTTTAATGTAATGTATAATAATAACAGGTGGAGTGACAGCCATGCCGGATTTTTTAAAGAAATTTTTTCCCGTGGTATATAGAAAAACAATATCCGGTGATCTTGGTAGTAATTATTGCAAATATGACAATCAAGGTTTACAACTTTTCACATCTTCATTGTATCTTGCCGGACTTACGGCAACTTTCTTCGCGTCTTATACAACGAGACGTCTTGGAAGAAGACTTACAATGTTGATTGCCGGAGTGTTCTTTATTTTCGGAGTCGGGTTTAATGCTGCAGCTCAAGATCTTGCCATGCTCATTGTTGGAAGAATTTTACTTGGTTGTGGTGTTGGTTTTGCTAATCAGGTTTGTTTTTCTTAGCTCATATTATAATTACCATTTTTTTTTGTAATTATTTTGAGTTATTATAGTTGTTTAGATGTAACGTGTGGTGGTCGGGCCCTATAGTTTTTAAGACTATACTTAACAATTAAACTCATGTTAAGAGTAGCGGTATGCCGGTATGTAATGTATTTATAATTAAGGTACAAACATTTTATGCATGTGTAAGTTTCGTAACCATAGCCCTTAGATCTATTTTTAGATAAATAATAAATAAATAAAATTACCCTAATGAATGATAATTCTAAGCTTTGAAACCACAATTATATTCGACGGATTCCCAATTATCATTTAATTTAGATGTTACCACCTAAGATTAAGTTGTGTAAAATATAAAAGAGAATACAGCTTGCATAACATAAGGAAATAAAAGAAAATAGTATGATAAATCCCTGAATTTGTTATAAAATAATTATAGATTTTCCACAAATTCAGATTCGAAATGGATATACTAATTTCATCATACATAAGCATAGTCAACATTGGCGAAGTTGAAATATTTAGATTGACAGTTCAATTATTTTGGGCATATCACCGCATTGCACATCAAATATTAAAATTAAAATATATTATTTTGCCTTTTCTAAAAATACCATACCAAAATACGGGGTAATATTTATCTATTTATTTAAGGCAGTGATCCTTACACGAAAAAAATTTACATTATCATACACAATTGAACAATATAATAACATTATAATGTCTTTTTAGTTTTGTACGGATAATTTTGAGAGTGTAAGGATCATTATCCATTCATCCATTTGTTTATTACTATCTTAGTTCTACTTTATTTTTCATGTTTAATTTTAAAACGTTTTAAACAATTGTTTATTTTCGTCGTTAAAAAATTGTTTAGTAACTAATTAATTAGAACGTGTTTACGTGGAAATAATGAATTTTGAAAAGCAGTATACGACTGAATAATTAAAACGTTAATACGAAAGAAACTTGATATTGAATAAACATGCATGTCATATATTGAAAAGCAGTAAAATTAAAATTATCGCCTTACTTTTAGTATGAAAAGTATAGATAAGATATAAAGGTCGCATCGAAGAAAAGAGTCATGAGTTTGGTTTTGAGGCCACATAGTTTGGATATGGCAATAATATTGCGTTATGAATCTTGTGAAGGGCATTTAATGACCTTTTTTACTATATCATTATGTGTTAATTTCTTTAACATCTCCAACTTTCTTGGTCCGTCCTTAATTTTTTTTAATCGAATAAAATATATAGGACATATTACTATGAGCAATACTCCCCTTACATAAATCTCATATAATTATAATTATTAGAGAACACTATACATCAGTTTTATTAATAAATAAATACCCTATATCCTTAATAATCTAGTTTTATTAAAGTTGTAGCATTTGCTTCTCTTATTGTAATTATTAATTAATTACTATTACTGCTTAATACTTCGGTATTTACATGTGTCGATTTCTAATTGGATACAAGAATTCTGACGCCAAAAAAGTGCCCGTTAACTATATGGCTAACGCCAAAAGGACATCAAATTTGAAGCCCCGTTGTGGGCGTTACCCTATGTTAAATTTGTCCACCTAGATATTTGGAGTGTTAGTTTGTTGCGATGCCACCCCCATTGCGGATGGTCAACGTTTTACAAGTCACATATCTTCTTTTAGACGCCGCAAGTTTGGCATACATTTTAAGCATTACCCGTTACAGCAAAGTTGAAACAATGTGTGTTTTGTTTACTTGTGTACATGAAGCACAAGTGATCCAGCTAAAGTTTAATTCAATAAAAAAACATAAGGGATGAAATCATCATCTTAAAACGTGACAGTTGCATTTTCCTGTTGGGAAATTACGGTCTCACTAATTCTCACCACCCAGCCCAACAATAATAGTAAAGAAATAAGAACAATACACAATACAAGATTTAACGTGGAAACTCCAAAACAGGAGAAAAACCACCGGCCCCCAAAGAGAGAAATACACTATATCACAAATTGTTACAATGATATAGACGACTCTCTTAAGCCAACTACACTCTCCAAAATATTTAACTAATACAACTCTCAAACAAGAGTAAGAAAGAAAGAAATAATCAAATACTTAAAGTGTATTGATTGCTGCAATTTGGAATGAAGACTTAGCCCCTCTTATATAACCAAGTCACTCACCCCTTACATCTTCCTCCCACCAATGTGGGATAAACATATCTTCTACTAGTCAAAATAAACCAACAAATCTCCACCTTTTGGATAGAAGAAGATAACCATGCTTCCACATTGCAAGGATAACCGATGTAGACGCTTCCTCGACGACAACTTCAAGATCCTCATCTTTATGCCGTTGACATTATCTCCCAAGAGACAAAACTTGCATCTTCATCGAACATTGTCTAAACCGACAATCATTGTCATCACAGACAATCATAACTCTTAACAAGAATTATCATACTCCACCATTAAGAGTATAGCACTTAGAATATCACATTCCAAGCATTTCACCTCGGCACATGTTGTTGAACAACCAGCTGAAACTTTATGGTGCAACTTCCTGTTTGGCTTTCCCTGGAAGTTTCATCAGCTACAACATCAGTTTCCACCACACACCTTGCATCAACGCCAAACCAATGCCCATGTACAATTTGTGGAACCGCTAACGAACATCCCTTTCCATGGTGGCGCGGACACACCATGCGGATGATGTGACTTCAGAAGAATTCGTCACTCTCCGTAACGACGGAGACAATGTTAGCGTCTTTGGAGCCATTTGCTTGATTAGCTCCACCGGGACAATTAACCCTTACATGTCCAGTCTTCCCGCACTTCCAGCATGTCAGATTCTTTCTAGAGTTTCTCTTCTGCCTATCCGAACACAACACTATCGTATCTCCTGATGACGAGACCCCGTTGCCTTCCAGTCTTTTCTCCTCGGATAGGAGCTTGCTAGTAACGTCTTCAAACTTCAGAGTTTTCTTCCCATACATCAAAATAGGTTTCATGTGTTCATAAGACGATGATAAAGATAATATCAACCTCAAAGCTTTATCTTCATCATCCGTTTTAACTCCAATAGCCTCCAGTTCTGAAACAATACCGTTAAGAATACTTAGATGATCTGAAATCTTTGTACCCCCATCCATACGCAGAGTATGAAATTGTTCTTTAAGACACAACCGATTTGAGATGCCCTTGCCCTGGTACAACTGCTCTAGTTTAACCCAAAGCTCCTTTGCCGTTGATAACCCGTGCACATTTGCAAGCACGTTCTTTGCAAGACACAAACGAATCGCACTTGCTGCCCTCAAATCCATATCATCTCATTCTTCTTCATCGAACTTACTGCTAGAATCACTGCCAGGAACAAGGGTGGGTTTACCCTTCAAAGCCTTGTGTAAACCGGACTGAATCAACACATCCTTGACTTGAACCTGCCATAAGCCAAAATTGATCATCCCATCAAATTTCTCTACATCAAACCTCATTGGACTGAACTTCGACATCGTATCCGTATCCTATAGACAACACTTTCTCTGATTTTGCTCACGTTTCGAATAGCCAAAAGATGTAGCAGGTAGCCAGGACCCTTTAAATCGGAAATCCACAACTAGGCCACTAACAAATCCAACTATTACTACGAATCAGAAAAAATATTGTCTAACCAGATACCCTATACGATCAATAGAACTCGTTTCTGATGTGGACGATCCACTCACGTGGCAACCACAGAGCATACTCCGACTCCTATAACCGAGACCCCCGTCAAACCTGACGCTCTGATACCAGTTGTTGGGAAATTACGGTCTCACTAATTCCCACCACCCAGCCCAACAATAATAGTAAAGAAATAAGAACAATACACAACACAAGATTTACCGTGGAAACTCCAAAACAGGAGAAAAACCACCGGCCCCCAAAGAGAGAAATACACTATATCACAAATTGTTACAATGATATAGACGACTCTCTTAAGCCAACTACACTCTCCAAAATATTTAACTAATACAACTCTCAAACAAGAGTAAGAAAGAAAGAAATAATCAAATACTTAAAGTGTATTGATTGGTGCAATTTGAAATGAAGACTTAGCCCTTCTTATATAACCAAGTCACTCACCCCTCACATCTTCCTCCCACCAATGTAGGATAAACATATCTTCTACTAGCCAAAATAAACCAACATTTCCAACTATGGAAAATTGCCATGGCTAAAGTCGTCTAGTAGCTCGAATAGTCAATTCAAATATAGTCATATAGACTTGGAATCTGTTGCGTGATAAACTTGTTTAAGTACACATAAATATAGCATACACATTCATTCTAGTGGACGAGTCAAAGTATGCCACTAATTTCCTAACACAATAATTGTTAAAGTTCACAAAATCTTTACATGAATAATTCAAGAATGAAAATTTATGTTTGACAATGAAATCACAAATCCGAGGTTAGAGTATTATTTGGGTATTCTATATACAAAAATGAAAGCATATTCACCCGTAAGTATTTTGGTATCTGTTAATTGGTGACTGAAAAGGTAAGGGTGCGACTCTTCATTTTGGTGGGAAAATACCGGGTGGTATTTTGGAGGGGAAAAACATTTGGATACAATGTTTTAGTATACAAATATATGATAAAATACCATTTGTGTTGGAACGTTGTCCCGCACTCGACGAGGGGCAACTTTATTTCGACGCTCGCCCGCTCACCTAAACGAGACGGGTCCACCAAAGGGTGCTGCCACTTAAACTCCTGCAAGGGGCGCTATCCCCTAAACCCTGTGCTCTTGACCTTGAGACGACGCGACCCCGCTATTTCTGCAACATTATCGAGTTAGCTTTTTCGAACGTAAACTCCACACTATCTAAACCCGTTATTATACATAACTAGATAATTCTTGCTTTTAAGTAAATCACAACTACCTAAATGCATGGTTAGTTAGATAACACTAAAATCACCAACACATTGGGTTGGTGAATGGTAGCTATTCTCAGGATATAGGTCATTATATATAATGTACAAGAAATGATACATTTTTAAATTCTTTAATTACAATTAAGGTCCCTGAATATAAAAGTCCTAAAATTAATAATATATATTTGCAGGCTGTTCCAGTTTTTCTTTCAGAAATAGCACCAACAAGGATACGTGGAGGCCTCAACATATTGTTTCAACTTAATGTCACAATTGGGATTCTTTTTGCCAACCTTGTGAATTACGGCACTGCAAAGTTAGTTACTAAATTTATCTTTTTGTAGTTATTTTGATTCCATGATCATTTGAAAAATGTGAATAAAATTTTATTTGTTTGTTTAGGATTAAAGGAGGTTGGGGCTGGAGACTGTCATTAGGGTTAGCTGGAATCCCGGCATTACTCTTGACGTTAGGCGCACTCTTGGTTGTCGACACACCCAACAGTTTGATCGAGCGAGGCAAGCTAGAAGAAGGTAAAGCTGTACTTAGAAAAATTCGTGGTATTGAGAACGTTGAACCTGAATATTTGGAACTCGTTGAGGCTAGTCGCATTGCAAAAGAAGTTAAACACCCTTTCCGTAATCTCCTTCAACGCAAGAATCGCCCTCAGCTCGTTATCGCAGTTGCCTTACAGGTCAATATTCCTCTTGTTCGTGTATAACAGTACAATACTACTCCCTCCGTCCTAATATAAAAGTCGTCGGACTAATAAATTTTATGAAAAATTTCATTATTACATTATACTTTTTATTTATATTTACTTACAATTTTCCTTTTACTTTTTACCTATTTTTTTACATGTATAAAATGCATAAAGTAAGAGTTTAAATTTTTTTACATTAGATGTGTATTAAAGTGTTGTACATTAAATGTGCCTTAAAGTGTTGTACATTACAATGTATTAAAGCGAATTTGGACATTCACTTACATTTTTTTACTTTGTATTCGTACTACAGTTCTTCCAACAATTTACGGGCATCAACGCGATCATGTTCTACGCGCCAGTACTTTTTAGCACATTAGGGTTCAAGAACGATGCCTCTCTGTACTCAGCCGTTATTACGGGAGCTGTGAACGTGTTATCAACGCTCGTATCTATTTACTCTGTGGACAAACTTGGTCGCCGGATACTTTTACTCGAAGCAGGCGTACAAATGTTTTTCGCTCAAGTTGTGATTGCGGTCGTACTAGGATTAAAAGTGACAGACACCTCAGACAATCTAGGCACTGGTTTCGCGGTCCTAGTGGTAATTATGGTTTGCACATTTGTGTCCGCGTTCGCATGGTCGTGGGGTCCACTGGGTTGGCTAATTCCTAGTGAAACGTTCCCACTTGAGACACGGTCAGCTGGGCAGAGTGTGACTGTGTGCATAAACTTGCTCTTCACATTTGTTATAGCACAAGCGTTTTTATCGATGCTTTGCCATTTCAAATATGGGATCTTTTTGTTCTTTTCGGGTTGGGTGCTTGTGATGTCGTTCTTCGTTTGGTTTTTGGTTCCGGAAACAAAGAATATACCGATTGAAGAGATGACTGAAAGGGTGTGGAAGAAGCATTGGTTGTGGAAGAGGTTTATGGATGATGATCAATATGTTGAAGATGATTTAGCCAAGAAGAATGGACACACTTATGCCTTATAAATTGACCCGACCCGTTTGTTGGTTCAAATAGTAGGAAAAAGAGAGACATAAATAATAACTATGGTATTTGTTTTTAGAATAATTTGGCTATTATTTTTCTTTTGGGTAATAAAAACACCGATTAGTTATAATAAAATATGAGTGAATACTAGTTTTATCAGTAGTTGTTTGATTAAGTTTATAATAGTAATTGTAGTATCTGAGTTTTGGCTCAAAATGAGTTTAAATGGTGGAGTTTGAATTATATATATTGCACTAATTAATACAACCTTAATTATGAGATGATTTGTACAATATACATTACTTGGTACATCACAAACATTGTTTTATGTTTATATATACTTGTTAGTGGAATTAATATGTTTAGTTAATTAGTTGATCAGAACCCTTGGTTTGATTTCTGTAGTAAATTTTGGTCCACGCGCGCACCCCTTTGAACAAATCCTTGATGATGTACTGTCATAAGATTGGTTTCAAACAAAACAGTAACACTTTCGAAATCGCTACCATGTTCGGATATTCGGTCTCTTTTAAGAATTTTAGGTATGTGTATATATTACACCAAACATGAAATCGCCCTCTGAGGTTGTCTCATGTATGGATCTGGTTTTTTTTCTTTTCTTTATATCAGATTTGGTGGTGGTTGGAAGTTGTGGAGGGTGACGGCGGTGGTGGCAGGTGGCTGAGAGTGGTGGTGGCAGGTGACTGATGGTGGTAGTTACATGTGGTTGGTGGCGGTGGACTGGTGGTGTTAGGTGGCAGGGAGTATGGTGGTAATGGTGCTAGGAGGTGTAGTGTGGTAAAAAAAAAGTGGTTAATGAATTTTTTCTCCATTTATCTACTGTTTCTTTCATATAATTGATAAGATAATTCTCAATCTCTAAAGAGAGAGATGAGAGAGAGAAACTTTAGAGAGAGAGAGTTTCCAGTGAGGGAGAGGAAAAACACGGCGAGCACTAGGATTAGAGATCGGTACAACGGGAAAACTCAAGATCATTTTACTAGGCTTTTTGGAATCCATTTGACATCTTTTATGTTCTTCAACTTCCCTGAAAATTGGAAGGTTGCTGATTTGTGGAAGGTGTTCAAACAACATGGTGACTTAAGAGATATCTACATGGCAAGCAAAAGATTGAAGAGTGGACAGCGTTTCGCCTTCGCTAGATTCCACGGTGTAGGATGTGAACACAGATTACTCAAAAGTCTGGAGGATATCAAATTCGATGGAAACCCTATTAGGGTTTTTAAGGCGTTGGAAAGAAGAGATGGAGACGAAAACAACAAAGGGAATCACCGTTTTGCACAGAAGGAAATGGATAGAGGTGAACGTACAGAAGAACCCCCAAACTTCGCTTTTAGGGACAACAGTCGTTATTGTGATGTAGCAGGTAACCCTAATTTCGACCTTAGAGAAAAAATCCAGAGGCAGCAAGCAGATCTTAGGGAGAAAATACAAAATCAAAGGCAAGATAAGAAAAGAGATTGTCATGAACATTCTTTTGAGGTGAAAAGAACAGTTAATGCTAATAATTCACACGTCAACCACAACCTCCTGAATAGGTCCATTGTTGGAGAGATTATTAGCTTAGATATCCTAAACCAATTACCTTCACTTTGTGAAGCAGAAGGTATCTTCAATGCCTCCATAAAATATATTGGGGGTATGGACATCCTTCTGGTTTGCAATTCAGAGAAAGAGGTGACAAGCATCATCAAAAACAAGGACCACACCATCAGGAAATGGTGTTCCAACGTCAGGATGCTTGAGAAAAATTATTGGTCAATGAAAAGATTCGCTTGAGTTTCAGTTCGAGGAATCCCGGTCACTTGTTGGAATGAAAATTCGTTCCGTTCTGCAACTTGCTGGTGGGGTGAAGCGATTGACATGGAAAATTGCAAGATTGAAGATGTTAATCAAAATCTTTGTGAAGGTCGCGTTCTATTGCTTACAAGGCATACGGAAGCATTGGATGGTTGGGTTAATTTTTTATTCGACAACATATTCTTGCAAGTTCATGTAAAAGAAACTAATGACGTGGTATTGCAGATGAACTTAGATCGTGATAATAAATTTGTTAATGATGATGAAAGGTCAATTAGTCATAAAAGTGATTCGGATAATGAATTTGTTGATGATACTTTTCTCAATTCGGAAGATGAAGAGGATAAATTTTACTTGTCCGAATCGGATGATGATTTGGAAGGCCAAGAACATCGTGCTAATAACATGCAAAAAGATGAACATCATAATTGTAACAATAGGCAAAATTCCGGTCACTGCAATCTAACTCCGAGCAAAGGTCATCGGGATAGCAACAAGGTGGAAGATGCGGAGTCGACATGCAATGGGGTTGAGGATACGTTCAAAAATAAAATCAATAATGATGAGAGAGAGGATGACGGCGATTCGGATCTCAATTCACCAAAATTGGTCGGGAACAATTCTCCACAACATAAGTGCACATCCCCAGACCCAATAAATGGCAACCCTATTTATGATAATTATGATATCTCAAACGGTAGAAATCGAGAACATGCAAAGCCCAATATGAGTGGCAGCCCAAGAAGAGGTGGTAGCCCAAGCCCACATATCTCCACTGATCCAAGTCATACCGCATTCCCAGGTGATGCACAAAATACGGGCCCAGCTCATAAGCCTTTACGTGAGTCGGATAAACAGGCTGGGCCTTCTAGGCCCATCAGGAACACCAAACAAGGTATCCCAAGGTCTGAACGCACAAAAAATAATCCCAAAATTGAAATAGGGCAAAACGGACAAGAGGGTTCCAGAAGAGATTGCTGCTGGAAGAAGATTAGAACGTGGAGTGCAACATCAAGATTCATGAGTGCAAAAATGAATGCTAGGAATTGTAAACCTGACCAACCACCAATTCGTTCCACTTGTTCAAACTGTGAAACTAGCTGCAAATCAGGAGACCAACATGTCAGTAATAGCCGCAAGCCAATCGAGAAAAGCGAAGAATTGTCCTCCTTCAACTCAACAGAAATCCAGGATTTTGGTAGGAAAATTGGTCTCAAATGGAGGGAGAAACCTTCAGCCCAGTAAGTCTTGACTTCTTTTTTCGATTTTATTGATGTTTATGAAGATTTTTTCGCTCAATATAAGAGGATTAGGGGATGGGGGTTATGAACGAAGGGTCAAATTCAATTGTGTTAGACAAACCCTTCGGTCAGAAAAACCAAATTTCGTAGCCCTTCAAGAAACCAAACTAAATACGGTCGATTTAAAATGGATAAGGTCACTTATGGAATCCAATTCATGTGATTTTGTTCAAAAAGAAAAGGTGGGTAAGGCAGGAGGTCAACTACTTATTTGGGATTCGAATTATTTTGATGCTACTGATGTCATTGCTTTTGATTGTATAATTGGTGTACGAGGTAAATGGAAGGCCAATGGTGAAGAATTAAATATTATCAATGTATATGGGCCACACGAAGATGCAAGAAAAAAAATACTGTGGGAATCCCTTGCAAATTTGTTAAAAGATAGGGATGATGCTTGGATTCTGTGTGGCGATTTTAATGAAGTCAGAGACTCTTCTGAACGACTAAACTGTGATTTTATTGCAAGAAGAGCGAGAAGATTCAATGATTTCATTAGTAGTAGTAATCTTGTCGAAATCCCTCTTGGTGGAAGAATTTTTACTAGAGTAAGCGATGATGGGGTGAAATTCAGTAAATTAGATCGGTTTCTTGTTTCTGAGAAGTTCATTCATATGTGGGGCGATCTAACTGCGGTGGCCTTGGAACGAAAGCACTCGGATCATTGTCCTATCATCCTCAAGGACGATGAGAAGAATTTCGGTCCAAAACCTTTTAAGTTATTCGACGCTTGGCTTGATGATGTAGAGATAGTTGAGGTGGTATCCAATGCTTGGAGGGAATCGGTGCCCTCTATAAATCGTAAAGATTGTATGTTTCATAATAAACTGCGAAAGGTGAAGGCTGCCCTAAAATCGTGGAGTATTCACAAATTTGGTAAATTGGATTTGGAAATCGAGCAGGTTAAAAAAGAAGCCATGGAATTCGAGATTAAAGCTGAGATGGGCTCTTTATCAGACAGTGAGCGAGAAACATGGTTGGCGACAAGAAAAATATGGATTGATAAAGAAAAGGTTAAACTGAGCATGCTAAGGCAAAAAGCAAAAGTTCGTTGGATTATTGAAGGGGACGAGAACACAAATTATTTTCACAAAGTAATAAAAAGGAACAACAACAAGAATAGCATTCGGGGGATTAACATAGATGGCGTATGGGACGAAACTCCAAACAACATAAAGTCAGAAGCATTAAAACACTTCAAAAAACAATTCGAGGAGAAAAGTGCAATTCGGCCAAGTCTTGAAGAGTTAACATATCCATCAATTAGTAAAGATGGGGCAAAAAGTTTAGAGGGCCGTTTTGAAGAATCAGAGATTTGGGAGGCAATTAGCGAGTGCGGGAACGATAAAGCACCGGGGCCGGACGGGTTCATTTTAAGATTTTATAAAAAATTTTGGGATCTCATTAAAGGCGATCTCCTTGAGGCCTTGAATTGGTTTTGGGAACTTGGTGAACTCTCCAAAGGTTGTAACGCCGCATTCGTGACTCTAATTCCCAAAAGGGCGGATCCACTTACTTTTAGTGACTATAGACCAATAAGTTTGATCGGTAGTTACTATAAGATGTAGCGACCCCGACAAATCGTCAAATGACGGCGTCATCTACGTATGGTCCCATTACATGGTCGTAAGTCTTTATAACAAAGTTTGACCGAAAAGTATGTCGCATTCATTTCATAAATAAGGGTGTTTCAAAGTTTACAAAAGTAGTTTCCATAACAAGTACATAACAATGTTTAAAGTTTGTATGAAACACGTGCGACACGATTAAAAGTAGTCAAAAAGACGCTCCACGTATGCAAGTATACTCGACATCCAATGCAAGTATCAAAAATTATGAGCGGAAGCATATATCACCTAAGTTCAAGGACCTGAGAAAAACATAGAGAATCTGTCAACGAAAACGTTGGTGAAATCATAGGTTTAAATAAGTAAGTGAGTAAAAGTAAGTTGAACCACAAGATTTGCAACATCGATAAAGTCATAGTACATTCTAAAAGTTAATATTCACGAGCACCCAATTATCAAAGCTTAACATTCCGTCCGTTGAATACCCCATAAATTAGTGCTAGAACAACACTGTTTCCCGAAAATATATTTCATCCGTAGACGGTAGCGAACCGTCAAAGATGAGGGTTGTCAACCCATATGGCCATATAACATAAGTTCTCGCTTACACCATCTGATGTAACTAATGATAATCGGATTGAGGATTTTCGTTCTAAACTCGTATGTAGAATGTTTGTTTTCCCGTTCTTGTGTTCACTTAGTTCAAAAGAATCGTTTATGTTTTCTCATCCCAAAAGTAAGTTTAAAAGAGTAAAAGTGGGACTATGATCTCACCTTGTATGCACGAACCAAACAGTACTTCGACAAGTAACGTGTGCAAAGAACAATGCTAGTCTTGACCTAAACAAATAGGTTGTATCAATAACGATAGTCACGAAGGGTCAAAGATGTTCAATTAGTCCTATGGCTCAATACGACTCGATTATGTAGCATGTGCAATCAAATTGTCAAGTTTCATGCAAGGTACAAGTATATAAACAAGTTAGGAGGGTTGCATAATCATTTGGTTAAGTTTGACAAAAAGTCAAACTTTGGTCGGTCAAAGTCAACAAAAAGTCAACACGTTCGGGTCGGGTCTCGGACAAATTTTCTATGCTAGTTATTCATATATAAGCATTTTAAAACAAGTTACATGTAAATTGGAGGTCTAGAACATGCCAAACATTTTTCGTCAAAAGGTCAAGCAAACAGCCAGTTTTAGGCAAACGGGACGGCGTCCCATATAGCTGGACGGCGTCCAGGTTTTAAGGTTGGGACGGCGTCCTGAGAAGCTAGACTTCGTCCAAATTCAAAAGGTGGGACGGCGTCCCCAGTATCTGGACGGCGTCCTGATCGGTTTCCAGGCCCTGTTTGCTGTATTTCCTAAGTGCACGAACCAAAACACAAACCAACACATTTCATGACCCGCAAACAATCAAGATATGTATCTTATATCATCGGAAAGGTAATTTGACAAGGAACATAACTAAGCACTTTTCATTAATCAAAATTCCACTTACAACTACCAAAAACCGCCATCAATGTTCCTCATTCAATGCATACAAGTCATAAATGCCATTTAATGATTCGGTAACCAAATTACATGAACAATATGCCGTTTCGAAGGTAATTAAGCATACAACGCAACCTAACACTTACAACTAACATTCCATGTCATTCAAATCATTAAAAGTCCATTTTAAGTTCATGAAACCTTAACCTAAATTCACCAAATTTCATAATCAAGTTTAGGAGGTTTCATTAATCAAACTATACATCATAATGAAGCTAGTAACACTAGAAACACAATTAAAACATGCACTTTAACAATCTAACAACATTTGATCATCCAAAATCAAGGATTTAGCAAGTAATTTTCATATTGAACTAGTTACACCAAAAACAACGAATCGAGCATACAAATTACATACACGACATCACAATGAGCCATAGACGCTAATTAACAACTTTATAAGTCAAGAACACGAATTTAAAGAAATCTAGTGTTTTAGAAATGTTACCCAAATGAGATGAAGTTGGTACCAAAACAAAGAGGAAGTTGTAAGGAGCTCAAATATGTAATTTGTTTTGCAAAATACCCGCTAGATCATAAATGGATGATGAATCTTTGTGTTTGGAGTTAGAGAGAAAATGGAGGAAGTAATAAAATGGAGGAGGTGATAATGAAAGGGTGGAAAGGGTTTGACCCTTTGACCTAGTCAAAGGTTTGAACCTTTGGCAAGTTTGGTCCCTCAACTTTAAACCGGGTGCGGGAATTACCTAAACGAGATAATTCAGCGCATTTTAACGGGATGTGTTATAAACATATAACGGAACTTAAATAGTTAAACGGAAAAGTGAACGGAAAAAGGCGGGATGTTACATTACCTACACCTTAAAAGAAATTTCGTCCCGAAATTTAGGTAGGCGTAGTAGTCGTTGTTTCTTCTACGGAATCTGACGTTTCCGGGACCGGGAATAGATGAGGGTGTTTCTTTCGCATTTGATCTTCTCTTTCCCAAGTAAACTCGGGTCCCCTTTTGGCGTTCCAATGGACCTTGACAATCGGGATCCGGCTTTGTTTCAATTCCTTCTCGACGTAGTCCACAATTTCAACCGGTTCCTCCACAAAATGAAGTTTGTCATTAATAGTAAGTTCCTCGAGAAGAACGACGATATCGGGCTCGGCAAGACATTTCTTCAAGTTAGATACATGAAAAGTAGGATGGACGGAGCTTAGTTGAGGCGGAAGATCCAAACGATACGCAACGGTTCCAACACGTTCTAAGATTTCGAAAGGACCAACGTACCGCGAATTTAGTTTCCCACGTTTCCCAAAACGGATGACACCTTTCCAAGGTGCGACTTTTAACATGACGCGGTCACCGACTTGAAATTCGAGGTCTTTGCGTCTTTTGTCGGTATAGCATTTTTGACGACTCCGGGCCGTCCGAAGCCTATCTCGGATTTGAAGAATCTTCTCGGTGGTTTCGTGAATGAGGTCGGGCCTGAAAATTTGCACGTCACCCACTTCGGCCCAACAAAGAGGAGAGCGACATTTTCGACCATATAACGCTTCAAAAGGTGCGGCCTTAATACTCGCGTGATAACTATTATTGTAAGAGAATTCGGCGAGAGGTAAGTGATTGTCCCAAGCTTTTCCAAAATCAACAACGCAGGCTCGTAACATATCCTCTAAGGTTTGTATTGTACGTTCACTTTGCCCATCGGTTTGGGGATGATATGCGGTGCTCATGTCCAAACGCGTTCCCAACGCTTCTTGTAACGTACGCCAAAATCTAGAAACGAAACGGCCATCTCGGTCGGAGATAATCGATAACGGTACTCCGTGTCGGGCTACAACCTCTTTAATGTAAAGTCGTGCAAGTTTCTCCATTTTGTCGGTTTCTTTCATGGAGAGAAAGTGCGCGGATTTGGTGAGGTGATCGACAATGACCCAAATAGTATCATAACCGCCCGACGTTTTTGGTAGTTTGGTGATAAAATCCATCGTGATCCTTTCCCACTTCCATTGCGGGATCTCGGGTTGTTGAAGTAACCCGGACGGTCTTTGGTGTTCGGCTTTGACTTTAGCGCAAGTCAAACATTTGGCAACGTAAGTAGCGACTTCCTTTTTGATGTTCGGCCACCAATATCGTTCTTTAAGGTCGTGGTACATCTTATTGGCGCCGGGATTGTAACATCCCGCCTTTTTCCATTTACTTTTCCGTTTAACTATTTAAGTTCCGTTATATGTTTATAACACATCTCGTTAATACGCGTTTGAATTATCTCGTTTAGGTAATTCCCGTACCCGTTTCCTAAGTTGAGGGACTAAAGTTGCCAAATGGAGAAAGAGATGACTAGGTCAACTAGTCAACTCTTTCCTCTCCATTCATTTTATCACCTCCCAAATAATACTTCACCCTTTTTCTCTCAAAACCCTCAAACCTTCAATCATCATCCAAATTCGTTCAAGAAGGATTCGATCAAAACAAATTGCATATTTGAACTCCTCGTGATCTCCTCTTCGTTTCCATACCGATTTCATCAATTTTGGGTAACTTTCTAAAATCACTAATTCTTGTGTTCTTGAGATTTTTAAGTTATAAGGTTGTTAATTAGTGTCTATGGCTCGAGTCTAGTTTGTTTATGTGATTTATATGCTCGATCTCGTTGTTTTAGTGTAACTAGCATGAACTTGAATTTTGGTGTGTTGATCTTGAAATTTGAGTGTTCATATGTTGTTTGATGCTAAGAGATCATGTTTTAATTGTGTTTCTAGTGTTACTAGCTTCATTATGATGTATAGTTTGATTAATGAAACCTCCTAAACTTGATTATGAAATTTGGTGAATTTAGATTAAGGTTTCATGAACTTAAAATGGACTTTTAATGATTTGAATGACATGGAATGTTAGTTGTAAGTGTTAGGTTGTGTTGTATGCTTAATTACCTTCAAAACGGCATATCATATGTATAAATTGGATTCCCGAAACTTAAATTAAAATTGATAAACTTGAAACTTGAAAATAAACCTCTATTGATCGCTTGACGGGATTTCGGTTATAGTATATGATGTTTTTGCTTGATGAAAAGTGCTTAGTTGCGTTCCTTGTCGAAAGAGCTTTCCGATGATATAAAATACATGTTCTAATTGTTCGCGGTTTGTAAAATGTGTTGGTTTGTGTTTTGGTTCGTGCAATTGAGAAATTCAGCAAACAGGGCCTGTAAGGCATTTGGGACGCCGTCCAGATACTTGGGACGCCGTCCCACCATTTGAACCTAGACGCCGTCTAGGATGGCAGGACGCCGTCCCACCCTTCATTGTGGGACGCCGTCTAGCTCTTTGGGACGCCGTCCCATTGTGCTAAAACTGACTGTTCGCCTTGGTCATTTGACATAAAAATGTTTGCTATGCTACGGACCTCCGATTAACATGAAACTTGGCCAACATGCTCATATATGATTATATAACTTAGAAAAATTGTCGGATATCCAACCCGACCCCGTTGACTTTTCTGTTGACTTTGACCCGACCAAGTTGACTTTTAATCAAACTTAACCAAATACTTGTGCAATCGTTCTAACATGTTTTTATACTTGTACCTTGCATGAAACATGACAATTTGACTCACATGCTACATTATTGAGTCGTAACGAGCCATAGGACTAATTGAACATCTTTGACCTATCGTGTTTACCGTTATTGATACGACCTATTGTTTAGGTCAAGACTAGCATTGTTCTTTGCACACATTTACTTGTCGAAGTACTTTACTACTCGTACACTCAAGGTGAGATCATAGTCCCACTTTTACTCTTTTTGAACTTACATTTGGGATGAGAAAACATAAACATTTCTTTTACTAAGTGAACACAAGTACAGGAAAACAAACATTCTACATACGAGTTTAGAACAAAATCCTCAATTCGATTATCATTAGTTACACTTGCCGGGTGTAAGCGAGAACTTATGTTGTATGGATCCATATGGGTTTGACAAACCCTCATTCAAACGGTTCGCTACCGTTTACGAATGAAATATATTTTCGAGAAACAGTGTATGTTCTAGCACTAAGTGATGGGGTTCAATGGAAGGAAATGTTAAGCATTGATAATTGGGTGCTCGTGAAACAAACTTTTGGAATGTATTACTATTATTTCATTGATGCAAATCTTGTGGTTCACTTGTACTTACTTACTTAAACCTATGATTTCACCAACGTTTTCGTTGACAGATTTCTATGTTTTTCTCAGGTCCTTGAACGATACATGATACATGCTTCCGCTCATTATTTGATACTTGCATTGGATGTCGAGTATATGTGCATTTCATGGAGCGTCTTTTGACTTTATTTTAAACCGTGTCGCCTAGATTTCATTCGTATTATAACGTTGTAACTTAACTATTGGTTGAACAATTCTTGTAAACTTTGGGAACAATCTTTATTTTGAAATGAAGGCGACATATTTTGGTCAAACTTTGTCTTAAAGACTTATGACCACGTAACGGGACCTAAGTAGACGGCGCCGTCAAACATGATTTGGTCGGGTCGCTACAGATGGTATCAGAGCGTTGGTTGTAGGGATTTAGAGTTCATTAGTGTCAACCCCGAGTCATAGGGTACATTGATGAGTCTAGACTACAACCGGCATATAGACTTGAAGTAGGAATTACTTGACTACTTGTGCATTTATACTCGAACGCTTCTACTCATATCTACTCTTAGTTCATCTTAATCTCACGTTGTTTAATTTGATTGACACGCCACCTTGACTTTATAGAATAATGTCGAATGCACATATGAATCAGGGTAATATAATTTCCGGGATTATATTACGGTGACTCATATGAACGTTCCGACATTATGGCATAAAGAATTTAAGGCGAGTCGAGGAAAAACTTCTCTTTATCTTTATTCTATATCACGGTTAGTATTATTGAGAATACTAATCAATGATATTCTTGTGTCTTGAAGGAACAATGGCTCCTCGTCGTGTACGCCGAAATGAAACTCCCGAACAAGCTCTCGAACGGATGATAGCTACCGCCGTAGATGCGGCCATGGCCGGTCACTCATCCAACAACAATAATAATAACAACCACAACAACAACAACAACAACAACAACAACAACAACAACAACAACAACAACAATGGAGCCGGAAACTCAAACGAGGGATGCTCCTATAAAGCTTTCATGGGGTGCAAACCTCACACTTTTGATGGAACCGGGGGACCGGTCGTGCTCACCCGATGGGTTGAGCAAACGGAAGCCGTCTTTAGCATAAGCGGTTGTCGGGACCAAGACAAGGTCAAATACTCCACTCACACTTTCTCCGGAATTGCTCTAACATGGTGGAACACCTATGTTCAATCGGTGGGTACCGATGAAGCTCATGCCCTCTCTTGGGCCGATCTAAAGGAAAAGATGATTGTTGAATATTTTCCGCGCGAAGAAACCCGAAAGCTTGAGGAAGAACTAAGAGCTTTGAAAGCGGTCGGAAACGATCTTAAAGCTTATAATCAACGCTTCGCCGAACTATCCTTGATGTGTCCTAATCTTGTTAACCCCGAATCTCAAAGGATTGAGCTCTACATGCTCGGTCTTCCAAAAAGCATCAAACAAGGGGTGATGTCATCCAAACCCACTACTCATCAAGCCGCTATGAACATGGCTCGCCAACTAATTGAAACGGTTGACGAAATCGTAGTTCCGGCACCTAAGGCCGAGGATAAATCGGGCGGCAACAAAAGAAAGTGGGAACCCTCCCAATCAAGCAACAACAACTTTGCCAAGAAATCCTTCACTTTCGACGGCAAGAAGGGTTATGACGGGAACCTACCTCTTTGCAACAAATGCAACAAACATCACTTTGGTGAATGTGGCAAGTTAATTTGCCACCGGTGCCAAGGAATTGGTCATAAGGCCAACGATTGTAAAAGTGCCACTCCCGTTGCTCGAAAGTGGCCCAATGCACCAAAGACGGGCACTTGTTACGAATGTGGTCAAACGGGTCATTATAGAAATGCATGCCCGAAAAGGAAAGATAACACCAATACGCGCGGCCGAGCTTTTAACATCAACACCGAGGAAGCCCGGGATGACACTGAACTAGTCACGGGTACGTTTCTTCTCAACAATTCTTATGTCTCTTGCTTATTCGATTCGGGTGCCGATAAATGCTTTGTATCCGAGACTTTGACTCATTCTTTTAGCACTCCACCTCTTCCATTAGATACCGCTTATACCATTGAAGTGGCTAACGGGAAACTATTAAGTGCCAACACATATTACCGAGGGTGTACGATAAACATTTTGGGTAAGAAATTTGAAATTGACTTGATACCCATGGAACTAGGAAGCTTTGATGTAATAATCGGTATGAATTGGTTAGCCAAAACGAAATCTCACATCCTTTGTGACCTTAACGCAATCCGAATTCCTATCGAGAATGGTGAACCTTTGATTGTTTATGGCGATAAGAGTTGCACCAGACTCAACCTCGTTTCGTGCCTTAAAGTTAGAAAACTACTTCCTAAGGGTTGTTTTGCGATCCTTGCCCACGTTAAGAAAGTCGAGTCCGATGAGAAGCACATCGATGATGTGCCAATTGTTAGTGACTATTCCGATGTATTTCCCGACGAATTGCCGGGTCTTCCGCCTCATCGACCGGTTGAATTCCAAATCGATCTTATTCCGGGAGCCGCACCCGTAGCACGTGCACCATATAGACTCGCTCCATCTGAAATGCAAGAATTGCAAAGTCAAATCCAAGAACTACTTGATCGAGGTTTTATCCAACCTAGCCATTCACCTTGGGGCGCTCCGATTTTGTTTGTTAAAAAGAAAGACGGATCCCTACGAATGTGCATTGATTATCGTGAACTAAATAAATTGACGGTTAAGAACCGATATCCTCTTCCTCGCATCGATGACCTCTTTGATCAACTACAAGGGTCTTGTGTATATTCGAAAATCGATCTCCGCTCGGGTTATCATCAATTGAGGGTTAAGGGGGAAGATGTCTCCAAAACCGCTTTCCGAACTCGTTATGGTAGTTATGAATTCCTTGTCATGCCATTTGGTCTCACTAACGCACCGGCGGTGTTCATGGATCTTATGAACCGCGAGTGCAAACCGTATCTTGACAAATTCGTTATCGTGTTCATCGATGATATTTTAGTCTACTCAAAAAGCGAAGAAGAACACGAGGAACACCTCCGACTTGTGCTTGAACTTTTAAGACAAGAACAACTCTATGCCAAATTCTCCAAGTGTGAATTTTGGTTAAAGGAAGTTCAATTTCTTGGTCATGTTGTAAGTGATCAAGGTATTAAAGTCGATCCCACGAAAATCGAAGCCATTAGTAAATGGGAGACTCCTACTACTCCTACTCACATTCGTCAATTTTTGGGTCTCGCCGGGTACTATCGTAGATTCATCGAAAATTTCTCTTTGGTTGCACGTCCTCTAACCGCATTGACTCACAAGGGAAAGAAATTCATTTGGGCGACCGAACATGAATCCGCATTCCAAATCTTGAAAACGAAGCTAACCACCGCTCCTATCTTGTCACTTCCCGAAGGCAATGATGACTTTGTTGTATATTGCGATGCCTCAAAACATGGTTTTGGGTGTGTATTGATGCAACGAACGAAAGTCATTGCTTATGCTTCTCGACAACTCAAAATTCATGAACGAAACTACACGACGCATGATCTCGAACTCGGAGCCGTTGTCTTTGCACTTAAAATGTGGAGACACTATCTTTATGGAACCAAGAGTACTATCTTTACCGACCACAAAAGTCTCCAACACATTTTCGATCAAAAGCAACTAAACATGAGACAACGAAGGTGGATTGAAACCTTAAACGATTACGATTGCGAGCTTCGTTACCATCCCGGGAAGGCAAATGTAGTAGCCGATGCCTTAAGTCGAAAAGAAAGAGCGGTGCCTCTCCGTGTCCGAGCTTTAAACATCACCATTCACACCAACCTTAATAGCCAAATTCGGGTAGCCCAAGATGAGGCTCTCAAGGATGAAAACATCTCTCTCGAACACTTGAACGTCCTCACCTCTCGATTCGAAGTTAAAGAAACCGGACTCCGATATTTCGCCGGAAGAATTTGGGTGCCTAGTTATGGGGATCTACGAAGCCTTATTTTAGATGAAGCCCATAAGTCACGATACTCGATTCACCCCGGTGCCAATAAGATGTACCACGACCTTAAACAGCTATATTGGTGGCCGAACATCAAAAGGGACGTAGCTACTTATGTTTCCAAGTGTTTGACATGTTCCAAAGTCAAAGCCGAACACCAAAGACCGTCCGGACTACTTCGACAACCCGAGATCCCGCAATGGAAGTGGGAAAGGATAACGATGGATTTTATCACCAAACTACCAAAAACGACGGGCGGTTATGATACCATTTGGGTTATTGTTGACCGTCTCACCAAATCCGCACACTTCCTGGCCATGAAAGAAACGGACAAAATGGAGAAACTTGCACAACTTTACATTAAGGAGATCGTAGCCCGACACGGTGTACCTTTATCGATTATCTCCGACCGAGATGGCCGTTTCGTTTCTAGATTTTGGCGTACATTGCAAGAAGCGTTGGGAACACGTTTAGACATGAGCACCGCATATCATCCTCAAACCGATGGACAAAGCGAACGTACAATTCAAACCTTAGAGGACATGTTACGAGCTTGCGTGGTTGATTTCGGAAAAGCTTGGGACAAGCACTTACCTCTCGCCGAGTTCTCTTACAACAATAGTTATCACGCGAGTATTAAAGCCGCACCTTTTGAAGCGCTATATGGCCGCAAATGTCGTTCACCTCTTTGTTGGGCCGAGGTAGGCGACGTGCAAATCACCGGACCCGAACTCATTCACGAAACCACCGAGAAAATCGTTCAAATCCGAGATAGGCTTAGGACGGCCCGAAGTCGTCAAAAGAGCTATACCGACAAACGACGCAACGATCTTGAATTTCAAGTCGGTGACCGAGTAATGTTAAAAGTCGCACCTTGGAAGGGTGTAATCCGTTTTGGGAAACGCGGGAAGCTAAATCCGCGGTATATTGGTCCTTTCGAAATCTTGGAGCGTATTGGAACCGTTGCTTATCGTTTAGATCTTCCGCCTCAATTGAACTCCGTTCATCCTACCTTCCATGTATCTAACTTGAAAAAGTGTCTTGCCGAACCCGATATCGTCATCCCTCTCGAAGAACTTACTATTGATGACAAACTTCATTTTGTGGAGGAACCGGTTGAAATTGTGGACACCTCCGTCAAGACATTGAAACAAAGCCGAATCCCGATTGTCAAGGTTCGTTGGAATGCCAAAAGAGGACCCGAGTTTACTTGGGAAAGACAAGATCAAATGCAAAGGAAGTATCCTCATCTATTCGTGAATTCGGAAACGCAAGGTCTCGAGGAAGAAACAACGACTACTACGCCTACTTAAATTTCGGGACGAAATTTCTTTTAAGGTGTAGGTAATGTAACATCCCGCCTTTTTCCATTTACTTTTCCGTTTAACTATTTAAGTTCCGTTATATGTTTATAACACATCTCGTTAATACGCGTTTGAATTATCTCGTTTAGGTAATTCCCGTACCCGTTTCCTAAGTTGAGGGACTAAAGTTGCCAAATGGAGAAAGAGATGACTAGGTCAACTAGTCAACTCTTTCCTCTCCATTCATTTTATCACCTCCCAAATAATACTTCACCCTTTTTCTCTCAAAACCCTCAAACCTTCAATCATCATCCAAATTCGTTCAAGAAGGATTCGATCAAAACAAATTGCATATTTGAACTCCTCGTGATCTCCTCTTCGTTTCCATACCGATTTCATCAATTTTGGGTAACTTTCTAAAATCACTAATTCTTGTGTTCTTGAGATTTTTAAGTTATAAGGTTGTTAATTAGTGTCTATGGCTCGAGTCTAGTTTGTTTATGTGATTTATATGCTCGATCTCGTTGTTTTAGTGTAACTAGCATGAACTTGAATTTTGGTGTGTTGATCTTGAAATTTGAGTGTTCATATGTTGTTTGATGCTAAGAGATCATGTTTTAATTGTGTTTCTAGTGTTACTAGCTTCATTATGATGTATAGTTTGATTAATGAAACCTCCTAAACTTGATTATGAAATTTGGTGAATTTAGATTAAGGTTTCATGAACTTAAAATGGACTTTTAATGATTTGAATGACATGGAATGTTAGTTGTAAGTGTTAGGTTGTGTTGTATGCTTAATTACCTTCAAAACGGCATATCATATGTATAAATTGGATTCCCGAAACTTAAATTAAAATTGATAAACTTGAAACTTGAAAATAAACCTCTATTGATCGCTTGACGGGATTTCGGTTATAGTATATGATGTTTTTGCTTGATGAAAAGTGCTTAGTTGCGTTCCTTGTCGAAAGAGCTTTCCGATGATATAAAATACATGTTCTAATTGTTCGCGGTTTGTAAAATGTGTTGGTTTGTGTTTTGGTTCGTGCAATTGAGAAATTCAGCAAACAGGGCCTGTAAGGCATTTGGGACGCCGTCCAGATACTTGGGACGCCGTCCCACCATTTGAACCTAGACGCCGTCTAGGATGGCAGGACGCCGTCCCACCCTTCATTGTGGGACACCGTCTAGCTCTTTGGGACGCCGTCCCATTGTGCTAAAACTGACTGTTCGCCTTGGTCATTTGACATAAAAATGTTTGCTATGCTACGGACCTCCGATTAACATGAAACTTGGCCAACATGCTCATATATGATTATATAACTTAGAAAAATTGTCGGATATCCAACCCGACCCCGTTGACTTTTCTGTTGACTTTGACCCGACCAAGTTGACTTTTAATCAAACTTAACCAAATACTTGTGCAATCGTTCTAACATGTTTTTATACTTGTACCTTGCATGAAACATGACAATTTGACTCACATGCTACATTATTGAGTCGTAACGAGCCATAGGACTAATTGAACATCTTTGACCTATCGTGTTTACCGTTATTGATACGACCTATTGTTTAGGTCAAGACTAGCATTGTTCTTTGCACACATTTACTTGTCGAAGTACTTTACTACTCGTACACTCAAGGTGAGATCATAGTCCCACTTTTACTCTTTTTGAACTTACATTTGGGATGAGAAAACATAAACATTTCTTTTACTAAGTGAACACAAGTACAGGAAAACAAACATTCTACATACGAGTTTAGAACAAAATCCTCAATTCGATTATCATTAGTTACACTTGCCGGGTGTAAGCGAGAACTTATGTTGTATGGATCCATATGGGTTTGACAAACCCTCATTCAAACGGTTCGCTACCGTTTACGAATGAAATATATTTTCGAGAAACAGTGTATGTTCTAGCACTAAGTGATGGGGTTCAATGGAAGGAAATGTTAAGCATTGATAATTGGGTGCTCGTGAAACAAACTTTTGGAATGTATTACTATTATTTCATTGATGCAAATCTTGTGGTTCACTTGTACTTACTTACTTAAACCTATGATTTCACCAACGTTTTCGTTGACAGATTTCTATGTTTTTCTCAGGTCCTTGAACGATACATGATACATGCTTCCGCTCATTATTTGATACTTGCATTGGATGTCGAGTATATGTGCATTTCATGGAGCGTCTTTTGACTTTATTTTAAACCGTGTCGCCTAGATTTTATTCGTATTATAACGTTGTAACTTAACTATTGGTTGAACAATTCTTGTAAACTTTGGGAACAATCTTTATTTTGAAATGAAGGCGACATATTTTGGTCAAACTTTGTCTTAAAGACTTATGACCACGTAACGGGACCTAAGTAGACGGCGCCGTCAAACATGATTTGGTCGGGTCGCTACAGGGATGAATCGAGTATCGCGATTTGTGGGCTTCGTCTAGGATGAGGTTTCGTAAGTCGCCATATCTAGGCACCCAAATTCTTCCGGCGTAATATCGAAGTCCGGTCTCCTTAACTTCGAATCGGGAGACGAGAATGTTTAAAAGTTCACGCCCGATGTGGTTGTCTTTAAGAGCCTCCTCTTGAGCTACCCGAATTTGGCTATTAAGGTTGGAGTGGATGGTGATGTTTAATGCTCGGACGCGAAGAGGTACCGTTCTTTCCTTTCGACTTAAGGCATCGGCCACTACATTTGCCTTCCCGGGGTGGTAACGAAGCTCGCAATTATAATCGTTCAAGGTTTCAATCCACCTTCGTTGTCTCATGTTTAGTTGTTTTTGATCGAAGATGTGTTGGAGACTTTTGTGATCGGTAAAGATAGTACTTTTGGTACCAAGAAGATGATGTCTCCATAACTTAAGTGCAAAGATGACGGCACCGAGTTCAAGATCATGTGTCGTGTAGTTTCGTTCGTGGACTTTGAGTTGTCGAGAGGCATAAGCAATGACTTTCTTTCGTTGCATTAATACGCATCCATAACCGTTTTTCGAGGCATCACAATATACAACAAAATCATCATTGCCTTCGGGAAGTGACAAGATAGGAGCGGTGGTTAGCTTAGTTTTCAAGATTTGAAAAGCGGTTTCTTGTTCGGATGTCCAAACGAATTTTCGTTCCTTGTGAGTTAACGCGGTTAAAGGACGAGCGATTAGGGAGAAATCCTTGATGAATTTACGATAGTATCCGGCGAGACCCAAGAATTGACGAATTTGAGTAGGAGTAGTAGGAGTCTCCCATTTACTAATGGCTTCGATTTTTGCGGGATCGACTTTAATGCCTTGATCACTTACAACATGACCAAGAAATTGAACTTCCTTTAACCAAAATTCACACTTGGAGAACTTGGCATATAGTTGCTCTTTTCTCAAGAGCTCGAGCACGAGTCGGAGATGTTCTTTGTGTTCCTCTTCGTTTTTAGAATAAATCAAAATATCATCGATGAACACGATAACGAATTTGTCGAGGTAAGGTTTGCACACGCGGTTCATGAGATCCATGAACACCGCCGGTGCGTTAGTGAGACCGAAAGGCATGACAAGGAATTCATAACTACCATAACGAGTCCGGAAAGCGGTTTTGGAGACATCTTCCCCCTTAACCCTTAGTTGATGATAACCCGAACGGAGATCGATTTTTGAGTATACACGAGAACCTTGTAGTTGATCAAAAAGGTCATCAATGCGAGGAAGAGGATATCGGTTCTTAACCGTCAATTTGTTTAGTTCACGATAATCAATGCACATTCGTAGGGATCCGTCTTTCTTCTTGACGAACAAAATCGGAGCGCCCCATGGTGAATGGCTAGGTTGAATGAAACCACGGTCAAGTAACTCTTGGATTTGACTTTGTAATTCTTGTAATTCGGATGGAGCGAGTCTATACGGTGCACGCGCTACGGGTGCGGCTCCTGGAATAAGATCGATTTGAAATTCAACCGGTCGATGAGGTGGAAGACCCGGTAATTCGTCGGGAAATACATCGGAAAAGTCACTAACAATTGGCACATCTTCGATACGCTTTTCGTCGGCCTCGACTTTCTTAACGTGAGCAAGAATCGCGAAACAACCCTTGCGAAGTAGCTTTCGAACTTTAAGGCACGAAACGAGATTGAGTCCGATGCAATTTTTGTCGCCATAGACAATCAATGGTTCACCATTCTCGATAGGAATTCGGATTGCGTGAAGATCGCAAAGAATGTGAGATTTATTTTTGACCATCCAATTCATACCGATTATTACATCAAAACTCCCTAATTCCATGGGTATCAAGTCAATTTCAAATTCCTTACCCAAAATGTTCAAAGTACACCCCCGGTAATATGTGTCGGCACTTAAGAGTTTTCCGTCGGCCACTTCGATGGAATAAGTAGTATCTAAAGGGTGTGGTGGAGTGCAAAGGGTAGGAGCCAAAGTCTTAGACACAAAACATTTATCGGCACCCGAATCGAATAAGCAAGTAACATAAGAGTTGTTGAGAAGAAACGTACCCGTGACTAGTTCATTGTCATCTCGGGCTTCCTCGGTGTTGATGTTAAAGGCTCGGCCTCGGTTGTTGGGGTTGGCTTTCTTCTTCGGGCATTCGTTCTTATAATGGCCCGTTTGGCCACATTCATAACAAGTGACCGTCCTTGGAGGATTGGGCCCCTTTCGAGCGACGGGGGCGGTGCTTGTGCAATTGTTGGCCCTATGACCAACTCCTTGGCAACGGTGACAAATTAGCTTGTTACATTCGCCGTAATGATGTTTGTGGCACTTGTTGCACAAAGGTAAGTTTCCGACATAACCCTTCTTGCCGTCGTTGTTGAAGGGCTTTTTGGTGAAGGTGTTGTTGTTGTAGTTAGTTGATGGAGTGGCTTCCCATTTCCTTTTGTTTCCACCCGACTTGTCCTCGGCCTTAGGAGCCGGTACTACGATTTCGTCAACCGTTTCAATTAATTGGCGAGCCATGTTCATAGCGGCTTGATGAGTAGTGGGTTTGGATGACATCACCCCTTGTTTGATGCTTTTTGGAAGACCGAGCATGTAGAGCTCAATCCTTTGAGATTCGGGGTTAACAAGATTAGGACACATCAAGGATAGTTCGGCGAAGCGTTGATTATAAGCTTTAAGATCGTTTCCGACCGCTTTCAAAGCTCTTAGTTCTTCCTCAAGCTTTCGGGTTTCTTCGCGCGGAAAATATTCAACAATCATCTTTTCCCTTAGATCGGCCCAAGAGAGGGCATGAGCTTCATCGGTACCCACCGATTGGACATAGGTGTTCCACCATGTTAGAGCAATTCCGGAGAAAGTGTGGGTGGATTATTTGACCTTGTCTTGATCCCGACAACCGCTTATGCTAAAGACGGCCTCGGTTTGTTCAAACCAACGAGTAAGCACAACCGGTCCCCCGGTTCCATCATAAGTGTGAGGTTTGCACCCCATGAAAGCTTTGTAGGAGCACCCTTCGCTAGAGTTACCGGCTCCTTGGTTATTGTTGTTGTGGTTGGTGTTATTGTTGTTGTTAGACGAGTGACCGGCCATGGCCGCATCTACGGCGGTAGCTATCATCCGTTCGAGAGCTTGTTCGGGAGTTTCATTGCGGCGTACACGACGAGGAGCCATTGTTCCTTCAAAACAAAAGAATACCGTTGGTTAGTATTCTAAATAATACTAACCGTGATATGGAATAAAGATAGAGAGAAAATTATCCTTGACCCGCCTTAAATTCTTTATGTCATAATGTCGGTATGTTCATATGAGTCGCCGTAATATAATTTCCGGGAATTATATTACCCTAATTCATATGTGCATTCGACATTACATCATATAGTCAAGGTGGCGTGTCAATTAAATTATATAACGCAAGATTTAGATAGAATAAGAGTAGATATGAGTAGAAGAGTTAGAGTATAAATGCACAATTTGTCAAGTAATTCCTATGTCAAGTCTATATGCCGGTTGTAGTCTAGACTCACCAATGTACCCTATGACTCGGGGTTGACACCAATGAACTCTAAATCCCTACAACCAAAGCTCTGATACCACTTGTAGCGACCCCGACAAATCGTCAAATGACGGCGTCATCTACGTATGGTCCCATTACATGGTCGTAAGTCTTTATAACAAAGTTTGACCGAAAAGTATGTCGCATTCATTTCATAAATAAGGGTGTTTCAAAGTTTACAAAAGTAGTTTCCATAACAAGTACATAACAATGTTTAAAGTTTGTATGAAACACGTGCGACACGATTAAAAGTAGTCAAAAAGACGCTCCACGTATGCAAGTATACTCGACATCCAATGCAAGTATCAAAAAGTATGAGCGGAAGCATATATCACCTAAGTTCAAGGACCTGAGAAAAACATAGAGAATCTGTCAACGAAAACGTTGGTGAAATCATAGGTTTAAATAAGTAAGTGAGTAAAAGTAAGTTGAACCACAAGATTTGCAACATCGATAAAGTCATAGTACATTCTAAAAGTTAATATTCACGAGCACCCAATTATCAAAGCTTAACATTCCGTCCGTTGAATACCCCATAAATTAGTGCTAGAACAACACTGTTTCCCGAAAATATATTTCATCCGTAGACGGTAGCGAACCGTCAAAGATGAGGGTTGTCAACCCATATGGCCATATAACATAAGTTCTCGCTTACACCATCTGATGTAACTAATGATAATCGGATTGAGGATTTTCGTTCTAAACTCGTATGTAGAATGTTTGTTTTCCCGTTCTTGTGTTCACTTAGTTCAAAAGAATCGTTTATGTTTTCTCATCCCAAAAGTAAGTTTAAAAGAGTAAAAGTGGGACTATGATCTCACCTTGTATGCACGAACCAAACAGTACTTTGACAAGTAACGTGTGCAAAGAACAATGCTAGTCTTGACCTAAACAAATAGGTTGTATCAATAACGATAGTCACGAAGGGTCAAAGATGTTCAATTAGTCCTATGGCTCAATACGACTCGATTATGTTCAATTAGTCCTATGGCTCAATACGACTCGATTATGTAGCATGTGCAATCAAATTGTCAAGTTTCATGCAAGGTACAAGTATATAAACAAGTTAGGAGGGTTGCATAATCATTTGGTTAAGTTTGACAAAAAGTCAAACTTTGGTCGGTCAAAGTCAACAAAAAGTCAACACGTTCGGGTCGGGTCTCGGACAAATTTTCTATGCTATTTATTCATATATAAGCATTTTAAAACAAGTTACATGTAAATTGGAGGTCTAGAACATGCCAAACATTTTTCGTCAAAAGGTCAAGCAAACAGCCAGTTTTAGGCAAACGGGACGGCGTCCCATATAGTTGGACGGCTTCCAGGTTTTAAGGTTGGGACGGCGTCCTGAGAAGCTAGACGGCGTCCAGATTCAAAAGGTGGGACGGTGTCCCCAGTATCTGGACGGCGTCCTGATCGGTTTCCAGGCCCTGTTTGCTGTATTTCCTAAGTGCACGAACCAAAACACAAACCAACACATTTCATGACCCGCAAACAATCAAGATATGTATCTTATATCATCGGAAAGGTAATTTGACAAGGAACATAACTAAGCACTTTTCATTAATCAAAATTCCACTTACAACTACCAAAAACCGCCATCAATGTTCCTCATTCAATGCATACAAGTCATAAATGCCATTTAATGATTCGGTAACCAAATTACATGAACAATATGCCGTTTCGAAGGTAATTAAGCATACAACGCAAACTAACACTTACAACTAACATTCCATGTCATTCAAATCATTAAAAGTCCATTTTAAGTTCATGAAACCTTAACCTAAATTCACCAAATTTCATAATCAAGTTTAGGAGGTTTCATTAATCAAACTATACATCATAATGAAGCTAGTAACACTAGAAACACAATTAAAACA
Organism: Rutidosis leptorrhynchoides; assembly: GCF_046630445.1. Classification (NCBI taxonomy): domain Eukaryota; kingdom Viridiplantae; phylum Streptophyta; class Magnoliopsida; order Asterales; family Asteraceae; genus Rutidosis; species Rutidosis leptorrhynchoides. The sequence goes on along the minus strand of NC_092342.1, from coordinate 269,555,021 downwards.
TGCACTTTAACAATCTAACAACATTTGATCATCCAAAATCAAGGATTTAGCAAGTAATTTTCATATTGAACTAGTTACACCAAAAACAACGAATCGAGCATACAAATTACATACACGACATCACAATGAGCCATAGACGCTAATTAACAACTTTATAAGTCAAGAACACGAATTTAAAGAAATCTAGTGTTTTAGAAATGTTACCCAAATGAGATGAAGTTGGTACCAAAATGAAGAGGAAGTTGTAAGGAGCTCAAATATGTAATTTGTTTTGCAAAATACCCGCTAGATCATAAATGGATGATGAATCTTTGTGTTTGGAGTTAGAGAGAAAATGGAGGAAGTAATAAAATGGAGGAGGTGATAATGAAAGGGTGGAAAGGGTTTGACCCTTTGACCTAGTCAAAGGTTTGAACCTTTGGCAAGTTTGGTCCCTCAACTTTAAACCGGGTGCGGGAATTACCTAAACGAGATAATTCAGCGCATTTTAACGGGATGTGTTATAAACATATAACGGAACTTAAATAGTTAAACGGAAAAGTGAACGGAAAAAGGCGGGATGTTACATAAGATCCTCTCAAAGATCTTTTCTAATAGACTTAGGAAGGTGGTCCCGGCATTGATTGGAGTCGAGCAATCCGCTTTCTTAAAGGGTAGATACATACTTGATGGTGCCTTAATTGCAAACGAAACGTTGACATACCTTGTGGAAAAAAAACGGAAAAGTTTCATTTTTAAAGTTGACTTTGAAAAGGCTTTCGATAGCTTAAATTGGGAATTTCTATTGGAAGTGATGAAAAGTATGGGATTCGGCTTAAAATGGATCACATGGATTTCCTCTTGTATTAAGTCGGCTTCGGTTTCGATCTTGATAAACGGATCTCCTACTAAAGAATTCTCTCTTGAGAGAGGTGTTAGGCAAGGAGACCCGCTATCACCTTTTCTTTTCATTCTTGCCGCGAAAGGCCTAAACATTCTAACAAAAGCCGCAATTGAAAAAGGGATGTTCAAAGGTGTCGAGATCGGTGTTGAAAAGGTATTAATCTCACATCTTCAATACGCGGATGATACTATTTTTTTGGCGAATGGAGTAGAGATAATATTTTCAACCTTATGAAACTACTTAAGTGTTTCGAGTTGGCGTCGGGACTAAAAGTTAATTTTCAAAAAAGCTCCATGATTGGTCTTGGTACAACAAATGATGAAGTAGGCAATATGTCAAACCGAATTGGGTGTAAGTTGGGTGCACTCCCCTTCATTTACTTAGGTATCCCGATTGGGGCGAAAATGAACAAACTTAATACATGGGATCCGGTTGTTGATAAATTAAAGGCTAAACTCTCGAATTGGAGAATGAAATCGATGTCATATGGGGGAAGACTTGTCCTACTAAAATCGATCCTTTAGAGTATCCCGTTGTACTATTTCTCTCTATCGTGCTCCGCCTTGTGTACTCAAAATACTTGAGCGTGTGAGGAGGAAATTCTTCTGGGGCGGGTCGTGGATGGATTCTTACTTGTCATGGGTTAAATGGGATCACATTTTATCTCCCTATGGGTCGGGTGGGTTGAACATTGGGTCTTTAAAGGGAAAAAATTTAGCTTTACTCGCAAAGTGGAGGTGGAGGTTTCTAACCGAACCTGACACTTTATGGGTAAAACTAATCAAAAGTTTATACTGTTCGAATGGTGGTTTCTCCCCTGGTTTTTTCAATTCTAACATTCGCTGCACAGGAACTTGGTCCAATATTATTTCCGCAGGTCAGACCATCGAAGATTTGCAGGTTGCTTTGGACTCATCATTCATCCGAAAGATGGGGAATGGAGCCGAAGTACTGTTTTGGGAAGACAACTGGGTGGATATCGAGAAATTATCCACGTTATTTCCTCGTCTTTTCAGACTCGAAAGATCGAGAAATGTTTCTGTTCAAGATCGTCTGTCAGGTGGACATTTCATGGGTGACTGGATCAGAGAACCGTCAGGTCGAACTCGAGATGAACTGGTTGCTTTACTACAGATTGTGGATACGGTTTTTTTGGATCCAAACAGCAAGGATACTTGGCGATGGTCATTCACTTCGGACGGCTGCTTCAAAGTGAGTACTCTTTCCAAACTAATCGACGAGAAATTGCTTAGTCTAAACAATGTTACACAAGAGACTCTTCGCAATAAATTTGTTCCAAGAAAAGTTGAGTTATTCGTTTGGAGAGCTTCAAAGGAAAGAATACCGGTAAGATTTGAGTTGGACAAAAGAGGGGTGGATCTAGATAGCGTCAGGTGCCCACTGTGTGATGATGATGTTGAAACGGTTATTCATATCGCGAGTTGTAAACGTGTGTGTGAAGTTTGGTCGAGAGTGTTCAAATGGTGGAATCTAGCTAACGTTACAACACTTGGTACGTCTGACATCTTCATGACGGACAACGGGATACAAGGCTCGAAGCAAGGCAACCTCATTTGGCAAGCAACTCGATGGATTTGCTCCTACCTCATTTGGAGTTCGCGCAACAAACTCGTGTTCCAAAGGAAACAATGGAACGTTCCTTGCATTCTAAATGAAATCCAATCCAAGTCCTTCGATTGGATTTCGAATAGATTGAAAGGAACAAAACTCGATTGGCATATTTGGCTCACCAATCCGGATTACTATTTCACAAAGTGCTAGGATTACTTGGGTTGCGACCTCTGCACCTCAAGCTTTGTATTAGTGCTAGTGCTCTTTAGTTTTTTTTCTGAATATGATCTCGTGTTATTTGTATGTATTTCGTGTTTCCTTGAGCTGTATCTAGGCTCTTGAAACTTTCGTGTATCTTTTTATTGATTCATCAATATAGCTTGCTTTTTTTTTAAAAAAAAAGTGGTTAATAAATGGTTGAAGCGAAAAGACAAAAATGCCTCTGTGAGGCAAAGAAGACAATATTGCTCCTGTGAACAGTGAAGGTCTCATGACAGTATAAATTATAATATAATAATTAATAATTAATAATTAATTTGAATATTATTTTTTTTAAAGGCAAATTTTTGTTGAGATAACTCAAAGTACACATTATATAACTCAAAGTACACATTATAATTATACATCAACTTCTTGAATAAAGCATGACCAATCAAATACTTAGCTGTGATGCAAGAAAATGGATTGTCTAGCCAGCATGACCAATCAAATGATAATATCATTAGTCGCAATTTCATCCACTCAAAATTTCAAAATTGCACTTCCTTGAATGAAGCATCTCCGTTGTGACCAGGGAACGAGATAATTCCCACTACCATAGCCAGGCTAGCAGAAGGTGGAGAAGGCGGGACCGTAGCTACTATAGTAGGATAAACTTGACTTTTATACTCTATAAAAGGTAGTTCGGCTATTTCCATTTGTTTCGACTGGGCTAGGCCCATTTACTTGTATATTTCATAGTCATATAAATTAATACAATAAAAGTGTGACCTCTTTAAGATTCATGATCTTTTTCCCTTATATTATTGCATTCCTATTTTCCATATAAAGTAAGTCGCAAACCAACCACTCGTTCCCATATAATTTGGTCCAACATAAGTGGACCAGACACAATGAGACTGATATGCATTTTGTCCGAGATTTCTTGGTCAAAGGCTAGGTTAGTGTATTCATGAGTCGTCTCGCGATAATATGTGAATATCTTAACCAAAAGACTTTTTATTAAATGAGTTTAGATCTAATTTGAGCATTTGGTTTACTCCAGCTCCAAGTGCGGAAATGCGGAAATGTTAGTGGATATATGTTCATAACCCATGTTAGCCCATTGTCCTTGATAGTTAGTACCGGCCCAGCCCATGTAATAATCTCTATGTAACATTTTTTTTCTTTTTTACCAAAACACCGATGGCCCAATATATACTCTTATATATCATCAATGTATATACTAGTAATTAATTAGAACCGAGCTTCAATAGCTTGATGGGCTAGGTTCAAATGAGAATCACTAAAATGCAAGAGAAAAATCACTAAAAGTTCGAAACTGCAAGAAAATTTATACAGAGCTACAAGAAATTTAATTTGATACGGCGTATTTTAAACAAATCTAAGGCACCAAAAGTAATTCAGGCACAATGTTGCTGGAACGCATGTTTAAATATAAATTTGACTAATATATGTAATCATGACATCACAAAATAGTGTGCATGCTCGAAGCAGACAATTGAACATCCTTTGCTTATAAGTCTTCCTACTCTTGTTTACCAAATTCATTATATTGGTCATCATCAATCGGTTCCAACCACAATAACAAAATACTCCCCAAATAGGTCACATTTACAAACAAAAAAAATTCCATCTTTTTTTATGCAAACAACTGTATGTTGAGTAATCATGTTTTCTAAATTTTTTTTTTTTTTTTTTTTTTTCCAGTTCATTGATGATTCTTTTAATTTGAGATGATGATGTTGACATAGTCCGAAAATTTAAGTACCTAGATCGACAAGAATGACTGAACCAGATGAAAAATGCCCTTAGACTCTAACAAATAATATAACCTATTAAAAAAACGCCGAGACCCCTAACAAATAATATAAGCTATTTAAATAAAAGGCTCTTTCATCTTTGCTAGAATGCTATTGGACTATAATTCCTTTATTCTCTGGGCCTTTGATTGTTGTTTTTTGGACCTATTATGTTTCGCCTTCACCACTTCGATTGTGTTTAATCAGTTTCTGTTTCTCAAATCTCCAATTTTGTCCGTATATATAAAGAAAATTAGGTCCCTGAAAACCTTGTGCCCAGCGGTAGATCACGTTGCTTCCCTCCGGGCCTTCCATGCATGTAACTAAGCATAATATATACAAAATCAGGAATAATTATTTATTAAAATTGTATAAAAATGCACACTTAAAGATAAAAAGAATGAAGTTAGGCTTGTAGTGGAATAATGCTTATTAGAAAAGTAAGTAAACTTTACTCTTTATATTATAAGACAAACATGTACCCAACTTAAATGACCCAACCACCACCTATAAAGATAAGGACTCCTTTCACACGTACATACGAATATTCTACTTCCTTATAAACAGGTTAATGATATTATATTATATGCTTCAGTTACCTTTAAACCTTTGAGTCAAGACTATACTAAATACCCAAAGATATATATGGATCATAAAGACATGGTGGGTGCAGTGTTGTTTATGACCATTGTGGTTTGTGGTTCAGTGGTGGAGATTGCCAGTGGAGCTGTACATACAGTTGGAGACTCAGCTGGATGGACTACAATTGGTAATGTTGATTACAAAAACTGGGCTGCTACTAAAACCTTCAAACTTGGTGATACTATTGGTATGTACCCAATTTACCCTTTTTAATTCTTTTTTCTCTTCCTGCCTTTTACTTTTTGATTTAGTGTTAAAGATTGGTTACTTTACCATATACTTGTAGTTAACCACAGTTTTAGGTGTATTACCATATGCTAATTTCAGAAACCATAAATAAGATGCATGCATTGAAGGGTGTATAACCTCTTAATTTATAATGTTTGTATGTTTTTGACGCTTTCTAGATACGAGCTTCGAGGTTCTCTCTTGCATCTTTTCTTTTGTTTGAAGACGTTTTCTTTTCAAAAACGTTTTCCGTATATATATATAGGGGCAGGATCAATGGGGAAGTAACCAATCGGGGGAAGCGGGGGAAGCAAATTTTTTTTTTTTTTCGTTTTTTTTTTTGAATTTTTTTTTTCCGATCACACGAAAATATGAACATTTAGAAGCGACACTTCGTGATGAATGTTATTATTTAGGCGGAAAAACGATCGACAAAAATAACATTCAAGAAAATATTGTTCGTGAAGAATATGAACGTTTTTTTTCCCCATGTTTTGTGAAGTAAAATTTAGCCCGATTTAGAGTTTAGAGTTTAGGGTTTAGGGTTTGGTGTTTTGGGTTTATTCCATAATCCCAAAACACCAAACCATAAACCCTAAACCCTAAACCCTAAACTCTAAACCGTTCGTGTTAAAAACTCAATCTAAATCCTAAATCTAAACCCTAAACCCTAAATTTCTAAACCCTAATATCTAAACCCTATAAACCCTAATATCTAAACCCCAATAGCTAAAACCTCAAAATACGCTCGAAAAACACGATAATTGTTATATATTACTTCTTCGAGCGTTTTTCCGCCAAAATAAAAACATTTATCACAAAGTGTCTCTACTAAATGTTCATATTTTCATCTCATCTATAATGTTCGTGAACAAAGTTTTTTCAAAAAACAAAAAAAAAAAAAAAAAAAATTTTTGCTTCCCCCCGCTTCCCCCCGAATGGTTACTTCCCTCTTGATCCTACCACTATATATATATATATATATATATATATATATATATATATATATATATATATATATATATATATATATATATATATATATATATATATATAAGTTTCGGTTTTTTTCGTAAAAAAAAAAAATGTTGGTGAATTTATCAAAAAAGTTATGATATCTCAAGATAGTCTAGTGGTTGAGGTCAGTTGAGGTCCTGATATCTTTTTCTAAGATGTTTTAGGATCCAACTCACTATATATTGGGTTGTCAGGAAAAAATGGTCGGGAACAACACTACAAGAAAATGGTCATTATTAACCATTTTTTAGGTAACACTTTTTACTTGATCACTAATAATGTTATTTAGTTATCATTAAAAGTCATTATTGAGTTTTGGTCACGATACGCTATTAGTGACCTAAGTGACTAAGTCATTATAGTGATTAAATTTAAGTATTTTGATCTCTAATACTGTTTTGTCACTATTCTACCGTGAGAAGAAGTGATCAACATATTGTAGTCACACTAAGTTAACTTGATGACCATTTATGTGGCGGTGTTAGTGACAGTATAGTCGTTGTCACTAAAACTATTTTTTTTTTTTTTTTTTTTTTTTTTTTTTTTTTTTTGTGGTTCGGTCACGAGATAACCTTTTTAGGCTGCGTACATATGAGTAAAAATATTTTCTTTCTTCGGATAGCGTGAACTGAAAAAACCTTATCCGTTTATTGTTAATTGTTTCAATTTTTACACCGTTTATTGTTAATTGTTTCAGTTTTTACATACAACAAGCAATTTCACAATGTGATGCAAGTGACACATGCAGACTATAGATCATGCAATATTTCTGCACCCATTGCCACCCACTCTACTGGCAACGACTCGATCATCATCAAGACATACGGCCACCATTTTTACCTGTGCGCCGTCCCAGGTCATTGTCAAGCGGGTCAAAAGGTTGATATCAACGTTCAACGACTAGTTTCTTCTACATCAGCTCCAACTCCATCACCAATAGCATTGCCTTCCTCACCATCTCCATCTGCTCCGACAAGTTCCACATCAAATAAGCCTAATTCTGCTACTCCATTATCGCTTATAAAACTGGGATTACTTGTAGCTGTTTTTGGTGGCATTGTTTGATGCTTCGATCTGTTTGCACTTAGTTTCAATTCTTGTAGAAGTAGGCATACCAATTAACATTTTGTATGAATCTCAATAAATTTTTTTAAAACATTATGACGTTTTTATGTAATGAAGATCGATTCTCCTTTACCTTTTTAAACAAACCAGTCGTGTAGCTGTTGATGCAAAAACTAATAACATTGTGATAGAGTTTTTGCAAACCGAACCACACTACCTGATTATAAGTGGGCAAAACTGCACGGCTGGTCCCTGTGGTTTATATCAAATGAAGTCGTTGGTCCCTGGCATTTTTCTTCAAAGTGGTTGGTCCCTATGGTTTACAAACATCTAGTGGGTGGTTCCTAACGGGGACCAACCACGCTGATTTTGTAAACAGTGACAGGGACCACTCCACGCCCATAAAAAAACAACCACATGGACTACTCACGCCCATTTTGTAAACCACAGGGACTATCCACTTCGGAAAAAAAAATCAGAGACCAACGACTTCATTCATTTGATGTAAACCACAGGGACCAACCGTGCAATTTTGTCTTATAAGTGTCAAGACTCAAGATCAAACTTTCCATACATTAAGTCAAACCTGATTATAGGGGTAAGCAAACTAAGTTCACAATAAATTTGTATTCGTATACACAATAATATGGTCAGTAATATATAGCACAAATGTTATAAATGAGTTTGTCTCCCAATAATAGTTTTGACAACACTTGCAACAATACCTCAGCCCTGGTTATTTTGATACAACTCTTAGCCCTGAAGATTCGGATGCTGAAACCTCTTTATACATATCAGCTATCGCTTTTGCAAAGTATGCCTTTGCTTGTGGCCTCTTAATCTGCAACACAACAATGGGATATTATTTGTAATGCTTCGTTGGCAGCAAATTTATAACCTCAAAATATTTGTTCATCATTGCCGTTGCTAGATATGGCAATTCTAACTCACGGAAATATCAATTGGTCAAATTGTGTAGTCATTTATCTAAAATAGATTAAATAAGTAACAAAAGAAGAGCTGACTAAAAGGAAATTGGTCAATGCATATAGCAACTTTTACTTATTTCTAAAAGAAGGTTAGTATCATTGAAGGTTGAAAAAGACGCGAAGACGGAGACGAGTCGGGTAAGACCTTGAAAGGTCGAGTCGATCGATACAGGGTTGAGACGGATGTTGACTAACGTTGACTTTCAAATATAAATATATTAAATAAATATTTTAAAATAATGGTTTAGAAATAAGATAATGTGGTGTTAGTTTAAATAATACATAGGTTTTTAATAATGTTTTTTTATATATAATTATAGCGTATTTATTAAGTTATCTTTAAGGGATACTATGTAAGTCGGTGTTTTTTCCTAGTTAATTTTTAAATGGGCTTGGGATTATCGTTTAGACTAGAACGAGTCCAGACAAAAAACTGACTTTGACCTGACTTTTTAGCATTGACCGACTAATTAGACGTATAGGGCGAAATGGGATGGGCTAGTCACCAAACCGTCGCAACGGCCGCCGCAACGGCCGCCGCAACCATGGTATCATTAGAGTAATAAAGAAGTTGTGATCCGATCTAAGGCATTAACTATCCAGTATATAGTAAAAAGTATACGAAAAGGTGTTCCCATTGATCCCGACCCACTTATATTGCTATATCAGTAAATTTTTTTAAAAGAAAATATAGATAGCGTATCTATATTTGTCAAGCTGGGACTTACCTTAAACGTTGGAGTAAGCAAACCGTTCTCCATAGTGAATGGTTCAGCTACCAACGTGATGGCTTTTACAAACTCGAAGCCTCTCAGCTGCATTCAATTACCAATATATAAGAAATCAAGTATATATATATATATATATATATATATATATATATATATATATATATATATATATATATATATATATATATATATATATATATATATATATATATGACTTATTCATTTATAACAAATGGATAGCCAATTTGAAACAATCCATCAGAGATGTTACCTGAGCTTCCTTTCCAGTTTGATCCATGTCAGCAAGGACAGCGGTTCTTGCCCTTGGGTCGTTGCACAGCTGTTCTAAACTTTCAAACTACGATACAAGTTACACAGTAATTGTTAATATATATCTTTTGAAGAAAAGGGTAAATTCTCTCAAAATGGATCGAGCTATCCCAAAATAGGCCTCGATTCTGTGAATATAAATATTCAGTGCACTCCAAATTATGATTATTACCTTTATTCCCTCCTTAACTGCCCATGCCTTGAGCATATCGGGGTCCACACAGACAACGGCTACTAGGGAGGAGTTAAAGCTGTCACCTATTTGTAACCAAAAAGTAAATGATACGAGCAAAATGGAACCATTAACAAAGTGATTACGTGCAGAGTAGGGAGTCAGTTGAGATGATTGGTTTCGTACCGTAAACAAAGCATTGTGCTACAAACTTGCACTTGGCATATACATTTTCAATTTTCTCTGGGGCTATATACTCTCCTTGTGCCAATTTAAAAATATTCTTTTTCCTGACATGAAAAAAGAATAATTGCATTAATCCGCAAGTCTTCAATAGCTTGTAGCCACTGGCGAAAATATGACGGGACAAGGCGGGGCACCCGCCCCCAGTGGATTTGTAATTTTTAGTGCAAAAGATTTGGATTTTTCGATTTTGCCCCCAGTGTTTTTTTTTTTTTTTTTTGGCCATAATGTCTATATTTTCCCCCCAAAGCCTCCATATATTGCCCAAAAACCTCCATATTTTGCCCAAAAAAAAAGTTGCTACGCTTTTAAAAAAAACTTCGCCCCCGGTGAAAAATTCCGCCACTGCTTGTAGCAGCCATAATATGTCAGTTAAATGCAAAGGGTTGCAATAATCGCTACTTGAGAGTACTCGGTCGGGACATATTAAAGAGTACTTGGCAACTGAGGGAGTACTCGGGTGGTGATCAAGTTTCACTTTGACTGATTTTTTTACCGAGTTTTGACTGTTTCCGAGTAATACCGAGTTTTGGCCTCGTTATGACCGGAATCTGGACGATTTTCAGAGTAATTTCGAGTTTTAACCAAGTTTGACCGAATCCTAGTACTCGCCGAGTACACCCCGAGTTGCAAATACCGACTACCCGCCGAGTAATTCCGATTTCTGTAACATTGCTTAATTGTAGTAATTCATATTGGGGTGGATTTTGACGCATTTACTTATGGATGGGTCTAATACGTTAAATTAGAAAATAGCTAAATGGGAAAAGATCAAAGGTAGCCAAAAGAGTATTTGTAACGTTTAAGACCTCCATAATAACTTTACTTTAAGCGGTCTAATATATTTAAGACGTCTAGCAATTTCCTTCATTGTTCTTAGATCATACCTATCAATGATCTTTAAGCGGCCTCCAGGGGACCACAACCCTATGTCTCCGGTATGAAGCCATCCTTCTTCATCGATAACTTCTCTACTGCACAATTTTGTTTAATGTTAGTATAACAACCAACTCAAACAACAGTTCAATACGTCAGTTTATATATGAACAAGCAATATGCACAAAAGGTTAAGAGTTATACGTTTGCACTTCGTCTTTGTAGTAGCCTTGGAAAACAATCGGTCCCCTCACACAGATCTCACCACGAGGGTATGGTTGATCTTCTGATGTATAATTCATTTCAGGAACATCCACAAGCTTTACCTCTGAAACAGTAATATTATACATGAATAATCTGATGTATATATGCATCTTTACTTTTGTAAGTTTTGACAAAAGTAACAGTTTCTAACAAAAAATTAAATTCAAAAAAGAGCACGTTAAAATGCTAAAACTGACCACAAGCAGGATTAGGAGGGCCCACGTGACCCGAGAGGATATCATCCTCTTGCATACAAGTGATAACACAAGAACTCTCTGTCATTCCATACCCTTCCATTACCGGACAACCAAAGCACCTGAAAAATCCCACTTATTTACCGTTAGAAAATATTTAACAATGTGTTAACATGCCAATAACAAGTTAACACGCACATTTGGTGATAGTAAAAAATAGCTTACACTTTAAGGAAATCCATGACATCAGCAGATAGGGGTGAGGCCCCTGAAACCATAAAGCGAACACGTCCACCAAGCTTGTCTTTTATTTTGTTGAATACTAACCTTTCCCACATAGGAGATGCCTTTTTGCCTAAATTTTTTCAAAATTAACTACAGAAATTAGCAGATCGCAATATTCAAAAGTTAATATAGACATAATTGAATGTAATAATGCATTACATATAGCTATAACCGATTTCAGTCAATTAATTATAAAGAACTTGTATGATCTATAATTGAAAATTCAATTTGGTATTGATAAATTCTTCCACTATTCAACTAGAAAGAAAGAAGACTAGTTTAAAAAGAATAATCAAAAACTCATGCAATAGTCCCATCCTTATGTATTCAAATTTATGATTTAAATTTAAAATAAATATTTTCTTCAATAATGAATTGAATAAAGTGATAAAAAAAAAACATTACCATTAAGTAATGCTTGCCTCTTTGCATTATATGCAGCGTTAAAAATCCTTTCCCTAAGACCTCCAGATGACTTCACGGCATTTATAATGCTGCAAAATTATGAATTGACTTAGAATTTGCTAAGCCACAACGGTTGCAAAATAAAGAACCATAAAGTACGCCACTTTCAATTAAAAATAAAAAAAAAATAAACCACTGATCATACCCATCATGTATTCTATTATATAATCGAGGAACACTACAGAAGACGGTCGGTCTTAATGCAGCCACGTCATCCAATAATTTCATGTTGTCCTACAAAAATGGACAAGCCGTGTAAATCACTAAAGCTGACCAACATGTTATAACATAAAACTCAAACAGTTGAAAAAAAATTATACTTTTACAAACATGGTAACTATATATATTAGGACAGATTGGAGCACTCGTATGTGGAATTTCATCATAGAAGTAGCAATCTATGCCCATTTAGTCATCTACTTATGAATGGGTCAATCTGGGATGTATTTATCTTTAAGGGCTCGAATAGCTTAAAAACATTTAGCATACTCGAAATTGGTCAAATGAACCGAATGCCACTCGAAGTGTGTTTTTGATTTACACATTGTTTTTATTCAGAATTTCATCATATTACTATTACTATACAATATATACTTATCTGCTCATATTTATCGCACTAATTACGCATTCAAGAGAAAGGACAATAAGTGTCCTGGGTCAACTTAAGCCAACCAGACAATAAATAATTAAGTTATATGTCATGACTGGTTACATCAGTATCAATTCTAACCCGATGCACCCATATTGACCACAATGACTGTGTCATGATACCATTAAGTATGTTAAATTATTTAATGTCATGAGTTAATAATTTTTATGTCTCTTACTCCTTGATAAAATCCAACTGAGCCGCCATAGTACACCAATATGACCTGATTAGACCTTTCATATATATGTGCCAAAGGAAGATAAGATATATAACTGTGAAAAAAGTATGAGCAGTATCAGTTTACAAACGAATTCACAAGAATAAAGAATTGCTAATACTGTATCAATACTCACACATCTGAAGGATAGAATTTAATTCCAATACTTCCACCAGCAACATTTGCTATCAGGTTCCCATGGGATAGTACAGCCCCCTTACATGTAACAAAACAAAAAAGTCCACTTAAAATAAGAAATAACTCTTTGTGGGGCCCAGACCCCTACGAGTGATAAAAAAAAACATGAGTTCATGAGAAACAGAAACCTTTGGAGTCCCAGTTGTACCACTTGTGTAGCATATTGTAGCTACATCATCTGGTTTTGGTGGACGAAATGGGTGATGGTTGTTACTTCCCTAAAAATGCACCATTTTATTCGACAAACAAATCAATAATCAAATGGAAGAAAACTAATAAAAAGTTGTTGATTTTAACTAATTATTTAATAAAAGAAGTTGAAATTACCAGAGTAATTAATTTTGAGAATGACATAACCTCAACACCTGTTGCTGATGGAAGAGATGGCATTAGTACATCAACGCCTCCAACTACCTATATATATGTCACCAGTATACAGGAGTGCTTGAGGGTTTTAGCATCAGTTAAGAAACAAAACTTTTCGGTGAAATTAGTTACAAACAAAAACGAATATTGATCATCGTACCACTATCAAACGCACGGAAGGAATCTCGGACAAAAAGCTCAGTATCTGAAATATCAAACTATTAACTACATGTGCTTCAATATGGAGAAAAACACTTTCTCAGTAAACTTAAGAGAAAAAATCAGGTCAAAGCTATTTTTTGGATTAGAGAACTGCGGTAGTTAAACATGCTAATTATTAATTATAATAGCTAATTAACCAAAGTCAATGCACGCTAGCTAAATACTAAAATATGATTCTCAACTGAATTATGAGACATTAAGCACCTAATCTTGTGAAAATCATTTAACTTACAATATGCAATGTTTCTGGCACACAAAATATGGCTTGTGCAGAAGAATGATTCACAATAAATTTCACAGCATCCGGGCCTGCAAGATTCCGTAAAAACTATTTAGCACATCTGCAAATTAAAGAAAATCGAACAAACACTTTCATAAAAAAATGAGCAGCATACCAAGGGTATCGTATAAAGGGACAGATATGTATGAATATGCAGAACAAGCGTGATCAACAATCATCCACTCTGGTCTGTTGATAAAATATAGACCGATACATGATCCCTATTACAATTAACCATACAGAGCTATAAGATATTAAAATAATAAATATATAAATATAAATAAATAATAAAAAAAGATATATAGGTGGCATGCCATTGGTATTCCATGGGCCACTAATCCAGAGCCAATAGCTGATCGAGCCTTGGCTACTTCACCATAAGTTGTCCACCTGTACCTGTAAACGCATGCATATGTATTACAAATTATGCATACACGGACCTGGCATACAAATAAAAGAACTACGTAACATACTCTCCAACAGTTCCATCTGGACCAAATCGTGTGCCCAAATACTTGTAATCTCGAAAGGTTTCTGATGCGTACCTATATTTTGATAAAGAGTAAAACATATGGGTTAGTTCCTTTCCAAGATCCGGCATAACAAAAACAATATCGATGAACAATGCAGAACCAAAGTAAACTTACACAAAATTATCATGCAAGGTGCCAATGTCTGGATGATCAGGAAATCGACTAACAAGCTTCAAAGGAGAAGCAGCAGATCTATCACATAGGAAATATATATAAGTCAAAGTTTCATCGGTCAATGCTTTTAAGACAAACTAACTAGCAATACCTGTATACATTCCACTTCCCTGTTTGCAATTTCTCTGGAAGGATAACACTGTACCCTTGTTCTGCCATGTCATCAACATTAGTAATTATATTATATTTTATATTTTTCTGATATTAAAATGCAATGCAAAAATGATATTCATACAAAATTGTGTACATCAACTGATATTCAACATTTATTAATAAATCACGAACGCAACACGAGGAACATTTGACGTATCCTTCAACAAATTAATCTACTAAAAAAGTCCCCTTTATCATCATATATGCTTTTAAAACCAAAGTACCTACTTTATTATAAAACTGATAATTAGATAATTATATACTGTCACTTTCAATTCAATAAATAATGGAATCATGATCAATTTGAAAACAGTAATGATCCTAGATTAAATTAATTGGACATGATTAAAATAGTATTAGACCGCCCTAAGTTAAAACTTAATTTTGCTTGCCAACAGTCAAAGTAAATAATTCTTACATTAATTTACCTATGTCTATATCAGATGCTAAAGTATATCCTTACATAGTTACTTTACTGACCCAAAATTCAGCTGATTTGAAATACCAGATTCTAAAGTAACTCCGTATAAATTAAAGTAAAAATTTAAATCACATAAATATGCATTACCTAATTCCTAACTTAAATTAATTCAATATCTGTTAACCTACACAAACTCAAACTCAAAATGAATCGTAAATTAACAGTACATTTATGTGTATAAAGAGACAGTATACCGGAATAAAACTCGCCGGCGGTCTGGTGCGGTTGCACGATTGACGGAGGATCGACGGCGGGAGTGGTAACGTGATTCTGAATTGTTTGAAGCCGGCGACTAGCTTTTGACTCCATTGAATTATCTCCGGAACTGTGTAAATGTGAGATTCAAGGTGATCTAAATTAAAATTTTAAAATGTAAAATATATATAAAATTTAGAAGGAGAATGAAGTTAAAATGAAGAATGAAATATTGAACCGTATTGTATTTTTAGAGAGATAAGATATGATTGTGTATGTACGGAGTATTTAATTTTAATTTAATTAAATAATAATTAGTACGGACTCCTAAATTGAATGCTACTCCGTATATATTTATATATTTTAGTTTTTGACTGAAATATAAATAAGAAATGCGATGATAATAAACCTTTCAACGAATGTGTGCTCATCTCGTCGGCACACATCCATACAGACATGTGACATGTAACTAATATGACTTGTTTATGTAATATAACTAACATTGTTTATTGTTTATGTAACTAATATGAATATGAATTTGAATATATGTGTAATATGACTGTTTATGTAACTAACTAGGTGTAATCTTAGCTGCGGAAGTGTCTGAATTACGATAATGAATAGTTTTTATATCGGATATTTATAGAATTAAGCAAGATGTATGCATAATATACAATAAATGAGTCATTATATTATATTATATTATATTATATTATATTATATTATATTATATTATATATCTTATATATCTTATATGCTAAAAGCCATGCCCGAAAGTAGCGTACTTTCAGTTGTTTCGAAACGTAGTTTTGAGTTTGCGTTCACACTACAACCCGTCCCTCACCTTCCGCTTACTTTACACAACGATCCATCGAGTTTACACTTTTTCGGGGGTAGAAAGCGTAATTATATAATTTTATTAATACAAAAGAAACTAATTCCACCCGAATTTTTAACGGGCCCTATCTTCTCGCTCGGTGCGAGTTAAATTTTTTCGAGACCACCGTTCAACTCGAAAAAGTCTCACGAACCCAACAGGACTAACTATACAAGAAACGGACACGTTATAAAAAACGTTTAACACAACGACAGCCCGTATCTTTCTGTAAGCTAAATTTTTCCGACTGCATCGTTACACTCGAAAAAAATTTATGAACAAAATGAAACTAACTACGTTCGAAACGGACACTCTTTAAAAAACGTTTATGACAACGACATCTAAAACGGCGCTTAAGACATGAGTCGTTTTCCCCTCTGTAAATACGCAACGCTACGAATACACAAGCCGAAAGCCCCCGCCGCATCGCGCGGGCCGGATCCGGACTAGTTTACTACTGTTATACACGTTAATACGTGTACACACTACAAACAATAACTGAAACTAATTGTTTGTGTTATGATATATGGAGTAAAAGTCAAATATGGATGATAATTCTGTTTACATACGCATGCAGAGGAATAGTTATTTGCATAGTAAAATTATGAATCATTGATTACTATTTCACCTACTCTATAATTGAAGATGAAAACGAGTAATGTACAGTTAAGTTTTAGTATTATAAATAATCACCCAATTGTAAAGATATGTACACCATTCTTCAATAAGAATTTACTCTATTTTTTCTTCTTTCACATAAATTGAAAATAGGCCACTAAAGGTAGTTATATACTACTAAATTACAACACGTTATCAGCACGAAGAGCTCCCGTCGGCCACCGTCCTCCACCGCTGGAAGATCTTGAAACCTCATATGTGTCTTTTGATCAAGAATTTATTAGCTTGGGTTCTTCCACCATTGATACATCAGGTACTCCATACATGATTTAATAAACACATGATAAAAGGAAATAAATAAAAATAATAATAACGACTACAAATTGTAAGATGACTTTTTGATAATTAAAACACATTTGTGGTACTCGACACTCGATCAATTTACTTATATTAAGGATTACCTTTGTAGTTAGCTACTACTTGAATTTAGATGTCTTTTTGAAAACAGAACATACATCCATTTTTTGTTGTTGTTGTTGTGGTTCACATATAATTTCTTTCAATTTATTGAATTTTTTGTTTATATACTCTTAAGAAAAAATTCCCGATAGATAATACAAACAACTTACAAATATATGTATATTCAATATTTTCAAATTGTAATAAAAATGATAGAAATAATAAAACTTACAATAATTGGTCTACTTATCAGAAAAGTACCAGGCCCATCGTATATCAGAAATCAAGTCATATCACTCGTTCATTTTCTTTTTCCAATCCTCTATGACTGATTTTTTCTCTCTTAAAAAAAATCTATACATATACAAACATGTACATTGTGCTAAAGGTGTTGTACCTTTTCATAAATAATACTGAGTATACAAAAGTAGAGACCAAACAAACGTTTCTAAATGAGGCCAACTTAGGAAGAGAAAACACAAATCTCGCCGGAAAATTATTCCGGCGAAGTTCCGGCAATCGGAGCGCGTCAGTTTTCAGACGAAGTAAAAGTTAGTCTCATTGAGATCGTAACGAGATTTAGAGTTTAATGGTGTTAGCGGTGTTGTGAAAACAAGGAGAAAAATGACATTTTTTAGAGGGTAGTGGTTTTAGATCTAAAGGAAAGAGATAAGATGGAGATGAAGTTGTTGGAAAAAAAAATGCAGAAGATGAATTTTTTGAGGGTATTTGTTTGTTTCCAAGATGCACTTGGTTTGATGATACTAATTGGTGGTACATGGTTTAAGAAATGAAAAACCAGTGGTCTTTGGTGGTTCTTGATTGTGATAATAAATGATGGTGGTGATCTAGAAGAAGGATAAGGGAGAAGAGTAAAGTAGGGATCGGTTAATCAATCCACATAAAATATATGTATATGATATCTATATGTGATAGTGAAAAGAAAGAAAACAGTTGAGGGTAGATAGTTGTCGACAATTAGAAAGAAGAAAAAGAGAAACAACCAAAATAATTTGGTAGTGTGATGCTTTCATGTATCCTATATGATAGCTTAATAATAAAGTACTTTAACATAAAATAAAATAATATATAACTTCAAAAGAAGAGAAAAGGGAACAGTAGACCCATAATTAGCAGAGCATGCCACATGCGCATTTTACAAATTGTGCATTTACACAGTTGCACTTAGTTTTTCAAATCTCAATATCATGCATCCATAATTATTGATTTATTTCAACCGTCCAAATCTGCAAGATCAAATTTCTCTTTTTAAGTTTCAAAGAATTTGAAAGTTTAATTCTCTCTCATTTCTAACGTAATTAATATTATATTAATTATTATTATAAATACTCCGTAAAATAATAATAAAAGTGACATACGTTCCTTGTATAACTGATATTACGGTCCTTATAGAGTACATACGTTGAATAAGAAAAAAAATACGTTGAATAAGATCCGCGGGTAAATCCGTAGCCCGCGGATATCCGCGGGTACGGGCGTGGATCCAAAATTAAATCCGATAATGAAGATCCGCGGGTTGACGGATCTAAAAAATCCGCGGGTACGGGTGATGGATCCAATGGATCCGCATCCACGACCCGCGGGTGCCATCCCTAATTGTGACGAGTACAAATCAACTAAAAGTCTAAAAGATAAATGCTCTTATAGGGACCAGATGTTCACAATAATTGCCTAAGCTAGATATGAAACAAATAGTTCATCAAGAAGAAAAAAAAAATATGCATCTAAAGCTTCTACTGAAAATTAATGTGCAAGGTACAACATATAACTATATGGTCAAATTCATTTGAGCCTTCGGAGTCACACACATATACACCGAGACGTCAAATAAAATATATATATGATGTATATATATTACTCAATTAACAAAATAGTAAATCGAAATTAATTCATATGAATAGTAAATGAAACGAAATTAATTAATTTATTATTCACATAAAAAGTACATATGATGAAAAGCGCAGCGCATATGATAAAAAGCGCATATGATGAAAAGCGCATATGATGAAAAGCGCAGCGCATGTGATGAAAAGCGCATATGATAAAAAGCGCATCTGATGAAAAGTGCAGCGCATATGATGAAAAGCGCATATGATTAAAAGCGCATATGGTGAAAAACACAGCGCATATGATGTAAGATCCAGTTTTTCCCAGTTGTGTTGGACGTTGTCCAACAGGGTGGGACGCCGTCCCAGTTTGAAGGGCTGGACGCCGTCCAGAATTCTGGATGCCGTCCAGATGGCCTGACGAGCCAACTTTTGTGTTTTTGATATTTAAAAGGGGTAACTTGGTAATTTCACTTTGTGGACGACTTTAAGACCCTAGATCAGTTTTGGTGAGCCTCATTACTCCTTTCCCATCTACTTTATCATCTTCCATTAAATCCTAGAGAGAGAGGAGGTTCTAGAGTGAGAGAGCTCCAATAAAGGAAGGAGGAGGTTGAATCGGGTCTTAGTGCGAGTTCTAAAGTCGTTCATCTAGCCGCTAGCTACGTGGTGATTTTGTTGGTAATTCTTAACCTTGATGTTTTTTACTTTGATTAGTTTAAGGGTTAGGGTTTGGGTTAGAAATGAATCTAAAACCCATTTATTAGTGATTTGGGGGGTTTTTGGGTAAGTTTGGGTCATGAAGACTCAAAGATGACCAACCTAGGGTTTTGAAAGGTTAAGGTGTGTAAATGGGTCTTAAAAGCTTAGTAAATCACTAGCACGCTTAGTAGTTAATGTTAGTGGGTGTCATTAGGGTGTGGGTAACCCAAATGGGTGTGTTGACCTTGAGATGGGTCAAATGGGTCTTGGGCAACCTAGGTTATGAAATGAGTATGAAAACACACTAAACTTGTGAGTATTAAAGGGTTAAGACCATAATTGGCTAGCGTTAGGGTTTTGGCGAAGTTGACCTAATCTTAGGGTTGAAGGTGCAAATGGGTCGAATTTGCACCAAGGGTCAAAATGACGCTAGGATGTTGAGTGAGTTAGTTGACCCAATTCGATTGTGTGATTGATTATGTGCCTAATGTAATAGGTACGTTACATTGAAGGTTGTAAGCTCGGTTAACTCTCACGAAGACTTTAAGGTGAGTGGAGTAATTATACGTATGTGTATATGGCGTGTTTATTTGTGGGTGTTATGGCATGAACCATCGAGCCGGTAGTGCCATAACATGTGTGTGATAAGATGTGAACCACGAGCCGGTAGCATTGAGTGTTAACCACGAACCGGTAGCACTATAAACTAAGATGTGAACCACGAGCCGGTAGCATCGAGTGTGAACCACGAGCCGGTAGCACTATAAAACAAAGTGTGAATCACGAGCCGGTAGCACTATAAAAGAGTATGACTCAATTGCGTATGGTGTGAACCACGAGCCGGTAGCACCATAGCATTTATGGTTAACCATATTGGGATTGTTGATTGTTTAGCATATTATATATATTGAGTTGAGTGTATGCTAATGCGGTTTTGTGATAATGTACGACTTGTTAGTATTACGGGTTTGATGACATGCTATTTGAGTTACAAGTTCGTATGAGGTATTTGGTGGATGTGATTGCAAGTAGATAGGTTGTATATGTATATGTATAATTATTGCATTCACTAAGCGTTAGCTTACCCTCTCGTTGTTTACCTTTTTAGGCTCCGGCGTGGACAAAGGCAAAGGTATTCGGTTGGATTAGTGGTCTCCCGCTTGTATTGATAGGGGATGCTTTTGGGTGTTTAGCTTTTGGAAGTTCAGCCAAGATTTAAGTAGTTTAACCCCAAACACCATGCTCTAGTGTCGTTTGGAAATTAAACTAGTATGGTCGAAACTTGTATTTTTGAACGAAACGCGTAATTCGGGCCGATGTGGGCCCGGTGTTGTAAAACTTGTTTTGATGATGAAAACCTCTTAGTTTATTATATTGTGGTATGTTGTGAAAAGATTTTCGTTTAAATGTGTCGGGAAAAGGGATTTCCGCTCGTGTAAGTTGGACCCGGGGACAGCAGCTGGAAGGCAAACTGGACGCCGTCCAGATCTGCTGGACGCCGTCCCACCCTTCATTGATGGACGCCGTCCAGATATCTGGACGCCGTCCAGATGTGCTGCACCAGAATTTTTTTTTTTTTTTTTTGTAATGTGTTTTTGGTAAAGCGAAGTCGGGTCGTTACAAGTGGTATCAGAGCATGGTCTAAGGGATTTAGGCGACTTGAGATAGGTGCCTAGACTTAGACTTATTTGTGTATGCGTTTTTTATGCGGGACTTGTAGGAGACGGGTCGGACCGAGTGTTGATTAGTGATTAGATTTATGTGAACTAACCTTGCGCTAATTGTTTTGTGTTGTGTTAGCAATCATCAAGCGAGATAGGCATTGTACTAGCAAGTTAATGCGACGTGCTCGCGTAACAATGATTAGCTACCATTGTTACGGGTTCAAATCGTGTCAAACAAGCGATGTACGACGATTGTTGAGCAAGATGGGGTAGTGTGGTGTATATGTATATACATATGTGTTAAGTCCTTTCGTCTCGTTGCTTAATTTACTTCGTTTTATAGAATGAAGATGAGAAATGGACACGACACCAACGACGGAAGTACGAGTGAGGACGTTGAACTCACGGCCAAGGTTGAGGCCATCTTTAAAAGGCTAAAAAAGGATTTTCTTGACGATGTTCGAAAGGTCTTCCAAGAGTCGATTGATGGACAAGTGACCGAAATGATCAATGAACAAATGAAAGCCGCAATAGAGGAGGCTTTAGAAGCTAGAAACATTTATCCTCGAGGCGAAGGAGGTGAAGGTAATGGTGGGGGTGGAAGGCGGGACTTCCACTACAAAAATTTCAAGGATACTCAACCTCCGATGTTTAATGGGGTGAGGGATCCATTAAAAAGTACTTGTTAGATTTCCGATATCGAGGGGGCGTTCCGTACCGCGGAGTGTCCTCCCGAGAAGAAGACGAGGTATGGGTCTAGCATGTTGCGCGAAGAGGGCAAGTTGTGGTGGGACGATAAAATCAAATTATATGGTGAAGAGCAATGCATGAGCTTGACATGGGAGGAGTTTAAGAAGGAATTTTTCCAGGAATACCGAACTTCTTCCGATCTTGATAAAATCCGGGACGAGTTGCACAATTTGCGACAAGGTTCAATGGACTTGGTTACTCTCAAGTCTACCTTCTTGGCAAAGACTATTTTTTGTCCGGAGTATGTTGGTGATGATCACAAGTTGATGCTAGATTTCTACCGTACTTTAAGTGATGAGTTGAAGGGCAAGATTAGCCGGGGAATGGCTAAGTCTTTTGAAGATTTATACGAATTGGCGAGGGGTTTTGAGCCGGAGGTTCCAAGAAAAAGCGATTTCACTTTTTTCAAAGAGAAAGTTTGAAGGTTCGAGTTATTCGAACTTTTCAAATAAAAAGAACAAGAAAGGCTCTGAAAGCGTTAATAGTGTGAAGAAGGGTGCTTCCAGGGGTTTCGGACCCACATGTTATAATTGTAATCAAAGAGGGCACATAGCCCGCGATTGTACCAAGGCGTCGACCAAGCTTACTTGTTATAATTGTGGTAAAGAGGGGCACAAGAGGCCGGAATGTCCCGATTTGAATAATGATCATGTGAAGAAGTTGGAGAGAGCGGCAAGTACGGCTAGGGGTCGCAATTACTTGATGACCAATGATGAGGCCAAGAAATCCAACGAAGTTGTCTCAGGTACTTTTATGGTTAACTCAAATCCGGCAAGGATTCTATTTGATAGCGGTGCAAATTTGTCGTTTGTGTCTCCAAAATTTGTGCCTAGACTTAATAGACCGTTAGCTAAGTTAAGTCGTCCGGTAGAAGTTGAAATAGCAGACGGCAAGACGGTGCTAGTGGTTGATGTGTGTAAAAATTATGATGTCGTTTTTGGTGCCGAAAACTTTAAGATTGATCTTATCCCGACGACTTTGGGTGATTTTGGTATCGTTGTTAGTATGGATTGGCTCGATCATAATAGAGCCGATATTGCATGCCATGAAAAATTTATTCGTGTGAAGACCCCAAGTGGAGGAGAGTTAATTATTCACGGTGATAAGCTTAGAAGACTTGTGCCGATATGCACTTTTGCACGGGCACATCGTTTCCTTGTTAATGGTGGCATGGCTTTTCTTGCCCACATTGTTGATACTCATGATGAGCCACCACCCATTCGTGAAATTTCGGTGGTTAGTGAATTCGAAGACGTTTTTCCGGACGAGTTACCGGGTGTTCCGGCGGAAAGATAAGTTGAATTTCGCATTGAGTTGATTCCGGGGGCTACCCCCATTGCTAAAACTCCTTATCGTTTAGCGCCGATGGAAATGCAAGAGTTGTTAAATCAAACCCAAGAGTTACTTGAGAAGGGTTTTATTCGACTGAGTGCTTCGCCATGGGGCGCTCCAGTTTTATTTGTGAAAAAGAAGGATGGTAGTTTGCGGATGTGCATCGATTATCGGGAGTTAAATAATGTGACGATCAAGAATCGTTATCCATTGCCACGGATTGACGATTTGTTTGACCAACTCCAAGGTGCGACGTATTTCTCTAAAATTGACCTACGGTCCGGCTATCACCAAATGCGGGTCCGTGAGGAAGATATCGAGAAAACGGCGTTTCGAACGCGTTATGGGCATTTTGAGTTTGTAGTTATGCCTTTTGGTCTTACGAATGCACCGGCGGCATTCATGGATCTTATGAACCGAGTGTGCCAACCTATGTTGGACAAGTCGGTAATTGTGTTCATTGACGACATACTTGTCTATTCGAAGAGTATGAAGGAACATGAACATCATTTGTGGTGTGTGTTAAAGACGTTGCGTAAGGAGAAGTTGTATGCTAAATTCTCCAAATGTGAATTTTGGCTAAGGGAAGTTCAATTCCTTGGTCACATTGTGAACAAAGACGGTATTCAAGTAGATCCGGGGAAGATAGAGACGGTGAAGAGTTGGAGATGACCGACTACGCCTACGGAAATCCGAAGTTTTCTCGGATTGGCCGGTTATTATCGTCGGTTTATCCAAGACTTTTCTAAGATTGCTTCTCCATTGACGAAGTTAACAAGAAAGAATGCGAGATTTAATTGGGAGAATGAGCAAGAAATTGCTTTTCAATTGTTAAAGGAGAAGTTATGTCAAGCTCCGGTGTTAGTATTGCCGGAAGGGGTAGAAGACATGACGGTTTATTGTGACGCGTCTTTAAATGGACTCGGGTGTGTTCTAATGCAAAGAGGTAAAGTCATCGCTTATGCCTCTCGACAATTAAAGGAGCATGAAACGAGATATCCGATTCATGATCTTGAGTTGGCGGCGGTTGTGCATGCATTGAAAATTTGACACCATTACTTGTATGGTGTCAAGAGTACAATTTATTCGGATCATAAGAGTTTGAAACACCTCTTTAACCAAAGAGATTAGAATTATCGTCAACGTAGGTGGATGGATGTGGTAAAAGATTATGATTGTGAAATACTTTATCATCCGGGCAAGGCGAATGTGGTCGCGGATGCGTTAAGTCGAAAGAGTCATCACCCGGCGTTACGATTGGGATTGTTACGTATGATTATTACTAACTATTTTCTTGAAAAACTTGGTGTGATTCAAATAGAGGCTTACGTTCACAACAAGCGTGCGGAATGAATAGTGGGGCAATCGGAGTTCATTACTCTGGGCTCGCTTGGTTTGTTGTCTTTTCAAGGAAGAGTGTGGGTGCCTAAGATGGGGGATTATCGACGAGTGCTACTTGATGAAGCACATAAGTCAAAGTATTCCATTCATCCGGGCGCAACAAAAATGTATCTTGATTTAAGGAAGGAGTATTGGTGGCTGATGCGTTGAAACGTAACCTTTATTTTGAACGGATTTGAGTTGTTTTGTTACACGAATTGATTTATTGTATATGTGGTATTTTATTGATTTTAGGTTGATTTCACACATATATATAGGCAACTAGTCCTATCCGTGTAGTTTAGATTGTTGGTAAATCCGATTCGTTCCACAGGGAGATGGAGTGTTTAATGGTTTTTAATAGTCTTTGATGTCAAACTTAATTAAAGGGGGTTTTGGATTAGGCAATTGTAAAATAACAGTAAAAGAAAATAACTTAAACTAAATTACTAAATAAAATTACAAGATTACAAAAATTAACTTAAAAAAGGTACTAAATGAAAATAAACTAATTATGATGCATTAATTATGTTACTAAATGGTAATTAGTAAAATAGTAATTTTTAATGAAACTATATATTTAGAATTTTGTTTTAAGCAATTATTATATAAACTTAATTAAATTAACTAAATGACATTTTTAATAAAACTAATACAAATTAAAAGGAAAATTAATTAATTTACTAACTATAAACTAGTTACAATTTATAAACCTATAATAAATACTAATTTTTAAGATTAAAACATGTATTTTAGTATTTTATACTAATTAAAACTAATTATATAATAAAAATAACTAATAACCTAATTATATAATATTAATTAATTAAAACCCTAATTTTTACCCTAGCTGGTACTGTAGCCGCGTCAAGGCCTACACGATTCGTGTGAGGCTACACGATTCGTGTATGGCTTAAATTATGTGACAATTAACTGTTTACGAAAAATAGATGTTTTTATGTAATTTTTATATTTTAAAATGGTAATTCGTGAATAATAATGATAAAACTTTTATAAGAAATATAAATGAGATAAATGGGAGTGTTTACTTAATTGTGTCACCCCTAGGTCCATGGATTGTTTTAAGTTTTACGCCCTATTAAAATGTTCTAGTATCAAACTTTACATTTTTCTCTCGAATAAATATAAAGTTACAACTTAACTAAATAAAATCTAATTTTCATTGGATTCTTTTTAGAAAGCTACTATTCCCTAAGCATTTAAATTGAGACCTAGCCTAGTTTTGACCTTCGCCAACACCCAAATTATAACGGTTTCCCTTTTTATAATTTCACCTTCATATAATTTATTGATATCACCCAAACCACCGAAGTTTATTTCTAAATTGGTGTCAATAACTTATCCATAAATTCGTCTAGATCATTTTTAATGTTGAAGCTTAATTTAGGTAAATAAATATAACTTTCGTTATTTACATTTACTAAATTAAGTGGCAAGGGTTAAATATCTAATTACATAAAAATGGTTCTTTTAACTAGGCTCAATATTAAAAATACTAAAGTTACATTTTAACTTTTACTAATGGTAACAATCCATTTCACTAGGGGCTCTACATTTAAGCAAACACTAGGGAAATTTAGCTATCCATTACACTAAGGTAGACATAAAAATATAGATATGCAAACATAATAACAACGCTAATTTTAACAGAGTAAACTTACTAAAATATCTTCACTTGCATTAACTTCAAACAGTAGAAAAATTACAATAATAACACCCCTTTCACGCGTACAATAACACCCTTTTATCACGAACAATACCCCCTTAATAGTTGAAACTATTTTTACAGCGTAATAAAATTGACAATAATTTAACTATAATAAACTTGTGTTGTAAATGTGTTGTAATATATCTCTCTCCTTGTAACTCTCTGAACGTACTCCTTTTATAATTGAAGTTTGAAGTAGTTGGTGAAGTCTGCAACTTTGTTGAAATCCTGCTGTCTCTCCATTTGAGAAAAGAAGTGTTTTAAAAATCATAAAGTCAGCCGACCTTCTGGATAACCGAATAGTGCTTTTGGCCTAACATTACACGAATCGTGTAACACCACACGATTCGTGTAAGAGTAAATGTCAGACCAGTTATATTACACGATTCGTGTAACACCACACGATTCGTGTAAGAGTAAATGTCAGATTTCTTCATTTTTCTTCTTCAGTTGTTCTTTGTTGATCTCGTGTTAACGTGTACTGATTTGGCAATTCTTATTTGAACTCTTTTCTTCATCTATCTTGTACTTTCATTCGAATAAACGTTTCTTGATATAAATCTGGTTAAAACTATCGTTTTATCGTTGAATCTTCAAATAGCAATCTCTTATCCACTTTTGTCGTTTTTCTCGTGAAATGCGCATTGAATTTCTTTGTAGAAGATAAAAACCTATGAAATATGAGTGATATTGCGTCGAATAATATGTATGTTTAGAGCAATATCAAAATACCCCACACTAGAACGTTGCTTGTCCTCAAGCAATTACATCTTTTAACAGAGTTAGAACATTATATATTACACAACACACACTACACGAAATGAAACACACGCTATATGAAATTTATTACACAACACAGTATTTATTGAATCACACGCACACCACACGAAATGAAATTCTGACAACAGAAACAAACATGAAACTCGTGATTAGGGTTTAAAAATTTGGATCCTTGGGGAAAATTGGACCTTGTGAAAACGTTTTATGATTTTTATAAAATGTCATGCTAGTTTTTACACTAGACACGTTTTCCGGTTTTAACCTCAAATTCCGGTTGAGGGTAACTGAAAACCGAAGTCTCAGTCGGCGATTAGCAAGCTATTCGCCCCCATGATTGTAGTATCATGGAACTTGAAGCCAAATGTCCAAAAATAGTTTTACACAAATATAATTCATAAAATAGCATAAGTTTTAGAACAAAATTATATCGTGTCCAAATATCATCGGTGAACCATGAGTTTGCACACCTCAATTTGTTATGGCATATGTATGTTGACCGCGGTCAAACATAGATGCAGTTGATCTTTACGGAGATCATCCATCTGGGGATTAGATTCATTAGTCTTAAAAGCTAATTTGCATTGTGCCCCCCCCCATTGTACGAGACAGATCCATCTCATGGTTAGGATAAGTCTGACCACCAAAAACCCTGTTTGATGCTGAGGTTAGGTGGATTTCCAGCCGATTTTAGGGATGACTTTTCAAGATTTTTCGTCAACCTACAGCTGTTCTGGACTACATCTTCTAACATAAGTTAGCAAGTGTGTCAATTCGGAAGACTTTACTTCCTTACGGGATGGATTTGATTCATCCTCTATTACTCGTGATAATGTAATATTCAGGTTTATACATTCTGTAGCAATGATATCTGCAATAAACTTCAAAGAAACATGTGATAAATGGTTCTCAATATAAGGATTTATAAATTCTTGTTATAAATGGTTTTCTTTTATAAGTTTTAAACAAATAAACTTATGTATTTTTAATGTATGGAGACAACAATTTCGGTTTTTACACCTGATCTTTAATTGCTCGTAGTTACCTTAAAAATTGATTAGATACATTTGTTTAAAAATTTTCAAATTTTCATAAAAACCAATAACTTATTAGTTCTCGAGAATTTATATATTCCCACCCCACACTTAAGATTATGTAATGCCCTCATTACATAAAATCAGATAATAATGTATAAATTTGAGAGGACAAAAAGTGTAGAGTATTTGGAACTTCCTTTGTTAACCGATTTGGATTTTCAAATTGTTTTACCTATGATCATATCCAATTTTTGTATCACAATGTATTTCGATATTTCGTTTCCTCTAATTGCATTTTCTTCTGTACCTGTCAAAACCATGTTAAAAACACACAAAATATGGGGTTTTAATTCAATCGTACAACACATTTTTTTTTTTTTACCCCACACTATATTTTCTTGCTAATATATAAAAAATAAAAACATAATAAGTTTCAATACACACCAAAAAATTATGTTATTACAAACTATTTTTTTTTTTACTTTTTTCATTTTATATTTTTTTTATATAACTTATAATCAATTAAATTTAAAATATCTTTTATAAATTTATATTTGTAACGGAAATTCGGTTGTTATACCTGTTCTTTATCCGTTTATAAATCTTAAAAATTAATTTTTTAAAATTTAATTTATTAATAGTTAAAGTTTTTATAGTTTTTCTGAAAACAAATTCAAGAATAAAAACACTCTATTTTTGTGTTAAAAATATTAACATTTTTAATTTTAGAACAAGTTCATAAAAAATTAAAATTACATAATGTAAAATACACTCTATTTTTATTTAACTTAAAATCAATTGAATTCAAAATATCTTTTATAAATTTATATTTGTAACGGAAATTCGGTTTTTACACCTGATCTTAATCCGTTTATAAATTTTTAATTTCAATTTATAAAATTCAATTAATTAAAAGTTTAAAGTTTTTATAATTTTATCGAAAATAAATAAAATAAAAACAAGTACATGAAAAATAAAAATTAAATAAATAAAAAAAAATTCACTCTATTTTTGTTATATACCCTTAAATCAACTAATTTTCAAACTTAAAACTTTGTTTCCTATCGTCTAGGTAGAGATTAATTTCGGTTGTCAAACCTATCATTATCCACGACAAAGATTTACAAGTTATATATTTTTACGGTTATTGATAAAAGAGTATATTTTTTGCAATCTACTATAGACTTTTAGAATTTAACAAATATTCTGTACAATTTTTTTTTTTTGAGAAATAAAAATTCAGTTGTGACACCTAACATTTTCATTTTCAAAGAAACAAGTTAAACTCAAGGCGTTTCACCTCAATTTAGTAGAAAGAATTTTTTTTTTTTTTATATTTTGTTTTTCGTGGTTTACTATTTAAATGATATCTTAAAAATTTAACAATTAATTGCGTGCAATTTTGAACAACAATAATTCAGTTTTAACACTTTAACATTATCGTTTTTAATGAAAACAGGTTAAATTCAAGTTTAATCAATTTTAAATAGTAGACCCTTTTTATAAAACTCACTGCAAACAAATATAAACCAAAATACACACAAAAAAGAAAAAAATTAAAAATAATATATGCACATACATACAATCGACGAGAAAAAGAATTAGATAGTGAACCCACGTTGACTCGCTTCGTAGTCGAGTCACGAAATTTCGCTTCCCATTGCCTCGTAGGCGTAACCTCGTGGGTTTAAGAGGTTTTCTTCTAAACATTTGAAAGGCCCTTCTCGGCATAAAGTTACGTACTCGAAATTAGAGTCCGTTTGGTTCTTTGGGCAATCTCCTGAGTGAGCTGGTTTTCCACATTTTTCACATTTACCCAATTGACGTGCCCGACGCCTTTTAGCGCATTTTGATTTGCCTTTTCCATAATTTTTCTCATTATAATCTTGTCTTTCTCCTTTTCTCATCGCATCGCATCTTTTCTTAATATCTAACACCACATCTCTTGGTAAAATCTTATCGCATATTAAAATGAAGTGGTTGTAGATATATTGACCTCGCATCTTAAAAATAAACAATAAAAACAAACCAAAAGAAATTAAAAAGGTAGAATGGAGGGAGAAGACTAGTTCTTTAGGGTCTGCTAGGGAAAGACCAATCTAACCCCACTCTTAAAGCTAAGAATAAAAATCGAGAATGGAGTTTAAAACCTTAGAGTTACCCTGAATTTATTTGTCCTTAGGGTAGAAGGTGGTTTCGTCTCTTTCCGTAATATTGATTTCTTCAAAGTATAACTTGAGTCTGTGTCCGTTCACTTTGAAAGTTCCGCCGTCTTTATCATACAACTCTGCATATCCAGATGGAAAAACTTGTTTTATTATATATGGCCCATTCCATCGGGATCTAAGTTTACCAGGTGAAAACTTGAAACGTGATTGGAATACCAATACTTTATCCCCTTGCTCAAATTCTTTCTTTTTTAATCGTGCATCGTGCCATACTTTAGTTTTTTCTTTATATGTTTTAGAATTTTCGTAGGCTTGTGATCTTAATTCATCTAGTTCGTTAAGTTGTGATAACCTATTTTCTCCGGCTTGTACAAGGTCGGTATTACATTCTCTCATAGCCCAGTACGCCTTGTGTTCAATTTCAACAGGTAGATGACACGCTTTACCGTATACAAGTCTAAATGGCGTGGTACCTATTGGTGTTTTATACGCAGTCCTAAAAGCCCACAACGCATCATCTAACTTGCGTTGCCAGATTTTTGGGTTGTTATTAACCGTCTTCTCAAGTATGCGTTTTAAGGCACGATTCGTGTTCTCCACTTGACCACTTGTTTGCGGGTGGTACGGAGTAGAGAAACGATGAGTTACACCATACTTCTTCAACACCTTTTCAAGAAGGTTGTTGGTAAAATGTGTTCCTCGGTCGGATATGAGTGCTTTTGGGATTCCAAAGCGTGAGAAGAGATTTTTCAAGAAGTTTATTACCACCCTAGCATCATTTGTAGGCAAAGCTTTTGCTTCAGCCCACTTGGATACATAGTCAACGGCTACTAGTATGTACTTGCACTTATGTGAACTTGGAAAGGGTCCCATAAAATCGATTCCCCAAATGTCAAAAATTTCACAAACTTGGATGCCGGTCTGAGGCATCTCATCCTTTTTCGTGATGTTACCCGTTCGTTGGCATGCGTTACAAGTCCGAACGAAATCATGGGCATCTTTAAAGATCGTGGGCCAATAAAAGCCCGATTCAAGGATTTTTCTTGCAGTGTGGTTTGGTCCGAAATGACCGCCGGTTGGCCCTTGATGGCAATGCTCAAGAATTTGTTGAGCTTCTTGTCCGTACACACAACGGCGAATTATTTGATCCGTACCAACACGAAATAGGTCTGGGTATTCCCAGAAATAAGATTTTAAATCCGCAAAAAATTTCTTCTTTTGCTGATAAGTAAGTCCTTTTTGTAGTATGCCTGAAGCAAGATAGTTTGCAAAATGGGCAAACCATGGGATTTCAGATTCTTTTTCAACCCTCATTAGAGATTCGTCAGGAAATGTATCTTTGATGATTGTGTTATCAAGCTTTTCTAATTCGGGATTTTCAAGTCGGGATAAGTGATCGGCAGCTAGATTCTCGGCTCCTTTCTTATCACGTATTTCGATGTCGAATTCTTGTAGTAAAAGAACCCAACGAATTAGACGGTGTTTTGCGTCTAGCTTCTTGAATAAGTATCTCAGTGCTGAATGATCTGTGTAAACAATGGTTTTAGACAACACTAAATATGACCGAAATTTGTCAAATGCATAGACAACTGCTAGGAGTTCTTTTTCCGTGGTGGTATAATTAATTTGGGCTCCTGTTAAAGTTTTACTTGCATAATAAATCGGACGAAAATGATTATCTGAATGTTGTCCTAAAACAGCACCTAAAGCATAGTTGCTTGCGTCACACATCAGCTCGAATGGTTTGGACCAATCGGGAGATACTATGATAGATGCATTCGTAAGTTTATCTTTTAGGATGGAGAAAGCTTGTAGGCATTCGTCATTGAAATCGAATGTACTATCTTTCTCAAGAAGTTTAGTCATGGGTCGAGCGATTTTGGAAAAATCCCTTATGAATCGTCGATAGAATCCTGCATGACCTAAGAAACTACGAATTCCTTTAACGTTAGTTGGAGGAGGAAGCTTTGAAATTACATCAATCTTAGCTTTGTCTACTTCCATTCCATCTCGAGAAATCTTGTGTCCTAAGACAATGCCTTCCTTTACCATGAAGTGGCATTTTTCCCAATTTAAAACAAGATTTGATTCTTCACAACGAATTAACATTCGCTCGAGGTTTGAAAGGCATGAATCGAAGGAGTTTCCAAAAACAGAGAAATCGTCCATGAAGACTTCCATACTTCCTTCTATCATGTCATGAAATATTGCCATCATACACCTTTGGAAGGTGCCTGGCGCATTGCATAATCCGAACGGCATTCGTCGGTATGCGAAGGTACCAAATGGACAAGTAAAAGTTGTCTTGTCTTGGTCTAATGGATCAATGGGAATTTGAAAATAACCGGAGAATCCATCAAGGAAACAATAGTACTCTTTTCCCGCTAAACGTTCTAACATTTGATCAATATAAGGTAGTGGGAAATGATCTTTCCTTGTGGCGTCATTTAAACGACGGTAGTCTATACAGACTCTCCAACCAGTGACTGTCCTCGTAGGAACGAGTTCATTTTTATCATTAAGGATTACAGTTGTACCCCCTTTCTTGGGTACTACTTGAACAGGACTAACCCACGGGCTATCGGATATAGGGTATATTAACCCGGCATCAAGTAACTTGATAACCTCCTTTTTGACAACTTCTTTCATGTTGGGATTTAACCTACGTTGTCTTTGTACTACTGGTTTGTAATCATTCTCAAGGAGAATTTTATGTGTACAGTAAGACGGGTTTATTCCCGAAATGTCGGTTGTTTTCCAGGCTATAGCCTTTTTATGGGTTTTTAAAACAGAAATTAACCTATCTTTCTCATTATCGGAAAGATGTGAAGCGATAATTACTGGTAATTGAGATGTACCTTTGAGATAAGCATACTCCAAGTGTTTGGGTAGCTCTTTAAGCTCTAGTACAGGTGGTTCTTCCAAGGAATTCTTTATACGGAATCTATCTTCATTATTGATTTCCTCAAAAGTTTCCTCTTCATTGGGAATTTCTTCGTTAATGGTTTCGTCATCCGTGACTACCTTCATTAATTCATCAAAATCTTCATCAATATTGAAGTATTCATCTTCACTTACCGGGGCTAATCCCGGGATATCAATTTCTAGTAGCTCCTTCAATTCATTCTCGACACAAAGGTCTATAACATCAATTTGAAAACAAGAGTCGTCGGTAGAAGTGGGTCTTTTCATGGCTTTGTCAATATGACAAATTATTCTCTCGTTTCCCACACCTAGACTTAATTGTTCTTTTTGGACATTGATGATAGCATCTGCAGTATTTAGGAAAGGACGTCCTAAAATGATAGGAACTTTTGTGTCCTCTTGCATTTCTAGAATAACAAAGTCGACGGGGAAGATGAGTGAGCCAACTTTTACAAGTATATCCTCGGCTATACCTATGGGAGTATCAAATGATTGATTTGCTAATCGAATACCCATTCGGGTTGGTTTTAGGTCTCCCAAGTCGAGTTTTAAATATAATGAGTAAGGCATTAAGTTGACACTTGCACCTAGATCGGCTAGTGCATCGTACACTACCGAATCACCCATCATACATGGTATGATAAAACTACCAGGGTCTCCTAATTTTGGAGGTACATTTCGTTTCTTTAAGATAGCCGAACATTCTTCATGGAGGAATGTGGCAGAAACATCATGGTATTTACCCTTTGAAGATATTAAATCTTTTAAAAACTTCCCGTAATTGGGCATATCTCTAAGAACTTCTGCGAGTGGCATGTTAATGCTAATTTGCTTAATCATGTCCGCAAATTTCTCATATCGCTTTGCGAGTCTATCTTTCTTTAATGCTTTTGGGTAAGGAATAGGTTCCTTATGCACTTTTACTGGTGGTTCTTCAATTTTCTTTTGTATGACCTCCGGTAGATCATTTTTCTCTTGTTCTTCGTTATCTTGCTCGTTTTCATCAACCGGTATTGGTGAAATAGTAGGAGATAAAGAAACTTCCGGGGACTTAAGAGTCTCCGGTTTAGTAGTTAAGCCACTTCTAGTAGTTATAGCATTTACATGCTCGTTCCTTGTTTGGGGGTTGTTGGGATTCACTTGAGTATTTGAGGGGAGAGTACCTGGTGGTCTCTCTGATAGTAACTGTGATATCCTTCCAACATCCCTTTCTAAGTTTTGTATTGTGGCTTGTTGATTTCGGATTTGCTGAGTTTGGAGCTCTGCATTTTGCTCGTGCTTAACCATAAAATCTCTTAAGAGATCTTCTAAACCAGATTTCCTCTCAGGTTGAGGTTGCATAATTGCTAATGGTTGTGGTTGATTGAATGCTAGTGGTTGTGTGTGTTGGAAATTATTTTGATAATTTCGTTGAGGTTGATTTCGGTTATTATAACCTGGTGGCGGAATTCTTTGATTTTGATTTGGGAAATTCCGGTTATTTTGGTAACCTGGATTTCCTCCTTGATAGTTATTATTATTTGATCCTGAAGGTCCTCCTACTTGATAGCTGTTTATAGGAGGATATTTTCGGTTGTTTGCTTCTATAGCTGGAAAATCACTAAAGTTCATTTCACCTTTTCGTAAGTATCCTAAGAAATTTGCTTGTTCTTCCATTGTACTTTGATCACAATCTCTAGTAAGATGGGGACCTTGGCACAGTTCACATCCTACTCTGATAGCATGCATTTCCTTGGTTACTTTCTCGATTTGCCTTGCTTGATTTGCTATTTGAACTTTTAAAGAAGCAATTTCATCATTGCTTTCAATACTAGCAACATTTGATGATCTAGAAAATTCTATTTCTTGATGCCAATTATGAGAATGGGAGGCTAAATCAGCAATGATTGTGTGAGCGTCTTCAGGTGTTTTCTTCATGATCGAACCTCCAGCTGCAACATCTATATCTTTTCTAGTTGTCACATTGACTCCTTTATAGAATATTTGGACCTTTTGGAATGTATTTAACCCGTGTTGAGGACATATTCGAAGCATTTTATTGAATCGGGTCCAAGCTTCATAAAGAGTTTCATTAGGCTTTTGTTTAAAGTGATTTATGTCACTTTGTAATTTTGCTGCTTTTGAAGCAGGAAAGAATTCTGACAAAAATTTATCCATCATATCATTCCAGTTTTCAATATATCCTTCTGGTAATGAGTCTAGCCAATCCCTTGCATCATCTTTTAATGACCATGGAAAGATTTTTAAACATGCAACTTCATCGGTGACATCTTTGATTTTGAAAAGCTTGCAAATGCTTACAAACTTACGAAGATGCTCGTTAGCATCCTCATTTGGGGCTCCACCGAATTGACATGTATTAGTTACCATGTGTAAAAATTGACCTTTTATTTCAAAGCCATCAGTCATCGGGGGTTGGATGATTGCGTGGCCTTGACCTTTTCTTGTGGCCTTCATTAATGCTTCCATCGTTTGATTTGTGTCAGCCATTTCTTCTTCTTCTTTAATAATCGGCTCTATGATTGGTTGAATTATTGGTTCAGAGTCGGATTCTAAGAAAAGTGACTCTAAATTTTTAGCAAGAGATTCTACTTCTTGAGCTCTTAAGCGTTCGTGGAATTTTCTTTCGGGTTCAGGATGTGAGGGAGTTAATTCAGCGTTGGAGGAACGTAAGTTCATACATTAATTTCTATTATGAGATCACTTTACTAAAGGTTTATCTAGGGTTACCTATTTGTTTCTCTTTTTTAGTGTTTTTCGGTGTTTTAAAAGTACTTCCTATTTCTTTTTGTTGTTTTTGTCCTTTATTAATTCTTTGAGG
This sequence comes from Rutidosis leptorrhynchoides, assembly GCF_046630445.1. Lineage (NCBI taxonomy): Eukaryota > Viridiplantae > Streptophyta > Magnoliopsida > Asterales > Asteraceae > Rutidosis > Rutidosis leptorrhynchoides. The sequence continues at coordinate 269,518,490 of NC_092342.1, read as the reverse complement.
TTCTGGATTAAGTTTAACGAGTTTAGGATTGAACGGATCATACAATTTGGGAAATTGTACAAAGAATTAAAGGATTTATTCAAAAACTTTGAACTTTCTTGGAAATAAATTTCCTCGAGAGGATCGAATAACATAAAAACAATGATAAAAACCTTTAAACAAACAGATTATCCTTCTGATTTTTGCCCACGTTTCGAATAGCCAAAAGATGCAGCAGAGGGGCAGGATCCTTCAAAGACCAATAAAATTGGTGATCCAACAACCCGGTCCACGTACAAATCCAACTACTACTACGAACCAGAAAAATTATCTATTTATTTAACTGCCAACTCCCCGGCAGCGGCGCCAAAAAGTTGATGCGTTGAAACGTAACCTTTATTTTGAACGGATTTGAGTTGTTTTGTTACACGAATTGATTTATTGTATATGTGGTATTTTATTGATTTTAGGTTGATTTCACACATATATATAGGCAACTAGTCCTATCCGTGTAGTTTAGATTGTTGGTAAATCCGATTCGTTCCACAGGGAGATGGAGTGTTTAATGGTTTTTAATAGTCTTTGATGTCAAACTTAATTAAAGGGGGTTTTGGATTAGGCAATTGTAAAATAACAGTAAAAGAAAATAACTTAAACTAAATTACTAAATAAAATTACAAGATTACAAAAATTAACTTAAAAAAGGTACTAAATGAAAATAAACTAATTATGATGCATTAATTATGTTACTAAATGGTAATTAGTAAAATAGTAATTTTTAATGAAACTATATATTTAGAATTTTGTTTTAAGCAATTATTATATAAACTTAATTAAATTAACTAAATGACATTTTTAATAAAACTAATACAAATTAAAAGGAAAATTAATTAATTTACTAACTATAAACTAGTTACAATTTATAAACCTATAATAAATACTAATTTTTAAGATTAAAACATGTATTTTAGTATTTTATACTAATTAAAACTAATTATATAATAAAAATAACTAATAACCTAATTATATAATATTAATTAATTAAAACCCTAATTTTTACCCTAGCTGGTACTGTAGCCGCGTCAAGGCCTACACGATTCGTGTGAGGCTACACGATTCGTGTATGGCTTAAATTATGTGACAATTAACTGTTTACGAAAAATAGATGTTTTTATGTAATTTTTATATTTTAAAATGGTAATTCGTGAATAATAATGATAAAACTTTTATAAGAAATATAAATGAGATAAATGGGAGTGTTTACTTAATTGTGTCACCCCTAGGTCCATGGATTGTTTTAAGTTTTACGCCCTATTAAAATGTTCTAGTATCAAACTTTACATTTTTCTCTCGAATAAATATAAAGTTACAACTTAACTAAATAAAATCTAATTTTCATTGGATTCTTTTTAGAAAGCTACTATTCCCTAAGCATTTAAATTGAGACCTAGCCTAGTTTTGACCTTCGCCAACACCCAAATTATAACGGTTTCCCTTTTTATAATTTCACCTTCATATAATTTATTGATATCACCCAAACCACCGAAGTTTATTTCTAAATTGGTGTCAATAACTTATCCATAAATTCGTCTAGATCATTTTTAATGTTGAAGCTTAATTTAGGTAAATAAATATAACTTTCGTTATTTACATTTACTAAATTAAGTGGCAAGGGTTAAATATCTAATTACATAAAAATGGTTCTTTTAACTAGGCTCAATATTAAAAATACTAAAGTTACATTTTAACTTTTACTAATGGTAACAATCCATTTCACTAGGGGCTCTACATTTAAGCAAACACTAGGGAAATTTAGCTATCCATTACACTAAGGTAGACATAAAAATATAGATATGCAAACATAATAACAACGCTAATTTTAACAGAGTAAACTTACTAAAATATCTTCACTTGCATTAACTTCAAACAGTAGAAAAATTACAATAATAACACCCCTTTCACGCGTACAATAACACCCTTTTATCACGAACAATACCCCCTTAATAGTTGAAACTATTTTTACAGCGTAATAAAATTGACAATAATTTAACTATAATAAACTTGTGTTGTAAATGTGTTGTAATATATCTCTCTCCTTGTAACTCTCTGAACGTACTCCTTTTATAATTGAAGTTTGAAGTAGTTGGTGAAGTCTGCAACTTTGTTGAAATCCTGCTGTCTCTCCATTTGAGAAAAGAAGTGTTTTAAAAATCATAAAGTCAGCCGACCTTCTGGATAACCGAACAGTGCTTTTGGCCTAACATTACACGAATCGTGTATGGTCACACGATTCGTGTAAGACCAGTTATATTACACGATTCGTGTAACACCACACGATTCGTGTAAGAGTAAATGTCAGATTTCTTCATTTTTCTTCTTCAGTTGTTCTTTGTTGATCTCGTGTTAACGTGTACTGATTTGGCAATTCTTATTTGAACTCTTTTCTTCATCTATCTTGTACTTTCATTCGAATAAACGTTTCTTGATATAAATCTGGTTAAAACTATCGTTTTATCGTTGAATCTTCAAATAGCAATCTCTTATCCACTTTTGTCATTTTTCTCGTGAAATGCGCATTGAATTTCTTTGTAGAAGATAAAAACCTATGAAATATGAGTGATATTGCGTCGAATAATATGTATGTTTAGAGCAATATCAGTGGCCGGGCATGAAACGTGATATTGTTAAGTATGTTGAGTAATGCGTCACGTGTTTGCTAGTTAAAGCCGAACACCAAAAGCCGTATGGTAAGTTACAACCGTTAGAAATCCTGAAGTGGAAATGGGAGCACATTACCATGGATTTTATCACAAAGTTACCAAAGACGGCGAGAACCCAATTTGATTCAATTTGGGTGATAGTTGACCGATTGACAAAAAGTGCTATGTTTCTTCCCATTCGGGAAGCGATATCGTCGGAAACCTTGGCTAAATTGTTTATCAAGGAAGTAGTCGCTACGCATTGGGTTCCTATATCTATTATTTCGGATCGAGATACCCGTTTTACATCTCGGTTTTGGGAAAAGTTTCATGACGATATGGGTACACAATTAAAATTGAGCACGGCGTATCATCCTCAAACGGACGGTCAAACCGAACGTACGAATCAAACCTTAGAGGATATGTTACGGGCGTGTATTATTGATTTTGGTGGTAGTTGGGATGAGCACTTGCCTTTGGTGGAATTCTCGTACAATAATAGTTATCATACTAGTATCGGGATGCCACCTTATGAGATGCTTTATGGGCGAAGGTGTCGAACTCCAATTTGTTGGGGTGAAGTGGGACAAAAGGAAATCGGGAGTAACGATTTGGTTTTAGAAACGAATAGCAAAATTGATATGATTCGGGCTCATTTGAAAAACGCTCAAGATAGACAAAATTCGTATGCCGACAAGCGTAGACGAATGATCGAATTTCAAGAAGGTGATATGGTGATGCTTAAGGTTTCACCATGGAAAGGTATTATTCGATTTTGAAAATGGGGAAAGTTAGCTCCTCGGTTTATTGGGCCATTTAAAGTTTTAGCTCGTGTGGACGAAGTCGCATATCGTTTGGAATTACCCGAGGAACTTGCGGGGATCCATAATACATTTCATGTTTCCCATCTCCGTAAGTGTCTTGCGAATGATTCTTCATGGGTGTCATTAGACGAAATTGAGCTAAACAATAAGTTAGAGTATGTTGAGGAGCCGGTTGCTATACTTGACGAAAAAGTGAAAAGATTGAGAAATAAAGAGGTGAGAACTTATAAGGTTCAATGGCGTCGAAGTATAGGTTCTGAGTTCACTTGGGAGCCCGAAGAGTTTGTTTTGGTCTATCTTCCTGCTTGTCATGCGGCGTGGATTGCGAGGGCACAATCCAGTTCAAGTGGGGGAGAGTTGTAAGATCCAGTTTTTCCCATTTGTGTTGGACACCGTCTAACAGGGTGGGACGTCATCCCAGTTTGAAGGGCTGGACGCCGTCCAGAATTCTGGACGCCGTCTAGATGGCCTGACGAGCCAACTTTTGTGTTTTTGATATTTAAAAGGGGTAACTTGGTAATTTCACTTTGTGGACGACTTTAAGACCCTAGATCAGTTTTGGTTAGCCTCATTACTCCTTTTCCATCTACTTTATCATCTTCCATTAAATCCTAGAGAGAGAGGAGGTTCTAGAGTGAGAGAGCTCCAATAAAGGAAGGAGGAGGTTGAATCGAGTCTTAGTACGAGTTCTAAAGTCGTTCATCTAGCCGCTAGCTACGTGGTGATTGTGTTGGTAATTCTTAACCTTGATTTCTTTACTTTGATTAGTTTAAGGGTTAGGGTTTGGGTTAGAAATGAACCTAAAACCCATTTATTAGTGATTTGGGGGTTTTTGGAAAAGTTTGGGTCATGAAGACTCAAAGATGACCAACCTAGGGTTTTGAAAGGTTAAGGTGTGTAAATGGGTCTTAAAAGCTTAGTAAATCACTAGCACGCTTAGTAGTTAATGTTAGTGGGTGACCCAAATGGGTGTGTTGACCTTGAGATGGGTCAAATGGGTCTTGGGCGACCTAGGTTATGAAATGAGTATGAAAACACACTAAACTTGTGAGTATTAAAGGGTTAAGACCATAATTGGCTAGCGTTAGGGTTTTGGTGAAGTTGACCTAATCTTAGGGTTGAAGGTGCAAATGGGTCGAATTTGCACCAAGGGTCAAAATGACGCTAGGATGTTGAGTGAGTTAGTTGACCCAATTTGATTGTGTGATTGATTATGTACCTAATGTAATAGGTACGTTACATTGAAGGTTGCAAGCTCGGTTAACTCTCACGAAGACTTTAAGGTTAGTGGAGTAATTATAAGTATGTGTATATGGCGTGTTTATTTGTGGGTGTTATGGCATGAACCATTGAGCCGGTAGTGCCATAACATGTGTGTGATAAGATGTGAACCACGAGCCGGTAGCATCGAGTGTGAACAACGAGTCGGTAGCACTATAAACTAAGATGTGAACCACGAGCCGGTAGCATCGAGTGTGAACCACGAGCCGGTACCACTATAAAACAAAGTGTGAACCACGAGCATGTAGCACTATAAAAGAGTATGACTCAATTGCGTATGGTGTGAACCACGAGCCGGTAGCACCATAGCATTTATGGTTAACCATATTGAGATTGTTGATTGTTTAGCATATTATATATATTGAGTTGAGTGTATGCTAATTCGGTTTTGTGATAATGTACGACTTGTTAGTATTACGGGTTTGATGACATGCTATTTGAGTTACAAGTTCGTATGAGGTATTTGGTGGATGTGATTGCAAGTAGATAGGTTGTATATGTATATGTATAATTATTGCATTCACTAATCGTTAGCTTACCCTCTCGTTGTTTACCTTTTTAGGCTCCGGTGTGGACAAAGGCAAAGGTATTCGGTTGGATTAGTGGTCTCCCGCTTGTATTGATAGGGGATGCTTTTGGGTGTTTAGCTTTTGGAAGTTCAGCCAAGATTTGAGTAGTTTAACCCCAAACACCATGCTCTAGTGTCGTTTGGAAATTAAACTAGTATGGTCGAAACTTGTATTTTTGAACGAAACGCGTAATTCGGGCCGATGTGGGCCCGGTGTTGTAAAACTTGTTTTGATGATGAAAACCTCTTAGTTTATTATATTGTGGTATGTTGTGAAAAGGTTTTTGTTTAAATGTGTTGTGATGCGGGATTTCCGCTCGTGTAAGTTGGAACCGGGGACAGCAGCTGGAAGGCAAACTGGACGCCGTCCAGATCTGCTAGACGCCGTCCCACCCTTCATTGTTGGATGCCGTCCAGATATCTGGACGCCGTCCAGATGTGCTGCACCAGAATTTTTTTTATTGTAGTGTGTTTTTGGTAAAGCGAAGTCGGGTCGTTACATATGATTAAAAGCGCATATGATGAAAAGGATATATGATGAAAAAGCACATATGGTGATTAATGAAAAAACACATATGGTGATTAATGGAAAGCACATATGGTGATTAATGAAAAGTATATTGTGAAAAGGAAACACAAATGTTTCTTGAAAGAATTCAAGGTAAGATATGTGAATAAATTCATCCACCATGTGGACAATTTAGACATTTCATGTTCTTATAGACGCATTTAGTAGATGGTCTCATGTTTGTCTATTATCAAACCGTAAAATGGCATTTGCATAGTTTATTGCACAAATTATTAAATTAAGAGCACATTTTTCTGATTACACCATTAAAAGAGTGCAAATTGATAATGCTGATGAGTTAACATATCAAGCATTTAATGATTATTATATTTCTATAGGGATTGTTGTTGAACATCCTATTACTTATGTACATACAAAATTGGTTTAGCTGAATCAATAATTAAATGCTTGCAGCTAATAGCTAGACTATTGAAAATGAGTACAGAATTCTCAAAATTTATATGGGGGCATGCAAATTTACATGCTGTGATATTATTTCACATTAGACAAAGTGCAACTCATAAATATTCTTCCCTACAACTTGATTTTGGTCGAGAGCCAAATATTTCCCATTTGATTGTGCAGTGTATGCTCTAGTTGCACAACCTAAAATGGTTCCTCAAAGGAGGATGGCGATATATATATTGAATATAAAACATCTTCAATTATAAGATATATTGAACCCATGACGGGTGATGTCTTTACAGCACGTTTTGCTGATTGTCACTTTAATGAAACATTGTTCCCTAAATTAGGGGGAGAAATGAAAAATAATGAAAAAGATGCTTCATGATGTGAACATCAATTAAGGTATATAGAACTCGCATAAAAGAATGCGAAACAAAAGTTAAAAAATGTTGCATATGCAAGAACTTGCAAATTAATTACGTGACGCATTTAAAGATACAAAAAGAGTGACTAAATCATATATAATAACAGTAAAAGCTCCAGCTCGAATTGAAATTCTAAAAGCTGGCAATAATGTCACTCTTGAGTCTTTGCCACGCATGAAATGTGGAAGATCAATTGGTTCCGAAGATAAAAATCCTCGAAAAGAAAATCAGCTGATAATGAGGTAAAATAAAGTATTCAAGAAGAACCAAATATCAATACTCCTTCTGCAGAGAATATTGATAATAAATACAGAAATTGCAATAAATTATGCAATATAATGGAACCGAAACGGAATGACAAATATTTATGAGAATTTTTCATATAATGACATCATGAATAAAGATGATGATCTAGAACCAAAATTTGTCATTGAGTGTCAAAATAGACATGACTGAGCTTAATTGAAAGGATCAATACGAGCTGAATTAGAATCGCTCAATAAAAGAAAAGTTTTCGGATCAATCGTGATCACTTTTAAATATGTGAAACGTATGGGATACAAATGAATTTTTATCCGAAAAAAGTGCAAATGAAGTTACAAGGCAAAACTAGAATTATAACTCAAGATTTCCCACAAAGACCAGAAATGAAATACGAGGAAGACTTATCGTCCTGTAATGGATACAGTTACTTATTAGATACTTAATCAACCTGGTAGTTACTTAAATGCATCTCATGGATGTTGTTACTACTTATCTGTATGGATCACTTGATAATGATATACATGAATATACCTGAAGGGTTTAAGGTATCATAAGCATCTAATACAAAATCCAAAGGAATGTATTTCATTAAATCATAAAGATTTTTATATGGGTTTATACAAGTACTTGATAAGAAAAGGGTATACATATAAACTTTTTTGCAGGTGTGTTTTATAAAAACAATGTTCGGATATGTGATCATAGTTGTTTATATTAATTATCTTAAATAAAGAAACTGTGAAGCCATTCAATTTCTAAAGAAATATTTTGAAATGGAAAAATCAAGTATTACGTTGATTTACATATTGAGCATATGACTAATGACTTACTTATACATCAAACAATTTATACAGAAAAGATTTTAAAATATATTAATATGGACAAGACAAAAATCATTAAGTACTCCTATGGTTGTCAGATCTCAATATTGATACTGATCCATCCTCTAGAAGATCATGAAGATTTTCTTGGTTCATAAGTTCCATATTTTAGTGCAATTGGGGCTCTTATGTATCTTACAAATTATACAAGACCTGACATTTCTTTTGCAGCTAATTTGTTGACAAGGTTCAACTCAGCCCTTAATAAAATACATTGGAATGGGATCAAACATATATTTTGATACCTTCAGAGAACTACTGATTTATAATTATTTTATTCTAACAACTCGAAACAAGATTTGTTTGGTTATATAGATGTAGATTATTTATCTGATCCACATAAAGCTAAATCTCAAACTGGATATGAATTCCTAAATGGAGGCACTCAATACCATGGCGTTCTAAAAAACAAATACTTGTTGCAACATCATCAAATGATGCCGAAGTGATTGCATCACATGAAGCCACTCCGGAATGTTTTTTGGTTGAGATAAATGACACAACTCATTACTGATTCTTGTGGACTAGAATGCGATAAAAGTTTAACAACTATCTATGAAGATAATACAGCTTGCATAGCACAGATGAAAGAAGTGTATATCAAAAGTGACCGAACAAAACATGTACCTCCTAGATTCTTATTGCAAAAGATGTGACATCATGAAGGATGGTGTAAGGCCAAGTGCACTAAGTGTGAGAAAGTGGGTCACGTAGCTAAGAATTGTAGAGTTGTTACTCCATCAACCAAAACTCCAACCACAAAGGCAAATGAAACCGTTCCTACTTGCTATAACTGCGGAGAAGTAGGGCATTTCAAAAATCAATGTTCGAATAAGAAGAAGAATGAAGAGGCACAATGAAAGTTTTTGGAAACCATTAGAGACATTTAAATTTTCATTTTCATAGTGTTCTTTATATTACCATTTAGTACCTCTATATTTTGAAGATTTCTTTAAGTTCATGTAATACTCTGGTTATTTTCTTTTAAATGAATGAATGATGTTATTTTCTTTTCTTTCATTTTCCATTGAATCATTCACCTCGAAGAAGATGAATATTGACTAGATGACATAGTAGTAACCTTATGGAGTGATAAATGTATGATTTAGAGTAATATAACAACACTTGATCAATGTAGTTATATTATGATAAGTCATACAGAAATCCTAATGGATCATGATGAAAATAAGATTTGATCGACCTTAGGACCATTGTGTACCATTACTTACTCCTTATCACTATATTGTCAGCTAAAAATATCAACCCTAGATAATATATATTCTTCACTTGTCAATTGTCCATGCCCGGTGTTGTACCTATTGCATAATTACCCTACCGCTTAGCTCCATCCGAAATGAAGGAATCATCCAATCAACTCCAAGAAGTTTTGGAAAAAGGTTTCATTAGTCTTAGCTTGTCTCCATGAGGAGCACCCGTTCTTTTCATTAAGAAAGGTGGCACGTTGAGAATGTGTATTAATTACCGAGAACTCAACAAGCTAACCATCAAGAATCATTATCCATTCCCGCTTATTGATGACCTGTTTGACCAACTGCAAGGGTCAAGTATCTATTCGAAACTTGATCTTAGGTCGGGTTATCATCAATTGAGAGTCAAGGAAACCAATGTTTCTAAGACTACTTTCCTAACTCGTTATAGACACTATAAGTTTCTTGTCATGTCTTTTGGCTTAACCCATGCTCCTGCTATATTCATGGATCTTATGAACCATGTATGCAAACCCATCCTTGACCAATTCGTGATCGTTTTCATTGATGACATCTTAATCTATTCCAAGAGCGAGAAAAGAGCATGAGCAACATCTGTGATTGAATCTAGAGCTCTTAAAGAAGGAACAACTGTATGTCAAGTTTTTCCAAGTGTGAACTTTGGCTACGAATCGTACAATTCCTTGGACATGTAGTTAATAGTGAAGGAAATACATGTCGATCCTATAAAATCACCATTAATCAGAAATTTCCAAGAACTAGTCATGAAGGAAGACCATAAGACTAGATATTCTAATCACCTAGGCTCTTTTAGCCAAAATTTCATGCAACATCAGCTCTCACTCAAATAGATCCCCCCTGTAATTAAGTGTAAACTTTGCTGTAACAAAATGTTGACCGAATGGTAATTTTTAGTCAACACTTCCTGTTAAATAAAGTTCATACATTTCACATCTCGAATCTTAAAAAGTGTCTTGTTGACAACATACTTGTTATTCCATTGAATGATCTTCGCTTTAATTGCACTTCATCGAAAAACCTATAGAAGTTATGAATCACGTTCGAAACAAAGCTCTATTCTTATTGTTAAGATCTGTTGGAATTCACGTAGAGGCCCCGAGTATACCTGGGAACGTGAAGACCAGATGAAGCGGAAATATCCTCATAGTTTTTCTTAAATGTTGATGCATTCAAAAAGTCTTACTGAAACTTCGGGACGAAGTTTAAATTAACAGGGAGGTACTATAACAACCCACATTTTTTCCATCTGAATTAATCAAGTTATCCTTAGGGTTTCAATGACATATTCTGTGCAACATCATTAGGGTTGTTATCCATTTCGACAAACGAACTAAAAATATATATACTTTCATTAAATGACCGTAATTATTATTAAACCCTAATATGATATAAAACCCTAAACCTAACCTTACCTATTAACTACAAAACCCTAATACCATTTAATATTAAATAATAAACCCTAACCCTAGTACTTAATAAATAATATAAACTATGTGTATTAATATTAAATGAGACATTTTATAACTACTAAAAATCGATGTAAACTAATTGGAACCAAATCATCAACTAATAAAAGTTTAGGGTCTAATAAATAAATAAAATGTAATTAAAATAATTATAACCTTAATAATAATAATAATAATAATAATAATAATAATAATAATAATAATAATAATAATAATAAATATATATATATATATATATAAATTACATAAATAAATAGGTAACCGTAAAAAAATATATATATATAAAATCATATGCATCAGATATGTTCGGTTGTTTTGAGGCTGCAGGTTTTACTTGATCCCTAAGTAGGTTAAGCATAGTTAAACTATATTTAGTCTTAGAATCATGGTGCAATTAGGAAACCAACATTCTTATATAAACCCTCATGTTAATCAAGATTATTCACCACAAAATAACCTGCAGGAAATAGCCAATAGTTTCCTTGTTCCCCTCCAGTTTTCTGTCGACTAAACCCTGCAATCCAACCACTTTTCTATCGACCAAAAACCCCTCATCAAACCTGTTGCAACACCTTCCTGCAATCGATTTCTAGCCAGGTCCTGTTCTTGCTGTTCAAGTCGACTAAACCCCACACAAGACCCTCCTGTTAGTCGCCTGTTTTCAGCCCCAATTCATCATCAAGTCTGCTGTAAGTTGCTTCTGTTTTGCTGTATAATTCGATCCACAACAGCTTTTGTTTTAATTGTTATTGCTTGCTTTTATTTTCTTGTTTCTTGCGTGAACCAATAGCCCAAAGGAAACCCTTGGTGATCGAGTATTGCTTGCTAAACCTACTGCATCTATCTTCTGTTTCTGCCGAGTTGAATCTAACCTAAAAGACCCCAACTGGGTCTTGATCTTGCTATTGCTGCAGCCTGCTTGTTTTCTATTTTCTGCATGTACCAGGCTCATCACCAAATCCTTGTCTCAATCTTGCATAAGGTAGTCTATAAACCCTAGTAATCTTGTCCTTGATTCAATTATTTAAAAGTATCATATTAAGTATTATGAAGTAATATGAATAATAAGAAGGTTATGACTTTTCTATGTTAAAAGGTTGTTAATGAATATGAATTATGAAGTGCGATCTTGATTAGTTTATATTGGTATGAAATAAGTAATATTATAGTAATTAAGAGGTATTAAAGGATTATGAACAATATTAAAGTATTGATTATGTTTATGATTAAAAGGTTAAAGATAAAAGTTATGATTTTATGTGGTGTAATAATGTTAAGTAGATTTAATAAAAGTCGGTTAGTAAAGCAATAATGGTTATGATCAAAGTAAAAGTATAATTAAAAGATGATAACGAGTATGATTATGATTGTTATGATTAAGGGTTAATGAATGAACTAATAATTATGAAGAAAAGATATGATTTTATGTGAAAAGTTATTATACTAGTTAGTAAAGATAAAGATTATGGATTTATAAAAAGGTTACTAGTTAGTATGTTAAAAACTTATGATTTTATGTTTAGTAAAGAGTAATGATAATAAAGGATGTACATGCATGCATGCATACGTACGTATGTGCATGTATACAATGTATGTATATGTGTGTGTGTATATGTAAATATATGCATACGTGTATATGTATGTGTATATGTGTATGTATATGTACTTGTGTATGTATGTAAGAATGTTCATTATGTAAGATACATAAGTTAGTAAACAAAATAATGAAAAGTAATAAGTATATGTATATGTACCATCTTACACTATTATATATGTAACACATATACCTACTATATATATTATATAGTTATAAATACATACATGTATGATAATAATAAAGAATGTATATATATGTATGTATCACATAGATATAATTATATACGTAACATATAATAATAACTTACATAATAGTTGAATAATTGAAGTAATTAATAATACTATTATTAAGTATAACTTATACACTTAATTATATAGTAACACTTTATAACACTAAATATATTATCATCCGTATAAACATAACTATTCTAGGAAACAGTCACTGTTAATATTGATAATGCTAAAAACGAACAAATATTTCATAGCATTATCCCTCAAGAAAGACAAGCTTTTAGTTGCAATTGTTCTATTTACAAGTGATATTCGTTTAAATAATAAAAGGTGAAGACAAAAGACAGATTCGACGAATTGAAGACGCAAACGACCAAAAAGCTCAAAAGTACAAAGTACAATCAAAGAGGTTCCAATTATTGATAAGAAACGTCTCAGAATTACAAGAGTACAAGATTCAAAACGCAAAGTACAAGATATTAAATTGTACGCAAGGACGTTCGAAAATCCAGAACCGGGACCAGAGTCAACTCTCAACGATCGACGCAACGGACTAAAAATTACAAGTCAACGGAGTACAAGAATATAATATAATATATATAATTAAATTTAATTATATATATTATATTATATAATAAATAAATAAGCAGCCTACGTTTTTAAAGACTTTTGAGTCTCCCCAGCTGGCCATGCGATCGCATGGCCTTGAAGGGCAAAGCTCATGCGATCGCATGAGCCTCTTTTCCAGCCCACATGCCTATAAAAATCGAGCTTTGGTGCATCAAATATCGTATATCAATCTCTCTATCTAAACGTATTATATATATATTTATATTATAATTTTAATTTTAATTTTAATTTCTAATAATAAGGGTATGTTAGCGAATGTTGTAAGGGTGTAAGTTGAAATTCTGTCCGTGTAACGCTACGCTATTTTTAATCATTGTAAGTTATGTTCAACCTTTTTACATTAATGTCTCGTAGCTAAATTATTATTATGCTTATTTTAAATGAAGTAATCATGATGTTGGGATAATTACTAAAATTGGGTAATTGGGCTCTGTACCATAATTGGGGTTTGGACAAAAGAACGACACTTGTGGAAATTAGACTATGGGCTATTAATGGGCTTTATATTTGTTTAACTAAATGATAGTTTGTTAATTTTAATATAAAGATTTACAATTGGACGTCCCTATAAATAACCATATACACTCGATCGGACACGATGGGCGGGATATTTATATGTACGAATAATCGTTCATTTAACCGGACACGGGAATGGATTAATAGTCACTAGAATTATTAAAGCAGGGGTGAAATTATGTACAAGGACACTTGGCATAATTGATAACAAAGTATTAAAACCTTGGGTTATACGCAGTCGATAACCTGGTGTAATTATTAAACAAAGTATTAAAACCTTGTTACAGTTTAAGTCCCCAATTAGTTGGAATATTTGACTTCGGGTATAAGGATAATTTGACGAGGACACTCGCACTTTATATTTATGACTGATGGACTGTTATGGACAAAAACCAGACGGACATATCAAATAATCCAGGACAAAGGACAATTAACCCATGGGAATAAACTAAAATCAACACGTCAAACATCATGATTACGGAAGTTTAAATAAGCATAATTCCTTTATTTCATATTTAAATTCCTTTATTTTCATATTTAATTGCACTTCTAATTATCGCATTTTTATTTATTGTTATTATATTTAATTGCACTTTTAATTATCGTACTTTTTAATTATCGCAAGTTTATTTTATCGCACTTTTATTTATCACAATTTCATTATCGTTATTTACTTTACGCTTTAAATTAAGTTTTATTTATTTAATATTTTACATTAGGTTTTAACTGCGACTAAAGTTTTAAAAATCGACAAACCGGTCATTAAACGGTAAAAACCCCCCATTATAATAATAATATTACTTATTTATATTTGTATTTTTATAAATTAAAACTAATATAGCGTTAAGCTTTGTTTAAAAGATTTTCCCTGTGGAACGAACCGGACTTACAAAAAACTACACTACTGTACGATTAGGTACACTGCCTATAAGTGTTGTAGCAAGGTTTTGGTATATCCATTCTATAAATAAATAAATATCTTGTGTAAAATTGTATCGTATTTAATAGTATTTCCTAGTAAAAATAAAGCTATTTCATATACACCTCGCATAACATCAAGTATTTTTGGCGCCGCTGCCGGGGATCAATTTCTGCTTAAACGCCGAAGCTCAACGCTATATAAAAAAAGGATTTTTTTTAGTTTACTTTTATAAAAAAATACGCTTTTGTAAAAATACATTTTAAATATTCTAAAATATAAAAAGAAAAAGAAAAATATAAATATTTTTAAGAGTTTGTTAAATATTTAAGTTTTATAAAGTTTCTTTATTTCTATTTTTAGTTTGTAAAAATATAAGTTTTATTTAATTTATATAAATATATTATATATATATATTTTAGCAAAACAGAAAAAAAAAACACTCGAGTCCAGTACTGTAGCAGCCCAGTCACTGGCCCGAAACCCTAGCCCATGCGATCGCATGGCCGGGTAACTTAGGACTCATGCGATCGCATGAGCCCTACTGACACGCCAGTTAACCCTAAAAACTGCAATCATTACGGGTTATTATTATTAATTATAATTAATTTAAAACCCTAATTAGGTTATATTTTTATATTATTTAGTTTAGTTTATTTATTATTTGTATTATTTAGTTAAATTAGTTTAATTAATTTATAAAATTAATAGTTTTATAAAATAAATAATATAAAAATAATATTTTTATAAAAATTGTACTTTTTACAACTTTTAGTATATTTTTATATTTTGTACCTTTTAATTGTTTTAGCATAATATTTGTATTTTTCGCTTATATTTAGTTTTTAGACATAGTTTTTGCCATAGTTATTTTTATTTCTAGATTTTTAGGCTTTGCCGTAAAATCCCTTAAGGGCTTTTTCTTTAGACTAAGATTTAGGTGCTTTAGAATTTTACGACGCCATTTTTTATTTTTTTATTTTAGTACCTTTTTAAGATATTGCCATTTGGGATATAGTTTTACTTGTAAGCTTTAATATTTTTAGACGCAACTTTTAATTCTTAGTTTTTAGTTCCTTTTTAAGTTTCAACGCGCTACTTTCTTATTTTTATTTTTCGACGCCTTTTACCTATGTATCAATTATCACTCCAATTAGTAATCTCAATTTGCAATTTTAATTTTAAGTTAGTAATAATAATAAGGTTGGGTTAGTCGAGTGTTTTAAAGTTTTATAAGTCACTCTTTTTCTTTCTTATTTCTCCAATTTTAATACCGACGCGCTCTTTTTCTTTCTTATTTCTCGCCATTCTAGTTTTTAGGACATAGAATTTTTCTACTTCTTCTCTAAATTTCTTTAAATTACGAAAATTTATTTTAAGTAGTTAAATTGATAGACATCAATATTTTCTGGTTCGTAGTAATAGTTGGATTTGTACGTGGACCGGGTTATTGGAGCCAAACAGTACTCAATTATAATGAGACCAAACGAATCCTGCCCCTCTGCTGCATCTTTTGGCTATTCGAAACGTGGGCAAAATCAGAAAAGTCTATTAATTGGATAACTTATATAATTTTTCTTTCTTTTTAAAAACTAATAGGATATTCAGTGAATGCACCGAGCAAAACGTTCACCACCTTTTGTACGTTCACCACCTGTAACTCGATCAAGACATCTAGCTAATATTACCGCCGTTGATTTTTCTTTAGAATCGTCATCCAGTCGACCAAGTACTCCAATTCAAATTTCCGATAATCCATTTTTTGAACCCGACCTCACAATTGAGAATCCGGAGAATATTTAGGGACGATTCATAGATCCTGAACCATTAATTTTTCCTCCGGAACCACCAATCATTCAAACAGAGATTGTTGAGGAACGAACCATTAAATCAGATTCCTCTAGTGATTCAGATTCAACAAATTCAATCATGGAAAATCTAGAACCTTTAAGTATGGAAGACCAAATGAGAGCTAAACGCACTGGCCAAGGTCACGCAATTACTCAACCAGACAATAATGCGCCAAATTATGAAATCAAAGGACAAATCCTACACATGGTGACTAATCAATGCCAATTTAGTGGTGCGCCGAAGGAAGATCCAAATGAACATCTTCGTACCTTTAATAGGATCTGTACTTTATTTAAAATAAGAGAAGTTGAATATGAACAGATATATCTCATGTTATTTCCCTGGACTTTAAAGGGAGAAGCCAAAGATTGGTTAGAATCGTTACCTGAAGGGGCGATTGATACATGGGACGTTTTAGTTGAAAAATTTCTTAAACAATTCTTTCCAGCATCTAAAGCCGTAAGACTTCAAGGAGAAATTGTTACATTCACACAGAAACCAAATGAAACTCTATATGAGGCATGGACAAGATTTGGAAAGTTATTAAGAGGATGTCCGCAACATGGTTTAGACACCTGTCAAATAGTACAAATATTCTACCAAGGATGCGACATCACTACAAGGAAAGACATCGATATAGCAGCTGGTGGTTCTATTATGAAGAAAACCGAAACTGATGCTTACAAAATTATTGATAACACTGCTTCCCACTCACATGAGTGGCACCAAGAAAAAGATATCGTTAGATCATCTAAAGCAGCTAGAGCCGATTCTAGCCATGACTTAGATTCCATTTCCGCAAAGATAGATTCTGTCGATAGACGAATGGAAAAGATGACCAAAGATATACACTCAATACGAATTAGTTGTGAGCAGTATGGAGGACCACATTTAACAAAAGATTGTCTCAGTATTGAACTAACAATGGAACAAAGAGAGAATGTTTCATACATAAACCAAAGGCCTGGAAATAATTATCAGAATAATTATCAACCGCCAAGACCAATTTACAATCAAAATCAGAATTATAATCGAAATATTCCATACAACAACCAACAAGGTCCTAGCAATCAACAAGTATATAATAATACTTACAATCAGCAAAGACCTAATTTTCAGAACAAACTACCACAAACCGATGATAAAAAGCCGAATTTAGAAGATATGATGACGAAGCTAGTTGAATCTCAAACACAGTTTTTCACATCTCAGAAACAAACCAATGAACAAAATGCTCAAGCATTTAGAAATCAACAAGCTTCTATTCAAAATTTGGAACAAGAAGTGAGTAACCTAGCAAGGTTAATAGGTGAAAGAAAACCGGGAAGTCTACCTAGTGATACAAATGCTAACCCCCGGAATGAAACAGCTAAAGCCATTACCACAAGAAGTGGTATTACACTTAAACCACCTGAAATACCTGTAACTTCTGATGAAGCTATTCCTACTCCACAAGAACCACAACCTGATCAAGATAAGGAAAAAGAACCGGTAGTTGAAAAGGTTAATGAAGATAACACAGTTAAAGCTAAACCTTATGTTAAACCATACCAACCACCACTTCCTTACCCAAGTAAAATGAGAAAGGAGAGACTTGAAACCGAGCAATCTAAAGTCTTGGATATGTTTAAACAGATAAATGTAAATCTTCCTTTCATTGATGTGATTTCAGGAATGCCTAGATATGCTAAATTTCCGAAAGATCTAATCTCGAATAGAAAGAAAATGGAAGAACTCTCTGCTGTTACTATGGATGCTAATTGTTCAGCAGTGCTGTTGAATAAGATACCAGAAAAATTATCTGATCTAGGAAGTTTCACAATTCCATATTTTCTGGGTAGTCTTAGTTCAATAGAAGCATTGGCATACTTAGGTGATAGTATAAATTTAATGTCGTATTCACTATACACTAAACTAGACCTTGGAGAATTGAAACCAACAAGAATAAGCATACAACTAGCCGATCGATCAATAAAATATCCTAGAGGGATAATGAAGAACATGCTAGTTAAAGTTGGTACTTTAGTATTTCCAGTAGATTTTGTTGTTCTAGACATGGAAGAAGATTCTCAAGTTCCTCTCATATTAGGAAGACCATTCTTAAAGACGGCTAAAGCAATGATAGACGTGTTCGGAAAGAAACTAACCCTAAGTATAGAGGACGAGAGTGTTACCTTTTCAGTTGATAGAGCAATGCAACAACCGCAATCTGCAGATGATACATGTTATTATATTCAAACTATAGAATCACATGCAGAATTGTTAGAAGAATTTCCAGAATTACAAGAAATAGGAGAATGTTCTTTAGGAGAAGGTACTGAACCAATGGATGAAATTGAAATGTTAGCTACACTTATGGCTAATGGATATGAACCAACAACAGAAGAAATTCAAATGCTAAAAGAAGAAGACAGATATCGATACAAATCATCGATAGAAGAACCACCGACATTAAAGTTAAAGCCACTTCCAAACCATTTCGAATACGCTTATTTACATGGTGAATCTGAATTACCTGTAATAATATCGTCTTCTCTTACTGAAAATGAAAAATCTCAACTCATTTCTGTGTTAAAAGCTCATAAATCAGCTATTGCATGGAAGATTCATGACATTAAAGGAATAAGTCCTTCGTATTGCACACATAAAATCCTTATGGAAGAAGGTCATAAAACATATGTGCAACGCCAACGAAGTCTAAATCCTAATATGCAAGATGTTGTTAAAAAAGAAATTATTAAACTGCTAGATGCAGGTTTAATTTATCCAATTTCTGATAGTCCATGAGTAAGCCCAGTTCAATGCGTGCCTAAGAAGGGTGGCATGACTGTCATTACAAATGAGAAAAATGAGCTTATTCCTACTAGGACTGTAACAGGATGGCGTGTATGTATTGATTATAGAAAATTAAATGACGCCACCAGAAAAGATCACTTTCCCTTACCTTTTATTGATCAAATGTTGGAAAGATTAGCCGGAAATAGTTACTATTGTTTTCTTGATGGTTTTTCCGGATATTTTCAAATTCCAATAGCACCCGAGGACCAAGAAAAAACCACGTTCACGTGCCCTTATGGTACTTTTGCTTACAAACGCATGCCATTTGGACTTTGCAACGCCCCTGCAACCTTTCAAAGGTGCATGATGGCGATTTTTCATGACATGATAGAAGAATGCATGGAAGTTTTCATGGATGAATTTTCAGTCTTCGGTGATACTTTTGAATCATGTCTAGTTAATCTTGAACGAATGCTTATTAGATGCGAGCAATCAAATCTAGTACTTAATTGGGAGAAATGCCATTTCATGGTTAAAGAAGGCATCGTTC
The DNA here is from genome assembly GCF_046630445.1 of Rutidosis leptorrhynchoides. Classification (NCBI taxonomy): domain Eukaryota; kingdom Viridiplantae; phylum Streptophyta; class Magnoliopsida; order Asterales; family Asteraceae; genus Rutidosis; species Rutidosis leptorrhynchoides. The sequence continues at coordinate 269,498,806 of NC_092342.1, read as the reverse complement.
TTGGTCATAAAATTTCAAAGGAAGGAATTGAAGTGGATAGAGCTAAAGTAGATGTAATTGCTAAACTTCCACATCCCACCAATGTTAGAGGAGTTAGGAGTTTTCTAGGGCATGCCGGTTTTTACCGACGTTTCATAAAAGATTTTTCTAAAATTGCCACTCCTATGAATAAACTCCTAGAAAAGGATGCTCCATTCATCTTTTCATATGAATGCATCAAATCTTTTAATATTCTTAAAGAAAAACTCACTAATGCGCCGATCATGATAACACCAAATTGGAATCTACCGTTTGAACTTATGTGCGATGCAAGTGATTTTGCAATGGGAGCCGTTTTAGGACAAAGGATTGAAAAACGATTTCAACCTATATATTATGCTAGTAAGACGTTACAAGGAGCACACACAAATTACACAACTACTGAAAAAGAACTCCTTGCTATTGTCTTTGCTTTTGACAAATTTCGATCATATCTCATTCTAGCTAACACGGTGGTCTATACCGACCATTCTGCTCTTAGATACCTATTTTCGAAACAAGATGCCAAACCATGATTAATCCGTTGGATCTTACTCTTACAAGAGTTTGATATTGAAATCCGAGATAAAAAGGGAGCAGAAAATCTCGCCGCTGATCATCTTTCTCGTCTTGAAAATCCAGAATTAGAAGTTCTAAATGAATCGGCCATACAAGACAACTTTCCTGATGAATATCTATTGAAGATAGATTATAATGAAATTCCATGGTTTGCAGACTATGCAAACTACTTAGTATGTGGATTCCTTGAAAAAGGATTATCGTACCAAAAACGAAAGAAATTCTTTAGTGATATAAAACACTATTTCTGGGAAGATCCACATTTGTTTAAAAGTTGTCCAGATGGAATAATACGCCGATGTGTATTTGGGGAGGAAGGTAGTAAAATCTTAAACCATTGTCACACAGGACCAACAGGAGGGCATTATGGGCCTCAACTCACAGCAAGAAAAGTTTATGATGCTGGATTCTATTGGCCTACAATTTACAAAGACGCACACCTTCTTTGCAAATCCTGTGATGCTTGTCAAAGGGCCGGAAAAATAAGTCAACGTGATGAAATGCCACAAAATGTCATTCAAGTATGTGAAGTATTTGACATATGGGGTATTGACTTTATGGGTCCATTTCCAAAATCTCATAATAATCTCTATATTCTCGTTGCCATTGATTATGTATCTAAATGGGCGGAAGCACAAGCTCTCCCAACTAACGATGCACGAGTTGTAGTCAACTTTTTAAAACGTCTTTTTGCAAGGTTTGGAACACCGAAAGCTTTAATAAGTGATCGGGGTACTCATTTTTGTAACAATCAACTTGAGAAAGTTCTCAAAAGATATGGAGTAACTCATAAAATCTCCACCGCTTATCATCCACAAAGAAGTGGACAAGTTGAAAATACCAACCGAGCTTTAAAACATATTCTAGAGAAAACCGTAGGATCAAATCCGAAAGAATGGTCCATTAAATTGGAGGATGCACTCTGGGCTTTTAGAACAGCCTACAAAACTCTAATTGGAACCACACCTTTTAAACTCGTTTACGGAAAAGCATGTCATCTTCCAGTAGAAATTGAACACAAAGCATTTTGGGCTTTGAAGACATGTAATCTTGATTTACATGAAGCTGGACGTCTACGATTAAGTAAATTAAATGAATTAGAAGAATTAAGACAAGAAGCATACGAAAATTCGTTAATCTATAAGGAAAGAACGAAGAAATGGCATGATAAAAGAATCAGAAGTTCAAAAGAATTTAAAGAAGGAGACAGAGTTCTTCTTTTCAATTCACGATTCAAGCTATTTCCAGGAAAATTGAAATCAAGATGGTCTGGACCATTCATAGTTAAAAGAGTTTTCCCGTACGGAACAGTAGAATTAATAAATTCAAATGGGATTGAATTTAAGGTTAATGGTCACAGAGTTAAACATTACATAGATAGTCCGATGGAAGTCGACAATGAAGTTAATCACAATTTCAACACCACAGCTAACTAAGTGTGGGGAGAATCAAGTCTTTAAAGGATAATATGTATTTCTGTTAGAGTTAGATTTTCTGTTTTCGTGTAGTTCTCGAAAATGGAACCCGAATGGTCTTTCCCTAGCAGACCCTAAAGAACTAGTCTTCTCCCCCCATTCTAAATTTTTATTTTTTTTAGGTTTTACGAAATGAAGACTTCCTGTGAATTAAACCATGGTCTAATGCTACACGCTTTGATAACTAAACGTAATAATGACACACTTCCAAGTGAATTAGTATCATTAATCAGAGGTAAATTGGACGGAGTAAGAAAAGAATCCAGATGCGAAGATAATAAGTTACAATTTGGTAAAGGAAAATCAAAATCCGTAGCGAAAAGAAGAGCACGACACCTTGAAAGATGTCACAAATGCAGAAAATGGTCACACGAAGGTAAATGTTCAAATAATCAAACATATTCAAACACCGAATTTGTTACTTTATGCAGAGATGGACCGTTCATATGTTTAGAAGAAAAAACGTTGAATGCTCGAGGTTACGCCTATGTAGCCATGGAAAACCAATTAGTCCGACTATCTTATGAGTGGGCTAGAGCATATCACTAAGAAATATATTTCACAGGTAAGTTTGTACAGTTTTCATTTTTATTTTTATTTTTATTTTTAACTTTTGATAATAAACGCTAATTTGTTCGCTATAAAGTATTAAATTGGTATTCGATAAAATTAGGTCTTGCGACCGAAATTATTGATATCATACAAAAATTTATTACATCACTGCGAAATTTAACGTTTATTCTTAAGGTATAAATATCTTTAATCAATCAACCCAAAATATTTCAAAAATTCGTCATGAGTTAAATTAGGTAATGAAACCGAAATTACTTTACCGAAAAGAGGGGCGCATGTTTTTGATAATATTTGATTGATTAAAGTGGGATAAAAGCCAAAAAGATTTTTAATTTTATTTTTACTTTGTTTTTAAAATTAATATTAAAATAATATTGTAAACTTTTTAAATTAATATATATATATATTTAAAATTGTAAATATTTGAAAAATTAATATTTTTAATATAAGTTTGTATGTATAAAAACAAAATTAAATTTAAGTTTGGTGTGAATTTATAATATGAATTTTTAATTTTATGCATTTTAAATTTAAGTTTGGTGTGAATTTAAAAACAAAAATTTACTTTATTTCGGTAAGTTAAAAATATGATTTTTAAAATTCGTCGTGAGTTGAAGACTAGGTCATTGAACCGAAATTGCTTTACCCAAGGGAGGGACGAGAACTTTTATTATCATTATTTTTAATTTTATTGAATTAAAGTATGCCAAAAACATTTAAAAAACCCAAAAATCTTTACTTTTAAAATCGCGCTTTGAATTGACAAAATTTTAAAATTTTGTCGAGGGACGGACTAGGACAACGATCCGAAACGCCCTCATCCTAAAAAGAAACAAATTTTTAAAATTTTATTAATTATTTATTTTATAAAGTATAAGGTTTTATTTAAAAAAAAAAAAAAAGCTGAAAACACTGTAGCCGGCACCCCATGCGATCGCATGGGGTTTACACACCAACCTCATGCGATCGCATGAGGCTGGAAATCTGGCCAGACTCAAAAGAACCAGCGAGCTGTTCTTCCTCACCACAGCACACACACATACCCGAAAATACTCTCAAATCTTCACAAAATTACACCTAAATTCACCGTAATTCATAAAATTTTTAGCTCTAATCATGCCTAGATTCGCATTCTTCAGCAAAAAGGTAAAAATTACACCCATAAACTCTATAAATTCCTAGTTTTTGTGATAATTACCAATATTTTACCTAATGCAATTTTGTTAATTTCTAGTGTAATTAGTGTTAAATTGTTAGTATTTTATGCATGTATAACCTAGATTGATGCTATTTAACATGTTTTGAAGCCAAAAACTTCAAAATTTTTAGAAATCTAGAGTTTGTGTTCTTGAGCAATTTGGGGCTTTTTGATATAAACAGGTTATGGCCGATTTTTGTCATAAATTATTGCTAAATTGAGTAGTGTAACATGTTTAGGTAGTTAAATGATCCAAACATTGATCCTAAACATGATTTTTGAAGATTAAAGTGGACTTTTTAAGTCCAAAATTCATGAACTTGATTAATTTGATATATTTGCCATTTGAGACTTGTTTAATTATTAGTAATGACTATTTTGACATGTTATTTGAGTTAAATGCTAATGAACTTTGTATACATTTTCATATGTGCTTATTTGGAAAAGTGTAGAATTGTGAAAAAATGTGAAAATGTGTATAAGTTTAATTTTGATTTAACATGTTATTGTGAATGTTTTAAGTTGTTATTTTACTAACACTAATGCATATTTGGATGCACAAATTTTGTGTTTAATGTGTTTTGCAGAAAGCCGACACTGGAGGTTCAGGAGCATCATCATCTAGACGACCTGCTCCAGCACCAGAACCAGAACCAGAAATGCAACACGAGCCAGAACCCGAACAAGAACCACAACAGGAACCACAACAACAACCTGATCAACACGTACCTTATTATGATCCGGTACAGTTTGTTAATGAATTCATAGTATTCCCGATGAGGCCGCCAGTAGAATACCCAACGATTCCTGTGCACACTTTGCATCCTAATCTGAGATTTGATAGAAGATGGAGGGATTACGAGACATATCAAAGGAACAAATTCAGATTGGTAACTAAAAATGTAGAGGTGCCAAGGATAATCGATTGGGATCCTTTGGAAAGAGTTCAGCTAGCTAATAGAGTCAGACTGCTACTGATTCAGAGGTACGAGAACTCTTCTTTTACAGATTGGGAATGTCTTTTCACCATTCGTAGACCAGGCAGTACCCTATGAGGGCCCTCATCCACAGGTAGAAAGGGGCTCAGACAAGGAAATGGAGGAGGCGGAAGACATTAGGGATGTCTTACGAGATGCTATTCTTGACGTCCACGTTCGTATAGATGAGGAAGCAATGACGAGCGCGACCAGACATAGTATGTACGAGCAGTGGAACTCCGAGAGAGTATACGAGGATTATAGGCGACGCCAACATGATAGCTGGTTAGTTCATCAGCACCAAATCATGAGCCAGCTATCATATCAGGTACTAAATAATTACGTGCCTACTCGACCTGCTCATTTTCAGCCACACAACCCCGACATCCGACCACCCTTTAACCGGTATGACCATAACCAAGCCTATCAGAACACCTATAACCAACAATGGAACCCACCTGACGAGATGAACTGGAACCCTTATCCAGACTGATTTAGTTCCATTGGTTATTTTTATGTTTTTATCTTTTTAATTATTCATGTTTAAACTTATGTTATTGGATATATTTATGTAATTTTTATCATTTTTATTATTATTGTGTACTAATATTTCACATTTAGGATTTGAAAGTGGGATATTAAGTCCCATTTCAAATTGCCATGCATGTTTATATTTGTATGTATGTATATTGTCGATTGTACAAAACAGGGTAAAACAACGCATTTTCAAAGACTGGCATTAAGTTCAGCAAAAGCTACTAATTTTGACGACAAGATGAAAAGTAAATGTGATGTAACAACAAGACGGAATAAACAAATGATGTGCACCATTTATCATTCAGCAAACAAACGCCAATATGTTTGGAAACTTTGGTAAAATTTAATCATTTTTCTACACTAATCACCCTCAATAATTTAAATTGTTACTGATTTCTTGCAAATGAGGGCATTGCAATATCTTAAGTGTGGGAAGGGGTTAAATTCTTTCGGATTTTTAAAATTTTTTACTTAAACACTTGGTTACCATTAAAAATACTAGTAACGTAGTAGTTGTATTAGAATCTAGTGCTCTCTGATAACAAAGAACAGCCCTAGTCTTATATACTGACTACCCAATTCTAGTAAAATTTTTCAAAATTTTCAATTAAATGAACTCAAAATCATGTTTATACATATTTATGAACGATCAAACTAGGTGTTAACATCGAAATTATTGTTACCTCGGAAAGGACATAAATTGAGAAACAAATCAAAATGTTAGAATTCATTTAAAATGGAATAGAGGACAATAAAAAGGCAAATAAAAGAAAATATTTTAAAATTTACCAAGTTATTTTAAACATATGTCACATAGTTCTGTAACAAATAATTGAAGATACTTTTACTTTGGACTAAACTAAAAAGTTTTACCCGATTTACTGTAATATATTTGAAAGAAAAGATGGATCTACACGATGAATCAATTCCATCATTAAAAGGAAGTAAAGTCTTCCGAAAATGAAATGCACTTCTTGATTTAGGACATGAAGTTGTCGTCCAGACCAGCTGTAGGTTGATGAAAAACCTAGAAAAGTCATCTCTAAAATCAGCAGGAAATCCACGGACCTCAGCATCAAACAGGGTCGCCAAGTGGTCAGACTTATCCTAACCATGAGAGGATCTGTCTTGTAAAATGGGGATGACGCCGTGCAAATTATTTGGATAAGACTAATGAATCAGATCCCCAGAAAGGATAATCTCCTTAAAGATCAAAAATCAGCTATTATGACTGATATTACTCAATCCTAGAGATTGACCTTAAAGATTGAGAATTACAAACTCATGGAATTCGATGATATCTAAACTCGAGCTTGAACGAGAAAATATTTTGATCAAAATCTCAAACCGATTTGTTTTCTGAAAACCCATTTTCAATGCGTTCATTACCATTGAACGTAAAATCCTAGGAATTCACCTGGAATTCATTAGGTCACCTGAACCAAATCGGGTGTCAACCGTAAGAACGGTGGTTGCATAGTATGGTCAAAGACAGGACCTTGTGCCAGACCGAAAAATTATAAGGGTGAGCTTTACTATTGCTCCTACAAAGGATAGTAATTGCGTCCGACACGTTATAGACCATAATTAAAAGCATGCCAGGGGACATTGCCTTAACAGTTGCTTGTTCAACGCTTTCCTTTACAACCGGACGGTAGTTTATCGAAAGGTAATATACGGAGCAAGTATACTGGACGTGTTTCTTTCCCAATATAAGGTTAGCAAGTGGGTGACACAAAACCACAAGTTTTGAGCTAAAATTTTCAAATCTGAAACCCACCAAACCCACAAAAAAAATTTGCAAACACCGGTGAAGGGTTATTCCGGACAACTTATCTAGGGTAAAAACTAGATTTAATTTTCAAAAGATCAAATGTTTTCATAAAGATCCAATTTCCTTAAAGGATCTAAATTTTATAGTCATGTGGGACTGTAAACCACATCGTTACTACCATTGTTTATACCGCCGTATAAAAATTACTGATGTACAAAGTGTGAAGAATAAAGAGGTGATTCTAGTATTTCAAGACTATATTGCTTGAGGACAAGCAACACTCAAGTGTGGGAATATTTGATAATGCTAAAAACGAACATATATTTCATAGCATTATCCCTCAAGAAAGACAAGCTTTTAGTTGCAATTGTTCAATTTACAAGTGATATTCGTTTAAATAATAAAAGCTGAAGACAAAAGACAGATTCGACGAATTGAAGACGCAAACGACCAAAAAGCTCAAAAGTACAAAGTACAATCAAAGAGGTTCCAATTATTGATAAGAAACGTCTCAGAATTACAAGAGTACAAGATTCAAAACGCAAAGTACAAGATATTAAATTGTACGCAAGGACGTTCGAAAATCCAGAACCGGGACCAGAGTCAACTCTCAACGCTCGACGCAACGGACTAAAAATTACAAGTCAACCGAGTACAAGAATATAATATAATATATATATAATTAAATTTAATTATATATATTATATTATATAATAAATAAATAAGCAGCCCACGTTTTTAAAGACTTTTGAGTCTCCCCAACTGGCCATGCGATCGCATGGCCTTGAAGGGCAAAGCTCATGCGATCGCATGAGCCTCTTTTCTAGCCCACATGCCTATAAAAATTGAGCTTTGGGGCATCAAATATCATATATCAATCTCTCTATCTAAACGTATTATATATATATTTATATTATAATTTTAATTTTAATTTCTAATAATAAGGGTATGTTAGCGAATGTTGTAAGGGTGTAAGTTGAAATTCTGTCCATGTAACGCTACGCTATTTTTAATCATTGTAAGTTATGTTCAACCTTTTTACATTAATGTCTCGTAGCTAAATTATTATTATGCTTATTTAAAACGAAGTAATCATGATGTTGGGCTAATTACTAAAATTGGGTTATTGGGCTTTGTACCATAATTGGGGTTTGGACAAAAAACGACACTTGTGGAAATTAGACTATGGGCTATTAATGGGCTTTATATTTATTTAACTAAATGATAGTTTGTTAATTTTAATATAAAGATTTACAATTGGACGTCCCTATAAATAACCATATACACTCGATCGGACACGATGGGCGGGATATTTATATGTACGAATAATCGTTCATTTAACCGGACACGGGAATGGATTAATAGTCACTAGAATTATTAAAGCAGGGGTGAAATTATGTACAAGGACACTTGGCATAATTGATAACAAAGTATTAAAACCTTGGGTTACACGCAGTCGATAACCTGGTGTAATTATTAAAAAAAGTATTAAAACCTTGTTACAGTTTAAGTCCCCAATTAGTTGGAATATTTGACTTCAGGTATAAGGATAATTTGATGAGGACACTCGCACTTTATATTTATGACTGATGGACTGTTATGGACAAAAACCAGACGGACATATCAAATAATCCAGGACAAAGGACAATTAACCCATGGGAATAAACTAAAATCAACACGTCAAACATCATGATTACGGAAGTTTAAATAAGCATAATTCCTTTATTTCATATTTAAATTCCTTTATTTTCATATTTAATTGCATTTCTAATTATCGCATTTTTATTTATTGTTATTGTATTTAATTGCACTTTTAATTATCGTACTTTTTAATTATCGTACTTTTTAATTATCGCAAGTTTATTTTATCGCACTTTTATTTATCGCAATTTCATTATCGTTATTTACTTTACGCTTTAAATTAAGTTTTATTTATTTAATATTTTACATTAGGTTTTAACTGCGACTAAAGTTTTAAAAATCGACAAACCGGTCATTAAACGGTAAAAACCCCCCTTTATAATAATAATATTACTTATATATATTTGTATTTTTATAAATTAAAACTAATATAGCATTAAGCTTTGTTTAAAAGATTTTCCCTGTGGAACGAACCGGACTTACTAAAAACTACACTACTGTACGATTAGGTACACTGCCTATAAGTGTTGTAGCAAGGTTTTGGTATATCCATTCTATAAATAAATAAATATCTTGTGTAAAATTGTATCGTATTTTATAGTATTTCCTAGTAAAAATAAAGCTATTTCATATACACCTCGCATAACATCAAATATAGTCTACTACGTTAATAAACAAACTTTATGTCTACTAGGCATTAATTAATTGAACATTATATCTCTAGGTTGAGATCTTCGTGTTCAATACTCCGATCATTTAACTTGCGTGGAATATCTATCTGCTACTAAGGTGAACTTCATAGCCCCTCTTTTTTACTATTTCTTAACCGTTTTATAACTTTGGGGTGAGACACATGCTTGCTTTTAAATTGTTTTACGCTTAGACGCAAGTACTCAAACTTTATTTTGATTAGTTCAAACTGTGCTAATATGCTTTGATTCATGCTTAATCCCTACCATGATATCGTTAATTACGGGAATTTGGTAAGCTTAGTTATTGTGATAGCGCTATTGAGGGTGACGTCTCTATCCGGATGACCGCTGGTCAATGGATACATAATAACGATGAACGACACGAACGTGATGTGTTTAGGGTAACTTATGGTTAGTATCGATATCATATACACCAGCACTACTACCGAACTGATTAAACCGCTTATTTAAATCTTGTGGTCTAAAACTTGTTATAATTATTAAACCTATGTTGTTCACTCAACCATTTTGGTTGACACTTTAAGCATGTTTTGTATCAGGTGAAGATTGCTAAAGATTATTTGCTATTTAGACTTTGCTGCTTTTGGAGTCCGCATTTATACAATTATGTTTTTGCATTAGAACATTAAAGTTTACAATTGTAATGATTAACACTTTCCGCTACTTTAATACATTGGTTATCAAATAAAACGTCTCATATAGAGTCGTTCTCATTTATACATACTTGTGTTGTGATATTGTGAAGTCATATTTCCCTGGCCCTATTTGGGGGTATGACAGAGTGGTATCAGAGTCAGGTTTGTTATAGAGAACCAGGATTGCATTTATGTGTGCCTTATGTGTTAGTTAGGTGCCTTAGCAATCTATAGGACTATAACCTTTCCTATTTTAGTTCCTAGTGCATTTTCTCCTTACATTTTAATTCGTGCTTTTACGTCTTCCTTAGAAATTGCCTAACTTAGTTCTTTCGTGCCTTCTAGGATGTCTCGCAATAGCCCGATCATCATCTCCAACAACGAGTCCGATGGATCCTACTCCGAAAGATCTATCCATACACCGGCTTATGGACCCATTTCCCCGCCATTATCACCAACTCACCCAAATTATATACCTGCTAGTCCACCACACTCCCCTCTTATGGAAGAATCCCACACTAATGCTAACTATGATGAGGATGATGAGGAAGAAGAATCCAAGCCCTCTGTTCAAGGCAATGGCACAATGGCGTACCACGAAATCTCTCGACTATTGGTTCTCATCGAAGTTTCGTGAGCTACCCGCCCCCTACATACAAGAGTACTGAAAGACCTGGACACAGTAATATAGAAATGGTGAATGCTGATCTCATGAGCTACACCAACCGATTTCAAGAATTTGCTCTCATGGCTACTCCCGAGTATCTAGGGATCCAATGCTACATCAATGGATTGCCTAATGAAGTCCGAAGAGATGTTATTTTGGAAAACCCGAGCACCATACAAGAAGCTGCTTGCATGGCAAGCTATTTCATCGACAAACATAAGGAGAAAGAAGGTGCAAAAAGGAAGAGAAAAGGGATGAAGCAAGAAAATTCTAAAAGCAAATCCAACAAACTTTATAAGGGAAAATCCAACAAGTTGTATAAGGGACAACGTCCTTATTGCAAAAGATATGAGAGACATCATGAAGGATGGTGTAAGGCCAAGTGCACTAAGTGTGAGAAAGTGGGTTACGTAGCTAAGAATTGTAGAGTTGTTACTCCATCAACCAAAACTCCAACCACAAAGGCAAATGCAACCGTTCCTACTTGCTATAACTGCGGAGAAGTAGGGCATTTCAAAAATCAATGTTCGAATAAGAAGAAGAATGAAGAGGCACAATGAAAGTTTTTAGAAACCATTAGAGACATTTAAATTTTCATTTTCATAGTATTCTTTATATTACCATTTAGTACCTTTATATTTTGAAGATTTCTTTAAGTTCATGTAATACTCTGGTTATTTTCTTTTAAATGAATGAATGATGTTATTTTCTTTTCTTTCATTTTCCATTGAATCATTCACCTCGAAGAAGATGAATATTGACTAGATGACATAGTAGTAACCTTATGGAGTGATAAATGTATGATTTAGAGTAATATAACAACACTTGATCTACGTAGTTATATTATGATAAGTCATACAGAAATCTTAATGGATCATGATGAAAATAAGATTTGATCGACCTTAGGACCATTGTGTACCATTACTTACTCCTTATCACTATATTGTCAGCTAAAAATATCAACCCTAGATAATATATATTCTTCACTTGTCAATTGTCCACGCCCGGTGTTGTACCTATTGCATAAGTACCCTACCGCTTAGCTCCATCCGAAATGAAGGAATCATCCAATCAACTCCAAGAAGTTTTGGAAAAGGTTTCATTAGTCTTAGCTTGCCTCCGTGAGGAGCACCCGTTCTTTTCATTAAGAAAGGTGGCACGTTGAGAATGTGTATTAATTGCCGAGAACTCAACAAGCTAACCATCAAGAATCGTTATCCATTCTCGCTTATTGATGACCTGTTTGACCAACTGCAAGGGTCAAGTATCTATTCGAAACTTGATCTTAGGTCGGGTTATCATCAATTGAGAGTCAAGGAAACCAATGTTTCTAAGACTACTTTCCTAACTCGTTATAGACACTATAAGTTTCTTGTCATGTCTTTTGGCTTAACCCATGCTCCTGCTATATTCATGGATCTTATGAACCATGTATGCAAACCCATCCTTGACCAATTCATGATCGTTTTCATTGATGACATCTTAATCTATTCCAAGAGCGAGAAAAGAGCATGAGCAACATCTGTGATTGAATCTAGAGCTCTTAAAGAAGGAACAACTGTATGCCAAGTTTTTCCAAGTGTGAACTTTGGCTACGAATCGTACAATTCCCTCGACATGTAGTTAATAGTGAAGGAAATACATGTCGATCCTATAAAAATCACCATTAATCAGAAATTTCCAAGAACTAGTCATGAAGGAAGACCATAAGACTAGATATTCTAATCACCTAGGCTCTTTTAGCCAAAATTTCATGCAACATCAGCTCTCACTCAAATAGATCCCCCTGTAATTAAGTGTAAACTTTGCTGTAACAAAATGTTGACCGAATGGTAATTTTTAGTCAACACTTCCTGTTAAATAAAGTTCATACATTTCACATCTCGAATCTTAAAAAGTGTCTTGTTGACAACATACTTGTTATTCCTTTGAATGATCTTCGCTTTAATTGCACTTCATCGAAAAACCTATAGAAGTTATGAATCACGTTTGAAACAAAGCTCTATTCTTGTTGTTAAGATCCGTTGGAATTCACGTAGAGGCCCCGAGTATACTTGGGAACGTGAAGACCAGATGTAGCGAAAATATCCTCATAGTTTTTCTTAAATGTTGATGCATCCGAAAAGTCTTACTGAAACTTCGGGACGAAGTTTAAATTAACGGGGATGTACTATAACAACCCACATTTTTTCCATCTAAATTAATCAAGTTATCCTTAGGGTTTCAATGACATATTCTGTGCAACATCATTAGGGTTGTTATCCATTTCGACAAACGAACTAAAAATATATATACTTTCATTAAATGACCGTAATTATTATTAAACCCTAATATGATATAAAACCCTAAACCTAACCTTACCTATTAACTACAAAACCCTAATACCATTTAATATTAAATAATAAACCCTAACCCTAGTACTTAATAAATAATATAAACTATGTGTATTAATATTAAATGAGACATTTTATAACTACTAAAAATCGATGTAAACTAATTGGAACCAAATCATCAACTAATAAAAGATTAGGGTCTAATAAATAAATAAAATGTAATTAAAATAATTATAACCTTAATAATAATAATAATAATAATAATAATATATATATATATATATATATATATATATATATATATATATATATATATATATATATATATTACATGAATAAATAGGTAACCGTAAAAAATATATATATATATATATATATATATATATATATATATAATCATATGCATCAGATATGTTCGGTTGTTTTGAGGCTGCAGGTTTTACTTGATCCCTAAGTAGGTTAAGCATAGTTAAACTCTATTTAGTCTTAGAATCATGGTGCAATTAGGAAACCAACATTCTTATATAAACCCTCATGTTAATCAAGATTATTCACCACAAAATAACCTATAGGAAATAGCCGATAGTTTCCTTGTTCCCCTCCAGTTTTCTGTCGACTAAACCCTGCAATCCAGCCACTTTTCTATCGACCAAAAACCCCTCATCAAACCTGTTGCAACACCTTCCTGCAATCGATTTCTGGCCAGCTCCTGTTCTTGCTGTTCAAGTCGACTAAACCCCACACAAGACCCTCCTGTTAGTCGCCTGTTTTCAGCCCCAATTCATCATCAAGTCTGCTGTAAGTTGCTTATGTTTTGCTGTATAATTCGATCCACAACAGCTTTTGTTTTAATTGTTGTTGCTTGCTTTTCTTTTCCTGTTTCTTGCGTGAACCAACAGCCCAAAGGAAACCCTTGGTGATCGAGTATTGCTTGCTAAACCTGCTGCATCTGTCTTCTATTTCTGCCGAGTTGAATCTGACCCAAAAGACCCCAACTGGGTCGTGATCTTGCTGTTGCTGCAGCCTGCTTGTTTTCTGTTTTCTGTACGTACCAGGCTCATCACCAAATCCTTGTCTCAATCTTGCATAAGGTAGTCTATAAACCCTAGTAATCTTGTCCTTGATTCAATTATTTAAAAGTATCATATTAAGTATTATGAAGTAATATGAATAATAAGAAGGTTATGACTTTTCTATGTTAAAAGGTTGTTAATGAATATGAATTATGAAGTGTGATCTTGATTAGTTTATATTGGTATGAAATAAGTAATATTATAGTAATTAAGAGGTATTAAAGGATTATGAACAAGATTAAAGTATTGATTATGTTTATGATTAAAAGGTTAAAGATAAAAGTTATGATTTTATGTGGTGTAATAATGTTAAGTAGATTTAATAAAAGTCGGTTAGTAAAGCAATAATGGTTATGATCAAAGTAAAAGTATAATTAAAAGATGATAACGAGTATGATTATGATTGTTATGATTAAGGGTTAATGAATGAACTAATAATTATGAAGAAAAGATATGATTTTATGTGAAAAGTTATTATACTAGTTAGTAAAGATAAAGATTATGGATTTATAAAAAGGTTACTAGTTAGTATGTTAAAAACTTATGATTTTATGTTTAGTAAAGAGTAATGATAATAAAGGATGTACATGCATGCATGCATACGTACGTATGTGCATGTATACACTGTATGTATATGTGTGTGTGTATATGTAAATATATGCATACGTGTATATGTATATGTATATGTGTATGTATTTGTACTTGTGTATGTATGTAAGAATGTTCATTATGTAAGATACATAAGTTAGTAAACAAAATAATGAAAAGTAATAAGTATATGTATATGTACCATCTTACACTATTATATATGTAACACATATACCTACTATATATATATCATATAGTTATAAATACATACATGTATGATAATAATAAAGAATGTATATATATGTATGTATCACATAGATATAATTATATACGTAACATATAATAATAACTTACATAATAGTTAAATAATTGAAGTAATTAATAATACTATTATTAAGTATAACTTATACACTTAATTATATAGTAACACTTTATAACACTAAATATATTATCATTCATATAAACATAACTATTCTCGGAAACAGTCACTGTTAATATAGTCTACTACGTTAATAAACAAACTTTATGTCTATTAGGAATTAATTAATTGAACATTATATCTCTAGGTTGAGATCTTCGTGTTCAACACTCCGATCACTTAACTTGCATGGAATATCTATCTGCTACTAAGGTGAACTTCATAGCCCCACTTTTTTACTATTTCTTAACTGTTTTATAACTTTGGGGTGAGACACTTGCTTGCTTTTAAATTGTTTTACGCTTTGACGCAAGTACTCAAACTTTATTTTGATTAGTTCAAACTGTACTAACATGCTTTGATTCATGCTTAATCCCTACCATGATATCGTTAATTACTGGAATTTGGTAAGCTTAGTTATTGTGATAGCGCTATTGAGGGTGACGTCTCTATCCGGATGACCGCTGGTCAATGGATACATAATAATGATGAACGACACGAACGTGATGTGTTTAGGGTAACTTATGGTTAGTATCGATATCATATACACCAGCACTTCTACCGAACTGATTAAATCGCTTATTTAAATCTTGTGGTCTAAAACTTGTTATAATTATTAAACCTATGTTGTTCACTCAACCATTTTGGTTGACACTTTAAGCATGTTTTGTCTCAGGTGAAGATTGCTAAAGATTATTTGCTATTTGGACTTTGCTGCTTTTGGAGTCCGCATTTATATAATCATGTTATTGCATTAGAACATTAAAGTTTACAATTGTAATGACTTAACACTTTCCGCTGCTTTAATACATTGGTTATCAAATAAAACGTCTCATATAGAGTCGTTCTCGTTTATACATACTTGTGTTGTGATATTGTGAAGTCATATTTCCCCGGCCCTATTTGGGGGTATGACACATACTCTATAATTGAAGATGAAAACGAGTAATGTACAGTTAAGTTTTAGTATTATAAATAATCACTCAATTGTAAGGATATGTACACCATTCTTCATTAAGAATTTACTCTCTTCTTTCTTCTTTCACATAAATTGAAAATAGGCCACTAAAGGTAGTTATATACTACTAAATTACAACAGTATCATTTTTGAGGTAATTATTTTAGAGTTATATCCCTTTTCTTTCTCCTAAAAAATTTTTCATTAGCTTTATCATATTTAACCCTTTCATATTTTGCATTGAAAATTTTTATCATACATTTTCATATATTTGTTTAAAGAAAAAAAATTAAATCAGTTGTTACCTATTCTTTTTTACTCAGGATTATCGTTATAGAAATACAAAAGAATGTATAATTATAAAGGGCAAAAATTAGAAACTATAAATCAAATAAAAATATAACATCCTTTTATATATTATTAAAATTAAAGAATTAAAACTTTTTTTTAAAAAAAAGAAGCACTTTAAAATAAAATTAATATAATTAAACAACTAAAAAAACGCAAGTTGGAGTCGATATTCAAAAGAAAATGAGTCAAGAAACAAACTCAATTCAAGTGACTTTGTAAAAAAAAAAAAAAACTGATCGGAAGATTCGAAAACGAAATCCACAAATTAAAGATACGAGTAAAAAAAACCCTATTAATTACTCTGTGTCCTCTCATTTCATTTAATAAGATCATATATAACCCACAGTGACATGGAAGTATATTTATCACATTTTGATCAAAAAGTATAAAGCTGTCTGTGACAAGATTATTATTTGATTCTGAATAACCCCAAATATCAAATGTTTGTGTCAGATTTTTGTAGGCCCACGTATTTTTAATTTTCTAATTTTGTTTTGTATAAATATAGTAAAAATAATACATTAAATATATAAAATACATATTAAATATAAAAAAGACAAAAAATAATTTTTTATTAAAAGTTCACCATTACATAAAATTAATGATTACATAAAAATTAGAAATATAAAATAAATGCATAAAAAAAACTAAAGCAATGTGCAAAAAGTCGGTAGAAGGTTTTATATATGATCGACTAGATCATCTTGAAGTTGGCTGTGAACTAGGGGTGTGCACCATTAGGTTTCAAACCGAATAATACCGATTATGTAGTGACCCGAACTTTTCCATGATTATATATTAATTGAAAACTATATTTGCATGATTAAATATTTCCAACATGTTAAGCAATCAAACTTGTTAAGACTTGATTATTTGAAATGAGTTTCATGCAGACAATTGACCACCCAAGTTGACCGGTGATTCACGAACGATTAAAACTTGTAAAAACTATATGATGACATATATATGATTATATATATATATAGTTAACATGATATTATGATAAGTAAGTATCTCATTAGATATTTTAACAATGAGTTATATACATAAAATTGAGTTTATTGAATTAAGAAACTCGAAACGATATATATAACGATTATCGTTATAACAACGTCTTACTAAATACATTTGAATCACATTAAGATATTGATACACTATGTTTAATCATGATAAAATATAAGTAAACATGTCATTAAGTGTATTAACAATGAACTACATATGTAAAAACAAGACTACCAACTTAATTATTTCGAAACGAGACATATATGTAATGATTATCGTTGTAACAACATTTAACTGTATATATATCATACTAAGATATATTAATATATCATAATATCATGATAATGTAATAATTTAACATCTTTTTAGATATAATAAACAATGGGTTAACAACATTTAACAAGATCGTTAACCTAAAGGTTTCAAAACAACATTTACATCTAACGACTAACGATGACTTAACGACTCAGTTAAAATGTATATACATGTAGTGTTTTAATATGTATTCATACACTTTTGAAAGACTTCAAGACACTTATCAAAATACTTCTACTTAACAAAAATGCTTACAATTACATCCTCGTTCAGTTTCATCAACAATTCTACTCGTATGCACCCGTATTCGTACTCGTACAATACACAGCTTTTAAATGTATGTACTATTGGTATATACACTCCAATGATCAGCTCTTAGTAGCCCATGTGAGTCACCTAACACATGTGGGAACCATCATTTGCAACTAGCATGAAATATCTCATAAAATTACAAAAATATTAGTAATCATTCATGACTTATTTACATGTAAACAAAATTACACATCCTTTATATCTAATCCATATACCAACGACCAAAAACACCTACAAACACTTTCATTCTTCAATTTTCTTCATCAAATTGATCTCTCTCAAGTTCTAAGTGTTCTTCATAAATTCTATAAGTTCTAGTTTCATAAAATCAAGAATACTTCCAAGTTTGCTAGCTTACTTCCAATCTTGTAAAGTGATCATCTAACCTCAAGAAATCTTTCTTATTTACAGTAATATATCTTTCTAATATAAGGTAATACTCATATTCAAACTTTGATTCAATTTCTATAACAATAACAATCTTATTTCGAGTGGAAATCTTACTTGAACTTGTTTTCGTGTCATGATTCTGCTTCAAGAACTTTCAAGCCATCTAAGGATCCTTTGAAGCTAGATCTATTTTTATCATTTTCAGTAGGTTTATCCACAAAACCTGAGGTATTAATGATGTTCATAACATCATTCGATTCATATATATAAAACTACCTTATTCGAAGGTTTAAACTTGAAATCACTAGAACATAGTTTAGTTAATTCTAAACTTGTTCGCAAAAAAAAGTTAATCCTTCTAACTTGACTTTTAAAATCAACTATACACATGTTCTATATCTATATGATATGCTAACTTAATGATTTAAAATCTGAAAACAAGAAAAATACCGTAAAACCGGATATACGCCGTCGTAGTAACACCGCGGGCTGTTTTGGGTTAGTTAATTAAAAACTATGATAAACTTTGATTTAAAAGTTGTTCTTCTGGGAAAATTATTTTTCTTATGAACATGATCCAAAAATCATGGTTAAACTCAAAGTGAAAGTATGTTTTTCAAAATGGTCATCAAGACGTTGTTCTTTAGACTGAAATGATTACCTCTTACAAAAATGACTTGTAACTTATATTTTTGACTATAAACCTATACTTTTTTTGTTTAGATTCATAAAATATAGTTCAATATGAAACCATAGCAATTTGATTCACTCAAAACGGATATAAAACGAAGAAGTTATTGGTAAAACAAGATTGGATATTTTTTGATTGTTTTAGCTACGGGAAATATTGTAACAATTCTATACAAATCATATCCTAGCTAACTTATATTGTATTATGCATGTATTCTAATATATTATGTAATCTTGGGATACCATAGACACGTATGCAAATGTTTTGACATATCATATCGACCCATGTATATATATTATTTGGAACAATCATAGACACTCTATATGCAGTAATGTTTGAGTTAGCTATACAGGGTTGAGGTTGATTCCAAAAATATATATACTTTGAGTTGTGATCTAGCCTGAGACGTGTATACACTGGGTCGTGGATTGATTCAAGATAATATATATCGATTTATTTCTGTACATCTAATTGTGGACAACTAGTTGTAGGTTACTAATGAGGACAGCTGACTTAATAAACTTAAAACATAAACGTATTAAAAATGTTGTAAATATATTTTGAACATAATTTGATATATATGTACATATTTGTTATAGGTTCGTGAATCGACCAGTGGCCAAGTCTTACTTCCCGACGAAGTAAAAATCTGTGAAAGTGAGTTATAGTCCCACTTTTAAAATCTAATATTTTGGGATGAGAATACATGCAGTTTTATAAATGTTTTACGAAATAGACACTAGTAAATGAAACTACATTATATGGGTGAATGATCGAAGCCGAATATGTCCCTTTTTCTTGGTAGCCTAAGAATTAGTAAACCGATCTACTAATTGACACGAATCCTAAAGATAGATCTATTGGGCCTAACGAACCCCATCCAAAGTACCGGATGCTTTAGTACTTCGAATTCGTTTTTATCATGTCCGAAGGATTTCCCAAAATGATAGGGGATATTCTTATATGCATCTTGTTAATGTCGGTTACCAGGTGTTCACCATATGAATGATTTTTATCTCTATGTATGGGATGTATATTGAAATATGAAATCTTGTGGTCTATTATTATGATTTGATAATATATAGGTTAAACCTATAACTTACCAACATTTTTGTTGACGTTTTAAGCATGTGTATTCTCCGGTGATTATTAAGAGCTTCCGCTGTTGCATACTAAAATAAGAACTAGATTTGGAGTCCATGCTTGTATGATATTATGTAAAAACTGCATTCAAGAAACTTATTTTTGATGTAATATATTCTTATTGTAAACCATTATGTAATGGTCGTGTGTAAACGGTATATTTTAGATTATCATTATTTGATAATCTACGTAATGCTTTTTAGACCTTTATAGATAAAATAAAGGTTATGGTTGTTTTAAAAATGAATGCAGTCTTTGAAAAACGTCTCATATAGAGGTCAAAACCTCGCGACGAAATCAATTAATATGGAACGTTTATAATCAATATGAACGGGACATTTCAGATTATATAATCGAATCAAAACCAAAAAAAATCAAACCGAATTTTTAAAACACTTTTCGGATTGATCGAAAGCGAAACCGAATTCGTAATTCGGTTTTCGGTTTGGTTTTTGGTTTTGAAAATTTTAAATTCCGTTAACCGAAAACCGAATTCAAATTAATAACATCTTAAAACATATTTATATTTATATTATATATTATATTTGATGTATTATTTTATTTTTATTAAACAATAAACATGTTATATACCTTGTATACTTAAATTAATTCCATAACCGTTATTCCTAGTTTATATATAAGTAATTATGCTAGTTAGGGGATTTTTATTTTTAGTGATTTTCGGTTTTAACTGAAACCAAACCGAAATCAAATTCGATTTTCGGTTCGGTTTTAGTTTCGGGTTTAAACTTTTGATATTTAAATTTGATTTCGGTTTGGTTTTTGGTTTTGATTTTATAAGTTTCAAAACTTAAAAATCGAACCGAATAAATTGAAAAACCAAAATCGAACCGATGAACACCCTACCGTGAACCCGATTATCTCTTATTTCTCTTATTACTGTTTCTTGATCTCGTCCTCTATCTCTTATTCGTTGAGGCCGGTTCTCCGTATCCTAGGTAATCATATCTTCCTCCCACTGACAAAGAGCAAATTCATTATCTTCTTGAATCATATTATGTAATATGACACAACAATTCATTACTCTTCACATTTTATTTACTGACATAATACGTGAAGCCGTCCTTAAAATATGAAACCGACCTTGAAGAATCCCAAATGCCCTCTCTACATCCTTTCGTGCACAACCTAAATCTAGTGAAATTATGTGACGACCCGGAAATGTCCGACCAAATTTAAACTTAAACTTTATATGATTTCGACATGATAAGCAAAGTCTGTAATGTTGAGTCTCAAAATTTTGAACTGTTTTCATATAATCATTTAACTTCGACCATTTCCGACGATTCAAGAACGATTAGTTATAAATAAATAAACACACTATATATATATATATATATATATATATATATATATATATATATATATATATATATATATATATATATATATATATATATATATATATATATATAATACTTTGAAATATAGTTTGATATAATATATGATTTAAATTATAAAATGATATAAGATATAATAAAATTTATTAATAAAATAAATCTATATATACATAAAAAGTATATTAAATATATATTTTGTGATTTCGAAGTTATTTATTAAACAACGATAACGCTCAATTGTCATATTGATTTATAATAAACGAGTTAAAAAGAAACTTATGTGATTTTAAAATAAACGGTGATTTGAAAATGAGTTTTATAAATTTTAGGCTTATTAATAATATATTTAGAAGTTATTTGTTTAATTTTAAAAATTTTTATATTTTACTTGGGGTTGGGAGTGAATAATTAATGTAATTTTTATTTAATAGTTAATGATCGAATTTTATACCATAATGCCCAAAATAAATAAAGATAATTACTGTGAAAATTTAGAATTTATCTGAGTACTTTTATCCGCCACTAATTATCAACGGAGCACGGGATTATATCTACAATAAGTGTCGGCAGAGATATTTTTACATGTAATCTTAATTATTAATAAAGAATACTGTTTTTTGAGTTTAATTATCTATTATATATGCTTATTCACATATGTGATATAGAGGTAACAAACACTTGCTCGATCACCTTCATACTCCCACAACCTGCTCGTTGATCACCCTTAACCTATTCCACCGTAAACCACTGTCTACCGCCACCCCACACCTCACCATCACTTCACCTCAACCGTAAAACCCACCACCTCCACTTCATTTTCACCATCCGTCTACACCCTCTAACACCACCACCCTTGTGAATTCTCTAACCACCATAATTCATCATTACCATAGTGCTGCTGCACTTATCTATTCAATGTTTCTGTACTATACAGGTGACCACCGCCACCATCTAACAAAAACCCTCTTGAACCATCACCCTAAACATCCTCCAACAACCGTTGTGATTTCTCTGCTACACTCACGGTTTCCTGTCTCCTGGTTCGAACATCACAACAGCCTTGCTGTTGCATCTATACTTTTTGTTTCTATTTCGTTACATTACCGTAGCTATACGTTTTCTGTTTTTATACGTAACATCGCCACCATCACCATAACTTGATAATTTTCCTGTTTTCCGTTTAAGGTTTCAACAACCCAAACCCGCCATCATCACCCTAGTCCACTTTCAATCCACCACCACCACCATAGATGTTTTTCTGTCGCTGTAAACCAAATGAACCACAATGAACCACCATTCAACCGTCACCTATTTCCTTCTCTCTCTTCTCTCTCTCTTCTAATATTCTTCATATTAAACCACCATCAAACCATACCACTTCGATCATTCTTCTCACTGCTATTATCCTTACTAACCGTTGCAACTGTTTGTTAACTCCAAAATCACCAACAAAACGTCACCATGAGATGTTATTGTGAACTATAACTACTGCTACTGTTTCAGCCAACGAGAATCCCACCATGAACAACCACCGAGAACCAACCCTTGCCACCATCCACTCTCTCCCTTTCCTTCTCATACGATCATCACCTAAACTCAATTGTTGTTTAATATTTCTGTTTCGAACCATCTTCTTCTTCACCCTTCAAACACCTGCAATTGATGATGAAATAGAACAATGAAGAAAAGTGAGGTCGATGCTACAATTGCGTATCATTTGTATTTAAACCGAGAGCCAACCCACCAATTCAACTAACTCCACTACAACAATGATCATGTTTTAAAGACAAACATAAAAGTAATCTGAGTGCTGTTGTGGGTCTCACAAAAGGGCAGGAGGTCGATGATAAAATCCAATAGGTGGCAATTATTAAATCATAAGTAACCCTACCTAAAGGTGTTTATACGTACCACTATAATATGTGATAATTTGGGGTTTGATTTCGTTTGAATCAATATGAGGAATAGTCGTATTAGCTGTACGTACGAATTTATTTCTGTTTCTGTCATCTAACAATAATGATTGAGGATGATTAATGATACGTGTATGATGGATGACGAGTGGGTTGTGAAAGAAAATGAAAACGAAAACAATACGGGTTAAATAAATTGGTCTTGACATTAAAACGGAAAAGCTGTTACAGCATAATTGTTAAAGGTTTATTCGGGTTAGCGAGGGGTCACGGGTTCGAGCCTCGTTTGAGGCAATTTTTTTTGGAAAAGACTAAGGTAGTTTCATTTATTATTATTATTGTTATTACCATTATTAGTACTTATTATTATTGTATTATTATTAATTATTATCACTATAAGCATTAATAACATGATTATTAAGATTATTATCATAGTTAATATTGTTAGTATAAACATTATTAATATTATTATTATTAATATTAATATTACTATTATCATCATGTTTAAAAATCATTATTATCATTATCATCAATATTATTATTATAAGTATTATTATTAATATTATCATTATTAGTATTAAAATGATTATCATATTTAGTATCATTATTACTATTATCACTATTATCATTGTAGTAAAATTATTATAGTTATTATTATTAGTATTAGTATTATTAATATTACCATTATTACTAAAAGTAACATTATTTTTAAATCTGTCGTTTTATTAAAACTAGTATTATCGTTAAAAGTAACATCTTTAGTATCATTTTTATTATTACTATCATTATCAGTATTATCAATATCAGTATTATTAAAAAAAATTATTATGATTATGAAAATAAAGATTACATATACAAAAATATATTTAAATTACATAAATTAACTATATTAATATTTCTATATATAAAATGAAAATATATAAATAAATAATGAAAATTATAAATTATTGAATATAATAAATACATCATTAATAATAATATATAGACTTGTTCGATTTCAATTATATGTTTTAATATATATAAATGATATAAGTTCGTGAATCCGAGGCCAACCCTGCATTGTTCAGTTCCATCGTATGAATATTTTTACTACAAAATATTTTATTGTGAGTTTCATTTGCTCCCTTTTTAAATGCTTTTGCAATATATATTTTTGGGACTGAGAATACATGCGCTGCTTTTATAAATGTTTTACGAAATAGACACAAGTAATTGAAACTACATTCTATGGTTGAATTATCGAAATCGAATATGCCCCTTTATAGTCTGATAATCTAAGAATTAGGGAACTGGCCCCTAATTGACGCAAATCCTAAAGATAGATCTATGGGCACTAACAAGCCCCAGTCAGAGAATTTGAACTGCTTTAGTACTTCGAATTTATCATGTCCGAAGGGAGTCCCGGAATGATGGGGATATTCTATATGCATCTTGTTAAGGTCGATTACCAGGTGTTCACCATATGAATGATTTTTATCTCTATGTATGAGATGTATATTTATGAGAAATGGAAATGAAAATCTTGTGGTCTATTAAAATTATGGAAATGATCAATTATGACAAACTAATGAACTCACCAACCTTTTGGTTGACTCTTTAAAGCATGTTTATTCTCAGGTATTAAAGAAATCTTTCACTGTGCATTTGCTCATTTTAGAGATATTACTTGGAGTCAATCATGACATATTTCAAAAGATGTTGCATTCGAGTCGTTGAGTTCAACAAGATTATTATTAAGTCATTGATAGTTTGGATATATTATGAAATGGTATGCATGCCTGTCAACTTTCGATGTAAAGAAAGTTTGTCTTTTAAAAACGAATTCAATGTTTGTAAAATGTATCATATAGAGGTCAAATACCTAGCGATGTAATCAACTATTATGAATCATTTATAATCAGTATGAACGGGTCATTGCAAATTAGCCCTTGGCCTGTGAGACACGACTTTCCTTTAACAAATAAAATGTGAGATGAGTGTTTGAGCCAAAAAAAAATGAAATGTGAATATGGTATATAGATGGGAAATGGGGTTTCAGAAAAAATAAAACAGTAATATTACGTTTGAAAAATAGTCAAAAGCATCATCCAACATAATCTACCACATGGCTCTAGCGTAGTTTTTTCATCAGTCGCTTGATTAACGCCCCGTCAGCGTCAGTCCTGACGCCGCGTCATGGGCGTCAAATATGCCAAATCATCGTCTGATTGAGCGGATGACGTCGGGTTATTCCTGGTCTTGTAGATAGGGGTATTTTTGTCATTTAATAGCATTGTTGTATGGTTGACAACTCATGATTGACTTGTAAATAGAAAAGATAAATAAAATGAAAAATGACATTTCGAAGACAAAGGAATAGTAACCCATCTTGTCTGTTTTTTTTACAATAGGTGATTAATATGAATTTGTTTGCACCTTATTTGGCGTAAAGGCTTAAAATAGGGTTGATTTCTTTGGACGAAAATATGTAACACTTTATATTCGCTTCAGTAAAATTTATAAGGTCACAAAACACATACAATCAAAATAGGGGTAATGTTTATTGATGAAATTTAATGCTCTAAAAACTGATATCCGAACATATTTATGAAAATATCACGATAGTTCAAGCAAATGAAATATTACAACCAATGGATGATGAGAGACCATCCATGGCAATAATAATAAAGGGTTAAAACTACAAAAAAAAACTATATATTTTCTCAAATTTCCTGATGTAGGCAATATAATTATTTTCGTCTCACTGTCAATTATATACTTTAGAAAAGTGTACTAATATAAACGATTATACTTTTTTAATCTTCGACCAAAAAAGTTGATGACGTGTCATAATATTTATAATTTACATTAGAACAAAAAAAGAAACTATATAGCCAACATTGAAACACAAGGGAAATTATATGGCCGATTTATAGCTTTAATCTTTGATTATATAAAGTCCACGTTGTCTTTAAAAAAATAAAAAATTACACGTAATTATTTTGACCGGTAACTTGTAACCAATTGTTGACATGAGAATATTTTTTGAAAGTATATAGCCGATAGTGTGACGGAAATGGGTATATAGCCTACATCGAGATATTCAATAAAGTATATAGCCTATTTGTAGTTTTAACCCAATAAAAAACATACAGTCTAACTAACAGAATACACAGTTGGATTCACACGGTGATTTAATGACTGACACTAACATATATGTGTATAATACGGAGTATCTTTTATATAGTTTGGTTATGATGCTTTTATTTATTTCTATTTCTAAACGTGTTAAAGAAAATCAGATATTAACAATATGTGGATACTATTGAATAAGTATGGGGATAGTGATCTTTTTAGTTGTTTAAGTAAAAGTATAAAAGTAAATACCTTTATTTATCTTCCTATTTGGTACTAGTATTTGGATTATTAATATGTTATTATGTATGTATGACTATAAAGAAACATAGGAGGATCTCGCCTTGTGACTATATATCTTCCATGGATATGCCTGAAAGAACCATGATACATCTAAAATCATTTTAGGGAATGAGTTCAATCAACTCTTTGAAAGTTAGGGATACATCTTTCTTTATTGAAACCTTAATATGGACCACTAAAACTAGAGATTGGCATGGAAATCATGTGCATTGGAGACAAAAACTTTGTCCATAACACAAATTTTGCTTAATCAATTTCTTAAGTCGTATTAATAAAAGGATTGGTTAAATTAATTAATTTAGTTAATGTATATAAATATAAAGTGATTAATTCATTTAACCATTTGTGACTAAATATGAAAAAAATAAAAAATAAAAAATCACAAATTTGTGTCTAATACATTACATAATAGTGTAGTATTTAAATTTAAATATATAAGAGGAGGTAGATCAATGTAGCTTTTACTCTCTATATTTAGACAAAATTACACGCATAGTTCTTGTGGTTTGCTCAAAAACACTAAGATAGTTCAAATTTTATTTTTTTAACATTTTTAGACCAGAAGTATGCATTTTCTTTGTGGATAGTCTAAATTGCAGACAGACGTTTTCACGTGCTTTTCATGTGAGGGTAATTACGTCCTTTTGCTTTAATCCATCAGATTTATCTTCTGAACACGGATAGTCCTTCCATATCAAAACTTGAACTCAACTTTAATTCTCACCTCCCAATAGTAAAAAACCTAACAAAAACCATCGCTGTAAAAACCTTAATAAAATCGATTGCATGTAATGGCAAATACTTATGTATATCGTGACGAGCATGGGTATGATTTGGCGCATCTACAAGATATTTACGGTAATGTTTATAGCATTGCATAATTTCGTGAATAATTTTGAAAAAATTATGTTTGATTCGGCCTAAAATGTCTTTTATCACAGGTATTTATGATGAACTATTCACGATTAAACTTTATCATGGTGGTCGTTTTAGAAACTTTCCTAGTAGGAGATATAATGATGATAGGATTATGTATGTTGATACTCTTGATATTGTGAGATTTTATGTAATTCTTATTGGTGACTTGTTAGAAGAATTGAGTTATGATGGTTTTGCTCCACATATCTAATAATTTTTTAAAGCCTGATTATGAACTGGATAATGGTTTAGAACCCTTAAGTTATGATCAAGATGTTCTCCATTTTAGTAAGTATGTGAAGGAAAATAGGGAAATGTTTGTTTACATTAAACATGATGTGCCAATTGTAAACTCATTTGTAAGTCCTAAAAAACCTCTTGTGTTAGAAGAGATTGAGGATGAAGTATTAGTGCCTAAAAAAACTACTAGAAGAAATATATTTAGTGAAAGGAGTTGTAGCTTGAGTTCCATAAACCTTTGTTTGGAATGGCCTGAGACAAAACAATTTGAGAGTCAATAAAGTGATGTAGTGGATAATACTCAACCAGTGTTTATTGAAGATAATGTGAGTGTAGATGAAGGTAATGTGAGTGTAGATGGTTAGTAGAAGCTAAGGATATGCCTATTATTACCTCCTTAGAATATGTTAGGGAATACTTGATGAAGAGGATAGTGAATGTAAAGAAAGTTTGTGCAAAGAGTGAAGGTCATCTAACACCTACTGCAACTAAAATGTTTGAGGCAATCAAGGAAGCGTCTATGTGTAACAACCATACTTTTTCCGTTACTTCTATTTAACATTCTGTTAATTAATCTTAACGGCGACTACTTGAACTTTATATGTTTAGCTTAATAAATACATAATTAATCCTGGGAGGGTTACTATAATTAATATGATTGCAAATAATTATTTTCGGTTATTAAATTCGAAGAAAAAGAGATGGTTTTGATAACTGCAAAAGTTGTTTTAAACACTCTGAGTAATTATTATTAATTATTTTAATAATTTTTAACTTTGAAAAATATAATTAATTTATTAATTATTGTAATAAATTAAACTTAGTGGATTAGTTTAAACGTCCGGTTAACTATCCGAGAATTCGGTTTCAGTTAACAGCAACTAGAAACGAGCCACACGAGCATACAAATTTGCAAAACGACCCATGGACACCTACTTGGGCCATGTTCGGCCGACCCGTATCCCATATACCCCTTTGGATTTTAAATTTGGGCCACAAGTGTTTAATTGAGTCCATGTTTGGTTAGGTTTAGGGCCTAATGTCTTTTAATAAAGGAGCTAGTTATCCCTAACCTCCTCATAACCCTAACTTCAGTCGATTACTCTATCCTGGTTCCTCCCATTGTCGATTACCATCTCCACCATATCTCCATCAATGACTAAAAATTAACACTTGTTTCTTTGATCAAACTTGCTCCTTGCATCTTCCTCTACATTTTGACATAACCAATTTGATCTTTGGTGGTATAAACTCTAAAACCGTAGATTTCTATTTCAGTTTTTTGTTGATTACATATGTATTTAGTGTCTATTGCTTAATTCTATGTGTTTATTCTTGATTACATTCGTTAGTTTGCTCGATTGCTATGTTTATGTTAAATTCCGATTTTGAAACTTGACCTAACAGAAACTTGGACTTATAAATTGTAAAATATTATTACATATTTGAAAATCTGTCAAAAAACTATTAATTTTAGGCTCAAGAATCATGACTTTTCATTATGTTATGCTCCTGTTATGACTAGTTGAATTTTTGACTTGTTTATTGCATGAATCTGAGATCTGGGCAAATTGTGTTATGATATGGAACACGAATTGATTACCATCTGATAGATATTGAAAAATTACATAATTTAGACTAAGATATCACTTGAATTGGATTCTTAAAACTTGTTTTATGCTCAATTGATTATTCGTGACAATGTTTGTTGTGTGTAACTTTAAACAGACTTGTATGACTAAATGCTTTGATTCTTGTAACACCCTGATTTCTTTTTTATCACAGCGGAAGTAAGTATTTGATTATCAAAACACCCTTGGTTAAAGTTTACAAAACATAGTT
This sequence comes from Rutidosis leptorrhynchoides, assembly GCF_046630445.1. Lineage (NCBI taxonomy): Eukaryota > Viridiplantae > Streptophyta > Magnoliopsida > Asterales > Asteraceae > Rutidosis > Rutidosis leptorrhynchoides. The sequence goes on along the minus strand of NC_092342.1, from coordinate 269,468,754 downwards.
TATAATCCAACATTTATTACAACATTATACGTGACGGTGTTACGTAAAAACATCACAAAATAAGAAAACATCAGAGTTCAGCTAATAGTCAAACATGTCTTCTAATCCGTCCACAACACCTATCCTAATCAGCAGTACCTAAACCTGCAAGGGGTGCAAATGTGGGGGAATTAGCACAACTGCTAAGTGAATGGATACTATCTAACAGACCAAGCATAAGCAACTGAACATACAAGCGTAACATATATGCTAACGTCCTGAACTAGCATACAACAACAACAACTGACAATGTGAGGACCGGCGGCATGTACGAGCACACGACTTAGCTGACCAGGCTACAGTCTACCGATAGTCCGCTTTATTGATTCCACTGCATAACCGTCCAGATGCAACACATGCGTCCTTCTATGCTATACTGAACAATCAGAAACATCATGACCCGACCAGGCTACCACGGTCGACCTCACACCAACCCTACCTTGCCACCTCGGTAGGTTACCAACCTTGCCGCCTCGATTGGTGTCCAACTAACAGTGCGCACATAAGATCACAGATAATTAGTCATGTAATTGTCCTAACTAGCATGACAATATCTAACCACACATGGTATTAATAATGAACATAAACATAATATAAAGTGTCTGAACAAGTAGCGTGTCAGCTACTTAATACTCTATTCGGAGATTGACCCACTCACCGAATATTAGCAACTAGGTAAGTTAATCTATCACTGAGCAGCTTCCTTATCCTTATCACTTGAACATAAGGCAAATCAAGTTAGTTTCTATCCTTTAGCACAAAACAACATAGTACAGAAAATCAGTCACAAAAAGTGTCACTAAAAGTCCACCTAACACTTATGCATTTTCAGAATTTACATCCTGATTATCATAAGTCATGTGGACAGTATAACGGGTCAAAAACAGCCAAATTAAACAACACTACAGTTCTGATCTACACCCGTACGGTTGCACATGTATCCGTACAGTTGCAAGTCCATCCGTACGGTTGCGTAGTGCATCCGTACAGTTACACACTTTCTGCCCGGTTGCATATCACCACTGCATCCGTATGGTTGCACATGCACCCGTCAGTTGCACAATATACCCGTGCGGTTACAAGCTGCAACCGTACGGTTGTGTTCTCCGTGAGCAGGAGAAGAAAACTGACGGGTTTCAACCTAAATCACCAATTCTTGCTCTAGAGCTCGTTTGTTACCCCTAAACTGACCAAATCAAGTACACTTAACATCAATAAGCATAAACCCACAAGATTTTGACACAAACAACATCAAAATCAACCATTTTGACTTAAAATTGTACTTTTAACAAAGTTAACACAAAATCTTCATTTTCTCAAAGATTAGAGCTTGGAACACTTTGACTCTTACCTCAATAGACTTAGTAAATCGTAGTGAACAAGATGATATGAATGATTTGAGCTCTAGAACACAAATTAGAAATCTAGGGTTTCAAGTAGTGAGAAATTAGATACGGGGTGTTTGTTTGGAAGGTTCAAGAAAATGAGAGAAGTATCTGACTTCTTGCTTATATATTTTGGATAAATTCAATACCCATCACACACGGGTATTTACCAGTTATCTGATAACTTTCGCACTTAATTTGACTGTCTTAACGGAGTCCAAATTAAATAAACAAACTTGTTCTGTGACCCTTGTCATAAACTGGTCTTAACGAAATAATAAAATAACACTAAATATTTAATTAAAATAAAAGCATAATTAACCACACAATTATGCTTAAGGGCAAAAAAGTCATCTTACGTCTAGGCCTGATCTAAGGATGTTACAATTCTGGAATACATGCTTTTAAAATTTGAAAATTATATGATTAGTACTTGACTTTTCATGTAGATATTGCATCCTAAATGCTTCTAGATATTGAGATATATGCATTCAAAAATGACCACCTGAATGAGATCGAATCTGTCTCGAGTGCACATAAAATGGCATAACATGAAATAGGAGTTATTTTGAGACTTGTCCTTATGATATGTTAATATTTGGATGTTAAGAAGAAAATTACATTTTTATTTCAACATGTAAAACTTTATGCTTTGTGTGCTATATGGGTTGTGTAATGACCCGCATTTTTCCGTTAATTTATTTTAAAGCCCGTCTTTTTCTTTATATAATATCTTTCGTCATCTATATTCGTATCATCCATTTATCTATTTTAAAGTTCGATATTTAATTATAACATCTCCCGTTTACTCTAGCGTTTTAAAAATAATTCGTTTGGTTAATTCCCGCACCCGACTACAAACTTGAAGGACTAATCTTGTCACTTGGCCAAACATGGTCAACTAGTCACCACCTCCCACCACTCACCTCTCATTCTTTCTCTTGTCTCTTTCTCACTACTTCCACTTTTCTCTCATCTCTTCAAACAAAGATTCATCATCCATTTCACATCTAGGAAGCTCACAATAAATTCGATGACATATTTGTGATCTTCTCTTCATCCTCTACGTTTTGATACTAATTTCACTACTTGGGGTAAGGTTTCTAAAAATACTAGATTTTTTGTGCTTGATGTTCTTGACTAATAAATGTGTTAGTTAGTGTCTATGGCTCAAGTCTAACATGAAAATGTAATTTGTATGCTCGATCTTGTTATTTGACATAACTAGCATGAATTTGAAAAAGTGTTTGTTTAATCTTTGATTTTGGTTGATTAAATGTTGATTCAATGTTAAAGTTCATGTATTAAATATGTTACTAGCATCATTAGTTTCATTTTGATGTGTAGGTTGATTTGGAAAACTTCACTAACATGATTATTGATTTTGTGATATTTGGTTAGAGTTTGTTAGCATTTAAAATGAACTTTTGATGCCATGAATGCTATGAGACGTTGTTGGTAAGTGTTTAGTTGTATTGTATGCGTAATTACCTACGAAACGGCATATTATATGTGTGTAGTAAGTTCCCGAATCATGAAATGTGTTTTACGAACTTGAAACTTTAATGATGAACTTTTAACGATCATTCGGCGAGAATTCGATTATTGTAAATGATGAATTTGATTGATGAAATGTGTTTAGTTGTATTCCTCGTTAAATTACCTTTCCAACGATATGAGATACGTGTTTTAAATGTTTGCGGTTTTAAATTGTGAATTAATGAAGTTTGGTTCGAGACTTGAAAAAATCAAAACAGCCCAGGATCAGCTCAAGCCATTTGGCGCGGCGCGACCAACTCTGGCACGGCGCGGCATATGCCGTGTTTGTGGGCTGTTCAAATTCGTTTAATTCTAACTATGCTACGCACCTCCGATCAACATGAAACTTGTTCTAACATGCTCATATATGATTATGAAACTCAGAAAAATAGTCGGATACCCGACTCGACCCTGTTGACTTTGACTTTGACCAAGTTTGACTTTTAGTCAAACTGATGTTATGCGAGGTGTATACGAAATAGTTATATTTTTATTACGAAATACTATTAAATACGATACAATTTTACACAAGTTATTTATTTATTATTAGAGGGGATATACCTAAACCTTGCTACAACACTATAGGCAGTGTACCTAATCGTAGAGTAGTGTAGTTTTTAGTAAGTCCGGTTCATTCCGCAGGGAGCTAGCCGAGTTTAACGCTATATATATTTTAAACTATATTTGTATATATATATATATATATATATATATATATATATATATATATATATATATATATATATATATATATATATATATATATATATATATATATATAAGTAGTATTATTATTATTATAAAAGGGGGTTTTTACCGTTTAATGACCGGTTTGTCATTTTTAAATAAAGCGTAAAGATAAATGACGATAATTAAAATGCATAAAATAAATAACAATGACAATATATAAAATTGCGAATAATAAAATGACAGTAATTAAAAGTACGATGAGAAATACGATAAAAGAATTATGCTTATTTAAACTTCCGTAATCATGATATTTGACATTTTGATTTTAATTTATTACTCTGGGTTAATTGTCCTTTGTCCTGGATTTATTTGATACCTATATAATTTTTGTCCATAATAGTCCATCGGTCATAATTATAAAATGCTCGTCAAATTAACCTTATTTCCGAAGTCAAATATTCCAACTAATTAGGGATTCGAACTGTAACAAGGTTTTAATACTTTTTTTAATGATTACACCAGATTATCGACTGCGTATAATCCAAGGTTTTAATACTTTGTTAACAATTACAACAATTACCCTTGAATGTAATCCACCCCTGTTTTAATGAGATATGAATATTAATTTACCCACTTGGCCAAAATGAATAATCAATTACCCAATCCAATTGATTAATTAAATAATTGTAAACGATGTCGTATAAACGTCACAAAATAGGACATTCGTAATCATTTTAATAATTATTAGATTAACTAATTTGAAGATAGGTTCGACAGGTTCCAATGAGTTGTCATTCAATTAGACAATACCCCCCACCTATTAATAGTCAATAGTCCAATGTCCACAAGTGTCGGTCTTTTGTCCAAACCCAAATTATGGTACAAAATCCAATAACCCCGTCTTAATATTCTAGCCCAACATCACGATTACTTCGGCTCAAATAAGCATAATAATAACTTAGTTACGAGACATTAATTTAAAAAGGAAGAACATAGCTTACAGTGGTATTTAATCGCGTAGCGTTACACGGACATAGTTCCGACTTACAAAACCTTAAAACATTCTTACAATAACCTTATTATTATTAACTTAAAATTAAAATTAAAATTATAAAATATATATATATTTTTACGTATATAGAAAGAAAGAAAAGGATGTCATTTCATCGAGCAGAATGCGCGGCCTTTTATAGGCCCAAGTTTAACTGTACAGCTCCGCGAGTGCGGAGGTTTTGTGCTTCACTGCTCCGCGAGTGCAGAGGTTCCATTTCCAGCTCACATTATTTGGATCCTAGCTTGCCGACGATTTTTAATATATAAATATAATATATATATATAATTTTATAGAATTAATTATATATTATATTATATTTATGTGCATAGTTAATTTGTAATTTTAGGTCCGTTGCGTCGCGCGTTGATAGTTGACTCAGGTCCCGGTTCCAGATTTTCGAACGTCTTTTTGTACGATTTAATATCTTGTACTTTGCGTTTTGCGGCTTGTACTCTTGTAATTTTTAGACGTTTCTCATCAATAATTTGAACCACTTGGATTGTAACTTGTACGTTTGAGCGTTTTGGTCGTTTGCATCTTCAAATCGTCGAATCTGTCTTTTGTCTTCACCTTTTATTATTTAAACGAATATAACTCGTAAATAGAACAATTGCAACTAAAAGCTTGTCTTTCTTGAAGGATAATGCTATGAAATTTGTGTTCGTTTTTAGCATTATCATATATTCCCACACTTAAGCGTTGCTTGTCCTCAAGCAATATAGATCTTGAATAAAACTTTACTAGAATCACTTCTTTATTCTTCACACTTTGTACATCAGTGATTTTGATACGACGGTATGAACAATGATAGTAACGATGTGGTTTACAGTCCCACATGACTATGAAAATTTAGATCCTTTAAGGAAATTGGATCTTTATGAAAACATTTGATCTTTTGAAAATTCATTCTAGCTTTTACCCTAGATAAGTTTTTCGGAATAACCCTTCACCGGTGTTTGCAAAATGTTTTTGTGGGTTGCGTGGGTTTCAGTATTGAAAATTTTAGCTCAAAAACTTATGGTTTTGTGTCACCCACTTGCTAATCCTTGTATTAGGAAAGCAACACGTCCAGTATACTTGCTCCGTATATTACCTTTCAGTAAACTACCGTCCGGTTGTAAAGGAAAGCGATGAACAAGCAACTGTTAAGGCAATGTCTAATGACATTCAGATGTTCATGGTCCACAACGTGTCGGATGCAATTACTATCCTTTGTAGGAGCAATAGCAAAGATCACCCTATAATTTTTCAGTCTAGCACAAGGTCCTGTCTTCGACCATGCTATGCAACCACCGTTCTTACGGTTGACACCCGATTTGGTTCAGGTGACCTAATAAATTCTGTTGAATTCTCAGGATTTTACGTTCAATGGTAATGAACGCATTGAAAATAGGGTTTCAGAAAACAAATTGGTTTGTAATTTGATCAAAATATTTTCTCGTTCAAGCTCGAGTTTAGATATCATCGAATTCCATGAGTTTGAATTCTCAATCTTTAAAGTCAATCTCAAGGATTGAGTAATATCAGGCTTAAAAGCCGATTTTTGATCATTTAAGGAGATTATCCTTTCTGGGAATCTGATTCATTAGTCTTATAAGCTAATTTGCACGGTGCCCTCCCCATTTTACGAGACAGATCCTCTCATGGTTAGGATAAGTCTGACCACTTGGCGACCTTGTTTTATGCTAAGGTCCGTGGATTTCCTGCTGATTTTAGAGATGACTTTTCAAGATTTTTCATCAACCTACAGCTGGTCTGGACGACAACTTCCTGACCTAAATCAAGAAGCGTGTGTCTTTTTCGGTAGACTTTACTTCCTTTTAATGATGGAATTGATTCATCGTGTAGATCCATCTTTCTTTCAAATATATTACAGTAAATCGGGTAAAACTGATTAAAATCGTCCAAAACAAAAGTACCTATAATAATATAGTACAAACATATGTGATATGTGTTTTAAATAAGTTGGTAAATTCTTCTCACACTTAGCTTTTATTTATTTTTTCTTTGCCTTTTTATTCTCCTCTATTCCATTTTAAATGAATTCTAACGTTTTGAGTTGTTTCTCCATTTATCTTCTCTCCGAGGTAACAATAATTTCGGCATTAACACCTAGTTTTATCGTTCATAAATATGTATAAACATGATTTTGAATTCATTTAGTTGAAAATTTTTCAAATTTTCACAAAATTTGGCAATTAAACTAAGTGTAAACCCGAGAGAATTTATAACCCTTTCCCACACTTGAGATCATGCAATGCCCTCATTTGCATGAAGTCAGACTATAATTATAAATTCATGAGGGTGATTAGTGTAGAAAAGTGATTAAAAATACCCAGTTTGTAATTACTAAGGTCGTCGAATGATAGATGGCGCACCTCATCGTTCATTCCTTTTGTAGTAATTTCACATATGTTTTGCGTCTTATCGTCAAAATTAGTAGCTTTTGCTGAACTTTAATGTCAGTCTTTGAAAATGCGCTGTTTTACCCTGTTTTGTACATAAGATAAACTACAAACATATATATATATATATATATATATATATATATATATATATATATATATATATATATATATATATATATATATATATATATATATATATATATATTTATAAAACCTTTATTTAATAAAACAATTTAAATGAATAATTTTTTTAAAATTTTGTTTCCTTTTACTTTAGGTAGTTTCGGTACGTTTACCTAGTCCGTCCTTCGACAAATTTAAAATTTGTCGTTTTTAAAGCGATTGTTTTAAAAGCAAAGATTTTTGGGATTTTTTAATTTTTTTTGGTATATTTTAGATCAATAAAATTAAAGATAATGATAACAAAATTTTTCGCCCCGCCCTCGGGTAAAGCATTTTCGGTTCCATGACCTAGTCTTTAACTTACGACGAATTTTAGAAATCATTTTTTAAACTTAATGAAATAAAGTAAATTTTGTTTTTAAATTCACAAAAACTTAAATTTAAAAAGCATATTAATTTCATACAAAACCTATAAAACAAAAATTCAGAATGGGGGGAGAAAACTAGTTCTTTAGTGTCTGCTAGCGGAAAAGACCAATCGGATTCCATTCTCGGAACTACACGAGAACAGAACAACTAACTGTAGACAACGTTTTCTTTTTAGAACATTTGAATCTCCCCACACTTAGGTAGCTGTTGTAACACCCTAGGCAAATCCCACATCGCCCACAGACATGAGTGATCATGGGATTATTAGGTAATACTCACGCTTAAATGACACAACGCGTTTTGGGACCACATGCAGAGAAGATGTGTGAGTACGCTGCAGTTAAGCGTGCTCAGACGAGAGCACTACCAGGATGGGTGACCTCCTGGGAAAGTGCTTCTCGTGTGTGGTCGTCAAGAAAAAGCCGTGCGCCTGCGGGCAAAGCGGATAATATTGTGGTCGTGTTAAGCTGGGGTGTTACAGAATGGTATCAGAGCCACTCATGTGTCGTTGGAGGTGGTGGGGCAAACCTCATCGAGGACGATGAGTCCCTGAGGGGGGGTGAATGTAACACCCTAGGCAAATCCCACATCGCCCACAGACATGAGTGATCATGGGATTATAAGGTAATACTCACGCTTAAATGACACAACGCGTTTTGGGACCACATGCAGAGCAGATGTGTGAGTACGTTGCAGTTAAGCGTGCTCGGGCGAGAGCACTACCAGGATGGATGACCTCCTGGGAAAGTGCTTCTCGTGTGTGGTCGCCAAGAAAAAGCCGTGCGCCTGCGGGCAAAGCGGACAATATTGTGGTCGTGTTAAGCTGGGGTGTTACAGCTGTGGTGTCGAAATTGTGATTAACTTCATCGTTAATTTCTCTTGGACCATAATCAACATGCATATCTGTGACTTTTGCTTTAAGCCATTGGTCTGATTCCTGTGTAATATCCACAAATTCAACTAGTTTCGCCTTTTCTTTAGGCAATAGATTGGATACTAACCGGTTACATAACTTAAAGTTCCCCTTGGTTCTAGCATCGCGAATCCGTTTAATAAGTTTCTTCATTGAACTATTAATAACGGGGTCATTTAATTTCGTATCAACAACGGGGTTCTTTATTATCAGGTAATCATTAGGTTTTACTTCATCTTCCCCACACTTAGGCGTTTTATTATTGTTAAGCACTACCGTTGGAGTTGGTAAAACAACATGGTTCTTACCAATCGTTTTTGTTGGTTCAACGGTTTTGGTTGGTGGAGATTTAGACTTTTGAATCACAAAGGTGACCGATTTGTCACCATCACTAAGTATCATTCTACCTTTTCTTACATCAAATAACACCCCGGTGGATGCTAAGAATGGTTGACCTAAAATTAGAGGAATGTTTGGGTCCTCTTCTATGTCAATGATAATAAATTCGACTAAAGATGTTAAATTACCCACTTGAACGGGTAGGTTGTCAGCAATTCCAACTGGGTGCTTAATGGTTTGATCAAAGAGTCTAACACTCATTTTCGTTGGACTTAACTCACCTACTCCTAATCTCTTATATAATGAAAGAGGCATAACACTCACACTCGCACCTAAATCTGATAGTACATCATACATGACATAATCACTAAGTAGACAAGGAACAATAAATTCACCCGGATCACCCAACTTGGGTGGAGGTTTTGGTGGAACTGTCTTCACCGGGTTTATCTTTACGGTTTTTGTTTCTTGCACTTTCTTATTTTTCTTCTTCTTTCCAGAGGTATCACAAACTTTATTACCTATTACTTGCTCATACTCAACTCCTTTTCTTGGAAACGGGATGGGTGGTGTGTATGGTGCCACCACTGGCTTTACATATTCAGGTAGTGGTGGTGGCGTAACTTCTTCATTGTTACTCACATCGAAAACCTTCCCATCTTCTGATGCTGGTTTTTCAGAATTCGTTGATACCATAATAACATTCTCATTCCGAGGATTTACTTCAGTATCACTCAGTAGCTTTCCTTGTTCCTTCTTACTCATCAAGCTAGCAAGAGTACCTACGTGTTTTTCTAGATTCAAAATGGAAGCTTGTTGAGTTCTTAATGACTGATCAAACCTCTCATTTGTTTGGGTTTGAGATGTAATAAATTGTGTTTGAGATTCCATTAGCTTTGCCATCATTTCTTCCAGATTTGGCTTTTTCTCTTCGGTTTGTTGTGGTGGTTTATACAAGCTAGGTCTTTGTTAATTGAAATTGTTGTTTTGAGTTGGTTGGTTATTCGGACCTTGTTGGTTATACGAGTTATTGTTTGGTCCAATTGGATTGTAAAGAATGTTTTGATTTCGATTAAAGTTTGGCCTTGGCAGTTGATAATTATTTTGATAATTATTTCCCGGCCTTTGGTTCATGTAGGAAACATTCTCACGTTGTTCCATCATTTGCTCAACATTACAATCTTTCTTTAAGTGTGGTCCACCGCATTGCTCACAACTGATTCATATTGCGTGAATATCTTTAGTCATCTTTTCCATTCGTCTCTCGAAAGCATCTATTTTTGCGGAAACGGAATCAAAGTCATGGCTAGAATCGGCTCTAGCCGCTTTAGATGAACGATATATATCTTTTTCTTGGTGCCACTCATGCGAGTGGGATGCTGTGTTATCAATGATTTTGTGAGCTTCAGTTGCGGTTTTCTTCATAATGGAACCACCAGCTGCTATGTCGATGTCTTTTCGTGTAGCAACATTGACACCTTGGTAGAATATTTGTACTATTTGATAAGTGTCTAAACCGTGCTGAGGACATCCTCTCAACAACTTTTCGAATCTTGTCTACGCCTCATATAGAGTTTCATTTGGCTTTTGCGTGAACGTAACAATTTCTCCTTGAAGTCTCACGGCTTTAGATGCTGGAAAGAATCTTTTAAGAAAATTTTCAACTAAAACATCCCATGTATCAATCGCCCCTTCAGGTAACGATTCTAACCAATCTTTGGCTTCTCCCTTTAAAGTCCATGGAAACAACATGAGATAGATCTGTTCATCCTCAAATTCTCTGATTTTGAATAGAGTACAGATCCTATTAAAGGTTCGAAGATGTTCGTTTGGATCTTCTTTTGGCGTACCACTATATTGGCATTGATTAGTTACCATGTGTAGGATTTGTCCTTTGATTTCATAATCTGGCGCATTAATGTCTGGCTTAATAATGGCGTGTCCTTGGCCAGTGCGTGTGGCTCTCATTCGGTCTTCCATACTTTGAGGTTCCGTTACTTCCATAATTGAATTTGTTGAATACGAATCACTAGAGGATTCTGATTTAACGGTTTGTTGTTCAGGAGGAATGATTAGTGGTTCAGGATCTTGGAATTGTCCTTAAATATCCTCCGGGTTCTCACTTGTGAAGTCGGGTTCAAAAAATGGATTATCGGAAATTTGAATTGGAATACTTGGTCGACTTGATGATGATTTTAATGAAAAATCAACGGCGACAATGTTGGCTAGATGTCTTGATCGAGTTACAGGTGGTGAACGTATGAAAGGTGGTGAACGTTTTTCTCGGTGCATTCACTGAATATCCTATTAGTTTTAAAAGATAAAAATTATTAAAGCTATCAAATTAATAGACTTTTTTGATTTTTTCCACGTTTCGAATAGCCAATAGATGCAGCAGGTAGCCAGGACCCTTTAAATCGGAAGCCCACAACTCGCCACCAACAAATCCAACTATTACTACGAACCAGAAAATTTTGGATATCTATTAATTTAACCACTTAAAATAATTTTTCGTCGAAGTTTAAAGAAAATAATAAAAAAAAATTCTATGTCCTAAAAACTAGAGCGTCGAGAAAAAAGAAAGAAAAAGACTGCGTCGAAAAACGTCGAAAAATAAAAGGTCAAAAAATAATAAGAGAGTAGCGCGTCGAAACTTAAAAGTCTAAAAACTAAAAATTAAAACTTACTTCTAAAGGTATTAAAGCTTAAAAGGAATTCTATATCTAAAACGGCAATAACTTAAAAAGTACTAAAATCTTAAAACGGCGTCACAAAATTCTAAAGCACCTAAATCTTAGTCTAAAGAAAAAGCACTTAAGGGATTTTACGGCAAAGCCTAAAAATCTAGAAATAAAAATAAACTACGGCAAAAAAATAACCTTAAAACTAATTACGAACAAAAAATATACAAAATTACGCTTGAACGATTAAAATGATACGAAATATAAAAATAAAACTTAAAGTTATAAAAATACAATTTTTATAAAAATATTATTTTTATATAAAGTATTTTATAAAAATATTAGTTTTATATATTAATAAAACTAATTAAAACTTAAAAATACAAAATTTAATTAAAACTTAAAACTAATTATATTAAATTACTAAACCCTAATTATAATTAATAATAATTAATTTTTAACACTAATTTCGTAATAAATGTGGTACCATGTCGCAGATGTCAGACGGCTCCGCTAGTGCGGATGTCTTCTGACCAAAAACTCCGCGAGTGCGGAGGTTGCAGATTCAAACTAGCAGTAGGTTCAAATTCGTTCGACAGGTTTAGTTTTTTATATATTTTTTTTATCTTTTCTATTTTTAGTTTTTATAAAATATAACTTAAATATAACTTATATTTTAACAATTACTTATTAGATTTTTATAATTCTAAAAAAAATTAACTTTTTAATTATAACACCTATATATATATATATATATATATATATATATATATATATATATATATATATATATATATATATATATATATATATATATATATATATATATATATATATATTATGTTTTTATATATATATATTTTTTTATATTTAACACTTATATTTTTACAAAAATAGATTAAAACTTAATAAAAATCTTTTTTATAGAAAAATAGCGTTTCGTTTCGGCGATCCCCGGCAGCGGCGCCAAAAACTTGATGTTATGCGAGGTGTATACGAAATAGTTATATTTTTATTACGAAATACTATTAAATACGATACAATTTTACACAAGTTATTTATTTATTATTAGAGGGGATATACCTAAACCTTGCTACAACACTATAGGCAGTGTACCTAATCGTAGAGTAGTGTAGTTTTTAGTAAGTTCGGTTCGTTTCGCAGGGAGCTAGCCGAGTTTAACGCTATATATATTTTAAACTATATTTGTATATATATATATATATATATATATATATATATATATATATATATATATATATAAGTAGTATTATTATTATTATAAAAGGGGGTTTTTACCATTTAGTGACCGGTTTGTCGATTTAAATAAAGCGTAAAGATAAATGACGATAATTAAAATGCGTAAAATAAATAACAATGACGATATATAAAATTGCGAATAATAAAATGACAGTAATTAAAAGTACGATGAGAAATACTGTAGTGACCCGAACTTTTCCATGTTTATATATATTAATTGAGATTGATATTTACATGATTAAATGTTTTCAACATGTTAAGCAATCAAACTTGTTAAGACTTGATTAATTGAAATATGTTTCATATAGACAATTGACCACCCAAGTTGACCGGTGATTCACGAACGTTAAAACTTGTAAAAACTATATGATGACATATATATGGATATATATATAGTTAACATGATACTATGATAAGTAAACATATCATTAAGTATATTAACAATGAACTCCATATGTAAAAACAAGACTACTATCTTAATGATTTTTAAACGAGACATATATGTAACGATTATCGTTGTAAAGACATTTAATGTGTATATATATATATATATATATATATATATATATATATATATATATATATATATATATATATATATATCATATTAAGAGATATTCATACATGATAATATCATGATAATATAATAATTTAAAATCTCATTTGATATTATAAACATTGGGTTAACAACATTTAACAAGATCGTTAACCTAAAGGTTTCAAAACAACACTTACATGTAACGACTAACGATGACTTAACGACTCAGTTAAAATGTATATACATGTAGTGTTTTAATATGTATTTATACACTTTTGAAAGACTTTAATACACTTATCAAAATACTTCTACTTAACAAAAATGCTTACAATTACATCCTCGTTCAGTTTCATCAACAATTCTACTCGTATGCACCCGTATTCGTACTCGTACAATACACAGCTTTTAGATGTATGTACTATTGGTATATACACTCCAATGATCAGCTCTTAGCAGCCCATGTGAGTCACCTAACACATGTGGGAACCATCATTTGGAAACTAGCATGAAATATCTCATAAAATTACAAAAATATGAGTAATCATTCATGACTTATTTACATGAAAACAAAATTACATATCCTTTATATCTAATCCATACACCAACGACCAAAAACACCTATAAACACTTTCATTCTTCAATTTTCTTCATCTAATTGATCTCTCTCAAGTTCTATCTTCAAGTTCTAAGTGTTCTTCATAAATTCTACAAGTTCTAGTTACATAAAATCAAGAATACTTTCAAGTTTGCTAGCTCACTTCCAATCTTGTAAGGTGATCATCCAACCTCAAGAAATCTTTGTTTCTTACAGTAGGTTATCATTCTAATACAAGGTAATAATCATATTCAAACTTTGGTTCAATTTCTATAACTATAACAATCTTATTTCAAGTGATGATCTTACTTGAACTTGTTTTCGTGTCATGATTCTGCTTCAAGAACTTCGAGCCATCCAAGGATCCGTTGAAGCTAGATCCATTTTTCTATTTTCCAGTAGGTTTATCCAAGGAACTTAAGGTAGTAATGATGTTCATAACATCATTCGATTCATACATATAAAGCTATCTTATTCGAAGGTTTAAACTTGTAATCACTAGAACATAGTTTAGTTAATTCTAAACTTGTTCGCAAACAAAAGTTAATCCTTCTAACTTGACTTTTAAAATCAACTAAACACATGTTGTATATCTATATGATATGCTAACTTAATGATTTAAAACCTGGAAACACGAAAAACACCATAAAACTGGATTTACGCCGTCGTAGTAACACCGCGGGCTGTTTTGGGTTAGTTAATTAAAAACTATGATAAACTTTGATTTAAAAGTTGTTATTCTGAGAAAATGATTTTTATTATGAACATGAAACTATATCCAAAAATTATGGTTAAACTCAAAGTGGAAGTATGTTTTCTAAAATGGTCATCTAGACGTCGTTCTTTCGACTGAAATGACTACCTTTACAAAAATGACTTGTAACTTATTTTTCCGACTATAAACCTATACTTTTTATTTTTAGATTCATAAAATAGAGTTCAATATGAAACCATAGCAATTTGATTCACTCAAAACGGATTTAAAATGAAGAAGTTATGGGTAAAACAAGATTGGATAATTTTTCTCATTTTAGCTACGTGAAAATTGGTAACAAATCTATTCCAACCATAACTTAATCAACTTGTATTGTATATTATGTAATCTTGAGATACCATAGACACGTATACAATGTTTCGACCTATCATGTCGACACATCTATATATATTTCGGAACAACCATAGACACTCTATATGTGAATGTTGGAGTTAGCTATACAGGGTTGAGGTTGATTCCAAAATATATATAGTTTGAGTTGTGATCAATACTGAGATATGTATACACTGGGTCGTGGATTGATTCAAGATAATATTTATCGATTTATTTCTGTACATCTAACTGTGGACAACTAGTTGTAGGTTACTAACGAGGACAGCTGACTTAATAAACTTAAAACATCAAAATATATTAAAAGTGTTGTAAATATATTTTGAACATACTTTGATATATATGTATATATTGTTATAGGTTCGTGAATCAACCAGTGGCCAATTCTTACTTCCCGACGAAGTAAAAATCTGTGAAAGTGAGTTATAGTCCCACTTTTAAAATCTAATATTTTTGGGATGAGAATACATGCAGGTTTTATAAATGATTTATAAAATAGATACAAGTACGTGAAACTACATTCTATGGTTGAATTATCGAAATCGAATATGCCCCTTTTTATTAAGTCTGGTAATCTAAGAATTAGGGAACAGACACCCTAATTGACGCGAATCCTAAAGATAGATCTATTGGGCCTAACAAACCCCATCCAAAGTACCGGATGCTTTAGTACTTCAAAATTTATATCATATCCGAAGGGTGTCCCGGAATGATGGGGATATTCTTATATATGCATCTTGTTAATGTCGGTTACCAGGTGTTCACCATATGAAGGATTTTTATCTCTATGTATGGGATGTGTATTGAAATATGAAATCTTGTGGTCTATTATTATGATTTGATATATATAGGTTAAACCTATAACTCACCAACATTTTTGTTGACGTTTTAAGCATGTTTATTCTCAGGTGATTATTAAGAGCTTCCGTTGTCGCATACTTAAATAAGGACGAGATTTGGAGTCCATGCTTGTATGATATTGTGTAAAAACTGCATTCAAGAAACTTATTTTGTTGTAACATATTTGTATTATAAACCATTATGTAATGGTCGTGTGTAAACAGGATATTTTAGATTATCATTATTTGATAATCTACGTAAAGATTTTTAAACCTTTATTGATGAAATAAAGGTTATGGTTTGTTTTAAAATGAATGCAGTCTTTGAAAAACGTCTCATATAGAGGTCAAAACCTCGCAACGAAATCAATTAATATGGAACGTTTTTAATCTATAAGAACGGGACATTTCAGTTGGTATCCGAGCGTTGGTCTTAGAGAACCAGAATTTTGCATTAGTGTGTCTTATTGAGTTTGTTAGGATGCATTAGTGAGTCTGGACTTCGACCGTGTTTACTTGAAAAATGATTGCTTAACAAATTTTGTTGGAAACTATATATTTTTAACATGTGAATATTATGTGATATATTAATCTCTTAACGCGTTTGATATTATGTGATAGATGTCTACCTCTAGAACAAGTCCCATTGACTCACCTAATAATAATGAAGAGTCAAATGTAAATTGGAATGATTCGTGGACTGATTCACAAGTTCCCGAAGAGGAACCGGAAGAAGAGCCGGAACCGGAAGAAGAATCGGAACCGAAAGAAGAATCGGAACCGGATGAAGAAATAGAACCGGTGGGGGAAATAATAAAACGGTTAAGTAAAAGAAAATCCTCAACCAACCGACCAAGGTTAATTATGGTCAATGGTGTTTCCGCCAAGGAAGCAAAATATTGGAAGGATTACCAATTCTCCGATGAATCGGATTCCGACGAGAATTCTGATGATGTTATAGAAATTACCCCAACTGAATTTAAAAAGGCAAAAGAAAATAATAAGGGAAAGGGCATAAAAATAGAGAAATCTAATTCCAACCCCGATGAACTTTATATGTATCGTCAACCCCGAAGTCCTTAAGTTGTAACAATGACCCGGGAACCTCTAAACCACCAGGTTTTTCTAAACCAATGTGGAAAACAACGGCTCGTATTAGGGGAACATCATATATCCCTAGAAACTTGGCAAAACGAACCAAAACCGAAGAAGAAGAAACAAGCGAGTCGGAATAAGATAGTTGTATTCGTGTGGTGTAATATATGTAATATAGTGTGCTTATGCTTTATGATATATGTAAAAATTGCTTGTATTAATAAGTATTTTTTTTATGAATCTAACTCTTGTGTATTTTACAGTATAAAAACACAAAATGGATAGACAACCCAATATTTTAATAGACCTACCCGGAGACATGATTGATGAAATCTTGTATAGAGTCGGTCAGAATTCTTCGGCACAACTATTTAAGGCGAGATCAGTTTGTAAGACATTCGAAGAACGTTCCAAGAATGCCTTGGTTTATAAAAGGCTTCCGTTCGAAAGATGGGGGATATCACATTGGGAAATCCATAAGTTACGATGTGTTTACTTTGACGCATATATTGCTGGGAACCCAAATGCTATTTTACGCAATGGGTTAAGAAATTATTTTGACTCAATATATCCGAATATTGGACTTCGTGATTTAGAAAAAGCGGCTAACATGCAACATAAAGAAGCATGTTATGCTTACGGATTAGTAATGTTCGCTTCTCACCAAAGTGAGAACAAGAACATCGGGCTACAACTATTAAACAAAACGTTCCCACAAGTGACGGAGTCGGTAATTGGGGTAAGAAATGAGGTTTTTAGATTGTTACGGGACTGTTGGACATTATGTAACCCTCGTCCCTTTGACAACATTACAACACGCTGTCTTATCAACGACCATAACGGTTATGTTCCACAAGACCAAGGATGGGAAGTAATCCTAGTAAAACCAGAATGCATGACTTGTTTCTGGACGTATGAATTACGTGTCTTTATTGCCTTTGCTGAACGACTTGTGTACTAGCTAGAATTATCTTCACAACCATCTTGTATCAAATTTATTGTGTGCTATATTTCATGCTATATGTAAAATAAGCGGTATTGTAAGTTTGTAAAATATTGTGTAAAAGTTTGAACGCGAAATATTATTATAATCAGTTTTTCATATAGAATTGTAGTAGTTGAATTGTATATTAGCTACTAAGTATGAACTTAACGGGTAGGTACTACCCGAATTTAAACTTATAAAACGCTAATATGAAGAAAAAGCTTTTATAAATGAGTTCATATTATGCTACGAAATACTATTAACTACTCTTAATATTCTGTATGATTAACTTGTTCCATTTGATTATTTTGAAGGAAATGGCACCGACTACTCGACACACCGTGAATATGAATGAAGAGGAATTCCGTACTTTTCTAGCTTCAAACATAGCCGCAGTACAGGCTGCGCTACATACCAACAATAACCTTGGATCTAGCAGTACAGGAAATCATGTAGGATGCACCTACAAAGAATTCACTGCCTGCAAACCTTTGGAATTTGATGGAACCGAAGGACCGATCGGATTGAAACGGTGGACCGAGAAGGTCGAATCGGTGTTTGCCATAAGTAAGTGTACTGAAGAGGACAAAGTGAAGTACGCTACGCATACCTTCACAAGTTCTGCGTTAACATGGTGGAATACCTATCTAGAGCAAGTGGGACAAGATGATGCGTACGCACTACCGTGGTCAGCATTCAAGCACTTGATGAACGAGAAGTACCGTCCCAGAACCGAGGTCAATAAGCTCAAGACAGAACTTAGAGGGTTACGAACCCAAGGATTTGATATTACCACGTACGAAAGACGATTCACAGAATTGTGCCTATTGTGTCCGGGAGCATTCGAAGATGAGGAAGAGAAGATCGACGCATTTGTGAAAGGATTACCGGAAAGAATCCAAGAAGATATAAGTTCACACGAGCCCGCCTCCATACAACAGGCATGTAGAATGGCTCACAAACTAGTGAACCAGATTGAAGAAAGAATTAAAGAACAGACTGCTAAATAGGCCAATGTGAAGCAAGTCAAAAGAAAGTGGGAGGAAAACGGTGATAAGAATCACCAATACAACAACAACAGCAATTACAACAATAATCGCAACAATTATCCCAACAATCGTAACATCAATCAAAACTACAACAAACGGCCCAACAACAACAACAACAACAACAACAGCAACTACAACAATCATCCCAACAACAATAATAACCGCAACAACAACAACAATCAGAAGCAGCTATGCTAAAGGTGTGAAAAGTATCACTCGGGGTTCTGCACCAAATTTTGCAACAAGTGTAAAAGAAATGGTCATAGCGCGGCGAAGTGTGAGGTCTACGGACCAGGGGTTAATAGAACGAAAGGAACAAATGGTGTCGGAACGAGTAATGGCGGAGCAAGTAGTGTCGGAGCAAGTTATGCCAATGTAGTTTGTTATAAATGTGGAAAACCAGGCCACATTATTAGAAATTGCCCGAACCAGGAGAACACGAATGGACAAGGCCGCGGAAGAGTTTTCAATATTAATGCGGCAGAGGCACAGGAAGACCCGGAGCTTGTTACGGGTACGTTTCTTATTGACAATAAATCTGCTTACGTTTTATTTGATTCGGGTGCGGATAGAAGCTATATGAGTAGAGATTTTTGTGCTAAATTAAGTTGTCCATTGATGCCTTTGGATAGTAAATTTTTACCCGAATTAGCAAATGGTAAATTAATTTCAGCAGATAACATATGTCGGAATCGAGAAATTAAACTGGTTAGCGAAACATTTAAGATTGATTTGATACCAGTAGAGTTAGGGAGTTTTGATGTGATAATCGGTATGGACTGGTTGAAAGAAGTGAAAGCAGAGATCGTTTGTTACAAAAATGCAATTCGCATTATACGAGAAAAAGGAAAACCCTTAATGGTGTACGGAGAAAAGGGCAACACGAAGCTACATCTTATTTGTAATTTGAAGGCACAAAAACTAATAAGAAAAGGTTGCTATGCTGTTCTAGCACACGTCGAGAAAGTACAAACTGAAGAAAAGAGCATCAATGATGTTCCCATTGCAAAAGAATTTCCCGATGTATTTCCGAAAGAATTACCGGGATTACCCCCACATCGATCCGTTGAATTTCAAATAGATCTTGTACCAGGAGCTGCACCAATAGCTCGTGCTCCTTACTGAATTGCACCCAGCGAGATGAAAGAACTGCAAAGCCAATTACAAGAACTTTTAGAGCGTGGTTTCATTCGACCAAGCACATCACCGTGGGGAGCTCCTGTTTTGTTTGTCAAGAAGAAAGATGGTACATTCAGGTTGTGTATCGACTACCGAGAGTTGAACAAACTTACCATCAAGAACCGCTACCCACTACCGAGAATCGACGACTTATTTGATCAACTACAAGGCTCGTCTGTTTATTCAAAGATTGACTTACATTTCGGGTGTCATCAAATGCGGGTGAAAGAAGATGATATTCCAAAGACTGCTTTCAGAACACGTTACGGTCATTACGAGTTTATGGTCATGCCGTTTGGTTTAACTAATGCACCAGCTGTGTTCATGGACCTTATGAACCGAGTGTGTGGACCATACCTTGACAAGTTTGTCATTGTTTTCATTGATGACATACATATTTACTCAAAGAATGACCAAGAACACGGTGAACATTTGAGAAAGGTGTTAGAAGTATTGAGGAAGGAAGAATTGTACGCTAAGTTTTCAAAGTGTGCATTTTGGTTGGAAGAAGTTCAATTCCTCAGTCACATAGTGAACAAAGAAGGTATTAAGGTGGATCCGGCAAAGATAGAAACTGTTGAAAAGTGGGAAACCCCGAAAACTCTGAAACACATACGCCAGTTTTTAGGACTAGCTGGTTACTACAGAAGGTTCATCCAAGACTTTTCCAGAATAGCAAAACCCTTGACTGCATTAACGCATAAAGGGAAGAAATTTGAATGGAATGATGAACAAGAGAAAGCGTTTCAGTTATTGAAGAAAAAGCTAACTACGGCACCTATATTGTCATTGCCTGAAGGGAATGATGATTTTGTGATTTATTGTGACGCATCAAAGCAAGGTCTCGGTTGTGTATTAATGCAACGAACGAAGGTGATTGCTTATGCGTCTAGACAATTGAAGATTCACGAACAAAATTATACGACGCATGATTTGGAATTAGGCGCGGTTGTTTTTGCATTAAAGACTTGGAGGCACTACTTATATGGGGTCAAAAGTATTATATATACCGACCACAAAAGTCTTCAACACATATTTAATCAGAAACAACTGAATATGAGGCAGCGTAGGTGGATTGAATTATTGAATGATTACGACTTTGAGATTCGTTACCACCCGGGGAAGGCAAATGTGGTAGCCGATGCCTTGAGCAGGAAGGACAGAGAACCCATTCGAGTAAAATCTATGAATATAATGATTCATAATAACCTTACTACTCAAATAAAGGAGGCGCAACAAGGGGTTTTAAAAAAGGGAAATTTAAAGGATGAAATACCCAAAGGATCGGAGAAGCATCTTAATATTCGGGAAGACGGAACCCGGTATAGGGCTGAAAGGATTTGGGTACCAAAATTTGGAGATATGAGAGAAATGGTACTTAGAGAAGCTCATAAAACCAGATACTCAATACATCCTGGAACGGGGAAGATGTACAAGGATCTCAAGAAACATTTTTGGTGGCCGGGTATGAAAGCCAATGTTGCTAAATATGTAGGAGAATGTTTGACGTGTTCTAAGGTCAAAGCTGAGCATCAGAAACCATCAGGTCTACTTCAACAACCCGAAATCCCGGAATGGAAATGGGAAAACATTGAAATGTCCCGTTCTTATTGATTAAAAACGTTCCATATTAATTGATTTCGTTGCGAGGTTTTGACCTCTATATGAGACGTTTTTCAAAGACTGCATTCATTTTAAAACAAACCATAACCTTTATTTCATCAATAAAGGTTTAAAAAGCTTTACGTAGATTATCAAATAATGATAATCTAAAATATCCTGTTTACACACGACCATTCATAATGGTTTACAATACAAATATGTTACAACAAAATAAGTTTCTTGAAATACAGTTTTTACACAATATCATACAAACATGGACTCCAAATCTCGTCCTTA
Organism: Rutidosis leptorrhynchoides; assembly: GCF_046630445.1. NCBI lineage: Eukaryota > Viridiplantae > Streptophyta > Magnoliopsida > Asterales > Asteraceae > Rutidosis > Rutidosis leptorrhynchoides. The sequence goes on along the minus strand of NC_092342.1, from coordinate 269,446,610 downwards.
TTTAAGTATGCGATAGCGGAAGCTCTTAATAATCACCTGAGAATAAACATGCTTAAAACGTCAACAAAAATGTTGGTGAGTTATAGGTTTAACCTATATATATCAAATCATAATAATAGACCACAAGATTTCATATTTCAATACACATCCCATACATAGAGATAAAAGTCATTCATATGGTGAACACCTGGTAACCGACATTAACAAGATGCATATATAAGAATATCCCCATCATTCCGGGACACCCTTCGGATATGATATAAATTTCGAAGTACTAAAGCATCCGGTACTTTGGATGGGGCTTGTTGGGCCCGATAGATCTATCTTTAGGATTCGCGTCAATTAGGGTGTCTATTCCCTAATTCTTAGATTACCAGACTTAATAAAAAGGGGCATATTCGATTTCGATAATTCAACCATAGAATGTAGTTTCACGTAATTGTGTCTATTTTGTAAATCATTTATAAAACCTGCATGTATTCTCATCCCAAAAATATTAGATTTTAAAAGTGGGACTATAACTCACTTTCACAGATTTTTACTTCGTCGGGAAGTAAGACTTGGCCACTGGTTGATTCACGAACCTATAACAATATATACATATATATCAAAGTATGTTCAAAATATATTTACAACACTTTTAATATATTTTGATGTTTTAAGTTTATTAAGTCAGCTGTCCTCGTTAGTAACCTACAACTAGTTGTCCACAGTTAGATGTACAGAAATAAATCGATAAATATTATCTTGAATCAATCCACGACCCAGTGTATACGTATCTCAGTATTGATCACAACTCAAACTATATATATTTTGGAATCAACCTCAACCCTGTATAGCTAACTCCAACATTCACATATAGAGTGTCTATGGTTGTTCCGAAATATATATAGATGTGTCGACATGATAGGTCGAAACATTGTATACGTGTCTATGGTATCTCAAGATTACATAATATACAATACAAGTTGATTAAGTTATGGTTGGAATAGATTTGTTACCAATTTTCACGTAGCTAAAATGAGAAAAATTATCCAATCTTGTTTTACCCATAACTTCTTCATTTTAAATCCGTTTTGAGTGAATCAAATTGCTATGGTTTCATATTGAACTCTATTTTATGAATCTAAACAGAAAAAGTATAGGTTTATAGTCGAAAAAATAAGTTACAAGTCATTTTTTGTAAAGGTAGTCATTTCAGTCGAAAGAACGACGTCTAGATGACCATTTTAGAAAACATACTTCCACTTTGAGTTTAACCATAATTTTTGGATATAGTTTCATGTTAATAATAAAAATCATTTTCTCAGAATAACAACTTTTAAATCAAAGTTTATCATAGTTTTTAATTAACTAACCCAAAACAGCCCGCGGTGTTACTACGACGGCGTAAATCCGGTTTTACGGTGTTTTTCGTGTTTCCAGGTTTTAAATCATTAAGTTAGCATATCATATAGATATAGAACATGCGTTTAATTGATTTTAAAATTCAAGTTAGAAGGATTAACTTTTGTTTGCGAACAAGTTTAGAATTAACTAAACTATGTTCTAGTGATTACAAGTTTAAACCTTCGAATAAGATAGCTTTATATGTATGAATCGAATGATGTTATGAACATCATTACTACCTTAAGTTCCTTGGATAAACCTACTGGAAAAGAGAAAAATGGATCTAGCTTCAACGGATCCTTGGATGGCTCGAAGTTCTTAAAGCAGAATCATGACACGAAAACAAGTTCAAGTAAGATCATCACTCGAAATAAGATTGTTATAGTTATAGAAATTGAACCAAAGTTTGAATATGATTATTACCTTGTATTAGAATGATAACCTACTGTAAGAAACAAAGATTTCTTGAGGTTGGATGATCACCTTACAAGATTGGAAGTGAGCTAGCAAACTTGAAAGTATTCTTGATTTTATGTAACTAGAACTTGTAAAATATATGAAGAACACTTAGAACTTGAAGATAGAACTTGAGAGAGATCAATTAGATGAAGAAAATTGAAGAATGAAAGTGTTTTTAGGTGTTTTTGGTCATTGGTGTATGGATTAGATATAAAGGATATGTAATTTTGTTTTCATGTAAATAAGTCATGAATGATTACTCATATTTTTGTAATTTTATGAGATATTTCATGCTAGTTGCCAAATGATGGTTCCCACATGTGTTAGGTGACTCACATGGGCTTCTAAGAGCTGATCATTGGAGTGTATATACCAATAGTACATACATCTAAAAGCTGTGTATTGTACGAGTACGAATACGGGTGCATACGAGTAGAATTGTTGATGAAACTGAACGAGGATGTAATTGTAAGCATTTTTGTTAAGTAGAAGTATTTTGATAAGTGTCTTGAAGTCTTTCAAAAGTGTATGAATACATATTAAAACACTACATGTATATACATTTTAACTGAGTCGTTAAGTCATCGTTAGTCGTTACATGTAAATGTTGTTTTGAAACCTTTAGGTTAATGATCTTGTTGAATGTTGTTAACCCATTGTTTATTATAACAAATGAGATGTTAAATTGTTATATTATCATGATATTATGATATATAATATATCTCAGTATGATGTATATACAGTTAAATGTCGTTACAACGATAATCGTTACATATATGTCTCGTTTCGAAATCATTAAGTTAGTAGTCTTATTTTTACATATGTATTTCATTGTTAATACACTTAATAATATATTTACTTATCATTTAACATAATTAACCAAGTGTATCAATATCTTAATATGATTCATATGTACCTAGTAAGACGTTGTTATAACGATAATCGTTATATATATCGTTTTCGAGTTTCTTAAATTAATAGTCTCATTTTTATGTATATAACTCATTGTTAAAATACCTACTGAGATACATACTTATAATAAAAACATGTTAACCATATACATACTTATAACCATATATATGTCATCGTATAGTTTTTACAAGTTTTAACGTTCGTGAATCACCGGTCAACTTGGGTGGTCAATTGTCTATATGAAACATATTTCAATTAATCAAGTGTTAACAAGTTTGATTGCTTAACATATTGGAAACATTTAATCATGTAAATATCAATCTCAATTAATATATATAAACATGGAAAAGTTCGGGTCACTACAGTACCTACCCGTTAAATAAATTTCGTCCCGAAATTTTAAACTGTTGAAGGTGTTGACGAATCTTCTGGAAATAGATGCGGGTATTTCTTCTTCATCTGATCTTCACGCTCCCAGGTGAACTCGCGTCCTCTACGAGCATTCCATCGAACCTTAACAATTGGTATCTTGTTTTGCTTAAGTCTTTTAACCTCACGATCCATTATTTCGACGGGTTCTTCGATGAATTGAAGTTTTTCGTTGATTTGGATTTCATCTAACAGAATAGTGAGATCTTCTTTAGCAAAACATTTCTTCAAATTCGAGACGTGGAAAGTGTTATGTACAGCCGCGAGTTGTTGAGGTAACTCAAGTCGGTAAACTACTGGTCCGACACGATCAATAATCTTGAATGGTCCAATATACCTTGGATTTAATTTCCCTCGCTTACCAAATCGAACAACGCCTTTCCAAGGTGCAACTTTAAGCATGACCATCTCTCCAATTTCAAATTCTATATCTTTTCTTTTAATGTCAGCGTAGCTCTTTTGTCGACTTTGGGCGGTTTTCAACCGTTGTTGAATTTGGATGATCTTCTCGGTAGTTTCTTGTATAATCTCTGGACCCGTAATCTGTCTATCCCCCACTTCACTCCAAAAAATCGGAGACCTGCACTTTCTACCATAAAGTGCTTCAAACGGCGCCATCTCAATGCTTGAATGGTAGCTGTTGTTGTAGGAAAATTCTGCTAACGGTAGATGTCGATCCCAACTGTTTCCGAAATCAATAACACATGCTCGTTGCATGTCTTCAAGCGTTTGTATCGTCCTTTCGCTCTGCCCATCAGTTTGTGGATGATAGGCAGTACTCATGTCTAGACGAGTTCCTAATGCTTGCTGTAATGTCTGCCAGAATCTTGAAATAAATCTGCCATCCCTATCAGAGATAATAGAGATTGGTATTCCATGTCTGGAGACGACTTCCTTCAAATACAATCGTGCTAACTTCTCCATCTTGTCATCTTCTCTTATTGGCAGGAAGTGTGCTGATTTGGTGAGCCGATCAACTATTACCCAAAGAGTATCAAAACCACTTGCAGTCCTTGGCAATTTAGTGATGAAATCCATGGTAATGTTTTCCCATTTCCATTCTGGGATTTCGGGTTGTTGAAGTAGACCTGATGGTTTCTGATGCTCAGCTTTGACCTTAGAACACGTCAAACATTCTCCTACGTATTTAGCAACATCGACTTTCATACCCGGCCACCAAAAATGTTTCTTGAGATCCTTGTACATCTTCCCCGTTCCAGGATGTATTGAGTATCTGGTTTTATGAGCTTCTCTAAGTACCATTTCTCTCATATCTCCAAATTTTGGTACCCAAATCCTTTCAGCCCTATACCGGGTTCCGTCTTCCCGAATATTAAGATGCTTCTCCGATCCTTTGGGTATTTCATCCTTAAAATTTCCCTCTTTTAAAACTCCTTGTTGCGCCTCCTTTATTTGAGTAGTAAGGTTATTATGAATCATTATATTCATAGATTTTACTCGAATGGGTTCTCTGTCCTTCCTGCTCAAGGCATCGGCTATCACATTTGCCTTCCTCGGGTGGTAACGAATCTCAAAGTCATAATCATTCAACAATTCAATCCACCTACGCTGCCTCATATTCAGTTGTTTCTGATTAAATATGTGTTGAAGACTTTTGTGGTCGGTATATATAACTTTTGACCCCATATAAGTAGTGCCTCCAAGTCTTTAATGCAAAAACAACCGCGCCTAATTCCAAATCATGCGTCGTATAATTTTGCTCGTGAATCTTCAATTGTCTAGAGGCATAAGCAATCACCTTTGTTCGTTGCATTAATACACAACCGAGACCTTGCTTTGATGCGTCACAATAAATCACAAAATCATCATTCCCTTCAGGCAATGACAATATAGGTGCCGTAGTTAGCTTTTTCTTCAATAACTGAAACGCTTTCTCTTGTTCATCCTTCCATTCAAATTTCTTCCCTTTATGCGTTAATGCAGTCAAGGGTTTTGCTATTCTGGAAAAGTCTTGGATGAACCTTCTGTAGTAACCAGCTAGTCCTAAAAACTGGCGTATGTGTTTCGGAGTTTTCGGGGTTTCCCACTTTTCAACAGTTTCTATCTTTGCCGGATCCACCTTAATACCTTCTTTGTTCACTATGTGACTGAGGAATTGAACTTCTTCCAACCAAAATGCACACTTTGAAAACTTAGCGTACAATTCTTCCTTCCTCAATACTTCTAACACCTTTCTCAAATGTTCACCGTGTTCTTGGTCATTCTTTGAGTAAATAAGTATGTCATCAATGAAAACAATGACAAACTTGTCAAGGTATGGTCCACACACTCGGTTCATAAGGTCCATGAACACAGCTGGTGCATTAGTTAAACCAAACGGCATGACCATAAATTCGTAATGACCGTAACGTGTTCTGAAAGCAGTCTTTGGAATATCATCTTCTTTCACCCGCATTTGATGATACCCGGAACGTAAGTCAATCTTTGAATAAACAGACGAGCCTTGTAGTTGATCAAATAAGTCGTCGATTCTCGGTAGTGGGTAGCGGTTCTTGATGGTAAGTTTGTTCAACTCTCGGTAGTCGATACACAACCTGAATGTACCATCTTTCTTCTTGACAAACAAAACAGGAGCTCCCCACGGCGATGTGCTTGGTCGAATGAAACCACGCTCTAAAAGTTCTTGTAATTGGCTTTGCAGTTCTTTCATCTCGCTGGGTGCGAGTCTGTAAGGAGCACGAGCTATATTGGTGCAGCTCCTGGTACAAGATCTATTTGAAATTCAACGGATCGATGTGGGGGTAATCCCGGTAATTCTTTCGGAAATACATCGGGAAATTCTTTTGCAATGGGAACATCATTGATGCTCTTTTCTTCAGTTTGTACTTTCTCGACGTGTGCTAGAACAGCATAGCAACCTTTTCTTATTAGTTTTTGTGCCTTCAAATTACTAATAAGATGTAGCTTCGTGTTGCCCTTTTCTCCGTACACCATTAAGGGTTTTCCTTTTTCTCGTATAATGCGAATTGCATTTTTGTAACAAACGATCTCTGCTTTCACTTCTTTCAACCAGTCCATACCGATTATCACATCAAAACTCCCTAACTCTACTGGTATCAAATCAATCTTAAATGTTTCGCTAACCAGTTTAATTTCTCGATTCCGACATATATTATCTGCTGAAATTAATTTACCATTTGCTAATTCGAGTAAAAATTTACGATCCAAAGGCGTCAATGGATAACTTAATTTAGCACAAAAATCTCTACTCATATAGCTTCTATCCGCACCCGAATCAAATAAAACGTAAGCAGATTTATTGTCAATAAGAAACGTACCCGTAACAAGCTCCGGGTCTTCCTGTGCCTCTGCCGCATTAATATTGAAAACTCTTCCGCGGCCTTGTCCATTCGTGTTCTCCTGGTTCTTGCAATTTCTAATAATGTGGCCCGGTTTTCCACATTTATAACAAACTACATTGGCATAACTTGCTCCGACACTACTTGCTCCACCATTACTCGTTCCGACACCATTTGTTCCTTTTGTTCTGTTAACCCCTGGTCCGTAGACCTCACACTTCGCCGTGCTATGACCATTTCTTTTACACTTGTTGCAAAATTTGGTGCAGAACCCCGAGTGATACTTTTCACACCTTTGGCATAGCTGCTTCTGATTGTTGTTGTTGTTGCGGTTATTATTGTTGTTGGGATGATTGTTGTAGTTGCTGTTGTTGTTGTTGTTGTTGTTGTTGTTGTTGGGCCGTTTGTTGTAGTTGCGATTGTTGGGATAATTGTTGCGATTATTGTTGTAATTGCTGTTGTTGTTGTATTGGTGATTCTTATCACCGTTTTCCTCCCACTTTCTTTTGACTTGCTTCACATTGGCCTCTTCAGCAGTCTGTTCTTTAATTCTTTCTTCAATCTGGTTCACTAGTTTGTGAGCCATTCTACATGCCTGTTGTATGGAGGCGGGCTCGTGTGAACTTATATCTTCTTGGATTCTTTCCGGTAATCCTTTCACAAATGCGTCGATCTTCTCTTCCTCATCTTCGAATGCTCCCGGACACAATAGGCACAATTATGTGAATCATCTTTCGTACGTGGTAATATCAAATCCTTGGGTTCGTAACCCTCTAAGTTCTGTCTTGAGCTTATTGACCTCGGTTCTGGGACGGTACTTCTCGTTCATCAAGTGCTTGAATGCTGACCACGGTAGTGCGTACGCATCGTCTTGTCCCACTTGCTCTAGATAGGTATTCCACCATGTTAACGCAGAACCTGTGAAGGTATGCATAGCGTACTTCACTTTGTCCTCTTCAGTACACTTACTTATGGCAAACACCGATTCGACCTTCTCGGTCCACCGTTTCAATCCGATCGGTCCTTCGGTTCCATCAAATTCCAAAGGTTTGCAGGCAGTGAATTCTTTGTAGGTGCATCCTACATGATTTCCTGTACTGCTAGATCCAAGGTTATTGTTGGTATGTAGCGCAGCCTGTACTGCGGCTATGTTTGAAGCTAGAAAAGTACGGAATTCCTCTTCATTCATATTAACTGTGTGTCGAGTAGTCGGTGCCATTTCCTTCAAAATAGTCAAATGGAACAAGTTAATCATACAGAATATTAAGAGTAGTTAATAGTATTTCGTAGCATAATATGAACTCATTTATAAAAGCTTTTTCTTCATATTAGCGTTTTATAAGTTTAAATTCGGGTAGTACCTACCCGTTAATTTCATACTTAGTAGCTAATATACAATTCAACTACTACAATTCTATATGAAAAACTAATTGTAATAATATTTCGCGTTCAAACTTTTATACAATATTTTACAAACTTACAATACCGCTTATTTTACATAAAGCATGAAATATAGCACACAATAACTTTGATACAAGATAGTTGTGAAGATAATTCTAGCTAGTACACAAGTCGTTCAGCAAAGGCAATAAAGACACGTAATTCATACGTCCAGAAACAAGTCATGCATTCTGGTTTTACTAGGACTACTTCCCATCCTTGGTCTTGTGGAACATAACCGTTATGGCCATTGATAAGACAGCGTGCTGTAACGTCGTCAAAGGGACGAGGGTTACGTAATGACCAACAGTCTCGTAATAACCTAAAAACCTCATTTCTTACCCTAATTACCGACTCCGTCACTTGTGGGAACGTTTTGTTTAATAGTTGTAGCCCGATGTTCTTGTTCTCACTTTGGTGAGAAGCGAACATTACTATCCCGTAAGCATAACATGCTTCTTTATGTTGCATGTTAGCCGCTTTTTCTAAATCACGAAGTCCAATATTCGGATATATTGAGTCAAAATAATTTCTTAACCCGTTGCGTAAAATAGCATTTGGGTTCCCCGCAATATATGCGTCAAAGTAAACACATCGTAACTTATGGGTTTCCCAATGTGATATCCCCCATCTTTCAAACGAAAGTCTCTTATAAACCAAGACATTCTTGGAACGTTCTTCGAATGTCTTACAAACTGATCTCGCCTTAAATAGTTGTGCCGAGGAATTCTGACCGACTCTAGACAAGATTTCATCAATCATGTCTCCAGGTAGGTCTCTTAAAATATTGGGTTGTCTATCCATTTTGTGTTTTTATACTGTAAAATAGACAAGAGTTAGATTCATAAAAAAAAATACTTATTAATACAAGCAATTTTTACATATATCATAAAGCATAAGCACACTATATTACATATATTACACCACACGAATACAACTATCTTATTCCGACTCGCTCATTTCTTCTTGTTCGATTTTGGTTCGTTTTGCCAAGTTTCTAGGGATATATGATGTTCCCCTAATACGATCCGTCGTTGTCCACATTGGTTTAGAAAAACCTGGTGGTTTAGAGGTTCCCGGGTCATTGTTACAACTTAAGGACTTCGGGGGTTGACGATACATATAAAGTTCATCGGGGTTGGAATTAGATTTCTCTATTTTTATACCCTTTCCCTTATTATTTTCTTTTGCCTTTTTAAATTCAGTTGGGGTAATTTCTATAACATCATCGGAATTCTCGTCGGAATCCGATTCATCGGAGAATTGGTAATCCTCCCAATATTTTGCTTCCTTGGCGGAAACACCATTGACCATAATTAACCTTGGTCGGTTGGTTGAGGATTCTCTTTTACTTAACCGTTTTATTATTTCCCCCACCGGTTCTATTTCTTCTTCCGGTTCCGATTCTTCTTCCGGTTCCGATTCTTCTTCCGGTTCCGACTCTTCTTCCGGTTCCTCTTCGGGAACTTGTGAATCAGTCCACGAATCATTCCAATTTACATTTGACTCTTCATTATTATTAGGTGAGTCAATGGGACTTGTTCTAGAGGTAGACATCTATCACATAATATCAAACGCGTTAAGAGATTAATATATCACATAATATTCACATGTTAAAAATATATAGTTTCCAACAAAATTTGTTAAGCAATCATTTTTCAAGTAAACACGGTCGAAGTCCAGACTCACTAATGCATCCTAACAAACTCGATAAGACACACTAATGCAAAATTCTGGTTCTCTAAGACCAACGCTCGGATACCAACTGAAATATCCCGTTCTTATTGATTAAAAACGTTCCATATTAATTGATTTCGTTGCGAGGTTTTGACCTCTATATGAGACGTTTTTCAAAGACTGCATTCATTTTAAAACAAACCATAACCTTTATTTCATCAATAAAGGTTTAAAAAGCTTTACGTAAATTATCAAATAATGATAATCTAAAATATCCTGTTTACACACGACCATTCATAATGGTTTACAATACAAATATGTTACAACAAAATAAGTTTCTTGAAATGCAGTTTTTACACAATATCATACAAACATGGACTCCAAATCTCGTCCTTATTTAAGTATGCGACAGCGGAAGCTCTTAATAATCACCTGAGAATAAACATGCTTAAAACGTCAACAAAAATGTTGGTGAGTTATAGGTTTAACCTATATATATCAAATCATAATAATAGACCACAAGATTTCATATTTCAATACACATCCCATACATAGAGATAAAAGTCATTCATATGGTGAACACCTGGTAACCGACATTAACAAGATGCATATATAAGAATATCCCCATCATTCCGGGACACCCTTCGGATATGATATAAATTTCGAAGTACTAAAGCATCCGGTACTTTGGATGGGGCTTGTTGGGCCCGATAGATCTATCTTTAGGATTCGCGTCAATTAGGGTGTCTGTTCCCTAATTCTTAGATTACCAGACTTAATAAAAAGGGGCATATTCGATTTCGATAATTCAACCATAGAATGTAGTTTCACGTACTTGTGTCTATTTTGTAAATCATTTATAAAACCTGCATGTATTCTTATCCCAAAAATATTAGATTTTAAAAGTGGGACTATAACTCACTTTCACAGATTTTTACTTCGTCGGGAAGTAAGACTTGGCCACTGGTTGATTCACGAACCTATAACAATATATACATATATATCAAAGTATGTTCAAAATATATTTACAACACTTTTAATATATTTTGATGTTTTAAGTTTATTAAGTCAGCTGTCCTCGTTAGTAACCTACAACTAGTTGTCCACAGTTAGATGTACAGAAATAAATCGATAAATATTATCTTGAATCAATCCACGACCCAGTGTATACGTATCTCAGTATTGATCACAACTCAAACTATATATATTTTGGAATCAACCTCAACCCTGTATAGCTAACTCCAACATTCACATATAGAGTGTCTATGGTTGTTCCGAAATATATATAGATGTGTCGACATGATAGGTCGAAACATTGTATACGTGTCTATGGTATCTCAAGATTACATAATATACAATACAAGTTGATTAAGTTATGGTTGGAATAGATTTGTTACCAATTTTCACGTAGCTAAAATGAGAAAAATTATCCAATCTTGTTTTACCCATAACTTCTTCATTTTAAATCCGTTTTGAGTGAATCAAATTGCTATGGTTTCATATTGAACTCTATTTTATGAATCTAAACAGAAAAAGTATAGGTTTATAGTCGGAAAAATAAGTTACAAGTCGTTTTTTGTAAAGGTAGTAATTTCAGTCGAAAGAACGACGTCTAGATGACCATTTTAGAAAACATACTTCCACTTTGAGTTTAACCATAATTTTTGGATATAGTTTCATGTTCATAATAAAAATCATTTTCTCAGAATAACAACTTTTAAATCAAAGTTTATCATAGTTTTTAATTAACTAACCCAAAACAGCCCGCGGTGTTACTACGACGGCGTAAATCCGGTTTACGGTGTTTTTCGTGTTTCCAGGTTTTAAATCATTAAGTTAGCATATCATATAGTTGGAAACACGAAAAACACCGTAAAACCGGATTTACGCCGTCGTAGTAACACCGCGGGCTGTTTTGGGTTAGTTAATTAAAAACTATGATAAACTTTGATTTAAAAGTTGTTATTCTGAGAAAATGATTTTTATTATTAACATGAAACTATATCCAAAAATTATGGTTAAACTCAAAGTGGAAGTATGTTTTCTAAAATGGTCATCCAGACGTCGTTCTTTCGACTGAAATGACTACCTTTACAAAAATGACTTGTAACTTATTTTTCCGACTATAAACCTATACTTTTTCTGTTTAGATTCATAAAATAGAGTTCAATATGAAACCATAGCAATTTGATTCACTCAAAACGGATTTAAAATGAAGAAGTTATGGGTAAAACAAGATTGGATAATTTTTCTCATTTTAGCTACGTGAAAATTGGTAACAAATCTATTCCAACCATAACTTAATCAACTTGTATTGTATATTATGTAATCTTGAGATACCATAGACACGTATACAATGTTTCGACCTATCATGTCGACACATCTATATATATTTCGGAACAACCATAGACACTCTATATGTGAATGTTGGAGTTAGCTATACAGGGTTGAGGTTGATTCCAAAATATATATAGTTTGAGTTGTGATCAATACTGAGATACGTATACACTGGGTCGTGGATTGATTCAAGATAATATTTATCGATTTATTTCTGTACATCTAACTGTGGACAACTAGTTGTAGGTTACTAACGAGGACAGCTGACTTAATAAACTTAAAACATCAAAATATATTAAAAGTGTTGTAAATATATTTTGAACATACTTTGATATATATGTATATATTGTTATAGGTTCGTGAATCAACCAGTGGCCAAGTCTTACTTCCCGACGAAGTAAAAATCTGTGAAAGTGAGTTATAGTCCCACTTTTAAAATCTAATATTTTTGGGATGAGAATACATGCAGGTTTTATAAATGATTTACAAAATAGACACAAGTACGTGAAACTACATTCTATGGTTGAATTATCGAAATCGAATATGCCCCTTTTTATTAAGTCTGGTAATATAAGAATTAGGGAACAGACACCCTAATTGACGCGAATCCTAAAGATAGATCTATTGGGCCTAACAAACCCCATCCAAAGTACCGGATGCTTTAGTACTTCGAAATTTATATCATATTCGAAGGGTGTCCCGGAATGATGGGGATATTCTTATATATGCATCTTGTTAATGTCGGTTACTAGGTGTTCACCATATGAATAATTTTTATCTCTATGTATGGGATGTGTATTGAAATATGAAATCTTGTGGTCTATTATTATGATTTGATATATATAGGTTAAACCTATAACTCACCAACATTTTTGTTGACGTTTTAAGCATGTTTATTCTCAGGTGATTATTAAGAGCTTCCGTTGTCGCATACTTAAATAAGGACGAGATTTGGAGTCCATGCTTGTATGATATTGTGTAAAAACTGCATTCAAGAAACTTATTTTGTTGTAACATATTTGTATTGTAAACCATTATGTAATGGTCGTGTGTAAACAGGATATTTTAGATTATCATTATTTGATAATCTACGTAAAGCTTTTTAAACCTTTATTGATGAAATAAAGGTTATGGTTTGTTTTAAAATAAATGCAGTCTTTGAAAAACGTCTCATATAGAGGTCAAAACCTCGCAACTAAATCAATTAATATGGAACGTTTTTAATCAATAAGAACGGGACATTTCAAATACGATAAAAGAATTATGCTTATTTAAACTTCTGTAATCATGATGTTTGACATTTTGATTTTAATTTATTACTCTGGGTTAATTGTCCTTTGTCCTGGATTTATTTGATACCTATCTAGTTTTTGTCCATAATAGTCCATCGGTCATAATTATAAAATGCTCGTCAAATTAACCTTATTCCCGAAGTCAAATATTCCAACTAATTAGGGATTCGAACTGTAACAAGGTTTTAATACTTTGTTTAATGATTACACCAGGTTATCGACTGCGTATAATCCAAGGTTTTAATACTTTGTTAACAATTACACCAATTACCCTTGAATATAATCCACCCCTGTTTTAATGAGATATGAATATTAGTTTACCCACTTGGCCAAAATGAATAATCAATTACGCAATCCAATTGATTAATTAAATAATTGTAAACGATGTCATATAAACGTCACTAAATAGGACATTCGTAATCATTTTAATAATTATTAGATTAACTAATTTGAAGATAGGTTCGACAGGTTCCAATGATTTGTCATTCAATTAGACAATACCCCCCACCTATTAATAGTCAATAGTCCAATGTCCACAAGTGTTGGTCTTTTGTCCAAACCCAAATTATGGTACAAAATCCAATAACCCCGTCTTAATATTCTAGCCCAACATCACGATTACTTTGGCTCAAATAAGCATAATAATAACTTAGTTACGAGACATTAATTTAAAAAGGAAGAACATAGCTTACAGTGGTATTTAATCGCGTAGCGTTACACGGACAGGGTTCCGACTTACAAAACCTTAAAACATTCTTACAATAACCTTATTATTATTAACTTAAAATTAAAATTAAAATTATAAAATATATATATATATATATATTTTTACGTATATAGAAAGAAGGAAAAGGATGTCATTTCATCGAGCAGAATGCGCAGCCTTTTATAGGCCCACGTTTAACTGTACAGCTTCGCGAGTGAGGAGGTTTTGTGCTTCACTGCTCTGCGAGTGCGGGGTTCCATTTCCAGCTCACATTATTTGGATCCTAGCTTGCCGACGGTTTTTAATATATAAATATAATATATATATAATTTTATAGAATTAATTATATATTATATTATATTTATGTGCATAGTTAATTTGTAATTTTAGGTCCGTTGCGTCGCGCGTTGATAGTTGACTCAGGTCCCGGTTCCAGATTTTCGAACGTCTTTTCGTACGATTTAATATCTTGTACTTTGCGTTTCGCGGCTTGTACTCTTGTAATTTTTAGACGTTTCTCATCAATAATTTGAACCACTTGGATTGTAACTTGTACGTTTGAGCTTTTTGGTCGTTTGCATCTTTAAATCGTCGAATCTGTCTTTTGTCTTCACCTTTTATTATTTAAACGAATATCACTCGTAAATAGAACAATTGCAACTAAAGGCTTGTCTTTCTTGAAGGATAATGCTATGAAATTTGTGTTAGTTTTTAGCATTATCACAAACTTAACTAAATACTTATGCAATCGTTCTAATTTACTTTTATACTTATATCTTGCATGAAACTTGATAACATGATATAATCGAGTCGTAACGAGCCATAGGACTAATTGAACACATTTCGACCGACCTCGTGTCTTACCCGGTATTGATATAACTTACTTGTTTAGGTCAAGACTAAACAACTTTCATGCACACGTTTACTTTGTGAAGTACCTTTATACTCGTGCACTCAAGGTGAGATCATAGTCCCACCTTTTCAACAACTTTTACGCTTTAAATCATGGGATGAGAAACATATACGTATCATACTTTTATGCTTTGAACACAAGTACGAAAACAAACATTGCACGTGGGGTTAGAACAAAAAGCCTCAATTCAATTATCATTAGTTACACTTGCAGGGTGTAAACGTGAACTTATGTTATGTGATCACATGGGTTTGACGAGCCCTCATTCGGACGGTTCGCTACCGTTAGCGGATGAAATATATTTGCAGGTATAGTGTAGGTTCTAACACTATGATAACAGGGTTCGTATACAGTTAATTCTTGATAATTGGGTGCTCCAAAAACGTACAACAACTTTGGAATGCAAACGATTTGGATAATCAAACTATACAAAATCTTGTGGTTCAAAAACAACGTGTACAAATACACCTACGATTTTACCAAGGTTTTTCGTTGACAGTTTTCTATATATTTCTCAGGTTCATACTTGGCTACTTGAAACATGCTTCCGCTCACTTGGATTACTTGCTTGGGGTCAAGCATACATGCATACGCTAGTGATAACACATTTGGATTCAAACTTAATGTTTACATGCATACGCTATTGATAGCATTCGTGATTTCAACTTATATTATGTCGCAAGTTATTTAATTCATACTTTATAACTTTTGTAAACTTAAACTCTTTGTCGAACCATTTGGTAACTTAAAACTTTGCAAGTCATACACGTTTCAAATGAATGCGACATAATTTTGGTCAAACGCGTCTCATTCAGGGACTATGACCACGTAACGGGACCTAAGTTAACGGCGCCATCAATGGCGATTTTGACGGGTCATTACAGATGGTATCAGAGCGTTGGTTGTAGGGAACTAGGATATGCATTAGTGTGTCTGACAGAGTTGTTAGGACGCATTAGTGAGTCTAGACTACAACCCGATAGTTAGCCATTGCATTCTGACATACATTTGCTATAGATAGCACTTACTTGACTACTTGTGCATTTATACTTGAATCCTACTTAGGTGAACTTCTTAATTGTACCCAACTCTCGTCATGCGAACTCGTACTCTGCCACTTCTAGGTAACACACATAAATTCAAGATCTATACGCGTAAGGATGATGCAACTTCATGCTAACTCGTACTTTTACTGTTTTATAAACTTTTGGGATGAGATACATGCTATTTTGAAACTTCTTACATTTTAGACACGATACTTTAATCTACATAATGCACGAGTTCAGAATAAAAATCCCTTAGCTCGAATATGTTAAATACTTTGTAAGCACGAATCATAGGGACGGATCCGTTAGGTTTGATAGCCTCACTGCTACTTACTGTGGTGCTTATTACTTCGTACACTATACACTTAGAGTGCATACGATATAGGGTAAAGGAAATCAGGTAGTTATATACTACTCGTGGTGTTAAGCTTCATAGTTCGAGTATACACTTTTAATACTTATTTTTGGATAACATATCGTGGTCTATAAAACTGATTATACATTGATTACAAATCTGTGAATTCACTCAACTTTATATTGATCTGTTTTACATGTTTTAACTTAGGTACTTAGATGATTTACTTCCACTATTTGCTTAGAGGTCGCATACATTATTGCTACTGGAGTCCAGCTTTTATTCGAACAATTATTTATTCACATTTAAACTATTAAAATTTAATGTTGCTATTTATTATCATATAACTTATGGTTTGTAATGGTTAAACGGGATTCACATTCATGAGTAAAACTTTTCAGACAATAATAAATGCGAATACTTTTGAAAACGTCTAATATAGAGGACATAACCGTTACTTTGGGACCGTTAAATCATATGCTGTTGGACGGATCTTGGCGGGGTCTGACATATAGTATTAAAGCTAACGGTTATAGGGAACTAGGACTTGCATAAGAGTGTCCTCCCGAGTCATAGGACGTATTAGAAGTCTAGACTACAACCCTACCTTAAGATATTATGTGATACTTCATGCGGAATGTGTGTGTGTGTGTGTATATATATATATATATATATATATATATATATATATATATATATATATATATATATATATATATATATGTCTATCATATTTTTGTAACCACTATTCTTATGTAATTGCATTCTAAATGTGTAACTAGATGACTGCTTCTCGCGATATTTACTTGAGTTCTTCCAATATGGATTCCGAATCTGGCACTTCTTTGGCTGCTGGAGGTTCTCTCACACCCTACACTGATGACGACGTGTTGTTTGTGTCTGCTGGTCAACTTGAGCCCAAAGAGGACGAGGATGACTCCAACGCAGAGGATAACTCTTTGTTTGATTACTCTGACCGTGAGGATTTTGAGGAAGAAGAGGAATCCGAAGAAGAAAAGGAATTCAGGAGGAATAGGATTCCGAGGAGGAAAATTTTGAGAAACCACACACTGTTGTACCAAGCTCATAAGATTTTGTCTTACCTATTACTCCACCTGCTGCACTTTCTAGTCCCCGTATACTGTCACATCCTGAGAACCCACGTAAGCGTAAAATTGTACCTAGCTCTTGTGACAATGGTACCGCGTGTTATCATGGTTCGAGTGTTCCACTACCCCATACTGTTCGTCACCGTCCCAATACACCATCTACTAGTGCTGTAAAACCTTAACTCGCACCTACAGATGAGGTTAGTGAGTTAAGGAAGGTTGTGGAGAAACTGACAGCAAGGGTTGCCATTTTATAAAAGAAACATAAGGCAATAACATCTATTCGGAGAGACTATATGAAATGTCCCGTTCTTATTGATTAAAAACGTTCCATATTAATTGATTTCGTTGTGAGGTTTTGACCTCTATATGAGACGTTTTTCAAAGACTGCATTCATTTTAAAACAAACCATAACCTTTATTTCATCAAAAAAGGTTTAAAAAGCTTTACGTAGATTATCAAATAATGATAATCTAAAATATCTTGTTTACACACGACCATTACATAATGGTTTACAATACAAATATGTTACAACAAAATAAGTTTCTTGAATGCAGTTTTTACACAATATCATACAAGCATGGACTCCAAATCTCGTCCTTATTTAAGTATGCGACAGCGGAAGCTCTTAATAATCACCTGAGAATAAACATGCTTAAAACGTCAACAAAAATGTTGGTGAGTTATAGGTTTAACCTATATATATCAAATCATAATAATAGACCACAAGATTTCATATTTCAATACACATCCCATACATAGAGATAAAAATCATTCATATGGTGAACACCTGGTAACCGACATTAACAAGATGCATATATAAGAATATCCCCATCATTTCGGGACACCCTTCGGATATGATATAAATTTCGAAGTACTAAAGCATCCGGTACTTTGGATGGGGTTTGTTAGGCCCAATAGATCTATCTTTAGGATTCGCGTCAATTAGGGTGTCTGTTCCCTAATTCTTAGATTACCAGACTTAATAAAAAGGGGCATATTCGATTTCGATAATTCAACCATAGAATGTAGTTTCACGTACTTGTGTCTATTTTGTAAATCATTTATAAAACCTGCATGTATTCTTATCCCAAAAATATTAGATTTTAAAAGTGGGACTATAACTCACTTTCACAGATTTTTACTTCGTCGGGAAGTAAGACTTGGCCACTGGTTGATTCACGAACCTATAACAATATATACATATATATCAAAGTATGTTCAAAATATAATTACAACACTTTTAATATATTTTGATGTTTTAAGTTTATTAAGTCAGCTGTCCTCGTTAGTAACCTACAACTAATTGTCCACAGTTAGATGTACAGAAATAAATCGATAAATATTATCTTGAATCAATCCACGACCCAGTGTATACGTATCTTAGTATTGATCACAACTTAAACTATATATATTTTGGAATCAACCTCAACCCTGTATAGCTAACTCCAACATTCACATATAGAGTGTCTATGGTTGTTCCGAAATATATATAGATGTTTCGACATGATAGGTCGAAACATTGTATACGTGTCTATGGTATCTCAAGATTACATAATATACAATACAAGTTGATTAAGTTATGGTTGGAATAGATTTGTTACCAATTTTCACGTAGCTAAAATGAGAAAAATTATCCAATCTTGTTTTACCCATAACTTCTTCATTTTAAATCCGTTTTGAGTGAATCAAATTGCTATGGTTTCATATTGAACTCTATTTTATGAATCTAAACAGAAAAAGTATAGGTTTATAGTCGGAAAAATAAGTTACAAGTCGTTTTTGTAAAG
Source organism: Rutidosis leptorrhynchoides (assembly GCF_046630445.1). NCBI lineage: Eukaryota > Viridiplantae > Streptophyta > Magnoliopsida > Asterales > Asteraceae > Rutidosis > Rutidosis leptorrhynchoides. The sequence goes on along the minus strand of NC_092342.1, from coordinate 269,427,435 downwards.
GTAGTCATTTCAGTCGAAAGAACGACGTCTAGATGACCATTTTAGAAAACATACTTCCACTTTGAGTTTAACCATAATTTTTGGATATAGTTTCATGTTCATAATAAAAATCATTTTCTCAGAATAACAACTTTTAAATCTAAGTTTATCATAGTTTTTAATTAACTAACCCAAAACAGCCCGCGGTGTTACTACGACGGCGTAAATCCGGTTTTACGGTGTTTTTCGTGTCTCCAGGTTTTAAATCATTAAGTTAGCATATCATATAGATATAGAATATGTGTTTAGTTGATTTTAAAAGTCAAGTTAGAAGGATTAACTTTTGTTTGCGAACAAGTTTAGAATTAACTAAACTATGTTCTAGTGATTACAAGTTTAAACCTTCGAATAAGATAGCTTTATATGTATGAATCGAATGACGTTATGAACATCATTACTACCTTAAGTTCCTTGGATAAACCTACTGGAAAAGAGAAAAATGGATCTAGCTTCAACGGATCCTTGGATGGCTCGAAGTTCTTGAAGCCGAATCATGACACGAAAACAAGTTCAAGTAAGATCATCACTTGAAATAAGATTGTTATAGTTATAGAAATTGAACCAAAGTTTGAATATGATTATTACTTTGTATTAGAATGATAATCTACTATAAGAAACAAAGATTTCTTGAGGTTGGATGATCACCTTACAAGATTGGAAGTGAGCTAGCAAACTTGAAAGTATTCTTGATTTTATGTAACTAGAACTTGTAGAATATATGAAGAACACTTAGAACTTGAAGATAGAACTTGAGAGAGATCAATTAGATGAAGAAAATTGAAGAATGAAAGTGTTTGTAGGTGTTTTTGGTCGTTGGTGTATGGATTAGATATAAAGGATATGTAATTTTGTTTTCATGTAAATAAGTCATGAATGATTACTCATATTTTTGTAATTTTATGAGATATTTCATGCTAGTTGCCAAATGATGGTTCCCACATTTGTTAGGTGACTCACATGGGCTGCTAAGAGCTGATCATTGGAGTGTATATACCAATAGTACATACATCTAAAAGCTGTGTATTGTACGAGTACGAATACGGGTGCATACGAGTAGAATTGTTGATGAAACTGAACGAGGATGTAATTGTAAGCATTTTTGTTAAGTAGAAGTATTTTGATAAGTGTATTGAAGTCTTTCAAAAGTGTATAAATACATATTAAAACACTACATGTATATACATTTTAACTGAGTCGTTAAGTCATCGTTAGTCGTTACATGTAAGTGTTGTTTTGAAACCTTTAGGTTAACGATCTTGTTAAATGTTGTTAACCCAATGTTTATAATATCAAATGAGATTTTAAATTATTATATTATCATGATATTATCATGTATGAATATCTCTTAATATGATATATATACATTAAATGTCTTTACAACGATAATCGTTACATATATGTCTCGTTTAAAAATCATTAAGTTAGTAGTCTTGTTTTTACATATGTAGTTCATTGTTCATATACTTAATGATATATTTACTTATCATAGTATCATGTTAAATATATATATATATATATATCCATATATATGTTATCATATAGTTTTTACAAGTTTTAACGTTCGTGAATCACCGGTCAACTTGGGTGGTCAATTGTCTATATGAAACATATTTCAATTAATCAAGTCTTAACAAGTTTGATTGCTTAACATGTTGGAAACACTTAATCATGTAAATAACAATTTCATTTAATATATATATAAACATGTAAAAGTTCGGGTCACTACAGTACCTACCCGTTAAATAAATTTCGTCCCGAAATTTTAAGCAGTTGGAGGTGTTGACGTATCTTCTGTAAATAAATGCGGGTATTTCTTCTTCATCTGATCTTCTCGTTCCCAGGTAAACTCGGGTCCTCTACGAGCATTCCATCGAATCTTAACAATTGGTATCTTATTTTGCTTAAGTCTTTTAACCTCACGATCCATTATTTCGACGGGTTCTTCGATGAATTGAAGTTTTTTGTTGATTTAGATTTCATCTAATGGAATAGTGAGATCTTCTTTAGCAAAACATTTCTTCAAATTCGAGACGTGGAAAGTGTTATGTACAGCCGCGAGTTGTTGAGGTAATTCAAGTCGGTAAGCTACTGGTCCGACAAGATCAATAATCTTGAATGGTCCAATATACCTTGGATTTAATTTCCCTCGTTTACCAAATCGAACAACGCCTTTCCAAGGTGCAACTTTAAGCATGACCATCTCTCCAATTTCAAATTCTATATCTTTTCTTTTAATGTCAGCGTAGCTCTTTTGTCGACTTTGGGCGGTTTTCAACCGTTGTTGAATTTGGATGATCTTCTCGGTAGTTTCTTGTATTATCTCTGGACCCGTAATCTGTCTATCCCCCACTTCACTCCAACAAATTAGAGACCTGCACTTTCTACCGTAAAGTGCTTCAAACGGCACCATCTCAATGCTTGAATGGTAGCTATTGTTGTAGGAAAATTCTGCTAACGGTAGATGTCGATCCCAACTGTTTCCAAAATCAATAACACATGCTCGTAGCATGTCTTTAAGCGTTTGTATCGTCCTTTCGCTCTGCCCATCAGTTTGTGGATGATAGGCAGTACTCATATCTAGACGAGTTCCTAATGCTTGCTGTAATGTCTGCCAGAATCTTGAAATAAATCTGCCATCCCTATCAGAGATAATAGAGATTGGTATTCCATGTCTGGAGACGACTTCCTTCAAATACAGTCGTGCTAACTTCTCCATCTTGTCATCTTCTCTTATTGGCAGGAAGTGTGCTGATTTGGTGAGACGATCAACTATTACCCAAATAGTATCAAAACCACTTGCAGTCCTTGGCAATTTAGTGATGAAATCCATGGTAATGTTTTCCCATTTTCATTCCGGGATTTCGGGTTGTTGAAGTAGACCTGATGGTTTCTGATGCTCAGCTTTGACCTTAGAACACGTCAAACATTCTCCTACGTATTTAGCAACATCGGCTTTCATACCCTGCCACCAAAAATGTTTCTTGAGATCCTTGTACATCTTCCCCGTTCCAGGATGTATTGAGTATCTGGTTTTATGAGCTTCTCTAAGTACCATTTCTCTCATATCTCCAAATTTTGGTACCCAAATCCTTTCAGCCCTATACCGGGTTCCGTCTTCCTGAATATTAAGATGCTTCTCCGATCCTTTGGGTATTTCATCCTTTAAATTTCCCTATTTTAGAACTCCTTGTTGCGCCTCCTTTATTTGAATAGTAAGGTTAATGTGAATCATTATATTCATAGATTTTACTCGAATGGGTTCTCTGTCCTTCCTGCTCAAGGCGTCGGCTACCACATTTGCCTTCCCCGGGTGGTAACGAATCTCAAAGTCGTAATCATTCAACAATTCAATCCACCTACGCTGCCTCATATTCAGTTGTTTCTGATTAAATATGTGCTGAAGACATTTGTGGTCGTTATATATAATACTTTTGAACCCATTAAGTAGTGCCTCCAAGTCTTTAATGCAAAAACAACCGCGCCTAATTCCAAATCATGCGTCGTATAATTTTGTTCGTGAATCTTCAATTGTCTAGACGCATAAGCAATCACCTTCGTTCGTTGCATTAATACACAACCGAGACCTTGCTTTGATGCGTCACAATAAATCACAAAATCATCATTCCCTTCAGGCAATGACAATATAGGTGCCGTAGTTAGCTTTTTCTTCAATAACTGAAACGCTTTCTCTTGTTCATCCTTCCATTCAAATTTCTTCCCTTTATGCGTTAATGCAGTCAAGGGTTTTGCTATTCTGGAAAAGTCTTGGATGAACCTTATGTAGTAACCAGCTAGTCCTAAAAACTGGCGTATGTGTTTCGGAGTTTTCGGGGTTTCCCACTTTTCAACAGTTTCTATCTCTACCGGATCCACCTTAATACCTTCTTTGTTCACTATGTGATCGAGGAATTGAACTTCTTCCAACCAAAATGCACACTTTGAAAATTTAGCGTACAATTCTTCCTTCCTCAATACTTCTAACACCTTTCTCAAATGTTCACCGTGTTCTTGATCATTCTTTGAGTAAATAAGTATGTCATCAATGAAAACAATGACAAACTTGTCAAGGTATGGTCCACACACTCGGTTCATAAGGTCCATGAACACAGTTGGTGCATTAGTTAAACCAAACAGTATGACCATAAACTCGTAATGACCGTAACGTGTTCTGAAAGCAGTCTTTGTAATATCATCTTCTTTCACCCGCATTTGATGATACCCGGAAAGTAAGTCAATCTTTGAATAAATAGACGAGCCTTGTAGTTGATCAAATAAGTCATCGATTCTCGGTAGTGGGTAGCGGTTCTTGATGGTAAGTTTGTTCAACTCTCGGTAGTCGATACACAACCTGAATGTACCATCTTTCTTCTTGACAAACAAAACAGGAGCTCCCCACGGTGATGTGCTTGGTCGAATGAAACCATGCTCTAAAAGTTCTTGTAATTGGCTTTGCAGTTCTTTCATCTCACTGGGTGCGAGTCTGTAAGGAGCACGAGCTATTGGTGCAGCTCCTGGTACAAGATCTATTTGAAATTCAACGGATCGATGTGGGGGTAATCCCGGTAATTCTTTCTAAAATACATCGGGAAATTATTTTGCAATGGGAACATCATTGATGCTCTTTTCTTCAGTTTGTACTTTCTCGACGTGTGCTAGAACAACATAGAAACCTTTTCTTATTAGTTTTTGTGCCTTCAAATTACTAATAAGATGTAGCTTCGTGTTGCCCTTTTCTTCGTACACCATTAAGGGTTTTCCTTTTTCTCGTATAATGCGAATTGCATTTTTGTAACAAACGATATCTGCTTTCACTTCTTTCAACCAGTCCATACCGATTATCACATCAAAACTCTCTAACTCTACTGGTATCAAATCAATCTTAAATGTTTCGTTAACCAGTTTAATTTCTCGATTCCGACATATATTATCTGCTGAAATTAATTTACCATTTGCTAATTCGAGTAAAAATTTACTATCCAAAGGCGTCAATGGACAACTTAATTTAGCACAAAAATCTCTACTCATATAGCTTCTATCCGCACCCGAATCAAATAAAACGTAAGCAGATTTATTGTCAATAAGAAACGTACCCGTAACAAGCTCCGGGTCTTCCTGTGCCTCTGCCGCATTAATATTGAAAACTCTTCCGCGGCCTTGTCCATTCGTGTTCTCCTGGTTCGGGCAATTTCTAATAATGTGGCCCGGTTTTCCACATTTATAACAAACTACATTGGCATAACTTGCTCCGACACTACTTGCTCCGCCATTACTCGTTCCGACACCATTTGTTCCTTTCGTTCTATTAACCCCTGGTCCGTAGACCTCAAACTTCACCGCGCTATGACCATTTCTTTTACACTTGTTGCAAAATTTGGTGCAGAACCCCGAGTGATACTTTTCACACCTTTGGCATAGCTGCTTCTGATTGTTGTTGTTGTTGCGGTTATTATTATTGTTGGGATGATTGTTGTAGTTGCTGTTGTTGTTGTTGTTGTTGTTGTTGTTGGGATGTTTGTTGTAGTTGCGATTGATGTTGCGATTGTTGGGATAATTGTTGCGATTATTGTTGTAATTGCTGTTGTTGTTGTATTGGTAATTCTTATCACCGTTTTCCTCCCACTTTCTTTTGACTTGCTTCACATTGGCCTCTTCAGCAGTCTGTTCTTTAATTCTTTCTTCAATCTGGTTCACTAGTTTGTGAGCCATTCTACATGCCTGTTGTATGGAGGCGGGCTCGTGTGAACTTATATCTTCTTGGATTCTTTCCGGTAATCCTTTCACAAACGCGTCGATCCTCTCTTCCTCATCTTCGAATGCTCCCGGACACAATAGGCACAATTCTGTGAATCGTCTTTCGTATGTGGTAATATCAAATCCTTGGGTTCGTAACCCTCTAAGTCCTGTCTTCAGCTTATTTACCTCGGTTCTGGGACGGTACTTCTCGTTCATTAAGTGCTTGAATGCTGACCACGGTAGTGCGTACGCATCGTCTTGTCCCACTTGCTCTAGATAGGTATTCCACCATGTTAACGCAGAACCTGTGAAGGTATGCGTAGCGTACTTCACTTTGTCCTCTTCAGTACACTTACTTATGGCAAACACCTATTCGACCTTCTCGGTCCACCGTTTCAATCCGATCGGTCCTTCAGTTCCATCAAATTCCAAAGGTTTGCAGGCAGTGAATTCTTTGTAGGTGCATCCTACACGATTTCATGTACTGCTAGATCCAAGGTTATTGTTGGTATGTAGCGCAGCCTGTACTGCGGCTATGTTTGAAGCTAGAAAAGTACGGAATTCCTCTTCATTCATATTCACGGTGTGTCGAGTAGTCGGTGCCTTTTCCTTCAAAATAGTCAAATGGAACAAGTTAATCATACAGAATATTAAGAGTAGTTAATAGTATTTCGTAGCATAATATGAACTCATTTATAAAAGCTTTTTCTTCATATTAGCATTTTATAAGTTTAAATTCGGGTAGTACCTACCCGTTAAGTTCATACTTAGTAGCTAATATACAATTCAACTACTACAATTCTATATGAAAAACTGATTATAATAATATATCGCGTTCAAACTTTTACACAATATTTTACAAACTTACAATACCGCTTATTTTACATATAGCATGAAATATAGCACACAATAAATTTGATACAAGATGGTTGTGAAGATAATTCTAGCTAGTACACAATTCGTTCAGCAAAGGCAATTAAGACACGTAATTCATACGTCCAGAAACAAGTCATGCATTCTGGTTTTACTAGGATTACTTCTCATCCTTGGTCTTGTGGAACATAACCATTATGGCCGTTGATAAGACATCGTGTCGTAACGTCGTCAAAGGGACGAGGGTTACGTAATGTCCAACAGTCTCGTAACAATCTAAAAACCTTGTTTCTCACCCCAATTACCGACTCCGTCACTTGTGGGAACGTTTTGTTTAATAGTTGTAGCCTGATGTTCTTGTTCTCACTTTGGTGAGAAGCGAACATTACTAATCCGTAAGCATAACATGCTTCTTTATGTTGCATGTTTGCCGCTTTTTCTAAATCACGAAGTCCAATATTCGGATATATTGAGTCAAAATAATTTCTTAACCCATTGCGTAAAATAGCATTTGGGTTCCCCGCAATATATGCGTCAAAGTAAACACATCGTAACTTATGGATTTCCCAATGTGATATCCCCCATCTTTCGAACGAAAGCATTTTATAAACCAAGGCATTCTTGGAACGTTCTTCGAATGTCTTACAAACTGATCTCGCCTTAAATAGTTGTGCCGAAGAATTCTGACCGACTCTAGACAAGATTTCATCAATCATGTCTCCGGGTAGGTCTCTTAAAATATTGGGTTGTCTATCCATTTTGTGTTTTTATACTGTAAAATAGACAAGAGTTAGATTCATAAAAAAAATACTTATTAATACAAGCAATTTTTACATATATCATAAAGCATAAGCACACTATATTACATATATTACACCACACGAATACAACTATCTTATTCCGACTCGCTCGTTTCTTCTTGTTCGGTTTTGGTTCGTTTTGCCAAGTTTCTAGGGATATATGATGTTCCCCTAATACGAGCCGTCGTTTTCCACATTGGTTTAGAAAAACCTGGTGGTTTAGAGGTTCCCGGGTCATTGTTACAACTTAAGGACTTCGGGGGTTGACGATACATATAAAGTTCATCAGGGTTGGAATTAGATTTCTCTATTTTATGCCCTTTCCCTTATTATTTTCTTTTGCCTTTTTAAATTCAGTTGGGGTAATTTCTATAACATCATCGGAATTCTCGTCAGAATCCGATTCATCGGAGAATTGGTAATCCTCCCAATATTTTGCTTCCTTGGCGGAAACACCATTGACCATAATTAACCTTGGTCGGTTGGTTGAGGATTTTCTTTTACTTAACCGTTTTATTATTTCCCCCACCGGTTCTATTTCTTCATCCTGTTCCGATTCTTCTTCCGGTTCCGATTCTTCTTCCGGTTCCGACTCTTCTTCCGATTCCTCTTCGGGAACTTGTGAATCAGTCCACGAATCATTCCAATTTACATTTGACTCTTCATTATTATTAGGTGAGTCAATGGGACTTGTTCTAGAGGTAGACATCTATCACATAATATCAAACGCGTTAAGAGATTAATATATCACATAATATTCACATGTTAAAAATATATAGTTTCCAACAAAATTTGTTAAACAATCATTTTTCAAGTAAACACGGTCGAAGTCCAGACTCACTAATGCATCCTAACAAACTCGATAAGAAACACTAATGCAAAATTCTCGTCCTTATTTAAGTATGCGACAGCGGAAGCTCTTAATAATTACCTGAGAATAAACATGCTTAAAACGTCAACAAAAATGTTGGTGAGTTATAGGTTTAACCTATATATATCAAATCATAATAATAGACCACAAGATTTCATATTTCAATACACATCCCATACATAGAGATAAAAATCATTCATATGGTGAACACCTGGTAACCGACATTAACAAGATGCATATATAAGAATATCCCCATCATTCCGGGACACCCTTCGGATATGATATAAATTTCGAAGTACTAAAGCATCCGGTACCTTGGATGGGGTTTGTTAGGCCCAATAGATCTATCTTTAGGATTCGCGTCAATTAGGGTGTCTGTTCCCTAATTCTTAGATTACCAGACTTAATAAAAAGGGGCATATTCGATTTCGATAATTCAACCATAGAATGTAGTTTCACGTACTTGTGTCTATTTTGTAAATCATTTATAAAACCTGCATGTATTCTCATCCCAAAAATATTAGATTTTAAAAGTGGGACTATAACTCACTTTCACAGATTTTTACTTCGTCGGGAAGTAAGACTTGGCCACTGGTTGATTAACGAACCTATAACAATATATACATATATATCAAAGTATGTTCAAAATATAATTACAACACTTTTAATATATTTTGATGTTTTAAGTTTATTAAGTCAGCTGTCCTCGTTAGTAACCTACAACTAGTTGTCCACAGTTAGATGTACAGAAATAAATCGATAAATATTATCTTGAATCAATCCACGACCCAGTGTATACGTATCTCAGTATTGATCACAACTCAAACTATATATATTTTGGAATCAACCTCAACCCTGTATAGCTAACTCCAACATTCACATATAGAGTGTCTATGGTTGTTCTGAAATATATATAGATGTGTCGACATGATAGGTCGAAACATTGTATACGTGCCTATGGTATCTCAAGATTACATAATATACAATACAAGTTGATTAAGTTATGGATGGAATAGATTTGTTACCAATTTTCACGTAGCTAAAATGAAAAAAATTATCCAATCTTGTTTTACCCATAACTTCTTCATTTTAAATCCGTTTTGAGTGAATCAAATTGCTATGGTTTTATATTGAACTCTATTTTATGAATCTAAACAGAAAAAGTATAGGTTTATAGTCGGAAAAATAAGTTACAAGTCGTTTTTGTAAAGGTAGTCATTTCAGTCGAAAGAACGACGTCTAGATGACCATTTTAGAAAACATACTTCCACTTTGAGTTTAACCATAATTTTTGGATATAGTTTCATGTTCATAATAAAAATCATTTTCTTAGAATAACAACTTTTAAATCTAAGTTTATCATAGTTTTTAATTAACTAACCCAAAACAGCCCGTGGTGTTACTACGACGGCGTAAATCCGGTTTTACGGTGTTTTTCGTGTCTCCAGGTTTTAAATCATTAAGTTAGCATATCATATAGATATAGAACATGTGTTTAGTTGATTTTAAAAGTCAAGTTAGAAGGATTAACTTTTGTTTGCGAACAAGTTTAGAATTAACTAAACTATGTTCTAGTGATTACAAGTTTAAACCTTCGAATAAGATAGCTTTATATGTATGAATCGAATGACGTTATGAACATCATTACTACCTTAAGTTCCTTGGATAAACCTACTGGAAAAGAGAAAAATGAATCTAGCTTCAACGGATCCTTGGATGGCTCGAAGTTCTTGAAGCAGAATCATGACACGAAAACAAGTTCAAGTAAGATCATCACTTGAAATAAGATTGTTATAGTTATAGAAATTGAACCAAAGTTTGAATATGATTATTACCTTGTATTAGAATGATAATCTACTATAAGAAACAAAGATTTCTTGAGGTTGGATGATCACCTTACAAGATTGGAAGTGAGCTAGCAAACTTGAAAGTATTCTTGATTTTATGTAACTAGAACTTGTAGAATATATGAAGAACACTTAGAACTTGAAGATAGAACTTTAGAGAGATCAATTAGATGAAGAAAATTGAAGAATGAAAGTGTTTGTAGGTGTTTTTGGTCGTTGGTGTATGGATTAGATATAAAGGATATGTAATTTTGTTTTCATGTAAATAAGTCATGAATGATTACTCATATTTTTGTAATTTTATGAGATATTTCATGCTAGTTGCCAAATGATGGTTCCCACATGTGTTAGGTGACTCACATGGGCTAGTTACGAGTACGAATACGGGTGCATACGAGTAGAATTGTTGATGAAACTGAACGAGGATGTAATTGTAAGCATTTTTGTTAAGTAGAAGTATTTTGATAAGTGTATTGAAGTCTTTCAAAAGTGTATAAATACATATTAAAACACTACATGTATATACATTTTAACTGAGTCGTAAGTCATCGTTAGAAGTTACATGTAAGTGTTGTTTTGAAACCTTTAGGTTAACGATCTTGTTAAATGTTGGTAACCCAATGTTTATAATATCAAATGAGATTTTAAATTATTATATTATCATGATATTATCATGTATGAATATCTCTTAATATGATATATATACATTAAATGTCTTTACAACGATAATCGTTACATATATGTCTCGTTTAAAAATCATTAAGTTAGTAGTCTTGTTTTTACATATGTAGTTCATTGTTAATATACTTAATGATATATTTACTTATCATAGTATCATGTTAACTATATATATATCCATATATATGTCATCATATAGTTTTTACAAGTTTTAACGTTCGTGAATCACCGGTCAACTTGGGTGGTCAATTGTCTATATGAAACATATTTCAATTAATCAAGTCTTAACAAGTTTGATTGCTTAACATGTTGGAAACACTTAATCATGTAAATAACAATTTCATTTAATATATATATAAACATGAAAAAGTTCGGGTCACTACACTATAAGCGCCTTTGACGTAATTATGTTGATCTATATGATGAGTTGGCTGCCCTCGGGTCGCGAGTCATGCCGAGTTTACTTCAAAAAAGAGGAAGCTTCCGGAAGGAGATGATTCTGATTTGTAGTGACCTGAACTTTTCCATGTTTATATATATTAATTGAGATTGATATTTACATGATTAAATGTTTCCAACATGTTAAGCAATCAAACTTGTTAAGACTTGATTAATTGAAATATGTTTCATATAGACAATTGACCACCCAAGTTGACCAGCGATTCACGAACGTTAAAACTTGTAAAAACGACATGACGATATATATATGGATATACATATGGTTAACATGAGATTATGATAAGTAAGTATCTCCATAAGTATATTAACAATGAGTTATATACATATAAACAAGACTACTAACTTAAGGATTTCGAAACGAGACATATATGTAACGATTATCGTTGTAACGACATTTAAATGTATATATATATATATATATATATATATATATCATATTAAGATATATTAATATATCATAATATCATGATAATATAATAATTTAACATCTCATTAGATATAATAAACAATGGGTTAACAACATTAATTGAGATCGTTAACTTAAAGGTTTCAAAACAACACTTACATGTAACGACTAACGATGACTTAACGACTCAGTTAAAATGTATATACAAGTAGTGTATTTAGATGTATTAAAATACTTTTGGAAGACTTCAAGACATATATCAAAACACTCATACTTAACGAAAATGGTTACAGTTACTTTTCCATTCTTTTCTTTCATCAAGAATTCTAGTCGTATTCTTACCCGTATTATACACAGCTTCAAAACGTACTTACTATGAGTATATACCAATAGGAACTAGCATGGGATTCCACTCTTGATTATGTCATGTATGACTAATCAATTTTAACTTCTACCATGAGCTAGTCAACTAACTAGAACTCCTTTTAACCCCACTCACCACTCACCAATTACCACTCATCATTCACTCCATTTCACTTCCAATTCTCTTTCTAATTCTCTCTCAACACACACACACACACTATTATGAATGTATTTTACCAGTAGTTAATCATCATCTTCATCAAAAATCACTTCAAGAATCAAGCTATAATCATCATAGGAAGAACACTTCAAGAACACTTCAAAAATCCCTTCAAGTTTACTAATTTACTTCCAAGCTTTCTAATCCATTCCAAGTAATCATCTAAGATCTAGAAACCTTTGTTATATACAGTAGGTTATCTTTCTTATTCAAACTTTGATTCAATTTCTATAACTATAAACTATCTTAATTCGAGTAAAAATCTTACTTGAACTTGTTTTTGTGTCATGATCCTACTTCAAGAACTTTCAAGCCATCCAAGATCCTTTAAAGCTAGATCATTTCTTGTCACTTCCAGTAGGTTTACCTACTAAACTTGAGGTAGTAATGATGTTCATAACATCATTCGATTCATATATATAAAACTATCTTATTCGAAGGTTTAAACTCGTAATCACTAGAACATAGTTTAGTTAATTCTAAACTTGTTCGCAAACAAAAGTTAATCCTTCTAACTTGACTTTTAAAATTAACTACACACATGTTCTATATCTATATGATATTCTAACTTAATGATTTAAAACCTGGAAACACGAAAAACACCGTAAAACCGGATTTACGCCGTCGTAGTAACACCGCGGGCTGTTTTGGGTTAGTTAATTAAAAACTATGATAAACTTTGATTTAAAAGTTGTTATTCTGAGAAAATGATTTTTATTATGAACATGAAACTATATCCAAAAATTATGGTTAAACTCAAAGTGGAAGTATGTTTTCTAAAATAGTCATCTAGACGTCGTTCTTTCGACTGAAATGACTACCTTTACAAAAATGACTTGTAACTTATTTTTCTGAATATAAACCTATACTTTTTATGTTTAGATTCATAAAATAGAGTTCAATATGAAACCATAGCAATTTGATTCACTCAAAACGGATTTAAAATGAAGAAGTTATGGGTAAAACAAGATTGGATAATTTTTCTCATTTTAGCTACGTGAAAATTAGTAACAAATCTATTCCAACCATAACTTAATCAACTTGTATTGTATATTATGTAATCTTGAGATACCATAGACACATATACAATGTTTCGACCTATCATGTCGACACATCTATATATATTTCGGAACAACCATAGACACTCTATATGTGAATGTTGGAGTTAGCTATACAGGGTTGAGGTTGATTCCAAAATATATATAGTTTGAGTTGTGATCAATACTGAGATACGTATACACTGGGTCGTGGATTGATTCAAGATAATATTTATCGATTTATTTCTGTACATCTAACTGTGGACAACTAGTTGTAGGTTACTAACGAGGACAGCTGACTTAATAAACTTAAAACATCAAAATATATTAAAAGTGTTGTAAATATATTTTAAACATACTTTGATATATATGTATATATTGTTATAGGTTCGTGAATCAACCATTGGCCAAGTCTTACTTCCCGACGAAGTAAAAAATCTGTGAAAGTGAGTTATAGTCCCACTTTTAAAATCTAATATTTTTGGGATGAGAATACATGCAGGTTTTATAAATGATTTACAAAATAGACACAAGTACGTGAAACTAAATTCTATGGTTGAATTATCGAAATCGAATATGCCCCTTTTTATTAAGTCTGGTAATCTAAGAATTAGGGAACAGACACCCTAATTGACGCGAATCCTAAAGATAGATCTATTGGGTCTAACAAACCCCATCCAAAGTACCGGATGCTTTAGTACTTCAAAATTTATATCATATCCGAAGGGTGTCCCGGAATGATGGGGATATTCTTATATATATGCATCTTGTTAATTTCGGTTACTAGGTGTTCACCATATGAATGATTTTTATCTCTATGTATGGGATGTGTATTGAAATATGAAATCTTGTGGTCTATTGTTACGATTTAATATATATAGGTTAAACCTATAACTCACCAACATTTTTGTTGACATTTAAAGCATGTTTATTCTCAGGTGAATACTAAGAGCTTCCGCTGTTGCATACTAAAATAAGGACAAGATTTGGAGTCCATGTTTGTATGATATTGTGTAAAAACTGCATTCAAGAAACTGATTTCGATGTAACATATTTGTATTGTAAACCATTATGTAATGGTCGTGTGTAAACAGGATATTTTAGATTATCATTATTTGATAATCTACGTAAAGTTTTTTAAACCTTTATTTATGAAATAAAGGTTATGGTTTGTTTTAAAAATGAATGCAGTCTTTGAAAAACGTCTCATATAGAGGTCAAAACCTCGCAACGAAATCAATTAATATGGAACGTTTTTAATCAATAAGAACGGGACATTTCAGTTGATATCCGAGCGTTGGTCTTAGAGAACCAGAAAATTTGCATTAGTGTGTCTTATCGAGTTTGTTAGGATGCATTAGTGAGTCTGGACTTCGACCATGTTTTCTTTAAAAATGATTGCTTAACATTTTTGTTGGAAACTATATATTTTTAACATATGAATATTACGTGATATATTAATCTCTTAACGTGTTTGATATTATGTGATAGATGTCTACCTCTAGAACAAGTCCCATTGACTCACCTAATAATAATGAAGAGTCAAATGTAAATTGGAATGATTCGTGGACTGATTCACAAGTTCCCGAAGAGGAACCGGAAGAAGAGTCGGAACCGGAAGAAGAATCGGAACTGGAAGAAGAATCGGAACCGGAAGAAGAAATAGAACCGGTGGGAGAAATAATAAAATGGTTAAGTAATAGAGAATCCTCAACCAACCGACCAAGGTTAATTATGGTCAATGGTATTTCCGCCAAGGAAGCAAAATATTGGGAGGATTACCAATTCTCCGATGAATCGGATTCCGACGAGAATTCCGATGATGTTATAGAAATTACCCCAACTGAATTTAAAAAGGCAAAAGAAAATAATAAGGGAAAGGGCATAAAAATAGAGAAATCTAATTCCAACCCCGATGAACTTTATATGTATCGCCAACCCCCGAAGTCCTTAAGTTGTAACAATGACCCGGGAACCTCTAAACCACCAGGTTTTTCTAAACCAATGTGGACAACGACGGCTCGTATTAGGGGAACATCATATATCCCTAGAAACTTAGTAAAACGAACCAAAACCAAACAAGAAGAAACGAGCGAGTCGAAATAAGATAGTTGTATTCGTGTGGTGTAATATATGTAATATAGTGTGCTTATGCTTTATGATATATGTAAAAATTGCTTGTATTAATAAGTATTTTTTTTTATGAATCTAACTCTTGTCTATTTTACAGTATAAAAACACAAAATGGATAGACAACCCAATATTTTAAGAGACCTACCCGGAGACATGATTGATGAAATCTTGTCTAGAGTCGGTCAGAATTCCTCGGCACAACTATTTAAGGCGAGATCAGTTTGTAAGACATTCGAAGAACGTTCCAAGAATGCCTTGGTTTATAAAAGGCTTTCGTTCGAAAGATGGGGGATATCACATTGGGAAATCCATAAGTTACGATGTGTTTACTTTGACGCATATATTGCGGGGAACCCAAATGCTATTTTACGCAACGGGTTAAGAAATTATTTTGACTCAGTATATCCGAATATAGGACTTCGTGATTTAGAAAAAGCGGATAACATGCAACATAAAGAAGCATGTTATGCTTACGGGATAGTAATGTTCGCTTCTCACCAAAGTGAGAACAAGAACATCGGGCTACAACTATTAAACAAAACGTTCCCACAAGTGACGGAGTCGGTAATTGGGGTAAGAAATGAGGTTTTTAGGTTATTACGAGACTGTTGGTCATTACGTAACCCTCGTCCCTTTGACGACGTTACAGCACGCTGTCTTATCAATGGCCATAACGGTTATGTTCCACAAGACCAAGGATGGGAAGTAGTCCTAGTAAAACCAGAATGCATGACTTGTTTCTGGACGTATGAATTACGTGTCTTTATTGCCTTTGCTGAACGACTTGTGTACTAGCTAGAATTATCTTCACAACTATCTTGTATCAAAGTTATTGTGTGCTATATTTCATGCTTTATGTAAAATAAGCGGTATTGTAAGTTTGTAAAATATTGTATAAAAGTTTGAACGCGAAATATTATTACAATCAGTTTTTCATATAGAATTGTAGTAGTTGAATTGTATATTAGCTACTAAGTATGAACTTAACGGGTAGGTACTACCCGAATTTAAACTTATAAAACGCTAATATGAAGAAAAAGCTTTTATAAATGAGTTCATATTATGCTACGAAATACTATTAACTACTCTTAATATTCTGTATGATTAACTTGTTCCATTTGACTATTTTGAAGGAAATGGCACCGACTACTCGACACACCGTGAATATGAATGAAGAGGAATTCCGTACTTTTCTAGCTTCAAACATAGCCGCAGTACAGGCTGCGCTACATACCAACAATAACCTTGGATCTGGCAGTACAGGAAATCGTGTAGGATGCACCTACAAAGAATTCACTGCCTGCAAACCTTTGGAATTTGATGGAACCGAAGGACCGATCGAATTGAAACGGTGGACCGAGAAGGTCGAATCGGTGTTTGCCATAAGTAATTGTACTGAAGAGGACAAAGTGAAGTACGCTACGCATACCTTCACAGGTTCTGCGTTAACATGGTGGAATACCTATCTAGAGCAAGTGGGACAAGATGATGCGTACGCACTACCGTGGTCAGCATTCAAGCACTTGATGAATGAGAAGTACCATCCCAGAACCGAGGTCAATAAGCTCAAGACAGAACTTAGAGGGTTACGAACCCAAGGATTTGATATTACCACGTATGAAAGACGATTCACAGAATTGTGCCTATTGTGTCCGGGAGCATTCGAAGATGAGGAAGAGAAGATCGACGCGTTTGTGAAAGGATTACCGGAAAGAATCCAAGAAGATATAAGTTCACACGAGCCCGCCTCCATACAACAGGCATGTAGAATGGCTCACAAACTAGTGAACCAGATTGAAGAAAGAATTAAAGAACAGACTGCTGAAGAGGCCAATGTGAAGCAAGTCAAAAGAAAGTGGGAGGAAAACGGTGATAAGAATCACCAATACAACAACAACAATTACAACAATAATCGCAACAATTATCCCAACAATCGCAACATCAATCGCAACTACAACAAACGGCCCAACAACAACAACAACAACAACAACAACAACAACAACAACAACAGCAACTACAACAATCATCCCAACAACAATAATAACCGCAACAACAACAACAATCAGAAGCAGCTATGCCAAAGGTGTGAAAAGTATCACTCGGAGTTCTGCACCAAATTTTGCAACAAGTGTAAAAGAAATGGTCATAGCGCGGCGAAGTGTGAGGTCTACGGACCAGGGGTTAATAGAACGAAAGGAACAAATGGTGTCGGAACGGGTAATGGCGGAGCAAGTAGTGTCGGAGCAAGTTATGCCAATGTAGTTTGTTATAAATGTGGAAAACCGGGCCACATTATTAGAAATTGCCCGAACCAGGAGAACACGAATGGACAAGGCCGCGGAAGAGTTTTCAATATTAATGCGGCAGAGGCACAGGAAGACCCGGAGCTTGTTACGGGTACGTTTCTTATTGACAATAAATCTGCTTACGTTTTATTTGATTCGGGTGCGGATAGAAGCTATATGAGTAGAGATTTTTGTGCTAAATTAAGTAGTCCATTGACGCCTTTGGATAGTAAATTTTTACTCGAATTAGCAAATGGTAAATTAATTTCAGCAGATAATATATGTCTGAATCGAGAAATTAAACTGGTTAGCGAAACATTTAAGATTGATTTGATACCAGTAGAGTTAGGGAGTTTTGATGTGATAATCGGTATGGACTGGTTGAAAGAAGTGAAAGCAGAGATCGTTTGTTACAAAAATGCAATTCGCATTATACGAGAAAAAGGAAAACCCTTAATGGTGTACGGAGAAAAGGGCAACACGAAGCTACATATTATTAGTAATTTGAAGGCACAAAAACTAATAAGAAAAGGTTGCTATGCTGTTCTAGCACACGTCGAGAAAGTACAAACTGAAGAAAAGAGCATCAATGATGTTCCCATTGCAAAAGAATTTCCCGATGTATTTCCGAAAGAATTACCGGGATTACCCCCACAGCGATCCGTTGAATTTCAAATAGATCTTGTACCAGGAGCTGCACCAATAGCTCGTGCTCCTTACAGACTCGCACCCATCGAGATGAAAGAACTGCAAAGCCAATTACAAGAACTTTTAGAGCGTGGTTTCATTCGACCAAGCACATCACCGTGGGGAGCTCTTGTTTTGTTTGTCAAGAAGAAAGATGGTACATTCAGGTTGTGTATCGACTACCGAGAGTTGAACAAACTTACCATCAAGAACCGCTACCCACTACCGAGAATCGACGACTTATTTGATCAACTACAAGGCTCGTCTGTTTATTCAAAGATTGACTTACGTTTCGTGTATCATCAAATGCGGGTGAAAGAAGATGATATACCAAAGACTGCTTTCAGAACACGTTACGGTCATTACGAGTTTATGGTCATGCCGTTTGGTTTAACTAATGCACCAGCTGTGTTCATGGACCTTATGAACCGAGTGTGTGGACCATACCTTGACAAGTTTGTCATTGTTTTCATTGATGACATACTTATTTACTCAAAGAATGACCAAGAACATGGTGAACATTTGAGAAAGGTGTTAGAAGTATTGAGGAAGGAAGAATTGTACGCTAAGTTTTCAATGTGTGCATTTTGGTTGGAAGAAGTTCAATTCCTCGGTCACATAGTGAACAAAGAAGGTATTAAGGTGGATCCGGCAAAGATAGAAACTGTTGAAAAGTGGGAAACCCCGAAAACTCCGAAACACATACGCCAGTTTTTAGGACTAGCTGGTTATTACAGAAGGTTCATCCAAGACTTTTCCAGAATAGCAAAACCCTTGACTGCATTAACGCATAAAGGGAAGAAATTTGAATAGAATGATGAACAAGAGAAAGCGTTTCAGTTATTGAAGAAAAAGCTAACTACGGCACCTATATTGTCATTGCCTGAAGGGAATGATGATTTTGTGATTTATTGTGACGCATCAAAGCAAGGTCTCGGTTGTGTATTAATGCAACGAACGAAGGTGATTGCTTATGCGTCTAGACAATTGAAGATTCACGAACAAAATTATACGACGCATGATTTGGAATTAGGCGCGGTTGTTTTTGCATTAAAGACTTGGAGGCACTACTTATATGGGGTCAAAAGTATTATATATACCGACCACAAAAGTCTTCAACACATATTTAATCAGAAACAACTGAATATGAGGCAGCGTAGGTGGATTGAATTATTGAATGATTACGACTTTGAGATTCGTTACCACCCGGGGAAGGCAAATGTGGTAGCCGATGCCTTGAGCGGGAAGGACAGAGAGCCCATTCGAGTAAAATCTATGAATATAATGATTCATAATAACCTTACTACTCAAATAAAGGAGGTGCAACAAGGAGTTTTAGAAGAGGGAAATTTAAAGGATGAAATACCCAAAGGATCGGAGAAACATCTTAATATTCGGGAAGACGGAACCCGGTATAGGGCTGAAAGGATTTGGGTACCAAAATTTGGAGATATGAGAGAAATGGTACTTAGAGAAGCTCATAAAACCAGATACTCAATACATCCTGGAACGGGGAAGATGTACAAGGATCTCAGGAAATATTTTTGGTGGCCGGGTATGAAAGCCGATGTTGCTAAATACGTAGGAGAATGTTTGACGTGTTCTAAGGTCAAAGCTGAGCATCAGAAACCATCAGGTCTACTTCAACAACCCGAAATCCCGGAATGGAAATGGGAAAACATTACCATGGATTTCATCACTAAATTGCCAAGGACTGCAAGTGGTTTTGAAACTATTTGGGTAATAGTTGATCGTCTCACCAAATCAGCACATTTCCTGCCAATAAGAGAAGATGACAAGATGGAGAAGTTAGCACGAATGTATTTGAAGGAAGTCGTCTCCAGACATGGAATACCAATCTCTATTATCTCTGATAGGGATGGCAGATTTATTTCAAGATTCTGGCAGACATTACAGCAAGCATTAGGAACTCGTCTAGACATGAGTACCGCCTATCATCCACAAACTGATGGGCAGAGCGAAAGGACGATACAAACGCTTGAAGACATGCTACGAGCATGTGTTATTGATTTCGGAAATAGTTGGGATCGACATCTACCATTAGCAGAATTTTCCTACAACAACAGCTACCATTCAAGCATTGAGATGGCGCCATTTGAAGCACTTTATGGTAGAAAGTGCAGGTCTCTGATTTGTTGGAGTGAAGTGGGGGATAGACAGATTACGGGTCCGGAGATTATACAAGAAACTAAAGAGAAGATCATCCAAATTCAACAACGGTTGAAAACCGCCCTAAGTCGACAAAAGAGCTACGCTAATATTAAAAGAAAAGATATAGAATTTGAAATTGGAGAGATGGTCATGCTTAAAGTTGCACCTTGGAAAGGCGTTGTTTGATTTGATAAACGAGGGAAATTAAATCCAAGGTATATTGGACCATTCAAGATTATTGATAGTGTCGGACCAGTAGCTTACCGACTTGAGTTACCTCAACAACTCGCGGCTGTACATAACACTTTCCACGTCTCAAATTTGAAGAAATGTTTTGGTAAAGAAGATCTCACTATTCCGTTAGATGAAATCCAAATCAACGAAAAACTCCAATTCATCGAAGAACCCGTCGAAATAATGGATCGTGAGGTTAAAAGACTTAAGCAAAACAAGATACCAAATGTTAAGGTTCGATGGAATGCTCGTAGAGGACCCGAGTTCACCTGGGAGCGTGAAGATCAGATGAAGAAGAAATACCCGCATCTATTTCCAGAAGATTCGTCAACACCTTCAACAGCTTAAAATTTCGGGACGAAATTTATTTAACGGGTAGGTACTGTAGTGACCCGAACTTTTCCATGTTTATATATATTAATTGAGATTGATATTTACATGATTAAATGTTTCCAACATGTTAAGCAATCAAACTTGTTAAGACTTGATTAATTGAAATATGTTTCATATAGACAATTGACCACCCAAGTTGACCGACGATTCACGAACGTTAAAACTTGTAAAAATGACATGACAATATATATATGGATATACATATGGTTAACATGAGATTATGATAAGTAAGTATCTCCATAAGTATATTAACAATGAGTTATATACATATAAACAAGACTACTAACTTAAGGATTTCGAAACGAGACATATATGTAACGATTATCGTTGTAACGACATTTAAATGTATATATATCATATTAAGATATATTAATATATCATAATATCATGATAATATAATAATTTAACATCTCATTAGATATAATAAACAATGGGTTAACAACATTAATTGAGATCGTTAACTTAAAGGTTTCAAAACAACACTTACATGTAACGACTAATGATGACTTAACGACTCAGTTAAAATGTATATACAAGTAGTGTATTTAGATGTATTAAAATACTTTTGGAAGACTTCAAGACATATATCAAAACACTCATACTTAACGAAAATGGTTACAGTTACTTTTCCATTCTTTTCTTTCATCAAGAATTCTAGTCGTATTCTTACCCATATTATACACAGCTTCAAAACGTACTTACTATGAGTATATACCAATAGGAACTAGCATGGGATTCCACTCTTGATTATGTCATGTATGACTAATCAATTTTAACTTCTACCATGAGCTAGTCAACTAACTAGAACTCCTTTTAACCCCACTCACCACTCACCAATTACCACTCATCATTCACTCCATTTCACTTCCAATTCTCTTTCTAATTCTCTCTCAACACACACACACACACACACACACACACACACACACTATTATGAACGTATTTTTCCAGTAGTTAATCATCATCTTCATCAAAAATCACTTCAAGAATCAAGCTATAATCATCATAGGAAGAACACTTCAAGAACACTTCAAAAATCCCTTCAAGTTTACTAATTTACTTCCAAGCTTTCTAATCCATTCCAAGTAATCATCTAAGATCAAGAAACCTTTGATATATACAGTAGGTTATCTTTCTTATTCAAGATAATATTCATATTCAAACTTTGATTCAATTTCTATAACTATAAACTATCTTAATTCGAGTAAAAATCTTACTTGAACTTGTTTTTGTGTCATGATCCTACTTCAAGAACTTTCAAGCCATCCAAGATCCTTTGAAGCTAGATCATTTCTTGTCACTTCCAGTAGGTTTACCTACTAAACTTGAGGTAGTAATGATGTTCATAACATCATTCGATTCATATATATAAAACTATCTTATTCGAAGGTTTAAACTCGTAATCACTAGAACATAGTTTAGTTAATTCTAAACTTGTTCGCAAACAAAAGTTAATCCTTCTAACTCGACTTTTAAAATTAACTACACACATGTTCTATATCTATATGATATGCTAACTTAATGATTTAAAACCTGGAAACACGAAAAACACCGTAAAACCGGATTTACGCCGTCGTAGTAACACCGCGGGCTGTTTTGGGTTAGTTAATTAAAAACTATGATAAACTTTGATTTAAAAGTTTTTATTCTGAGAAAATGATTTTTATTATGAACGTGAAACTATATCCAAAAATTATGGTTAAACTCAAAGTGGAAGTATGTTTTCTAAAATGGTCATCTAGACGTCGTTCTTTCGACTGAAATGACTACCTTTACAAAAATGACTTGTAACTTATTTTTCTGACTATAAACCTATACTTTTCTGTTTAGATTCATAAAATAGAGTTTAATATGAAACCATAGCAATTTGATTCACTCAAAAACGGATTTAAAATGAAGAAGTTATGGGTAAAACAAGATTGGATAATTTTTCTCATTTTAGCTACGTGAAAATTGGTAACAAATCTATTCCAACCATAACTTAATCAACTTGTATTGTATATTATGTAATCTTGAGATACCATAGACACATATACAATGTTTCGACCTATCATGTCGACACATCTATATATATTTCGGAACAACCATAGACACTCTATATGTGAATGTTGGAGTTAGCTATACAGGGTTGAGGTTGATTCCAAAATATATATAGTTTGAGTTGTGATCAATACTGAGATACGTATACACTGGGTCGTGGATTGATTCAAGATAATATTTATCGATTTATTTCTGTACATCTAACTGTGGACAACTAGTTGTAGGTTACTAACGAGGACAGCTGACTTAATAAACTTAAAACATCAAAATATATTAAAAGTGTTGTAAATATATTTTAAACATACTTTGATATATATGTATATATTGTTATAGGTTCGTGAATCAACCAGTGGCCAAGTCTTACTTCCCGACGAAGTAAAAAATCTGTGAAAGTGAGTTATAGTCCCACTTTTAAAATCTAATATTTTTGGGATGAGAATACATGCAGGTTTTATAAATGATTTACAAAATAGACACAAGTACGTGAAACAAAATTCTATGGTTGAATTATCGAAATCGAATATGCCCCTTTTTATTAAGTTTGGTAATCTAAGAATTAGGGAACAGACATCCTAATTGACGCGAATCCTAAAGATAGATCTATTGGGCCTAACAAACCCCATCCAAAGTACCGGATGCTTTAGTACTTCGAAATTTATATCATATCCGAAGGGTGTCCCGGAATGATGGGGATATTCTTATATATATGCATCTTGTTAATGTCGGTTACCAGATGTTCACCATATGAATGATTTTTATCTCTATGTATGGGATGTGTATTGAAATATGAAATCTTGTGGTCTATTGTTACGATTTGATATATATAGGTTAAACCTATAACTCACCAACATTTTTGTTGACATTTAAAGCATGTTTATTCTCAGGTGAATACTAAGAGCTTCCGCTGTTACATACTAAAATAAGGACAAGATTTGGAGTCCATGTTTGTATGATATTGTGTAAAAACTGCATTCAAGAAACTGATTTTGATGTAACATATTTGTATTATAAACCATTATGTAATGGTCGTGTGTAAACAGGATATTTTAGATTATCATTATTTGATAATCTACGTAAAGCTTTTTAAACCTTTATTTATGAAATAAAGGTTATGGTTTGTTTTAAAAATGAATGCAGTCTTTGAAAAACGTCTCATATAGAGGTCAAAACCTCGCAACGAAATCAATTAATATGGAACGTTTTTAATCAATAAGAACGGGACATTTCATGATTGATAAAACATACGTATGTTATCACTTATCGTTGTTGTTATCTATTTTTCTGTTATGACTTGCCGACGTATTTAGTCCTTTATTTCGAGATACCTGTTTTACCACTTCGAGACCGTATATTCTATATACATATTTTGGATAATATTCCATTCTTATTTTAATTATGCGCGAGTACATTGATGTTATTATTATCATCTCTATTATTGTTGTCTGTTCGCACCAAAGATATTGAAATAAAACATACATAACACGTTTAAATTTCGTTATAATATAAGTTCAAATTATATTAACTATATGATCTTTCTTACATTAGTAGACATTGACAATTACGTATATTTACACTACATAATCCTATGGTCAACTTCTGGAATTTAGATAAGATATATACTACTCTGTTTGCCATGAAGTACTCGTCAAAAGTTTTGTAATGAAGTTACCCGCAACATGTCCGAAAACCAAACCCTAATGTTTTGTAGGGAAGTCACAGTGACTTAAAACACACCTAATTGTATTCCTGGAATATTTAGCACCTTATTAGAGTTTTGTATTAAGTTGTCAATCTTTATAAAATCATAGAAGAGTCATATGAACATGGATCTTGAGTCTAAATTCAGTAGTTTTTCAAGATCGATAACCCTATCATCTCAGATTTCCAGTTTAGAATTACTTGTAGTCCGTAAATGGATTTTTTCTTACTTGAACTAAACATACTATGTCACGATTCTTACATATACACACAGCACGGAATCTAAGTTGGATTATGTTGACCACGCTATCTAGAACGTATGGAGTAATGTCAAATGGAAATACGAGTTAGGGTAATATAATGACCGAGATTATATTATGGTAACTCATATAGAAGTTCCGACATCGCAATATAAGGAATTGAAAACGACTCAGAGTAGTTTATTTTGATAAATACCGCTTAGTAAATAAGCCTGGTAATCTTAAACTTAATGTAAAGACATAAATCATAGAGATTAATCATACTATAATGTTGTTAGTACGTATACCCGCTACAAATCGTAACTACTCGACACTACTCGTCATTACCTATCACTACTTAGCATTACAAAGACACTTGTAAGTAACTAGGGGGTAAATAGTTACTTAATACGATTTTTAAAACTTTTTCGATGATCAATAAGATTTGAACAATCCTTGATCACATTAATCAACACTAACCATTGTGTAGTGTGTTTATGTTTGTAAAAGTGCGGAATGTAAAATAAAGAACATAAACACACAGATTTATAGTGGTTCGGGTGGATGTTAACTAATCCAACTTAATCCACTCCCCAATTCACTAATCGAGATTTTTGCTTCACTAAGCACCTTTCTCCAAGTCCAGTGGAGATCCAATTTACAAGCCTTGTACTTCTCCTTAGACAACAAAACTAATCCTTCTATCCCTTTGAAAGATTACCTCCAACTTAGATCAACTTGTCTTTACCTTGGACACGTATTAATCGCCAGTGAGATTAATTAACTCCCTAACTCCCTATAAGGAAGATGATATCTAAGCTAGCATATGCTTCTAATTACGAAGAGCAAAGACTAACCCTTTTCTAGTGATAAAAATCCTAAGACAATTCTTAGGATTAGTACAACACTATGCAAACTTATAAAGATAAGAATTTGAAAGTAAGTTTACAAACACCCCTTTTATAATCTATGAGATTATAAAACTTCTCTTGCTAATCACAAACATATGTAGAAGTGTTATGTTCTTGTGATTCTCTGATGATTTTGAGTTGTAGCATGCAAAAGTCTACAAAGTTCTCCAAGCCTTGATATTTATATGGAGAGATAAACAAGTCAGTCGTCTTTGCGGCTTGAACTACGGTCGACTGTGGGTCGACCGCACGCGGTCCTGTCCAAAATATCTATCCGTTGTATAGCCATTTGAATCAGTTTTGGACATCACTCTTTAGACACTTTACTTCATTTAACACCTGCAAAAGGTACCCAACATCCTATATAAGTACTATATGTATTAAATGTCCATTTACCTTGGATGTATTGCCTTGATAGTGACTTGTCATGGTCAAGCTGGAAAGTCTAACATTCTTGGATACAAGTTATGATAATCATTTGAGGCAATCTCAGTTTTGTCATAATCCTTTATTTGTAATTAACACATTTGCTAAATCTCTATTGTTTAGTCAACATGTCATTGATGACACAAACCCACTTTAATCACAAAGCATGCTAGTATTCAAATTTTAACTTGTTTGTAATTAATTAAGTGTGTTAATGATGTCTTGACAATTTAAGCAAGTAATAACAATTAAGCATGTTGCAAGACATCAAGTTAAATCAAGTTTAAACTTATTCATAAACTTAATTTTAGACTTAAGCAAACCTATGTGTTTTAATTATCCATTGTCTTTTAAAATTACTAGATTATGACATTTTAAGCATTATCCAAGTATCACAAGCATATATTGAAGTAGTCCAAATACTAGTTGGTGGAATCCAACTTGTAACACATAGCAACACATGGTTCATACGTACACATATTAAATAACTACTTAACATTTAGCACTTAGTACATAGTCAAATAATACACATGTATTAATAGCAAGTAGTCAAATAATATCCATGTAATGACTAGCAAGAGATCACTAAATAATCTAGAATTAAACATGTAGTGATAACATAGCATTAAGCTAAAGCTATGTAAGTTTTACTTGCAAAGTGTCATTTGCAAGATTAATGTATAAGTATACATTAATATCCAACACATGTACAAGGAAGGAGCAATTCTTGGTTGGGACTTGGTGACCATCCTAAGAATGTCTAGATACATTTTAGATGTACATGTTTTTCTAAAACACTTATGTGTTATCCTTAATCAACGCTTAATCCTCATCAAGGTGTCATTATATGTGATTAACCAAGATTAGCGTTCTAGTGACCAAAACTCCTTTGGGTATGAAGGAGGCAACTATTCTAAGTATGTTTGAATAGGTTTCATGAATTATAGATGCCCCGAAGTAGTTAAACTAAAATCGATGTAATTTTGGACAGAAGCTTCTACGATCGATCCACGATCGGCCGTTGAGTCGATCATGCTACACTGATATCATAAATCTGGGTGCATGTCTCTACGGTCTGACATGCGTTCGATCGTGGTCCTAACCGTGTAGCTCAGTTTTCATTTTAAGCTTTATTTGATTTTGATCTTTAGCTAGAGTAGTGTAGATTAGTAAACTTGTATATTTATGTCAAGATGTCTACCATCACATTTAGTTATGTGCATATATCATCATCAAAACACTTATTGTTATGGGTTAAGATTTGTATTTTCATTAAGCATAATCCCACATACCCCCCCAATATTCTCCCCCTTTTTGATGATGACAAACACAAAAGTGATGGTGGACATTTATCTATAAATATGCACAAGTGTTAACATCACTTATCCAACTTTCTCCCCCTTTTATGAAAACAAAAAGGTTAGCTCCCCTTGGAACTAAGCTCGCCCTAAGACAAATGCACCCCTTGAACCGTACACGATGGAAAATAACAACCACACCATATCAAAACACACAAACACAAATTGTATTCATTCCTAAATGAAAGTGCACACATAAACACCAATCATAGAAGAGCACACAGGAGAATCATGCAATAAATATCTCATACGAGATTTACATGAGTTTGGTAGGGATTTAAGAGTTGTGATCGGAGGTGTGATGATTTTCCTTGATGATATCCTCAAGTTTGGTTAACTGTTGACCATTTTTCAGAATGTTTCCATGAATTACATTATTTTGTCCTTGATGTGAGAGAGAACGAAAATTAGGAGGATTGTCTAGTGAAGGTTCATGATCATGTTTGGTTGAAGCTCTACATATTGGGTATGAAGATGCTTGAGTAGCGTGAAAGGGAGATGTTATACCAACATATGTGAATAGTTTGGTCAGATGTAGACCATACGAAAGGGACATATGAAGATTTTGAGCCGCATGTTGCATTCTTGACACCATAAGAAATGCGACATTTACTTTGAATGAGTTCAAGAGACACCATAGGAGAGTGATCTCATTTGCATCAAGACGCCGAAGTTGTTCACCCTTTCCATAGACGTTTGAGGAAATGATCTGTTGCCAAAGAACATACGTTGGAGCAAGATGACGACAAAAAAATCCATCCTCACTGATGGAATCGGTTTTGAGTGTTCCATTACATAATGTTTCAAGAACACTATCTCTCTTTACCTATTCGGGAAATTCATCAAAGGAATTTGGGTTTAGGAAGACTGTTCATCCTTCATTCAGAACATCCATGATGTTTCCAAACTCTTCAAGTGTCAAAGAATAGCCTTTTTCATAAAATGAAAATCATAACTTCCCATCAATTTGTGAAAATTGGAAGTTTTTGTAGAATTCTTTGATGTGAAGTGGGTAAAGTGGTCCTCTTAGATGGAGGAATGCATCCCACTTAATTTTGGATAGATTGTCAAGAGATTAAGTAGACAAGTGATGGGTAAGCACTTCTCTTCCCTCAACAATGTATCTCATTTCTTAAGATTAAATGGTGATGAGTTTGCTTGCTTTGATTATTGATTTATAAATGGTTATGGATATGAATGATGATAAGCACCTAACTTTGATGCTTTTTCACAAATTTGGTGTGGTGGAACTGATTGTATCTCAGTATTTGATTTTTCTTTCAAATCAATTGTAAGGAATGTGACAAAGCGTGAAAGACTGTTCACGGTTTAGTCCACGGTCGACCGTAGGGTCATCCGTGCTTAGTCATTATTTGATTTGTTTGATTTCTTTCAAGTGTTATAGTTTACCACAAACATAAAGCTATTGCTTATCACAAACAGACGGTTACATGTTTTCCAAGAACATAGTAGTCACGCATTACTTTTTTCAAAAGTTAAACAAAGACTTCACAAGTCTTATAAACCAGACATCTTAATTAAGCATCCTAAACTCTCTTACATGAGAGTGCCTTCGCCATGTCCTTTATAGCCTTCAAGATTTTGGAGTTGTTCTTTTTAAGCTTCACTTCTTTCTCAAGAACTTATCCACCCTTGCGCATCGGTTTAGGTTCAAGAAATCTTGATAGTTTCGCTCCATGCTTTCCTCCTCGCTTTCGAAAGAAATTTCCTTTACTCTTGATGCCTCACCGCCTCACCGGGGTCGTATTTTTCGATGTCCTCCGATTCACTGTCAGAACTCGCGGGTCTTTTGTGAGATGTTTTGGTTTGATGACTGCTTCTGACAAGAGTGAGTTTGTTGATTGGCTCAAGAAACGGGGCATGAGAAAGGTGAGGAGTGGCCTCTAAATGAGTGAACAACATGCTGAGATGTAGACTGTAGGGGAGTCCTCTGGTCTTTTCAGTAAGTACCTTGCTCATTCTTAAGGCCATAAGAAAAGCGGCATTGATGGGTTGATCGAACTCAACAGCCCACACACAAAAATTTGTGTGGCATGAACATTTGAATGATTTCCTCCTCTACAGTAGATGTTGTGATCTATTATCTTGTTTCATATGTTATACTTAGGAAATAGATCCCTTCCCATCAAACCATGAGTAAGAATTTTGGAGTGGTCGGCGTTGGGGTTGTAGAATTGGTTTAGAAACTCAGTTGCCTGGATGTATTCAGGTAAATTTTCCATCTTGTGTTTCCTACTATAGAAGCAGTGTCATATAGTAGGAACATTCAGAATTGTACCAAATTGCTCCAAAGTGAGTTCATACCAATGATTTTTTAGATGGAATTTTACGATGCCATCTTCAAAGATGAAGTTGGCACATAATTCTTTCACAAGTTCTGGATACATCATTCCATCTGAAATGTCCTGTTCATATCGATTATAAACGTTTCATATTAATTAATTTCCTTGCGAGGTATTGACCTCTATATGAGACGTTTTTCAAAGACTGAATTCGATTTTTAAAACAAACCATAACCTTTATTTTATCGATAAAGGTTTAAAATATTATGACGTTTATCAAACAATGATAATCTATAATATAGCATTTTCACATGACCATTACATAATGGTTTACAATAATATTACACAACAATATAAGTCTTCAAATGCAGTTTTCAAACATTACTATACAAGCATGCAGACTCCAATCTTGTCTTTATTTAGTATGCAATAGCGGCAGCTCTTAATAATCACCTGAGAATAAACATGCTTTAAATGTCCAAAAAATGTTGGTGAGTTATAGGTTTAACCTATATATTTATCAATTCGTAATAATAGACCACAAGATTTTCAATTTCCATTTCTCAATAACATGCAAACTGCATAAAAATCATTCATATGATGAACACCTGGTAACCGACCTTAACAGGATGCATATAGAATATCCCCATCATTCTGGGGCTCTCATCGAACATGATAAATCGAAGTACTAAAGCATCCGTAACTCGGATGAGGCTTGTTGGGCCAAATAGATCTATCTTTAGGATTCACGTCAATTGGTGGCGATTATAATAAACACCAATTCTTAGGCTACCAAGCTAAAAAGGGGCATATTCGGTTCGATAATTCAACATAGAATGTAATTTCGATCACTTGTGTCTATTTTGTAAAATATTTATAAAACTGCATGTATTCTCATCCCAAAATAATAGATTTTAAAAGTGGGACTATAACTCACTTTCACAGATTTTTACTTTGTCGGGAAGTAAAACTTGGCCACGGGTTAATTCACGAACCTATAACAAATGTATAGATATATATCAAGGTATGATCGAAATATATTCACAACAATTTTTTATTACGTTTTAACTATTTAAGTTTGTTAAGTCAGTAGTCCAACGTTAGTAATCTACAACTAATTGTCCACAGTTAGATGTACATAAATAAATCAATATATATTATCTCGAATCAATCCATGACCCAGTGTATACAAGTCTCAGGCTAGATCACAACTCAAAGTATATATATTATTTTGGAATCAACCTCAACCATGTATAGCTAACTCCAGTATTACTGCATATAGAGTGTCTATGGTTGTTCCAAATAATATATATAGATGGATTGATATGATATGTCAAAACATTGTATACGTGTCTATGGTATCCCAAGATTACATAATATATGTTAGAATACATGTATAATACAATATAAGCTAGTTAAGTTATGATTTGTATAGATTTGTTACAAATTTCACGTAGCTACAACAAGCAAAATTATCCAATCTTGTTTTACCCATAACTTCTTTGTTTTAAATCCGTTTGGAGTGATTCAAGTTGCTATGGTTTCATAATGATCTGAAATTTATGAAACTAAACTAGAAAAAGTATAAGTTTATAGTCGGAAATACAGGTTATAAGTCAATATTGTAAGAGGTAGTCATTTCAGTCGAAAGAACGACGTCTTGATGACCATTTTGAAAAACATACTTCAACTTTGAGTTTGTGACGACCCGAAAATTTCTGAACAAATTTAAAGTTGATCTTTATATGTTTCCGACATGATAAGCAAAGTCTGTAATGTTGAAATCTCAAAAACTTTGAATTATGTTCATATGACCAATTACCCTTCGACTATTCTTGACGATTCACGAACCATTAAACGAATATAATTATATATGTATATGTGTATATATATTATAACTTGAAACGTAAGCAAAATATTAAATTTAATACTTTACATGATTGTATCTGTTTCAAAATGTTTATCGATGGAATTAGAAGATAAGATCAAATGATTAATTTATCAGATACATTGAATTATGATTACGAGTCTCTGTTGAGAGGTCCACTTTGATTTAGAAAACCTTTCTTTTTTTAACGGTATCCGGAATATTTGGTAAAAGTGATTTACAAAAGTATCATTAACGAGAGTTAGTCAAAAAGTTAGTAATCATTTTCGTTTAAATTTCAAAAGTGTACTTTACTATCACTAACTCGTGTCCTTTGATAAATCAACTAGTTAGTTTTCATATTAAAAACATTATTTGGTAAAATAACTACTATTATTTAAAACGGGTTATATTATATAAAACAAACTTTGAAATGTAATTGGTTTTGAAAGACTAAATACTATAACATTAGATAAATATTACAAAAATATATATATTGTACAAATTTACAATTCTAAATATATATATATATATATATATATATATATATATATATATATATATATATATATATATATATATATATATATATATATATATATTAACTTAATCATAAAACGTCCTGATTTAAAATTATATATTTTGATAAACAACGAGCCACTAAATTATAGAAGCAAATGACCACAACACTCAATTACATAAGTTACATTTTTTGTAAAAAATTTATCAATGTTATTTTATCAAATAAATATGTAATACAAAGATATTTTACTACGTGTAATATAATTACATTAATACTACCTATCATATTATTTTTATGATAATAAATGAACTTTATAAATTTTATTACTTAAGGTATATAAAAGCATATTTTTATTATATAAATTTGAATAATAAATGAAATATATTATTTACTCTATTAAATCTTTTAAAAATATTTAAAAATATAAAATGACGATATTTAAACTATATAATAATCATGTATAAATTTTGGAAATCATTTTGAGTCAAATTGACTTTTGTTGACTTTTGCATATTAGTCTCGAGCATTAGGATTGGGGTACACTATGACTTGACCTAAATTGTTAGACAAATATTGACCAACATATGAATATATATAATTAATTTAGGTTCGTGAATCCTAGGCCAACCTTGCACTTGTTCAATGACGTTGTACGTATTTTTACTACGAAATACAGTATTGTGAGTTCATTTAATTCCCTTTTATTCTTTATATTTTTGGGACTGAGAATACATGCGCTGTTTTTATAACTGTTTCCTAAATGCTTTTGAGATATATTTTTGAACTGAGAATAAATGAACTGTTTTTATAAATGATTGACGAAATAGACACAAATATTTAAAACTACATTCTATGATAGAATTATTTGGATTCAGAGGTTCGATTTGTAAGTTAACGGAGAGATGATTTTGCATT
The DNA here is from genome assembly GCF_046630445.1 of Rutidosis leptorrhynchoides. Lineage (NCBI taxonomy): Eukaryota > Viridiplantae > Streptophyta > Magnoliopsida > Asterales > Asteraceae > Rutidosis > Rutidosis leptorrhynchoides. The sequence continues at coordinate 269,393,925 of NC_092342.1, read as the reverse complement.
GCGTACGCATTAGCTCCCGTTTTAACTACCATTGGCGGGATGATTTTGCATTACACGCACGCACTAGCCCCCGATGTATTGTATTGTATTATAGTCAACTTTGTAGTTGGTAACGGAGGGATGATTTTGCATTGCGTACGCATTAGCCCCCGTTTCAGCTACCCTCGGAGGGATGATTTTGCATTGCGTACGCATTATCCCCCGTTGTAAGAATTATATTGTATTAACTACCACGGTGAGATGATTTTGTCATTGCACTACGCATTAGCTACCGTTGGTGAGTTGTTTGAAAGGTTCTGGTGTTCTTCATATGAATGATTTTATAGCAGGAATAGACCTGCACAGATTGTTTTCTAATTATGAGTATCTTGTGGTATATTATATTATTGAAAATGATTGATTATGAAAAACTAATGAACTCACCAACCTTTTGGTTGACACTTTAAAGCATATTTATTCTCAGGTATTAAAGAATTCTTCCGCCGTGCATTTGCTCATTTTAAAGATATTACTTGGAGTCATTCATGGCATATATTTTGAAAGACGTCGCATTCGAGTCATTGAGTTCATCAAGATTAATATTAAGTCAATTATAGTTGGGTAGTTTATATTATGAAATGGTATGCATGCCTGTCAATTTTCGACGTAAAGAAAGTTTATCTTTTAAAAACGAATGCAATGTTTGTAAAATGTATCATATAGAGGTCAAATACCTCGCGATGTAATCAACTATTGTGAATCATTTATAATGTATATGAACGGGTCCTTTCAGTTGGTATCAGAGCGGTGGTCTTAGCAAACCAGGTCTGCATTAGTGTGTCTAACTGATAAGTCGTTAGGATGCATTAGTGAGTCTGGACTTCGACCGTGTCTGGATGTCAAAAGTTTTGCTTATCATTTTGTGTCAAAAATTAACTACTTATCATCCTCAGGAAATTACCTGCTTATCATTTTTAGTCTAAGACACGTCTTGTTGCATTGATTGCATGAATAGTGTATAGATAAAATTCATATCTTAGCGTATCTGCTAAATCATATCTTATCGTATCTATTACTGTAAACTTTGCCTGACATATTCCGTAAATTTCTCTGTAATCTACGAAATCTTTTGATCTATATATATAGATATCCTATGTAAATAGAATACCACCCGATAGCTGGAAAATCATTTTATATCGAAAAATCCTTTATCCAATCATACGAAATGGAATTCGTCATCAGTTCAAGTCACTCGGATTCCGAAATGGAATCTCACTCAAGCTCCGAAAGCAGTGTGACTGGAATGAATCAACCAATCAGCCATCATTTATTTTGGATGAATTGGGGATGGGTTCGTAGCCTCCTCAATCATTGGAGACAAGAAGAAGGCGATCCTTTCCATCCACCACATTGCCCTCTTGGAGAAGAACCCGAAGCACTTACCGGCGAACCTGTCCGAAAAACCATATTGTCTCTCATTTTTCCAGAGTATCTCGTCACGATTATATACTACATCAAATTCTAGATTTTATTTATCCGCTTGTCCGAACCAAAAATCACCCCGGTATAATAGAAGATGTCAACGAGCTTCGCGCTCGGGTAGTGGCTTTGGAGAATATGGTGCAAAGGTTACAAACACCAGCAGCAGCACCAGCAGCATAACTAGTACCACCATCATCAAAGCCAACAGTACCATTACCACCCCACTACAACCGTGTCGTAAACCTTAACTTTATAATCTGTTCCACGAGCACCAATGTCATACGCCCTGTAGATACCAAGGAATACCAACAACAACAAACGATGAAGTGTTGATTCATAACTTCATTTGAGAAACATTCTGCGGCGAATATGTAATCTCTAAAGTCTTAGAAATTACCTATTCTAACCCTAACCATAACTTAGTTGAGTAAACCAAAATGATAGAAGGAAGAGTAGAAACCCTGACAAAAAAAATGGTGTGTGATTTACAAGCTACACTTGTTTTGCCAACAGCATTAACAGTACCATTAGCATCACCAGCCCAGTCGGTGCCGTCAACATCATTAGCACTAACAGCACCTATAACATCACAAACTACGTCAGTTCAAGAATTACCATGGACGTCATTACGAATAAATAACGCGTATATTGTATCAACGAGTTATGAAGTATTAACTCATTTCCTCTGAAGAAATTATATGTATACTTATATATATATATATATATATATATATATATATATATATATATATATATATATATATATATATATATATATATATAAATTTTGAGATCAAAATAAATCTTTCTGTACTAAGCTATTATGTGTGAATCTTAACTACTCGGTTAATTCATATTACTAATATGCAATTATGTACGTCCTCCGTCCGCAACTTAACCATCGTTAACTACAATTTCCGTTCCAATTCAATACATTCTAACTCATAATAAACCAAGTGTATTATTCAAATATATGTTTGATTTTACACCTTCATCTTCGATATACTCAAAACTCTCTAAGAAATATCATTCGTACCTTGCGAAGCTCACAAGAATTTCACAAAAACCAACATCATGCTTCAACAAATAACAAAGTATTGATTCATAATTTCAATATCATTGAAGAAATACTTATGTAATTTCTAAAGTTTTAGGGATTTCTCAATTCTAGTTTCAACCGTAAATCAAATGAGTTTAGTTTAATATTAATTCATTAAATCTATGTTACATCTAAAGAAAATATATACATATATATATTTTCATAAAGATTGTAATAGAATTCGTTTGTACAAAATATTAATTGTGAAATTTTTTTTAACGGGTAGGTAATACCCGAGGAATATACAAATTCACAATTAATATGTTACATTCTTCAAAACTGATTCAGCAGTCATCAACTATACTCACTATTTTCTCAACAATATACATTCTTTCATAATCAAAATAACCATATTCATTCAAGATTCAATTACACATTCTGATTTTTTTAAATCTCAGAATTTAACTCGAGATATAACCAAAAATCATCACTCTTAGATTCCTACATTTTTCGAAGCTATACTTTGACTTCAAAACTGTGTTAGAACATCATATGTATATTAACGATTACAATCGGTGTTCAAACCCTTCGAAATTCCTAAAGACACTTCAAATAATGAACAATCGAGATGATGAACCAACCACATGTTACCCACCGTTAAGCATCTGAAAAACTCTCGAAACCTAAGTAAAAGTTTAACACGTAGCCACGTCGGATCCTTTGGCAATTATTAGCAAAAATAACTTTGCGATACCTTTTCAAAGTAGCCAATTTTGTCACAGCTCCAGCAAGTCAACTTCGACTTTTCATTCGAAGTAGCCTTACTATAACCCTGATATATACGATTACCCTTTTGTTACTGGGGAACCTATTATATTCCACCAAATTACCAACAGAGGTACCAGCAACTTCGTCACTTTTTGATCGTTTCTACTTCAACAGTTATAAATATACATATGACGTCTATCTCCTAAACTTACATACCTTGAATATGAAGTTTCTGAAAAACACACCAGCCTAAGAAACACCATTATGAAGTTTTGAAAAAGACTGATGAAGTGGTAAGGACTGTAGATAACAATTACGGTCAGAAGTTTGATAATAATGAATAGTAGATTGGAAAAGCTCAAATAAAAAATTTGGTACTGAAAAATGGATTGAGCAAAGTATGAAGGAGGCTGTGGACAAATCACAAGGATGAAACCTGCCTTCAAAGAATCTAAATGATTCAGCATCTGCTGAAGTCATTAACGAATATCTTGCCCCTGACTCTAAACCCTTACGAACAATATTCTTCATCATCCTCTAATATTAGAAATTCTAAGATATCATCGTATCTTTCATTATAAATATCCTCCATATTTTTGAAGATACTTCCATAATTATTCTTATCTGAAATCATTTACCTCTTCGCGCTATCTGTGCTACATCATAAAAGAAACTATTTTAGTTTCTAAATTCTGAAAATTTCGAGTTTAAAATAGGAAAATGTTTTGAATAGTGTTGGGAACTGAAGCATGAATTAGTATAATATAATGACATTTGATCAATTTGATTATATTACAATAAGTCATGCTGAGTTTCTAAATGGAATGTGATGATTCACAGAACAAAACATCAATATGTGCCATGTTACACGACTCTTATATTCTATTTAACCTCTAAAATATCAAGAAAATATTTTCTTGATGATTCGGTCTTTTCCAGGGTATTCTAGTAATTTGACAAATCAGGACCGTAGTATTATAATTTCTTTCTTGGAACATTAACTATATTCATTTTGAAATCCATACCTACGAATTCTGGACCGTTATTCGCTTGACTTGAAGTCGGGAAGAGGAGACAAAAGTATGGAACTCTTGAATATAAAAGAAAATATAAAGTTCGACAATAACACGTAAATTACAAACCGTGCATATCAATACATATTGCAACGTAAAGGCACGAGAGAATTAAAAATACTATAACCCCAAGGTAATAGTAAAAGTAAATAAAATCCTCCGGTGGTAGATGAAAAAGAAGAATGACAGATATGAAAGATAGGAGTATAGCAAGGATCAGAATTAGATGAAGCATATTGACGAATACTTTAAAATATGAGTTGAGGAAGAAAGAATAGAAGGAGTGAGTTGTAAAGAAATGAAAGGGGGGTGGGGGTGGATTTATAGTAAAAGATCTGACAGAGCAATCAAAATAGATGATCGCATTTAAAGCGGATTCTAATTTCCTTGATTATTGAGAAATCAAATCTCATTATAAAGATTTTCCTCGAATCTCTTGAACTTGGAAATCAATCCTATCTACGTCAAAAGATATGACGAATCTATACCTACTCATTTCACCATTTGGTGATAGCTTCACTCGTACTCTTCATATAATCAAATTGTTTTATCCATATCACTCTATGATGATAAAACTCTATTTATCAACTCATAATTGTCATAATAACATTCTCATTGTTAGCCATAACGACCTCTATCAAATTTCGGGGATGGAATTTCTTTAACAGGTAGGTACTGTGACGACCCGGAAATTTTTGAACAAATTTAAACTTGATCTTTACATGTTTCCGACACGATAAGCAAAGTCTGTAATGTTGAAATCTCAAAAACTTTGAATTATATTCATATGACCAATTACCCTTCGACTGTTCTTGACGATTCACGAACCATTAAACGAATATAATTATATATGTATATGTGTATATATATTATAACTTGAAACGTAAGCAAAATATTAGATTTAATACTTTACATGATTGTATCTGTTTCAAAATGTTTATCGATGGAATTAGAAGATAAGATCAAATGATTAATTTATCAGATACATTGAATTATGATTACGAGTCTCTGTTGAGAGGTCCACTTTGATTTAGAAAACCTTTCTTTTTTTAACGGTATCCGGAATATTTGGTAAAAGTGATTTACAAAAGTATCATTAACGAGAGTTAGTCAAAAAGTTAGTAATCATTTCCATTTAAATTTCAAAAGTGTACTTTACTATCATTAACTCGTGTCCTTTGATAAATCAACTAGTTAGTTTTCATATTAAAAATATTATTTGGTAAAATAACTACTATTATTTAAAACGGGTTATATTATATAAAACGAACTTTGAAATGTAATTGGTTTTGAAAGACTAAATACTATATCATTAGATAAATATTACAAAAATATATATATTTTATAAATTTACAATTCTAGATAAATAAATATATATATATATATATATATATATATATATATATATATATATATATATATATATATATATATATATATATATATATATATATATATATATATATATATATATATATATATATATATATATATATATTTTAACTTAGTCATAAAATGTCCTGATTAAAATTATATATTTTGATAAACAACGGGCCACTGATTTATAGAAGCAAATGACCACAACACTCAATTACATAAGTTACATTTTTCGTAAAATAATTTATCAATATTATTTTATCAAATAAATATGTAAAACAAAGATATTTTACTACGTGTAATATAATTACATTAATACTACCTATCATATTAGTTTTATGATAATAAATGAACTGTATAAATTTTATTACTTAAGATATATAAAAGCATATTTTTATTATATAAATTTGAATAATAAATGAATTATATTATTTACTCTATTAAATCTTTTAAAAATATTTAAAAATATAGAACTACGATATTTAAACTATATAATAATCATGTAAAAATTTTGGAAATCATTTTGAGTCAAATTGACTTTTGTTGACTTTTGCATATTAGTCTCGAGCATTAGGATTGTGGTACACTATGACTTGACCTATTTTGTTTGACAAATATTGACCAACATAAGAATATATATAATTAATTTAGGTTCGTGAATCCGAGGCCAACCTTGCACTTGTTCAATGACATTGTATGTATTTTTACTACGAAATACAGTATTGTGAGTTCATTTAATTCCCTTTTACTCTTTACATTTTTAGGACTGAGAATACATGCGCTGTTTTTATAACTGTTTCCTAAATGCTTTTGAGATATATTTTTGAACTGAGAATACATGAACAGTTTTTATAAATGATTGATGAAATAGACACAAATATTCAAAACTACATTCTATGATAAAATTATTTGGATTCAGAGGTTCGATTTAGTAGTTAACGGAGAGATGATTTTGCATTGCGTACGCATTAGCTCCCGTTTTAACTACCATTGGCGGGATGATTTTGCATTGCACGCACGCACTAGCCCCCGATGTATTGTATTATATTATAGTCAACTTTGTAGTTGGTAACGGAGGGATGATTTTGCATTGCGTACGCATTAGCCCCCGTTTCAGCTACCCTCGGAGGGATGATTTTGCATTGCGTACGCATTAGCCCCAGTTGTAAGAATTATATTGTATTAACTACCACGGTGAGATGATTTTGTCATTGCACTATGCATTAGCTACCATTGGTGAGTTGTTTGAAAGGTTCCGGTGTTCTTCATATGAATGATTTTATAGCAGGAATAGACCTTCACAGATTGTTTTCTAATTATGAGTATCTTGTGGTGTATTATATTATTGAAAATGATTGATTATGAAAAACTAATGAACTCACCAACCTTTTGGTTGACACTTTAAAGCATGTTTATTCTCAGGTATTAAAGAATTCTTCCGCCGTGCATTTGCTCATTTTAAAGATATTACTTGGAGTCATTCATGGCATATACTTCGAAAGACGTTGCATTCGAGACATTGAGTTCATCAAGATTAATATTAAGTCAATTATAGTTGGTTAGTGGATATTGTGAAATGGTATGCATGCCTGTCAATTTTCGACGTAAAGAAAGTTTATCTTTTAAAAATGAATGCAATTTTTGTAAAATGTATCATATAGAGGTCAAATACCTCGCGATGTAATCAACTATTGTGAATCGTTTATAATGTATATGAATGGGTCCTTTCAGAGTTTAACCATGATTTTTAGATATAGTTTCATGTTATTAAGAAAAATCATTTTCCCAGAAGAACAACTTTTAAATCAAAGTTTATCATAGTTTTTAATTATCAAACCCAAAACAGCCCCCGGTTTCACTACGACGGCGTATGTCCGGTTTTAAGGTGTTCTTCGTGTTTCCAGGTTTTAAATCATTAAGTTAGCATATCATATAGATATAGAACATGTGTTTAGTTGATTTTAAAAGTTAAGTTAGAAGGATTAACTTTGTTTTCGAACAAGTTTAGAATTAACTAAACTATGTTCTAGTGATTACAAGTTATAATCTTCGAATAAGATAGTTTTATATTATGAATCGAATGATGTTATGAACATCATTACTACCTCAAGTGTAGTAGGTAAACCTACTATAAATGATGAAAAATAAACTTGAGCTTCAAAGGATCTTCGATGGCTTGGAAGTTCTTGAAGTAGAATCATGACACGAAAACTAGTTCACGTAAGATTTTCTACTTAATTAAGATAGTTATAGTTATAGAAATTGAATCAAAGTTTGAATATGAGTATTACCTTGAATTAGAATGATAACCTACTGTAAATAACAAAGGTTTCTTGATCTTAGATGATTACTTGGAATGGATTAGAAAGCTTGGAAGTAGACTTGCAAACTTGAAAGTATTCTTGATTTTATGAAACTAGAACTTTTAGAACTTATGAAGAACACTTAGAACTTGAAGAAAGAACTTGAGAGAGATCAATTAGATGAAGAAAATTGAAGAATTAAAGTATTTGTATGTGTTTTTGGTCGTTGGTATATGGATTAGATATAAAGGATGTGTAAGTTTGTTTTCTTGTAAATAAGTCATGAATGATTAATAATATTTTTGTAATTTTGTGAGATATTTCATGCTAGTTGCCAAATGATGGTTCTCACATGTTTGATGAATCATTAAGGGCTGCTAAGAGCTGATCATTGAATGTATATACCAATAGTATATACAATTAGAAGCTGGGTATTGTACGAGTACTAGTACCGAACGAATACGAGTAGAATTCTTGATGAAAATGTATGAGAATGCAATTGTAACCAATTTTGTTAAGTACAAGTATTTTGATATGTGTCTTGAAGTCTTCCAAAAGTAAATTAATACATCTTAATACACTACATGTATATACATCTTAACTGAGTCGTTAAGTCATCGTTAGTCGTTACATGTAAGTGTTGTTTTGAAACCTTTAAGTTAACGATCTCATTTAATGTTGTTAACCCATTGTTTATTATATCTAATGAGATGTTAAATTATTATGTTAACATGATAACATGGTGTATTAATGTAGTTCAACTGTGCTCCTTGCAAGGTCTTGCTTGCATAATAGATGGGTTAAAATGTTTCTCGACCCTTTGGCCCAAAACAGCGCTAACAGCACAATTGGATGCATCACACATAAGCTCGAACGGAAGGGACCAATTCGGAGCAATTATGATAGGTACATTAATGAGTTTCTCCTTAAGAAGTTCAAATTCCTTATGGCACTCTTCGGAGAAGTCTCAAGGTGTATCCTTTTCGAGGAGTTTGTTCATCGGGTTAGAAATTTTAGAAAAATCCTTTATGAATCGCCGGTAAAAACTGGAGTGCCTGAGAAAACTCCGAACACCCTTGACATTGGTAGGAGGTGGTAGGTTTTTAATAGCAGTTACCTTCGCGGGATCCACCTCAATACCATTCTTAGAGATCTTGTGCCCGAGGACTATGCCCTCTTGTACCCGAGGAAATTAGCTCATTTTTATCATTGGTGGTCACAATCATACCACCTTCCTTAGGTACATAGTGTACCGGGCTTATCCACAGACTGTTAAAAATCAGGTAAATAAGACCTGCATCAAGAAGCTTGATAATTTCCTTCTTCACGACATCCTGCATGTGAGGGTTCAACCTCCGTTGGCGTTGCACCACAGGTTTGGAGTTATCCTCCATTAGAATTTTGTGGGTGCAGTAGGAGCGACTAATACCCTTGATGTCGTGAATCTTCCATGCAATGGCCGGTTTATGGGCTTTAGCATGGTTACAAGCTCAGATTTCTGACCTGTAGTGAGGGATGAAGAAATAATTACTGGGAGCTTAGATTTCTCCTGCAAATAAGCATACTCCAGATGATCTTGAAGCGGCTTCAATTCTAACTTAGGAGGTTCTTCAATTGAAGACTTGCTCCATTAATCAGCATCACGGTTGAGTTCCTTGCACTCTTCCTCAGTCGGCTCATAGCCATTTTCCATCAAGGCGGTCAAAATATCCACCTCTTCAACCTGCAACTCCTCATCAATTTCAACCAAAGAACATTCTCCTGAACCCTATAACTCTGGGAATTCCTGCAAAAACTCAGACTGGACATTCACAGTGTTAAGAAAATAACATGTATTATCAGTATAAGCAGGGTATTTTAAAGCATGGTCGATTGAGAATGTTGCACTCAAGTCATCTATCCTAAGAGTCAATTGTTGGCCATAAACATCGATGATACATCTAGAAGTATTCAAAAATGGCCAAAATAAGTGGAATCCTTTCATCCACTTCCATATCCAACACCACAAAATCAGCCGGGAAAACCAATGACCTAGTCTTAACTAGCATATTCTCTATGATTCCACGAGGGAATTTAATAGAGCGGTCAGCTAGCTGAATAGCCATACGAGTGGGTTTTAACTCCCAGGGGTCTAGATTTAGATAAATAGAACAAGGCATTAAATTTATGCTAGCTCCCAAATACACCAATGCCCTCATAGAATCTAAGTTACCAAGTAAACAAGGGACAGTGAAACTTCCAGAATCCTCAAGCTTCTCGGGAAGCTTGTTTGTAACTACCGTTGAGCATGCGGCATTCAACTTTACTGAAGACACGTTCTCTAGCTTCTTCCTGTTTGAAAGCATATCCTGAAGAAACCTTGCATACTTAGTCATACCTGCAATCACATCAATAAAAGGCAAATTTATGTTAACTTTTTTAATCAAGACCATAAACTTGGACTTTCCAGCCTCCAACTTTTCCAATCTACGCTTCCTCGGAAATGGGAGCGGTGGTTGATACTCTTTAACTACCGGTTTAGCAGCAACAATTTCCGGTACCTTTATAACCTTCTCAATCACCTGTTTCGACTCCTTTTCCCCCTCCGGTTCACTAACAATAACCGGTTCACTCTCCTTAACTAACGAAACCCGCAAGCCATACTCATCGTGCTTCTTCGGTGGATCATATGCGAAACCACTATGGGTGGTGATAGCATTAACGTGCCCATTCTTCGGGTTAGTATCCGTGTTACTTAATAAATCCCCCGGTTTCCTCTCATTCCTCTGATTAGCAAGCTGACCAATCTGCTTTTCCAAATTCTGAAAAGCGGTTTGTTGATTTCGAAACATTTGATCATTCTTCTCATTGGTTTGAGTGATGGTAGTAACGAGCTGAGTTTAAGATACCATAAGCTTTTCTAATATAGCCTCAAGATTGGACTTCTTCTCTTCAACTTGGGGCTTTTGAAAATACCCCAGAGCTTCTTGTTGGAAACCTCCACTAGAACCCGGTTGAAATCTCAAACCCTGATTTCCTTGAGGATTGTAAGGACTGTTGAAATTTCTGTTAAACTGAGCTCTTCCCTGAAACTTATTGTTGTTCTGTTGACTAATTAAAGCAATTTCTTCTTTCTAATTCTTAGTCAAACTCGCATCACAATCTTTAGCCAAATGAATCCCACCACAGAATTCACACCCAAATTTCATACTGTGGATGTCGTTGTCAACTTCTCTAAATGTCTCCCAAACTTATCCAACTTTGCATTAATCGAACCAAAATCATCGTAAACACCGGCGCTTGCGACTGATGAATAAGAATGAGATAAATCATTATCCTCATGCCACTCATGAGAATATTCAGCTTGCTTTTCAATAATCTCGTATGCCTCCTGTTTTGTTTTGTCCATGAGACTACCACCTACAGCTTGCTCAATAGTAACACGAGTACTGATGGTACACCCCTTACAAAAAGTTTGTACCTTGGCAAAGGTATCTAACCCATGTTGAGGACAAGATCGCAAAAAACGGCTGAAGCGATTCCTAGCAGCATAAAGAGTCTCGTTAGGCTTTTGACGAAACTGAGAAATTTCTTGTTGAAGTCGAGTAGCCTTAGATGCAGGAAAGTACTTGCTTAAAATTTTTTCCATCAACGTGTTACAATCATCAATAATACCCTCAGGTAGACTATCCAACCAAACTCTAGCTTCCCCTTTTAACGACCACGGGAAAAGCTTTAAGTAGATAACGTGATCATGGACATTACTGAACTTGAACAACCCACAAATCTGAAGAAAAATACGAAGATGCTCATTAGCATCCTCTTGTGGTTCCCCTCCAAACTGACATTTTGACCCAATCAGACTGATAATGGGGCCTTTGATCTCAAAATCATGCATAACTTCCAGAGATCTGATAGCGTTACCCTGGCCAACTCGGGTGGCCTTCATCCTTTCCGCCATACTCTGACATTATTGTGCCATTTGATGAACTACAGGAACCTCTGGTATAACCAGAATATTAGGAACAACTCGAGTATTAGTTACCACTAGTGGTGGAGGAACAACCAGTGTTTCTTCAGTTTCAAACACAACCGAATCGGTAAAACTATCAAAATTAATCATATGGTTGCTAGTTGATGGTGCAGCGAAAATGTTAGTTTCTGAATCCAGTGTGTCGGACTCGTCTATATCGTCTATATTACGACTCCAAATAACTCTTTCAGGTTCACTATACAGCAAATACAACTCAGTGTTAGACGAGCGTGTATCTGGCATAAACTATCTGTAACTGCAAAATCACAACTAACAAACCAATTAAAGCATGTGAGTTTCCTAATCGGTCCACCTGGAATTCCCCAGCGCAGAAACAGTAACTAAGATTACACAGCACGAAATTCCCCGTCACTTAAGACCTCCTAGATGTGATAAGTTGACCAAACTGTTAATCAGGTTCAAATTATGACTCTACTCTCGTAGTAATCAATAACCACACTAACTCTCATTGTGAGTGATTTACACCTAAATTGTCTAGCCTTTTGAATTCAATTTACTATCGTCTTCGATTAAGCAAATAACCAATTAAGACAAATGATATCGACTAAAAAGTTACGTTTTTACCCCTGATATTAGCCTCATTTATGATAAAGTAATTGAAGTTATCATCTAGATAAGCATTTATTTGCTTCATTTGGTAGATTATGTCATTACAAAGGCTATGTTTCACGAATCACTAAAAGCGGATGAAAAACGAGGAAAAACGAGCAAAACTGGCTAAGACGATTAACTCGCGTTTAAATAACTTATTTTATAATTTTTGGAAAAGTTTATTTACTTAATCTCATGTTGTAGGATATTTAATTACGAACGTGTGAGCGCAAGAATGGTCCGAAACGGAGCTAAAACGAAGATTCTAGAGCGAAAACGGTGAAAGTCAAGAAATCGAGTTACGATCCAGCAAAAAATGGCTTGCCATACGGCTTGCCATAATGGAAAACGGCTTGCCAGCAAACGGACACCAAAAATGGCTAACCAGTGCAAATGAACTTGCCAAACGGCCTGCCAAACGGCTTGCCAGCCGTTTGCAGACAAAACTCAAGTCTATTTAAAAGGTCTTTGTCATCCATTTTTACACATACCTTCTTCACTTGTCTCTCTAAAAATATCTCTCTATTGTTTCTCTCTAGTGATCAGTAGGAGATTAGTTCTCTCTCTATTTTCTCTCTCTAGATTCTAGAGAGAGAAAAGTACAGAGATTAGGAAAATAATCATCTCTCTATTGTCGCTCTCTAGTAATCAATAGGAGATTAGTATGTAGTTAGTAGTAGAAGCTATCAAGCATTGTAACGCTATGGATATTATGAAGAAATACAAGTGTTATTCTGCCGACATTATTCGTTAATATCTATCATTTATTTTATTAATATATTATAATTTTCTTATTCGATGTTTATGATTTATTAATATTAGAAATGCTTGTCATGATGTGTGAGTAATTACTTGATTGTTTTCCATGATTTAATAATGTTAGTTAGGGACGATTATCGTTTCGTACTCGCTTTCTGTCTATGATATTAAACCTCGTTATTATTGTCCTTCCACCAATAAACGTGATTAAAACCTTTTATAAAGTCGATAATTATAAGGTAATTAATTATCTGTGTTTATACATTGGTCAAGGTATGAACCCATTGGAAATACTATTAAGTACATGAGGAATTATCATAGGACCAGATCAAGACATTGGTCAAGAGTATAAGACTCGAGGAAATACAGTTGCAACAGTAGAGTACAGTGTCAATGTACAATAGGACCACTTGATCATGGTCAAGGTTAGAAGCTATGGAACCACTATAAGTATAGTACATGGTGGATAACTAAGGGATTTATCGGGTAGATTTAAGTAAAGGATGGTTTAAGTCGTAAATGGGAATTTAACGTACTACAATTCAAACTAAGCTTATAAATCTTTAAGGATGACTGAGAACCGTCAGAGGTTCTTATTTGTATACAAACCCTTAGATTTTACCAAACCATTGATAGAAAAGATTTTGAAACACAATCATGACCACTCACTTGGGTGATACACTAAGGTGTTTAGAAAGGTTGGATATTATATATATGGATATGCTACTTTATTCGTGCGCCCAAGGTATGCATTGCATCCAAGATGGGCCGCTTATATCCATAAACTGGATAAAACGTCTGGAGTTGAGCATAGTCCATCCTATCAGAATCACGATAGCCTAGTTTCTCGTGACATGCTAATTGAGAAATCAATTAGTAGGGAATCTAGTGTTTACACCAAGGTATATCTATCTAATGAGTGTCTCACAATCATCCCGACGCTACGTTATCTTAAATCATGGTGAACTACGTATTCTATGTCCTTAGCTGTTGCATGCTAGCTAATTATATTGCTTTAATATTTTAAATACAATTATAAATCAAATCAACCCAACTATTGCCTTTACACAGTTTGATATTCCGGATAAAGTGGTGTCTAGAATAAACCGGTTGGACTTGGTTGTTGGATTTTCCGAACAGTCGCCAATTTATTGGGACCAAAAGGATCCTGCCTCTCCACACAAGGTGTTCCTGACCACTAGTCTTGGATACTAAATTGTGCACAAACCCATCTTAATCACTAAATCATCTGAATATGCTCTTTTTCAAATTCGACCGCTCAAGGAACGACCCTAGGTCATATTTGCCCTTGCTAACCTATAGGAAGGAATAATAGATTTAGGCTCAACATATATAAATTAAATAATCAGCTTCTTCTGTTGATATCCTGAATTGACGTTTTGCAACCTAACGACACCTCATAAATAAATCGTCCGATTCGAGCATATCAACAAACCAGTTGAAAATATATATTAAATTGATGAACTCTCGTCCTATTAAACAAACACACAATCAATTGAATCGAAAAGAACAAGTTTCATAAGATGCATACGTGTATTCAAAACTTCAAATCAAAATACTTATAATCCAACAATTAATGAAAATCACATCAAACATTAAAATCAAAGACAAAATTACAGAAGAATTCATTGTTGATAAACTAGAAATTAACCTAACACAATGAATCTCGATTAATGAACGGATTGATCCTTGTTAGCGGAATGATTGCAGCGTTTGAATGACCTTGGAATTCCCCAAAAGTCACCAAAATTTATCCCTGGTGCTCTAAAATTCGGCTGAATGAAAGATAATGATTAGGGTAAAAACTGCTTCCTTAAATACCTCAAAAACTGATATGGCCGACTGATTTGCGTGGTGCGCAACCAAATGTGCTGTGCGCATTTATATAGAAAAATAGCTGCATAATTTTAAAGCTGACTGGTCTCTGTAATAGTTATAGCGCGCGGTGCGCTTATTATTGCGCGGCGCGCAGATTACCTAGCTCAGATTCTGACTTCTTTTTTACTGAATTCATGCCTTGGACGCGCCCCAAATCAAATTTAACCTTATATGTAACGACCTGACTTTTTTGACTTATATTTATGCTTGTTACTTTCTCGAAACTGCGTATTTTCGCGTACTGTGTTAGATTATATTCTGGGATCTTATTTATGTTAATTACTTTCGTTATATCTTAGAACGTATTATTAAGTGCTTAATTACTTAACTTGATCCCCGAATGCTTTTATGACCGTTAATGTCACTTGACGTTTAGAACGAGCTATGTATTTTGGTACACGTTTAACTTTTATCGTAATTGGAATATTATGACTACGTGATACTAATTGTTATTTTCTAATGACAATTACTTGGCTTATTGGTTGCTTAATTATGCTTAGCAATTTAGTAATGCACACTAGTTTGTCTTATTAGACTTTCTACCTTGTTGGACTTAAGTCCACCCTACTCTAGCTAATGGACTCTTAAGTTAGACTAATTTTAAATGGATTATAACCCATTAAGAAGTAGGACAAAAACCAATTAATATGAGCCAACATACTAGCATTTTTGTTAACCATTACCACACATGTTGCATGGGATCCCAATAACAAGCACCACCTTTAGAACACCAGCATGCAAAAAGCAAAAAGTTGTCCCCTTGTCCCCCTTAAAACCCACGGCCTACACCACCCTCCACCACTATAAATACCAAGCCTATTTCATCCATTTCACATTTGATCTCATTCTCATTTTACACGCACTTGCTCTCTAATTTTCTCTCTAGTCTTACTCACACTAAAAATTGTAAGTTTTAAATTTTCTTCTTCTTCTTCTCATAATCACGACATCATCATCATGTAAAGATCAAGCTTTTTAGCTTTTTGATCTTGTTATATCTTGTAGATTCAAACTTTGATTTCAATCCTTCAAGAACATGAAAGATTCAAGCTTTCTAGCTTTGAATCTTCATTACTTTTGTTGGATCTAAGTTTTCTAGCTTATGATCTCTTTATTTTGTTAAAAAGATCAAAAGTTGTGTTTATGATCTTCATGAAACTTGAAGATCTAGCCTTTTGCTTTAAAGATCTTCAAGAACATAAAAGATTCAAGCTTTCTAGCTTTGAATCTTCATTACTTTGATGGATCTAAGCTTTATAGCTTAAGATCACTTTGTTTTTGCTAAAAGATCAAAACTTGTGTTTATGATCTTCATAATGAAATGTCTCGTTCATATTGATTATAAACGTTCCATATTAATTAATTTCGTCACGAGGTTTTGACCTTTATATGAGACGTTTTTCCAAGACTGCATTCGATTTTAAAGCAAACCATAACCTTTAAAATATTACGACGATTATCAAATAATGATAATCTAAAATATAGCGTTTTTCACACGACCATTACATAATGGTTTACAATAATATTACGCATCAACATAAGTCTTCGAATGCAGTTTTTAAACAATATTATACAAGCATGGACTCCAAATCTTATCCTTAATTTAGTATGCAATAGCGAAAGCTCTTAATAGTCACATGAGAATAAACATGCTTAAAACGTCAACAAAATTATTAGTGAGTTATAGGTTTAACCTACATATTATTAAATCATAATAATAGACCACAAGATTTCATTTTTATAACACATCTCTTATCAGGCATTTCGCAAACTGCATAGAGATAAAAATCATTCATATGTTGAACACCTGGTAACCGACGTTAACTTAATGCATAGAATATCCCCAAAACAGAACCTCTTGTCTGTATAATAATCTCGAAGTACTAAACCATCCATAACCTGAATGGGGGTTGTTAAGCCCAATAGATCTATCTTTAAGATTCGCGTCAATTAGGGGCCATTTCCCTAATTCTTAGGCTACCAGACTTGAAGGCTGATATTCAGTTTAATAATCCAACCATAGAATACTTGTGTCTATTTTGTAAAACATTTATAAAACTGCATGTATTCTCATCCCAAAAATATTAGATTTTAAAAATGGGACTATAACTCACTTTCATAGATTTTTACTTCGTCGGGAAGTAAGACTTGGCCACTGGTCGATTCACGAACCTATAACAAATATGTACATATATATCAAAGTATGTTCAAAATATATTTACAACATTTTTTAATACGTTTTAATGTTTTAAATATTTTCAGTCAGCTGTCCTCATTAGTAACATACAACTAGTTGTCCATAGTTAGATGTACAGAAATAAATTAATATATATTATCTTGAATCAATCCACGATCCAGTGTATACACATCTCAGGCTAGATCACAACTCAAAGTATATATATTTTTGGAATCAACCTCAACCCTGTATAGCTAACTCTAACATTACTGCATATAGAGTGTCTATAGTTGTTCCAAATAATATATATACATGGGTCGATATGATATGTCAAAACATTTGCATACGTGTTTATGGTATCCCAAGATTACATAATATATTAGAATATATGTATAATACAATATAAGTTAGCTAGGATATGATTTGTATAGATTTGTTACCAATTTTCACGTAGCTACAACAAGTAAAAATATCCAATCTTGTTTTACCTATAACTTCTTCGTTTTAAATCTGTTTTGAGTGAATCCAATTGCTATGGTTTCATATTGAACTTAAATTTATGAATCTATACAGAAAAAGTATAAGTTTATAGTTGGAAATACAGGTTACAAGTCATTTTTGTAAAGGTAGTTATTTCAGTCGAAAGAACGACGTCTAGATGACCATTTTGGAAAACATACTTCCACTTTGAGTTTAATCATGATTTTTGGATATAGTTTAATGTTCATAAGAAAAATCATTTTCCCAGAAGGACAACTTTTAAATCAAAGTTTATCATAGTTTTTAACTAACTAACCCAAAACAGCCCGCGGTGTTACTACGACGGCGAATTTCCAGTTTTACGGTGTTTTTCGTGTTTTCAGGTTTTAAATAATTAAGTTAGAATATCATATAGATATAGAACATGTGTTTAGTTGATTTTAAAAGTCAAGTTAGAAGGATTAACTTCTGTTTGCGAACAAGTTTAGAATTAACTAAACTATGTTCTAGTGATTACAAGTTTAAACCTTCGAATAAGATAGCTTTATATGTATGAATCGAATGATGTTATGAACATCATTACTACCTCAAGTTTTATGGATAAAACTACTGGAAAAGAGAAAAATGGATCTAGCTTCAAAGGATCCTTGGATGGCTTGAAAGTTCTTGAAGCAGAATCATGACACGAAAACAAGTTCAAGTAAGATTTCCACTCGAAATAAGATCGTTATAGTTATAGAAATTGAATCGAAGTTTGAATATGAGTATTACCTTGTATTAGAAAGATATCTTACTATAAATAAGAAAGATTTCTTGAGGTTGGATGATCACTTTACAAGATTGGAAGTAAGCTAGCAAACTTGGAAGTATTCTTGATTTTATGAAACTAGAACTTATAGAATTTATGAAGAACACTTAGAACTTGAAGATAGAACTTGAGAGAGATCAATTTGATGAAGAAAATTGATGAACGAAAGTATTTGTAGGTGTTTTTGGTCGTTGGTATATGGATTAGATATAAAGTATGTGTAATTTTGTTTACATGTAAATAAGTCATGAATGATTACTAATATTTTTGTAATTTTATGAGATATTTCATGCTAGTTGCCAAATGATGGTTCCCACATGCTTTAGGTGACTCACATGCGCTGCTAAGAGCTAATCATTTGAGTGTATATACCAATAGTACATACATCTAAAAGTTGTGTATTGTACGAGTACGAATACGGGTGCATACGAGTAGAATTGTTGATGAAACTGAACGAGGATGTAATTGTAAGCATTTTTGTTAAGTAGAAGTATTTTGATAAGTATCTTGAAGTCTTTCAAAAGTTTATAAATAAATATTAAAACACTACATGTATATACATTTTAACTGAGTCGTTAAGTCATTGTTAGTCGTTACATGTAAATGTTGTTTTGAAGCCTTTAGGTTAACGATCCTGCTAAGTGTTGTTAACCCATTGTTTATTATATCAAATGAGATGTTAAATTATTACATTATCATGATATTATGATATATTAATATATCTTAATATGATATATATACAATTAAATGTCGTTACAACGATAATCGTTACATATATGTCTCGTTTCGAAATCATTAAGTTAGTACTCTTGTTTTTACATATGTAGTTCATTGTTAATATACTTAATGATATGTTTACTTATCATAATACCATATTAACTATATATATATCCATATATATGACATCATATAGTTTTTACAAGTTTTAACGTTCGTGAATCACCAGTCAACTTGGGTGGTCAATTGTCTATATAAAACCTATTTCAATTAATCAAGTCTTAACAAGTTTGATTGCTTAACATGTTGGAAACACTTAATCATATAAATATAAATTTCATTTAATATATATAAACATGGAAAAGTTCGGGTCACTACAGTACCTACCCGTTAAATAAATTTCGTCCCGAAATTTTAAGAAGTTGGAGGTGTTGACGTATCTTCTGGAAATAAGTGCGGGTATTTCTTCTTCATCTGATCTTCTCGTTCCCAGGTGAACTCGGGTCCTCTACGAGAATTCCATCGAACCTTAACAATTGGTATCTTGTTTTGCTTGAGCCTTTTAACCTCACGATCCATTATCTCGACGGGTTCTTCAATAGATTAAAGTTTTTTGTTGATTTGGATTTCGTCTAACGGAATAGTGAGATCTTCTTTAGCAAAACACTTCTTTAGATTCGAGACATGAAAAGTGTTATGTACAGCTGCAAGTTGTTGAGGTAACTCCAGTTGGTAAGCTACTGGTCCGACACGATCTATAATCTTGAATGGTTCAATGTACCTTGGATTTAGTTTCCCCCATTTACCAAATCGAACAACGCCTTTCCAAGGTGAAACCTTAAGCATGACCATCTCTCCAATCTCAAATTCTATATCTTTTCTTTTACTGTCCGCATAGCTCTTTTGTCGACTCTGGGCAGTTTTCAATCGTTGTTGAATTTGGATGATTTTCTCGGTAGTTTCTTGTATTATCTCCGGACCCGTAATCTGTCTATCCCCCACTTCACTCCAAAAAATTGGAGACCTGCACTTTCTACCATAAAGTGCCTCAAACGGCGCCATCTCAATACTCGAATGATAACTGTTGTTGTAGGAAAATTCTGCTAACGGTAGGTGTCAATCCTAACTGTTTCTGAAATCGATAACACATGCTCGTAGCATGTCTTCAAGCGTCTGTATCATCCTTTCACTCTGCCCATCAGTTTGTAGATGATAAGCAGTACTCATGTCTAGACGAGTCCCCAATGCTTGTTGCAGTGTCTGCCAAAACCTTGAAACAAATCTGTCATCCCTATCAGAGATTATAGAGACTGGTATTCCATGTCTGGAGACAACTTTCTTCAAGTATAGACGTGCTAACTTCTCCATTTTGTCATCTTCTCTCATTGGCAGGAAGTGTGATGACTTGGTGAGACGATCGACTATTACCCAAATAGTATCATAACCACTTGCAGTCCTTGGAAATTTAGTAATGAAATCCATGGTAATGTTTTCCCATTTCCATTCTGGGATTTTAGGTTGTTGGAGTAGACCTGATGGTTTCTGATGTTCAGCTTTGACCTTTGAACACGTCAAACATTCTCCTACATATTTAGTAATATCGGCTTTCATACCCGGCCACCAAAAGTGCTTCTTGAGATCTTTGTACATTTTTCCTGCTCCGGGATGTATTGAGTATCTGGTTTTATGTGCTTCCTTAAGTACCATTTCTCTCACATCTCCAAAATTTGGTACCCAAATTCTATCAGCCCTATATCGGGTTCTGTCTTCCCGAAATTTAAGATGTTTCTCTGATCCTTTAGGTATCTCATTCTTCAACTTTCCTTCTTTTACAACCCCCTATTGCGCCTCCTTTATTTGAGTAGTAAGGTTAGTACGAATAATTATGTTCATAGCTTTTACCCGTATAGGTTCTCTGTCCTTTCTACTCAAAGCGTCGGCTACCACATTCGCCTTCCCCGGGTGGTAACGAATCTCAAAGTCGTAGTCATTTAACAATTCAATCCACCTACGCTGCCTCATGTTTAGTTGTTTCTGATCAAATATATGTTGGAGACTTTTGTGGTCAGTATATATAATACTTTTGACCCCATATAAGTAATGTCTCCAAGTCTTTAATGCAAAAACAACAGCGCCCAATTCCAAATCATGAGTCATATAATTTTGCTCGTCAATCTTGAATTGTCTAGACACATAAGCAATTACTTTTGTTCGTTGCATTAATACACAACCGAGACCTTGCTTTGAGGCGTCACAATATATCACAAAATCATCATTCCCTTCAGGCAATGACAATATAGGTGCCGTAGTTAGCAATTTCTTCAACAATTGGAACGCTTCCTCCTATTCATCCTTCCATTCAAATTTCTTTCCTTTATGTGTTAACGCAGTCAAGGGTTTTGCTATTTTGGAAAAATCTTAGATGAATCTTCTGTAGTAACTAGCTAATCCTAAAAATTGACGTATATGCTTCGGAGTTTTCGGGGTTTCCCAGTTTACAACGGTTTCAATCTTTGTCAGATCAACCTGAATACCTTCTTTGCTCACAACATGTCCGAGGAATTGAACTTCTTTCAACCAAAATGCACACTTTGAAAACTTAGCGTACAGTTTTTCTTTCCTCAACAATTCCAGTACTTTCCTCAAATGTTCTTCATGCTCTTGATCATTCTTTGAGTAAATAAGTATGTCATTGATGAAGACAATGACAAACGTTTCTAGATATGGTCCACACACTCTGTTCATGATGTCCATGAACATAGCTGGTGCGTTAGTCAATCCAAACGGCATAACCATAAACTCGTAATGACCGTAACTCATTCTGAAAGCAGTCTTCGGAATATCGTCCTCCTTCACCCGCATTTGATGATACCTAGAACGTAAATCAATATTCGAATAAACTGACGAGCCTTGTAATTGATCAAATAAGTCGTCGATTCTCGGTAGTGGGTAAAGGTTCTTGATGGTAAGTTTGTTCAACTCTCGATAGTCGATACATAACCTGAATGTACCATCCTTCTTTTTGACAAATAAAACAGGAGCTCCCCATGATGATGTACTTGGTCTTGTAATTGGCTTTGAAGTTCCTTCATTTCGCTGGGTGCGAGTCTGTATGGAGCACGAGCTATTGGTGCAGCTCCTAGTACTAGATCTATTTGAAATTCAATGGATCGGTGTGGAGGTAATCCCGGTAATTCTTTCGAAAATACATCGGCAAATTCTTTTGCGACGGGAACATCATTGATGCTCTTTTCTTCAATTTGTACTTTCTCGACGTGTGCTAGAACATCATAGCAACCCTTTCTTATTAGCTTTTGTGCCTTCAAATTACTAACAAGATTTAGCTTCGCGTTGCTCTTTTCTCCGTACACCATTAAGGGTTTTCCTTCTTCTCGTACAATGCGAATTACATTTTTGTAACATACGATCTCTGCTTTCACCTCTTTCAACCAGTCCATGCCGATTATCACATCAAAACTCCCTAACTCTACTGGTATCAAATCAATCTTAAATGTTTCGCTAACCAGTTTAATTTCTCGATTTCGACATATATTATCTGCTACAATTAATTTACCGTTTCCTAATTCTAGTATAAACTTATTATCCAAAGGCGTCAATGGACAACTTAATTTAGCACAGAAATCCTTACTCATATAGCTTCTATCCGCACCCGAATCAAATAAAACATAAGCAGATGTATTATCAATAAGAAACGTACCCGTAACAAGCTCCAGGTCTTCCTACGCTTCAACCGCAATAATGTTGAAGACTCTTCCTCGGCCTTGCCCATTATTATTCCCCTGATTTGGACATATATTTTTGTAATGGCCCTTCTTCTCTCATCCGAAACAGGTAATGTCTGCATAACTTGTTCCAGCATTATTTGTTCCCTTAGCCATTGATCCGTAGATTTCGCACTTTATCGCACCATGGCCCTTTCTATTACACTTAGTACACACTGCTGTACAAAGCCCAGTTGGATGGTATCCTTCACATCTCTGGCAGAATTTCTGCCTCTTGTTGT
Organism: Rutidosis leptorrhynchoides; assembly: GCF_046630445.1. NCBI lineage: Eukaryota > Viridiplantae > Streptophyta > Magnoliopsida > Asterales > Asteraceae > Rutidosis > Rutidosis leptorrhynchoides. The sequence goes on along the minus strand of NC_092342.1, from coordinate 269,370,417 downwards.
TATTGTTGGGATTGTTGTTGTTGTTGCGGTTGTTATTGTTGTTGAAACGGTTGTTGTAGTTGTTGCTGGGGTGGTTGTTGTTGTTGCGTTTGTTGTTGCGAAAATTGGTGCGACTGTAGTTATGATTGTTGGGTTGATTATTGAAATTGTGACCCTTGTCACTGGTTTCTTCCCATTTCCTCTTGACTTGTTTCGTATTGGCTTCTTCGGCCGCCTGTTCTTTAATCCTTTCCTCAATTTGATTTATAAGTTTATGAGCCATTCGACTTGCCTTTTGAATGGAGGCGGGATCGTGTGAACTTATATCCTCTTAGATCCTTTCTGGTAACCCTTTTACAAATGCGTCGATTTTCTCTTCTTCATCTTCGAACGCTCCCGGACACAATAGGCACAACTCTGTGAATCGTCGTTCGTACGTGGTAATATCAAACCCTTGTGTTCGTAACCCTCTAAGCTCTACCTTGAGCTTATTGACCTCGTTTCTGGGATGATACTGCTCGTTCATTAAGTGTTTGAATGCTGACCACGGTAGTGCGTAAGCAGCATCTTGTCCCACTTGTTCGAGATAGGTATTCCACCATGTTAACGCAGTACCTGTGAAGGTATGCGTAGCGTACTTTACCTTATCTTCCTCAGCACATTTTCTTATAGCAAACACAGATTTGACCTTTTCGGTCCATCGTTTCAGTCCGACTGGTCTTTCAGTTCCATCGAATTCTAGAGGTTTACAGGCAGTGAAAGCCTTGTAGGAGCATCCTACATGGTTTCCTGTGGAGTTAACTCCACTGCTAGACCCTGAGTTATTGTTGTTTTGCATTGTAGCCTGTACTGCGGCTATATTTGCTGCAAGGAAAGCACGGAAGTCTTCCTCACTCATGTTCAAGTTCTGACGAGTAGTCGGTGCCATTTTCTTCAAAAATAGCCAAAAGAATTAAGTTAATTATATAGAATATTAAGAGTAGTCAATAGTATTCCGTAGCATAATATGAACTCAGTTATAAAAGCTTTTTCTTCATATTAGCGTTTTATAAGTTTTAATTCAGATAATACCTACCAGTTAAGTTCATACTTAGTAGCTAACATACAATTCAACTACTACAATTCTATATGAAAACTGATTATAATAATATTTCACATTCAAACTTTTATGCAATATTTTGCAAACTTACAATACCGCTGTTTTACATATAGCATGAAATATAGCACATAAAAACTCTGATACAAAACAGTTGCGAAGACAATTCTAGTTAATAGGCAAGTCGTTCAACAAAGGCAATAAAGATACGTAATTCATACGTCCAGAAACAAGTCATGCATTCTGGTTTTACTATGACTACTTCCCATCCTTGGTCTTGTGGAACATAACCGTTGTGACCGTTGACAAGACAGCATGTTGTAATGTCATCAAAAGGACGAGGGTTTCGTAATGTCCAACAGCCCCGTAATAATCTAAAAACCTTGTTTCTCATCTCAACTACCGAGTCCATCACTTGTGGGAATGTTTTATTTAAAAGTTGCAACCCAATGTTCTTTTTCTCAATTTGATGAGAAGCGAACATTATTAACCCGTAAGCATAACATGCTTCTTTATGTTGCATGTTAGAAGCTCTTTCTAACTCACGAAATCCTATGTTGGGATATGTTGAGTCAAAATAGGTTCTTAACCCGTAGCGTAAAATTGCATTTGGGTTCCCCGCATTTAACGCTTTAAAGAAAACACGGCGTAACTTACGGTCTCCCCAATGTGATATACCCCACCTATCAAAGGAAAGCCTTTTATAAACTAAGGCATTTCTGGAAAGTCTTTCAAATGTTTGACAAGTTAATTTCGCCATAACTAAATGTGCTGATGAATTCTGACCGACTCTAGACAAGATTTCCTCAATCATATCCTCTGGTAGGTCTTCTAAAATATTCGGTTATCTACCCTTAACATCCATTTTATTTTTATACTGTAAAATAGACAAGGATTAGATTCGTAAAAGATAATTAACAAACAATACAACAAATTTTTACATAGAACATAAATACATATATTACACAACATGATTAGAACTCTTTAATCCGACTCACTCATTTCTTCTTCTTCGGACTTGGTTCGTATTACTAATTTCCTAGGGATATATGATGCTCCCCTAATATGAGCTGTCATTTTCCACAATGGTTTAGAAAAACCTGGTGGTTTAGAGGTTCCCGGGTCATTGTTACATTTTAGGAAATACGGATGTTGCCGATACATATAAAGTTCATCGGGGTTGGAATCGGGTTTCTCTATTTTTATACCTTTTCCCTTATTATTTTCTTTCGCTTTATTAAATTGGGTCGAGGTAATTTCTATAACATCATCGGAATCCTCATCAGGATCCGATTCATCGGAGAATTGGTAATCTTCCCAATATTTTGCTTCCTTAGCGAAAACACCATTGACCATTATTAACTTTGGTCCATTGGTTGAGGATTTTCTTTTATTTGACCGTTTTTCTGTGGTTCCTAATACTTCCCCCTCCGGAACCTCTTCTTCTTCCGGCTCCTCTTCTTCTGGTTCCTCTTCTTCCGGTTCTTCTTCTTCCGGTTCTTCTTCTTCCGGTTCTTCGGGAATTTGTGAATCTTCCCAATATATATTCGACTCTTCATTATTATTAGGTGAGTCATTGGAATTCATGCTAGAGGTAGAAATCTATCACACAATATAAAACACGTTAAGAGATTAATATATCACATAATATTTACATGTTAATAATATATAGTTTCCAACAAAAATGTTAAGCAATCATTTTTAAAGAAAACACGGTCGAAGTCCAGACTCACTAATGCATCCTAAAAAACTCGATAAGACACACTAATACAAATTTTCTGGTTCTCTAAGACCAACGCTCTGATACCAACTGAAATGTCCCGTTCATATTGATTATAAACGTTCCATATTAATTGATTTCGTCGCGAGGTTTTGACCTCTATATGAGACGTTTTTCCAAGACTGCATTCGATTTTAAAGCAAACCATAACCTTTAAAATATTATTACGATTATCAAATAATGATAATCTAAAGTATAGCATTTTTCACACTACCATTACATAATAGTTTACAATAATATTACACATCAACATAAGTCTTCGAATGCAGTTTTTAAACAATATTATACAAGCATGGACTCCAAATCTTGTCCTTAATTTAGTATGCAACAGAAGCTCTTAATAATCACCTGAGAATAAACATGCTTAAAACGTCAACAAAATTGTTGGTGAGTTATAGGTTTAACCTACATATTATTAAATCATAATAATAGACCACAAGATTTTATTTTCATAAAACATCTCTTATCAGGCATTTCGCAAACTGCATAGAGATAAAAATCATTCATATGTTGAACACCTGGTAACCGACGTTAACTTAATGCATAGAATATCCCCAAAACAGAACCTCTCGTCTGTATAATAATCTCGAAGTACTAAACCATCCATAACCTGAATGGGGGTTGTTAAGCCCAATAGATCTATCTTTAGGATTCACGTCAATTAGGAGCCATGTCCCTAATTCTTAGGCTACCAGACTTGAAGGGCGATATTCGGTTTAATAATCCAACCATAGAATGCAGTTTCGCATACTTGTGTCTATTTTGTAAAACATTTATAAAACTGCATGTATTCTCATCCCAAAAATATTATATTTTAAAAATGGGACTATAACTAACTTTCAAAGATTTTTACTTCGTCGGGAAGTAAGACTTAGCCACTGGTCGATTCACGAACCTATAACAAATATGTACATATATATCAAAGTATGTTCAAAATATATTTACAACATTTTTTAATACGTTTTAATGTTTTAAATATTTTCAGTCAGCTGTCCTCGTTAGTAACCTACAACTAGTTGTCCATAGTTAGATGTACAGAAATAAATTGATATATATTATCTTGAATCAATCCACGACCCAGTGTATACACGTCTCAGGCTAGATCACAACTCAAAGTATATATATTTTTGGAATCAACCTCAACCCTGTATAGCTAACTCCAACATTACTGCATTTAGAGTGTCTATGGTTGTTCCAAATAATATATATACATGGATCGATATGATATGTCAAAACATTTGCATACGTGTCTATGGTATTCCAAGATTACATAATATATTAGAATACATGTATAATATAATATAAGTTAGCTAGGATATGATTTGTATAGATTTGTTACCAATTTTCACGTAGCTACAACAAGTAAAAATATCCGATCTTGTTTTACCCATAACTTCTTCGTTTTAAATCCGTTTTGAGTGAATCCAATTGCTATGGTTTCATATTGAACTTAAGTTTATGAATCTATACAGAAAAAGTATAAGTTTATTGTCGGAAATACAGGTTACAAGTCATTTTTGTAAAGGTAGTTATTTCAGTCGAAAGAACGACGTCTAGATGACCATTTTGGAAAACATACTTCCACTTTGAGTTTAATCATGATTTTTGGATATAGTTTCATGTTCATAAGAAAAATCATTTTTCCAGAAGAACAACTTTTAAATCAAGGTTTATCATAGTTTTTAATTAACTAACCCAAAACAGCCCGCGGTGTTACTACGACGGCGTATATCCAGTTTTACGGTGTATTCGTATTTTCAGTTTTTAAATGATTAAGTTAGCATATTATATAGATATAGAACATGTGTTTAGTTGATTTTAAAAGTCAAGTTAGAAGGATTTACTTCTGTTTGCGAACAAGTTTAGAATTAACTAAACTATGTTCTAGTGATTACAAGTTTAAACCTTCGAATAAGATAGCTTTATATGTATGAATCGAATGATGTTATGAACATCATTACTACCTCAAGTTTTGTGGATAAACCTACTGGAAAAGAGAAAAATGGATCTAGCTTCAAAGGATCCTTGGATGGCTTGAAAGTTCTTGAAGCAGAATCATGACACGAAAACAAGTTCAAGTAAGATTTCTACTCGAAATAAGATTGTTATAGTTATAGAAATTGAATCAAAGTTTGAATATGAGTATTACCTTGTATTAGAAAGATATATTACTGTAAATAAGAAAGATTTCTTGAGGTTGGATGATCACTTTACAAGATTGGAAGTAAGCTAGCAAACTTGGAAGTATTCTTGATTTTATGAAACTAGAACTTATAGAATTTATGAAGAACACTTAGAACTTGAAGATAGAACTTGAGAGAGATCAATTTGATGAAGAAAATTGATGATTGAAAGTGTTTATAGGTGTTTTTGGTCGTTGTTATATGGATTAGATATAAAGGATGTGTAATTTTGTTTACATGTAAATAAGTCATGAATGATTACTAATATTTTTGTAATTTTATGAGATATTTCATGCTAGTTGCCAAATGATGGTTCCCACATATGTTAGGTGACTCACATGGGCTGCTAAGAGTTGATAATTGGAGTGTATATACCAATAGTACATACATCTAAAAGCTGTGTATTGTACGAGTACGAATACGGGTGCATACGAGTAGAATTGTTGATGAAACTGAACGAGGATGTAATTGTAAGCATTTTTGTTAAGTAGAAGTATTTTGATAAGTGTATTTAAGTCTTTCAAAAGTGTATAAATACATATTAAAACACTACATGTATATACATTTTAACTGAGTCGTTAAGTCATAGTTAGTCGTTACATGTAAATGTTGTTTTGAAGCCTTTAGGTTAACGATCCTGTTAAGTGTTGTTAACCCATTATTTATTATATCAAATGAGATGTTAAATTATTACATTATCATGATATTATGATATATAAATATATCTTAATATGATATATATACAATTAAATGTCGTTACAACGATAATCGTTACATATATGTCTCGTTTCGAAATCATTAAGTTAGTAGTCTTGTTTTTACATATGTAGTTCATTGTTAATATACTTAATGATATGTTTACTTATCATAATACCATGTTAACTATATATATATATATATATATATATATATATATATATATATATATATATATATCCATATATATGACATCATATAGTTTTTACAAGTTTTAACGTTCGTGAATCACCGGTCAACTTGGTTGGTCAATTGTCTATATAAAACCTATTTAAATTAATCAAGTCTTAACAAGTTTGATTGTTTATCATGTTGGAAACACTTAATCATATAAATATCAATTTCATTTAATATATATAAACATGGAAAAGTTCGGGTCACTACACATAAGACTTGAAGATCTACCTTCTTGCTTTAAAGATCTTCAAGAACATAAAAGATTCAAGCTTTCTAGCCTTGAAATCTAATAATTAATTGTTAAAGGATCCAAGCTCTATAGCTTAGGGTTTCATTACTTTGATTGATCAAATTTATATCTTGCTTGTTTGATTGAATCAAAGTTTGTAGCTTTAATCTTGAATAGAACTTGTATTTGTGTTAAGATTAAGAACATGATGTAACCTTGGTTCATCATCCTTCTAAAACTCTTAAGTGAGTTGTATTACTTCTTAGTCTTGACATTGTGTGTTGATGGTTGAAACTTGGTCAAAGTGATGCTAAAACATCAAAGAGTTGTACACTTGAAGCTTACACGCATCAAGGATGAGAACTGTGATAAGCATCAAGCACCAAGGAACCCACCAGAGCACTTGTTTACTATTTTTTGGGGTCTGATTAAACATCTAGGACTTCTGGAAAGTTGATTTTAGGATAGTTCGTTTCGATTAGATGACTTTTCATTTAAGACTCGCCTAAATCCGATATACGGTTTAGGATTTATAGCCTTCCGAATATCACTACGCCTTTGTAACGACGTGCTGAAATTTCTGACCTACTCGCGCTTGAACCATTGCCATGGTCAAAAAACATTGAGTTAGGATCTGAAAATTGGACAGAGGTACGAAGACTCACATACGGAGCCTTGGCCACTGACCACACATCTTTTCGGTTTGTATAGAGGTCATAGCAGCAGTCCGAATTTTGCCTTTTGTTTCGATCTCTATTCTTGTTGGAAACTTACTTTACCTTTTACGAATGATGATGATGATGATGATGATGATGATATTTGTTGGTCCCTTGATTAATAACAGGAGTATTGTAGGGGGGGGAGTGAATACAATTTCTCTTTAATTAACTTAGCAGTTAAACACAATTTAGTATTCAGGCAAGTAAATTAATTAGAGTTAGAGGTAATTTTCAACGGTTATTCTTTATTGATAAAACCACAAAGAATTACAACTATTCTTGGCAGAATGATAGTTGGTTGATACAAATTTACCTAGATTATAGCTATGAGGATAAACTTAAAGCTATTACACATTTTGGACTCTAAATAATAAAACCCACACCACTAGTTGTTACAATAGTGGATACAACAATATATAGTAGTCCTTTTATCCATGTAATTATTCTATTGTCCACTGGTACATAGGATGTCTGTACTTGTTGGGAACAACTGCATCAAAGAGTGTGCTCTCCACTTTCCTCTTTGGTAGCTATTTGCAGGAACACCCCAATTCGGTTTGGCACTACTATTTGTTTAAATAAATAGAATGTTGTGTTCCCTAGGCATTGACAAAGTATAGTACATGTCTGCACATGCGTTAAACTTTTGCATTCCCACGTGGTCTTGTAAGGTCACTTGTCAGCCGCCGACGCGTGTCCTTTCCTGTTCAACTTTGTCTTTGACTTCTGTTGAATAGTACAATTGATGTAGACCACTCAAAAAACTACTATGCTTGTAATGGAGCATATCTGTCTTGTGTAGTAAGCTACATTCTAGCTATGCTGGTTCTTCATTGCTGAGTCACTTGATATAATTGAATTGCTGAGTATACATCCTGTGCTGATTGAAGAACACTGTCTACCTTGTGCTGGTAGGCTAAGCAACAAACTAAACACTCGACACAGCAATATCTGCTGTCTATACATAAACAAACTTGTGCTGGCTGCACATAACATTTTAGTGCAAATAAATTACAGTTTTGTCATAATTAAATCCTTAATTATTTTGGGGACTCGACAATCTCCCCCTATTTGATGATGACAAAACCTATGACATTAAGAGAAAACACTAAAGCCAGCACTAAGGGACCTAATAAAAATAGGCAGTAAATTTGTCCCTTTTAAGTTTGTTTTGGGATCTTTTGCTGAGTTATCTATATCTTATAACTTGATATGATTTTTAAAGATAAACTCATTTCATTTTCATTACAACAGAGTATATACAATAATTACAAAACATCATAATGAAATATGAAATAATCCAAAGATACAAATTGAGCACTAGAAGACTATCTGTCTTTATCTTTGTCTTTATCTTGTTCATCTTCAGATAGCTCTTCTTTTTTAACTTTGAGGGCTGCCCAGGCTTCAGGAAACAAGTAAGACACTTCAGCAGGGTCGAATACTAGAATCTGAGGAGGTAGAATGATGGGATCTCTTCTGTGTGTGCCTTCACCAGTAGATTTCTTACCTTTAGGCTTTTGAGAAAGAACTTCTTCTACATTCACTATTGGTGCATTCTCATACTTTACTGCTTTGTTGAAGAGCTCTTGAAGTTCATGTTTCAGTGTATCTTTGATACCACTTTTACCTTTGCCAATAAAGGACTGTCGTATCTCCATCCATTCACTGAACCCTAAGGTTCTCAGTTCAGTGTAGTCAATTCTTTCCTGAACATTACCTTCTCCGCTGACAGAGAAAGCCCTTTTTGTGCCTTTGTGCACTTTGATGATCTTGCTTGGATTTGATCTTCTGGTTAGCACATCACCATATCTGCTCCTATAGTAATGATCAGATAATTCTATGGTCGTTCAGTTTCTATAGGAGCATCAGCAGGTGCTTTCTCAGCAGCTTTCAGTTCATCGAATGTCCTGTCTTGTTCTTTAACGCTTTGGCTAACTTGAAGGACTCAGCCTCTTGCTTTCTATCAGCAGCAACCTTAGCTTCTTCTTCCTGAAGCCTCAGCCTCTCAGCATATTCAGCATCAGCATCCTCTCTTCTTTGCCTTTCAACTTGTAGACCCAAAAGATAGTCATTGGCAGTAATGTTCAAGGATTTTGCTGTTTCAATCATTTGTCTGCCCTCAGCAGTTTTAAGGGCATCACGATATTGCCTTAGATCCATATCCAGTCGCAGAGCCTCATGAAATTGAGCTTTCTCTTCATCAGTATGTAGCCTTTGACCACTGTTTTTTAGATACATGCCAATTTCAATGCATAAGTCAAGGCAGTGATATAGAATAGCTGATCAAGTGGATGATGCAGCAATTTAACTTGGCGTATCCTTTCACAAATAGCTGCTTGTCTTTGCTGAAGCAATTTAGGTACAGTGATCTCCAGCCTGTAAGCCTCTCTTTCATCTGGATTCATCTTTCTTAGATATGGCTCACCTCGTGCAACTGAATCATCTTCCCAAGTTGTGTGTTTATCATGGCGTTTTAGAGAAGATGGAGGATACATGATTGATTCTGCTATGCCAGAAGAACTTACTGAGTACTGATTAATTCGTTCATCCCGTGTTCTGTCAAAATAAGTAAGAGTCTGGGTAGAGATAGGCGATTGAACAAATAGGTGATCTCCTCCGCCCCAGACTGTGAAGTCAGTAGGATTACCAGTATCAACATCTTGTTTAGCACCCAGCTCAGCCACCTTGGCTGGGTCTTCATCACTTGTTACACCCAACCGTACACTTCTAGATGGGTCTTCAATCATAGCACTCCTTGTTGTGTCTTCGGTACCAGCTGACTGATTAGTATCAGCTGGTACAACTGCCACAGTATCTTCATCAGCTGCCTCAAATAAGGGTCCTTTCCTTAGGGGCTGGTTGTCCATAGGAGCAGATTTTACCCTTTGTTTATCGATTGGCATGGGTTCAGCTGATGGTTCTTGTGTTGATACTGGTTCTTGTGGAGGCAGATAGGGAACAATTGTTAAGTGCTCCCCCTCAGCTGATTCATCCTTATCAAGGTTGATGATGTTTGCTGGCTGTTGATGTGCAGCTGGCTGAGCAGAAGATGCTGGTCGAGAGGATTGGCTGGTTTCTAACATTTCATCTAGCCATTTTATGAAAACATCAGCTCTAACCCCTCCTGACTCAGTTGAAGCTAAGTAATCTTTCATCTCTTTAGGAGTCATCTTCTTAATTCTTTCTACTCGCTCAGCATACAACTTTGCTTTCTTTCTATCATATTTCACCATGAACTTAGCATTCCTTTTCATGGTAGCCCTTTTGTGTTCAGCAATGCTGAGAAGTTCATCATGAATTTCACGCTTTTCAAGATCGAGGGATCGTACATGCTCAATTTTATGTCGTTTCAGAGCAGCATATGCCTCAAATTTAGCGTTGAAAGCAACATCTAGTTCTTGCTGTCTCTTCTGATGCCTCTCTAGTTTTCTTTTCATTTTTCATTCAATAGTTTGAGAGACAGCAAAAGATTCAGCTAAAGCCAGTTCAGACACATCACTAGACTTACTGCCATAATCAATATCATCCACAGATGTGGCAGACACAATGGGTTGAGATTCACCAGCTGCCTGGACACCTGCTTCAGTATGAGCGTTGCTGGGCTTAGTGCCAGAACCTTGACCAGTACCATCACCACCATCATCACCATCCCTCCTTTGCTGTTTTGGAGCCTTTTCATACTCATGCTCCCCCTTAGATTGTTTTCTCTTTTTAGACTTCTTTTTAGACTTCTTCTACCCCTTTTTGTCATCAGCAGGGGCAGAAGGATGAGCAGGGGAGACCTGTGCATGAAGGTCACTATCTAATTTAGGAACTGAATAGGCAAAGTTGTTCCAATTAGCATCAGCAGGAGATAGATGGGCACCAGGATCTACACCATATTGCCTGAGATATAGGTTTGAAGTTCTAACTTCATTCCTTGCAACACCCATGGCCATTTAATCAACAGTGGCCCTAACATCAACTTGTAGGGCAGCCATTCGTTGCAGAGTCTCCACCATTTGAACAAAAGCAGAGGCAGGAACCATTGTGGCCATTTGTTGTTCCTGAGAATCCAATCTCTTTTCTAAAACCCTATTCTCCTCATTTAGAAAGAGAATCCTTCTATTAGCAGCATCAAGTTTAGCTTGAAGACGGGCAATATGATCATTGTGTTCATAGTGAGAGATGATTCGCCTTTTTAGGTCCTCCTCTTTTTCATGGTGTTGGACAATGGTATCCACCGCAAGATCAGTAAAAGCGCATACTTGTTTGAGCTGGGCTTCAATAGTGGAAGTTGTAACATCCCCAGCTCTGCATATGGCTTCAGTCATTCAATCAACAAGAGTAGTCCGGATGGTTCTTTGTAGATCTAGTGTGATTCTGGCTACTGTACGATAAACAGCCAGTGTAGAAATAGCAGCCACCTCAGTAGGATCAAAACTACTAGTTGAGGGGCGATCACTAGCAGCGACAATAGGATTACCTCCATGGGGTAGTGGAGGTGGAATGTCAGAATCTAACTCATAACCATGATCACCATCATTTTTACCTTCACCCGAAGGTTTAGAACCACTGGTATCCTTGTCAGCATCATTATCAGCATCATCAGTGAGATCCACTAGTGTATCTTTAGAACCAGTCACATTATCAATCACATTATCATGGGTGACTGGCTCGCCCTTACCATCACCTTTATCAACATCACCATCAGATGAAGAAAATGATGAGGAAGAAGCTGAAGAATCAGAAGGTACTGGCGAATCAGGGACATTCTGCATCACACACTTCTTAGTGACAGGATCTATGATGAACTTAAGAGGCCTCCAAGTGCCAGGCCATGGAGAAACAGCTGGAGCCATACCAAAATAATGGTAGTATGGCTGCTCATTGATTTGTTATAGGGTGGCCAGCCTCTCATACACTTCTTCTCTTGCTGGTCGATCAAGCTGAGACAATAGTTCAACCAGCTCTTTCCTTATTATCTTGCTGGCTGAGATTAAAGCACTTTGAGGATCAATAGTCAGCTGATCCACCAGCAATGCAATCTTGGGAGCAATAGAGGCTCCCCTGTCGATGAAGTTAGGTACAACTTCATCAGGATCTGGTACCTGACACACATATGGTTTCTTCTCAACAGAATCAGTAACCCGAGAAGAATCAGTGGTGACAGCAGTGGAGGTACCAGCATCCAAAGTAGGTTCCGTAGAACCAGTAGCAGTAGCTGATAACTGCTCAAAAGATGAAATAATAGTAGCAGAGACACTAGTATCCATCTGTGGTTCTTTTGGAACATAACCAACATCCTGAAGAAATGAAGACCAGGATGCATTATCATCATCATTCAAGCCACCACCAACAATCACTTCAGAAGTAGCAGTAGTTAGAGGAGTAACAGTGGTAGTGGCAGCATCATCAAAATCAAGAACCTCCTTAACAATATTATCAATAACTTTTTCAAGTGTAGGAGGAGGTTCTATTATCATATTATCAACCACTTCAGAATCAGTGGTTGAAGTAGCAATACCGGAGACTGTAAGAGGAGCAACAGAAATATCAGCAGTAGCTAGCTCCTCAGTAACAGTAACATATGTGGAACCAGCATCCACAATGTCTCCAGTAGAGCCAGCAGCAGTAGAAGCAACAGCAGTAGTATCAGCACCACCAGTAGACAAATCAGTAGCACTAACATCAGTAGAAGAAACAGAGAGCTCATTAGTAGAAAAAATAACATCCTTTTCTTGCTCCCCCTCTGCCTGTTCATCTACCCTGCTAAGAACTGAAACAAGAGAACATTTTATGTTAACAACTGTAGAACCAAATAAATTTGACTCAACAATTGCATCTGTTGTTAGTCTCTGGGGACAGACTGGTGATTTAGTCAGCCCTTCGATTAAGACAGAGTTAGGTGTCTGTAAGTGCAGCTGTGACTCTGCTGACTCATTGGCAACACATGTTGACCTAGATAGTGTAAGAGTTCTGGCTGGTAATGATGTAGGAGTGTGACTCTTATCATGATCCAAGTAACAATTGGGCTGTGCAGTAGCCTGAGCTAATTCAACACGATGAGGAACCAGCTCAAGTCTGCTTTGGGGGTCAGTTATGTTTTCTGCTGGTTGTACTGTCAGCAGAGGATATTTCATGAAGTATAGTTTTGAAAAATGTGGAAGTGCCTGGTTAGAAGAGTATGCGTTGCTACTCTTTTTAACACTAGTTTTAAAACCAATCAGCTTGGGAGCTAAGATTGTGCCTTTAACTCCACTTTCATTATTCAAGTCAGCAGTTAAACTATTTTAAATGAAGTTAGAGATTTCTGCTGTTTGGTCTAGAGACACACCGGGTTCCACAGAAGCTTTCTTTTCAGAAGCAGCAGTTGAGACTGGGGCAATCCCTCATGTGGTTTGCTTGGAGCCAGCTTTAGCTCATTTGGATTTGCCTGTTACCAAGAAATAGTTAAGCAATGGATTCCAATACTAGAAGTGGGTAGTCAGTATATAAGACTAGGGCTGTTTTTTATTATCAGAGAGCACTAGATTCTAATACAACTACTGCTTTACCAGTATGTGAGATGGTGGCTGTACTAGTTGAGGTAGCTGGTTTCTTCCTTTTCATGGCTGGCTTGCGTTGAGGTCCCTCCCCCTCAGCTGGTGCAACACCAGAGGCAGTCATTTGGTGAACTCCACCCCGAGCAGCAAGATACTCGAGCATGCCTGGTGTTAAACCAGTATATGGAGCAGCAGGAGCATCTTTTGGCATCCCCCTTGCTTTAGAGGTAGGTCAAAGAATTCGTCAGCAATCTGCTGGTAAGCTTCACCCAGCTCATTTTCAAAAACAAGGCTCAATAACCTTGGAAAGGGGATTAGATGTATTCTTTTGGGTGCAAGCACCATTTCCCTTAGCCTCAAGAAAATTTCACCGGCATAATCAATATTATGGTTAAACAACAACCCGTGACCAATCTTTAGCTCAAAATCTAAGCACTGGTCAAAACTCCCTGACGTCTAGGTGATGCATTGAGTCAGCAATCCAAAGAAATAGTACCATAGAGGTGGCATATGCTTCCTTAAGGGCGTATGAACTACTGGTCTATTGAACCCTATAATTTCCAGTACCTCCCTTCTAAACTCATCACTGGTAGGTGAAGTAACAAAAGGTCCACTTGGCAGATGGAGAGCTCATTGGATGGCATCAACGGTGATTGAGCAGGATAGGGTTTCTGTAACCATGCCACGAATACATGGAACGTTCCGTGGAGTGGTGGCCATGGTAGCAGTATACCAGAATCTGGCTAAGCAGGCTGGATAAAGACGTGAAGGTTCACCTGTAATTGCTCGAGCCAGAGGTGATTGCCGTATATAATCGATTAATGTTTCATAGCTAATGTTGGCTTTGGATTTGGGAATGGATAGGGCATGTGCAGCATTTCCTCTCGATAGGCGAATAAGAGTGTGATCTGGTGCATTACCAGCCCTGACCAGATTAGGGTGAAGATTGAACAGTGGTGCCTGAACAATCGGTTCCTTCGGTGCGGGTTGAGGTTATGGTTCTGGTTGTGGTTGCTGTTGTTGTTGTTCCTCCGGTTGGTTCTCAATAGGTGGTGATTGTTGTTGTTGCTGGTCTGCCATTGATGAAATTGTTGAAGATGAGAGTTTGAGAGTTTTGAAGATTTGAAAATTTAGAGAGAAAGTGTGAGTTCTTGAAAGTTAAATCAAAGAGTTAATAATCAAAGGTTATTATGTGGAATGGATCGCCTTATTTAACCTTTCAGATTGGTGGAAAAAGTGTAGGAGAGAGAAAATGGCAACTGTCATCTGCAGACGCGTGGGCAGATTTGACAGACTGGCACGTTTTCGAGGGGATACAGACTGTTGACATGATGTTTAATTGGCTTAAACACTCATACCTCACATTAAGCATTAAATGCAGTAGTTTTTAATTCAAAAAGAAGTTAAAAACCATAAGATAAATTTTGTATTAAATACAAAAATTCTTTGTGACATTTAATATGTTATGAATTTAATTTTAAATCATTGGGAGTAAATGAGTTTCAGATTTAAGGTATCATTTAAGTATTTTGAGCTATTTATTATTTTGTTTTGAACATTGAATAACCATGATATAAAGACCTTGTTGTGTTGACTGTTAGACATGTAGGCAGTAAGTGAAAGTTGTAGCTTACTGGTTTGTCCTACATGTTGTAGAACTAGCACACCAACAAAGTTGTTTTTGATTTTAGAGTTCAAGCATACCCAGCTCAGAGATGAGATAGTTAAAACGTTTCTCATCTAAGGGCTTTGTGAAAATATCTGCTAACTGCTGGTCTGTTGAAATAAAATGTAACTCCACATCTCCTTTTTGAACATGATCCCTTATGAAATGATATCGAACGTCAATGTAATTAGTTCTTGAGTGCATCACAGGATTGTTGGTAATAGCAATAGCACTTGTGTTGTCACAGTAGATTGGAGTTTTGGTAACATGAACAGCATAGTCCTTCAGCTGGCTTTGCATCCATAGTACTTGAGCAGTACAGCTACCAGCAGAAACATATCCTGCCTCAGCAGTGGATGTGGACACAGTAATTTGCTTTTTTCTCCTCCAGCTGACTAGCCTACCACCCAGTAACTGGCAACCACCAGTAGTACTTTTCCTGTCTATCTTACACCCTGCAAAGTCAGCATCTGAATACCCAATTAGCTCAAAATCCTGGTCTTTGGGATACCAAAGACCACGTTTAGCAGTACCTTTCAGATACCTAAATATCCTGTTTACTGCTAGCAAATGTGACTCTTTAGGATCAGCTTGATATCTGGTATAGAGACAAGTGACAAACATAATATCTGGTCTGCTGGCTGTGAGATAAAGTAGGGACTCAATCATACCTTTGTATTCAGTGATATTGACTGGTTCACCATTGAGATCAGCATCAATTTTGATAGATGCTGTCATTGGAGTCCCTATATCTTTTAAACAGGTCAGACCAAATTTCTTTAACATATCTTTGATATATTTATCTTGACTTATAAAAATTTCATCATCAAGTTGTTTAATTTGCAATCCTAAAAAGTATTGCAAATCTCTTTGTAAGCTCATTTCATATGTCTTTGACATAAGTTTTGAAAATTCTTGACAATGTGTTTCATTTTTAGAACCATAAATAATATCATCCACATATATTTGTACCAGCAAGAGATCACCATCTATCTCTTTTGAGAATAGAGTGGTATCAATTGTTCCAACTTTAAAACCTATACCAGTGAGATACACATAAAGTGTCTCATACCATGCTCTTGGTGCCTGTTTGAGGCCATAAAGAGCTTTGTCTAACTTGTAGACATGGTCTGAATATTTACTGCTTATAAAACCAGGAGGCTGTTTGATATAAACTTCCTCTTGCAGCTTCTCATTTAGAAATGCAGACTTAACATCCATCTAGAATACCCTAAAGTTCATCTTAGCAGCATATGCCAAGAACAATCTGATAGCTTCCATCCTAGCCACTGGTGCATAAGTCTCTCCATAATCTAATCCTTCTTCCTGTTTGAAGACCTGAGCTACCAATCTAGCTTCGTTTCTGATCACAATCCCATCTTCATCCATCTTATTCTTGAAAACCCACTTGGTACCAATGATCTTTTTAGTTTCATCATCAGGTTGAGGTACCAAAGTCTAAACCTTATTCCTATCAAACTGGGAGATCTCTTTTTGCATAGCTCCTGCCCAGCTAGGTTCTTTGATTGCTTCTTCAAGACATGTAGGTTAAATGGTAGATAAAAAGTTCGCATGCATACAAAAGTTGCTGGTTGCATGTCTTCTTGTTTTAACACCATTTGCCAGATTACCAATAACTTGTTCAATTAGATGCTCCTTTGTCCATCTAGTGTTATGAACAGGTGAGCTTGTTGTGGAACACACAACATCTTGATCATTAGCTGGCTCAGAGGAATGAGCAGCAGTGGGAGACAGCTGTTCATTATGAGTGTAACCAGTACCAGCTTGAGATCCTTCAGGACCAGTAGACCTATGCTCAAGTTGTAAAACTTCTGTAGAGCCAGTAGGTCCACCTGGTTTAGACACAGATGGAACAGAGTGTTCCATCTCATCATCAGAGAACCCAGCAACATGGATTGGTGAGGGATTTGCTGCTGGTTCTTCTTCATCATCTAGAGCTTGCTGAGTTAGCTCTTCAAACAGTAACTCCTCATCTTCTTGTCCAGAGGATGAAGTGGGGGCAGTTTCATCAAATGTAACATTAATAGATTCATCAAAACAACCCTTTCTTTTATTGAAAAGCCCTATATGCCTTTGACATGTTGGAATATCCAAGAAATATACCTTCATCAGCCTTAGCATCAAACTCTCCTAGGTGATTCCTATTGTTTAGAATGAAACAGGGAGTGCCAAGTACATGAATAAATGAAATTGAGGGTCTTCTGCCTTTGAGAACTTCATAAGCAGTTTTTTGATGTCTTTTCACTATTAAAGATCTATTCTGGGTAAAACATGCAGTGTTCACAGCTTCTGCCCAATATGAATTTTCAGCCCAGACTCAGCCAACATAGATCTTGATGCTTCAATGAGAGTTCTTTTTCTTCTTTCTGCAACACCATTCTGTTGAGGTGTTCTCACAGCAGAAAAATTCTGTGAAATACCTTTGTCAGCACAAAATTCTTCCAAGGTAGCATTTCTGAATTCTGTACCATGATCACTTCTAAGCTGCTTCAGTTGCCCATTCAGTAGTTCCATTCTTTTGATAAAATTGATAATTTCATCAGCAGCTTCACTCTTTTGCTTCAAAAAGAATACCCAAGTGTATCTGGAATATTCATCAACAATCAACAGTGTATACTTCTTCCTATTACAGCTGGCTATATTAACAGGACCAAAAAGATTCATATAAAGTAGGTGAAATGGTTTCTCAATAGATGAAATCTGCTTTGACTTGAATGAGGCATGGTGATGCTTCCCTTTTTCATAACCAGGACACAATATGTCCTTCACATAAGACATTGTGGGTAGCCCAGACACCCAAATTTTACTAGATAACTTATGAATATCTTTGAAGTTGAGATGTGAGAGTCTCTTGTGTGTGTGTGTGTATATATATATATATATATATATATATATATATATATATATATATATATATATATATATATATATATATATATATATATATATATATATATATATATATATATATATATATAATATAACCACTTGAGGTTGTCTACTGCCTTTGAGTAGAAACAAGTATCAGTTGTTGTGACTGCTGTGTTCATGTCAATTTGATACATGTTCTCATGTCGTTTTGCTGTCAGCAGTGGCTTCCTTGTCTTATCAAAAATAGTGCCAATCTTCCTTCTGAACTGGACTATCTTTCTTTTGCTTGTCAGTTGGCTTATGTTGAGTAGATTGTGTTTAAGCCCAATGACATATGCTACATTTGAAAATGTAACATTCTCATTTGTTAAAGTACCAAACCCTTTGTGTAATCCAATGAATTATCTCCATATGAAACAACTTGACCATCCTTTTCTTGATAATCCATCAGCAGGGACTTACATCCGGTCATATGTCTCGAACAACCACTATCGAGATACCAGATTTGCTTGTTTTGAATGCCATGCACAGTATCTAAGAGATTAGTTCTTTTTGGGAACCCATCCTTGATGATCTCTTCCTGTCTGCTAGCTTGCTTGAAGAGGCAGCAGCAGATGGGGTTAGGGTTAGAGTACACCGGTTGGCTAAGTGAAACTTCCTGCCACACTTGTAGCATTTTCTCACATTTGTTATCGGTGACTGGTCATACACTGAGTAAATGGGTGCAGTAAGATCGGGTCTATTTTCAGATATGGCAGCCATGAGCTGGTCAAGCTTGACAGTCATTATCTCAGTGATAGATGACTCAGCACATGATTCCACAATTTGGTTCACTTTAGCTTTTCCCTTAAGGGCAGCTTTCTTTTTAGAACCAGTACCATAATCATGGTATACTGCTTTGCCTTTGTTGTTCGATGAGCCAGTGTGGGAAGATACTGACCCGTCAGCTGATACCGTACGACTTATGTGAATCTTGATTGCTGCCTTTGACTTGCCAGTATTGCTTTTTGCTGGCTTGTCAGCAACTACTGGTTGACCAGTACAATTTTCATCAGCTGGCTCAGCATTGGTGGAATTTGAGCATGAAGGGGAATCAATTGTTTTTGACTTTCTTTGGTTATTTTCAGTGATTTCCCTTTTAATGCGTCTTTCCTTTAGAGTCATTGAAGTACTGGTTTCCTTGACTTTTACTTCATCCTCCAAAATTTCTTTCATGGATGGTGGTGGGGTCTCTGTAGGTCTGAAAAATTTATTTGTTAAGACCTTTTTACCTTTAAATATCTTGGAAAAAGTATTTGGCAAGACAGCTTCAGGATCAGTTTCGAGAATAGGGTCCATGTAAGTAACTTCTGCAAGAGCAGCAGCAGCAGCATAGTCACCAGCAAAGAATGCTTCAACTTGGGCAGGCACCTGCTTATTCACACATTTTACTGTGCGTTGAGCAGATGTACACCAGGAAGCAACAATCTTTTTGAGATCGTTTAGCTGGTTCTTGACCTCTGCTGCCTCAACGTGAAGAGACTTTAAATCAAAATTTTATTTTTTAAGTTTGGAAATTTCATCTTTCAAGATTTTAATTTCATCGTTTTTTCCTTTATGTTTTTCATTTAGAGATTTGTTATCAGATTTTAAAACTTCTTCACGTTTACTGCCTCTACATAAATCAACTCTTAGGTAGTCAAACATTTCAGCTTTTTCATCATCAGTATAAGTTCAAAAATTATCAACCTTATACATCATCTCAGATTTCCATTGAGGTGAATCCTTTTTCAGATCAGCTTCCCTCATATCAGCCATAAACGTACTACCAGTATCCTCATCAGACTCCTCGACCTCCTTGGCCTTCAAACACAGCTTTTTACCAGAAGCATAACCAGCACCATCATCATCAGTATCACTGTCAGAAGATGAAGAAGAGCTGGTTTCATCCCAATCATGATGCTCAGCAACTAGAACCTTTTCTGGTTTCTTTCCCTTCTTATCAGAAAGACAAGCTTTTAGTTGCAATTGTTCTTTTTCCAAGTAATATTCGTTTAAAAAAATAAATGTGAAGACAAAAGACAGATTCGACGATTTGAAGACGCAAATGGCCAAAAAGCTCAAATGTACAAGATACAATCCAAGTGGTTCAATTTATTGATGAATAACATCTAAAATGACAAGAGTACAAGCCGCAAAATGCAAAGTACAAGATATCTAAGTATACGAAAAGGCATTCGAAAATCCGGAACCGAGACATGAACCAACTATCAACGTGCGACTCAACGGAGCTAAAATTACAAGTCAACTATGCACAAGAATATAATATAATATATAATTAATTATATATATATATATTATATTATAAAATATTCAGCAGCCCACGTTTTGGAATCGTGTGATGAGCTAGAAACCAAAGCTCCGCGATTGCGGAGCTATGAGGAAGAAAATAACCGCAGTCGCGGAGCACACTAGGACTCAAATTCTCCTATAAAAGGCCATGCATTCTGCCGAGTTATTTACACCTTTCTCTTCTCTTTCTCTGTAAACATAATATATATTTATAAATTTAATTTTAATTTTAAGTTAAGTTTAATAATAATTGGGTTATTGTAAGAAATGTTTTATGGGTTTCAAAGTCAAAACTCTGCCTGTGTAACGCTACGTTATTAATAATCACTGTAAGCTATGTTCTTCCTTTTTTAATTAATGTCTCGTAACTAAGTTATTATTATGCTTATTTAAGCCGAAGTAATCGTGATGTTGGACTAAATATTAAGACAGGGTTATTGAACTTTGGACCATAATTGGGGTTTGGACAAAAGACCTACACTTGTGAAAATTGGACTATGGGCTATTAATGGGCTTTATATTTGATTAATTAATGATATCTCGTTAATTTAATTTAGAGATTTATAATTTGACGTATTTATATATAACCACATACGCTTTATCGGGTACGATGGGCAGGATATTTATAAATACTAATAATTGTTCATTTGACGGGAGACGGGGATGGATTAATAGTCAATGGACTCATTAAAACAGGGGTGGATTACATTCAAGGGTAATTGGTGTAATTGTTAACAAAGTATTAACACCTTGGATTACACGCAGTCTATAACCTGTTGTAATCATTAACAAAGTATTAAAACCTTGTTACAGTTTAAGTTCTCAATTACTTGGAATATTTGACATCGGGTATAAGGTTAATTTGGCGAAGACTTTCGGCACTTTATAATTATGACCGATGGACTATTATAGACAAAACCAGATGGACAAATCAAATAATCCAGGACAAAGGACAATTAACCCATGGTAATAAATTAAAATCAAAACCTCGAACATCATGATTACGAAAGTTTAAATAAGCATAATTCTTTTATTTTATATCTCATCGTACTTTTATTTACTGTCATTTTAATTATCGCACTTTTAATTATCGCACTTTTATATATCGTCATTTATTTTTTTATTTACGCTTTAAATTAAGTTATATTTTATTTATAATATTTTGCATTAGGTTTTAACTGTGATATAAGAATTAAAATCGACAAACCGGTCATTAAACGGTAAAACTCCCATTTTATAATAATAATAATAATAATACAACTTATATGTATATGTATATGTATATATATATATATATATATATATATATATATATATATATATATATATATATATATATATATATATATATATATATATATATATATATATTTGTACAAATATAATTGTTTAAAAATATAGTGTACGCAATAATTGGATCCATGTGGAACGAACCGGACTTACTAAAAGCTAAACTACTCTACGATTAGGTACACTGCCTATAAGTGTTGTAGCAAGGTTTAAGTATATCCCATATTTAAATAAATAAATAACTTGTGTAAATTGTTTCGTATTTAATAGTATTTCGTAATAAAAATATATCTATTTCGTACACCACCTCGCACACATCAAGTATTTTTGGCACCGCTGCCGGGGACCCAGCAAAAATGCTATATTTCTAATTTTTTATATAATTTTTTATTTTTAATTTTGTAAAAATATTTTGTTTTAGTAATAAGTGTTAAAAAATTTAAAAATAAGAAAAGAAAAAATATATATATATTTTTAAGAATTTATCTATAAAAAGTATTTTTATTAAGTTTTTAAAATATAAATTTATTTTTATTTTCTATCTATTAATTTATAAAACTAAAAAAATAAAATAAATATAAAAAAAAATTGAAACTGGGTCAGATTATTTTCGAAGCCCAAATATAATAAAAAACTGCATTGGACCGAGTCTATTTTTTGCCCAACAGCTGAACCCAACACTATTAAACTCCGCAGTCGCGGAGACCATCGGGCACAAAATACCGCAGTCATGGAGACTGCTCTGGCAGGAATCCTAGTACGCATTAATTACATATTAGGGTTTTATTTTTTTATTTTTTGATTAGGGTTTAATTTTAATTATTATTATTATTAATTAGTTTTTAGTTTTAATTAGTAATATTAAGTTTATTAATTATTATTAAATATATAGAATAATATTTTTATAAAATAATAATATAAAAATAATATTCTTAAAAAAAAATTTATTTTTAACATTTTTCTTATATATATTTTTATATTCTGTCGCTTTTATTAGTTTCGTTCGTAATTATAGTTTTAGTTTCATTATTTGCCTTAGATTTTTAGATTTTTAAGACTTTGCCGTAAAATCCATTAAAGTGCTTTTTCTTTAGATATAGAATTTAGACGCTTCAGAATTTTGCAACGCCGTTTTAAATTTTAGTGCTTTTTAAGTAATTGCTGTTTTTCCTTTAGAATTGCATTATAAGTTTTATTACCTTTAGAACTTTAGTCGCAACTTTTAGTAGTAACTTTTTAGACGCTAAGTTTTAGACGTAAAACTTTAGTTCTTTTGTTTTTTGACATTTGTTTTTCGACTTCTTATTTTTCAACGCGCTTTTTCTTTTTCATTTCTACGCTCTAGTTTTTAGGACATTGAATTTTTAATCTTTAAATTTCGACAAAAAATTATTTTAAGCGATTAAATTAATAGACATCCAAATTTTCTGGTTCGTAGTAATAGTTAGATTTATTAGTGGCGAGTTGTGGACTTCCAATTTATAGGGTCCTGGCTACCTGCTGCATCTATTGGCTATTCGAAACGTGGGCAAAATCAGAAAAGTCTATTAATTTGATAACATATATAATTTTTATCTTTATAACTAATAGGATATTCAGTGAATGCACCGAGCAAAACCTTCACCACCTTTCATACGTTCACCACCTGTAACTCGATCAAGACATCTAGCCAATATTGTCGCCATTGATTTTTCTTTAGAATCATCATCAAGTCAAACAAGTTCTCCAATTCAAATTTCCGATAATCCAGTTTTTGAACCCGACTTCACAATTGAGGACCCGGAGGATATTCAAGGACAATTCAGAGATCCTAAGCCACTAATCATTCCTCCTGAACCACAAATTATTCATCCGGAGATTATCGAGGAAAATACCGTTAAATCAGAATCTTCTAGTGATTCAGATTCAACTATTCACGATATGGCAGAACTGGAACCTCAAAGTATGGAAGATCGAATGAGAGCCACACGTACGAGCCAATGTCACGCAATTATTCAACCAGACGTTAATGCGCCAGATTATGAAATCAAAGGACAAATCCTACACATGGTAACTAATCAGTGCCAATTTAGTTGTACACTAAAAGTGTGACAACCCGGAAATTTCCGACCAAATTTAAACTTTGATCTTTATATGTTTCCGACACGATAAGCAGATTTTGTTAAGGTAAATCTCAAGAATTTTAAACTATGTTCATACATTCATTTAACCTCGACTAAATTTCTACGATTCACGAACCATTATATAAATGGATATGATTATATATATATATACATATATATATATATATAGATATATATATATATATATATATATATATAGATATATGTATATGTATATGTATATGTATATGTATATGTATATGTATATGTATATATATGTATATATATATGTATGTATATATATATATATATATATATATATATATATATATATATATATATATATATATATATATATATATATATATATATATATATATATGTGTGTGTGTGTGTGCAGTTTATGACTTGAGAATGTCAACAAGGTATTTAAACGTATAATGCTTTACATGAACGTATTTGTTTCAATATGATTATCGACGAAGTTAAAAGATAAGATCAAATGATTGAATTATCAGAAACATTAAATTATGATTACGAGTCTCTGTTGAGAGGTCTACATTGATTTGAGAAATCTTTCCTTTTTAACGGTATTCGGAATGATTGGTAAAGTGATTACAAGTAAGAACAAATAGGTCAATTAACGATAACTGGACAAAGGTTTGTAGAGATTAACTTTCAACACAATGATTGCCTCGTGTCTGTTGATAAAATAATTATTAGTTTTCATAATATTGAAAAACGTAATATGACATAGATGAAATCTTTTAAGAAATGAATTTGAATAAATACAATAAGTCGAAATGTTATTTGTTAGAACTAAATGTATAAATAACTTGCAACGTGTATTTAAAATGTGTTCATTAAATATATATGTTAAGTACACGATACTAACACTCGCTTAGTGATGCGATTGATGATATAAACGCTAGTACCTAAATGAACTATATCTATTTAAATTTTAAAATGAAAACGTTACATGATACAATATTTTCTATTATGTAAATGATTTCAAATTATAATTTGAAATATAATTAGTTTTTGAAAGACTAAATAATATATTACTAAATAAATATTTCTAGTATATATAAGTTACATTCTTAAAAGAAAATATATTTATATTTTACAAAGTAATAGAATATAATATTAACTTACTCATAAAACGTCTTGATTTAAAATAATATTATTAATACTACGATAATTAATGAGACGATGATCTATAGAAGCAAATGACCAAATCACTCAAATGATCAAGTTACATTTAAAATGATATAGTTTATTGTCAATGTAAGTCTAATTATTTATAAATATACACGTCGTGTATCGTTTAGTACAAGTTTTCTCTACGTACGAGTTAGCGTTCGAGAAACCGAAATCGGAACATAAGTCGAGAGACAACGTACATGTCATTAGAACTAAAATTACAATTTAACTATGCACTTAAATATAATATAATATATAATTAATTATATAAATTAAATATAATATATGTATAATAATAAAAAAAATGTGTGTCAGCAACATTGTAAAAGGATCTTTGCTGGTGATAAGTCTCATGCGATTGCATGAGGATTTCCTCACCAAACCATGCAATTGCATGGCACATTAGGTGAGGCACACTAGTTATAAACCGAATGATTCAGGTACTCGAGCATTAATTTTTCCTTCTTCTCTTCTTACACTCTCTATATTATATTTATAATATTATTATTATTTATATTATTATTATTATTATTATTAAGATTATTAATATTAATCTTATTATTATTAGTATTAGTAGTATTAGGAGTGATATTATTAGTATTATACATAAAATACTACGACGAGGTTCTGCTCGCGTGATTTCAAAATGGGTTTTTCGAGAGGGATAAAGCTAAGGAAATTATGGGTTATAGCTATGGAGGTTATGGGTATGGTTCAGGGGTATAGCTCGTGAGGTCAACCTAGCGTTTATCATCTCCGTTGCGTCTACGTACTTTTCTGCAATATTGAATCTCAATATTGATACGTGAGAACTCATAACTTAACTTTTATATATTATTAGTGTATCCCTGACTAGTGCTCGAGTATTTAGGATTATGCATGCTTGTACATTTAATATTGTTGTTAGATAGTGCATGTTGAATCCTGAATTAGATACATATGCTACTAAGATAGGGTATATGATATGCATGTCGTTGGAAAACTAGCGAAAAATTAAGAACTTTTCATTTAGAACTCGAATGGTTTCGATGAACAGATTAGAAGTTATAGTCAACTGAATTTTTGTATTATTGTTAAAATGATTATTATTACTATCGTCGTTATTATCGCCGTTATTATTATTATTATTATCATCTAATTATTATTATTATTATTATTATTATTATTATTATTATTATTATTATTATTATTATTATTATTATTATTATTATTATTATTATTATTATTATTATATGTATCATTATTTAAAAATCGTTATTATTATTATTATTATTGTTACTGTCATCAAAAATTATTATTAATATTATCATCATTATTATTATAATTACTAATATTATTATTATAATGCTTATTAGTATCATTATTTTTAAAAAAACTAATATTAGTATTATCTAATTATTATTAAAAGTATTATTAATATTAAAACTATCTTTTCACTAAAATTAGTATTTTTAATAGAAATATCATTGTTATTATAAAATATCAGTATTATTATCATTTTAGTATTTTTATTAATAAAAATTATCATTTTATCATAATATCATTTTTTGTAAATATAAATATTGTTATTTTTATTAGCAAAATAATAATTATTATTATTACAAAGTAATACAATTTTTCCTTATTATTTTTATTATCAATATTATTTTATCAAATAAATATGTGATACAAAGATAGTTTACTACATGTAATATAGTTATATTTATAATACCTATCATTATATTTTTATGATATTAAATGAACTTTATAAATTTTATTACTTAAGATATATAAAAGTATATTTTTATCATATATATATTTTAATATAAATTTTTATTAATAAATGACTTTTATTATTTACTCTAATAAAATCTGTTAAATATATTAAATATATAAAACGACTATATTTAAGTTATATAATAATCATGTATAGGTTTTGGAAGTCATTTTGGTCAAGTTGACTTTTGTTGACTTTTGCGTATTAGTCTCGAGCATTAGGATTGTGGTACACTATGACTTGACCTAAATTGTTAGATAAATATTGACCAACATATAAATATATATAATTAATATAGGTTCGTGAATCCGAGGCCAACCTTGCACTTGTCAATGTCATCATATGCTTAATTAATACAAAATACAATATGGTGAGTTTCATTTACTCCATTTTTAAATGCTTTTGCAATATATATTTTTGGGACTGAGAATACATGCGCTGCTTTTATAAATGTTTTACGAAATAGACATAAGTAATCGAAAACTACATTCTATGGTTGGATAATCGAAATCGAATATGCCCCTTTTTAGCTTGGTAGCCTAAGAATTAGGGAACAGTACCCCTAATTGACGCGAATCCTAAAGATAGATTTATGGGCCAAACAAACCCCATCCGAGGTACGGATGCTTTAGTACTTCGACTTATTATTATACAGACGAGAGGATTCTGTTTTGGGGATATTCTATATGCATCTTGTTAATGTCGGTTACCAGGTGTTCACCATATGAATGATTTTACCTTAATGCAGACGAGAGGATTCTGCTTGAGGATTATGTTATAAAAAGAAAATCTTGTGGTCTATTAAAATTATGGAAATGATTATTATGATAAACCTATGAACTCACCAACCTTTTGGTTGATACTTTAAAGCATGTTTATTCTCAGGTATTAAAGAAATCTTCGGCTATGCATTAGCTCATTTTAAGGATATTACTTGGAGTCATTTATGGCATATTTCGAAAGACGTTGCATTTGAGTCGTTGAGTTCATCAAGATTATTATTAAGTCAATTATAGTTGGATGTATTATGAAATGGTATGCAAGTCGTCAACGTAAAGAAAGTTTGTCTTTTAAAAATGAATGCAATGTTTGTAAAATGTATCATATAGAAGTCAAATACCTCGCGATGTAATCATATGTTATTGTATTCGTTCTTATAGATTAGGATGGGTCTTTACAAAAAGAAGATCCAAATGAACATATTCGAACCTTTAATAAGATCTGTACTCTATTCAAAATCAGAGAAGTTGAGGATGAACAGATCTATCTCATGTTGTTTCCCTGGACTTTAAAGGGAGAAGCCAAAGATTGGTTAGAATCGTTACCTGAAGGAGCGATTGATACATGGGATGTTTTAGTTGAGAAATTTCTTAAAAGATTATTTCCGGCATGTAAAGCCGTGAGACTTCAAGGAGAAATTGTTATGTTCGCGCAAAAGCCAAATGAAACATTATATGAGGCGTGGACAAGATTCGGAAAGTTGTTGAGAGGATGTCCTCAACACGGTTTAGACACTTATCAAATAGTACAAATATTCTACCAAGGTGTCGACGTTGCTACACGAAAAGACATCGACACAGCAGCTGGTGGTTCCATTATGAAGAAAACCGCAACTGTAGCTCACAAAATTATTGATAACACATCCTCCCACTCACATGAGTGGCATCAAGAAAAAGATATTCTTCGATCATCTAAAGCGACTAGAGCCGATTCTAGCCATGACTTTGATTCCATTTCCGCAAAGTTAGATGCTTTCGAAAGATGAATGGAAAAGATGACTAAAGATATTCACGCAATACGAATTAGTTGTGAGCAGTGTGGAGGACCACATTTGACAGAAAATTGTCTCAGTGTTAAACAAACAATGGAACAATGAGAGAATGTTTCATACATGAACCAAAGGCCGGGAAATAATTATCAAAATAATTATCAACTGCCAAGGCCAAACTACAATCGAAATCAAAATATTTCATACAATCCAAATGCTCAGCACAACAACCAACAAGGTCCTAGCAATCAACAAGTATCTAACAATACTTACAATCAGCAAAGACCTGGTTATTTTAATAAACCACCAGAAACCGATGATAAAAAGCTAAATTTAGAAGATATGATGTCGAAGCTAGTTGAATCTCAAACTCAATTTGTCACATCTCGGAAAAAAACTAATGAACAAAATGCTCAAGCATTTAGAAATCAACAAGCTTCAATCCAAAATCTGGAACAAGAAGTAAGTAACCTAGCAAGGTTAATTGGTGAAAAAAAACCGCGGAGTCTACCTAGCGATACAAATGCTAACCCCCAAAATGAAACAGCTAAAGCCATTACCATAAGAAGTGGTATTACACTTAAACCACCTGAAATGCCTGTAATTTCTGATGACTCTATTCCTACTACACAGGCACCACAGCCTGAGCAAGAGAAGGAAAAAGAACCGGTAGTTGAAAAGGTTAATGAAGATAACACAGTTAAGGCAAAGCCTTATGTTATACCATACCAACCACCGCTTCCATACCCGAGTAAAATGAGAAAAGAAAGACTTGAAGCCTAGCAATCCAAATTCTTGGATATGTTTAAACAAATAAATGTAAATCTTCCTTTCATTGATGTGATTTCAGGAATGCCAAGATATGCTAAATTCCTGAAAGATCTAATCACAAATAGAAGAAAAATGGAAGAACTCTCGGCTGTTACTATGAATGTTACATGCTCTGCAGTGTTGTTGAATAAGATACCAGAAAAACTCTCTGATCCAGGAAGTTTCACAATTCCATGTTTTCTGGGTAGTCTTAGTTCAATCGAAGAATTGGTAGATTTAGGTGCTAGTATAAATTTAATGTCATATTCATTATACACTAAACTAGACCTTGGAGATTTGAAACAAACACGAATAAGCATACAACTAGCCGATCGATCAATAAAATATCCTAGAAGGATAATGGAGAACATGCTAGTTAAAGTTGGTACTTTAGTATTTCCAGTAGACTTTGTTATTCTGGACATGGAAGAAGATTCTCGAGTTCCTCTTATATTAGGAAGACCATTCCTAAACACGGCTAAAGCAATAATAGAAGTGTTTGGTAAGAAACTGACCCTAAGTATAGAGGACGAGAGTGTTACCTTTTCTGTTGATAGAGCCATGCAACAACTACAATCTGCAGATGATACATGTTATTATGTTCAAACTATAGATTCACATGCAGAATTGTTACAAGAATTTCCTGAATTACAAGGAACAGGAGAATGTTCTTTAGGAGAAGGAACTGAACCAATTGATGGAGCTGAAATGTTAGCTACACTTATGGCTAATGAATACAAACCAACAACAGAAGAACTTCAAATGCTGAAAGAGGAAGACAGATATCGATACAAATCATCAATAGAAGAACCACCAACATTAGAGTTAAAGCCACTTCCAAACCATTTGGAATACGGTTATTTACATGGTGAATCTGAATTACCTGTAATAATCTCGTCTTCTCTTACGAAAAATGAAAAATCTCAACTCATTTCTGTGCTAAAAGCTCATAAACCAGCTATTGCATGGAAGATTCATGACATTAAAGGTATAAGTCCTTCGTATTGCACACATAAAATCCTTATGGAAGAACGTCATAAAACATATGTGCAACGCCAACGAAGACTATAGAAAATTAACGGGATGGCGTGTTTGTATTGATTATAGAAAATTAAATGACGCCACCAGAAAAGATCACTTTCCCTTACCTTTCATGGATCAAATGTTGGAAAGGTTAGCTGGGAACAGTTACTATTGTTTTCTTGACGGTTTCTCCGGATACTTTCAAATTCCAATCGCACCCGAGGACCAAGAGAAAACCACATTCACGTGCCCTTATGGTACTTTTGCTTACAAACACATGCCATTTGGACTTTGAAACGCCCCTGCAACCTTTCAAAGGTGCGTGATGGCGATTTTTCACGACATGATAGAAGAATGCATGGAAGTTTTCATGGATGACTTTTCAGTCTTCGGTGATACTTTTGAAACATGTCTAGTTAATCTTGAACGAATGCTTATTAGATACGAGAAATTAAATCTAGTACTTAATTGGGAGAAATGCCATTTCATGGTTAAAGAAGGCATCGTTCTTGGTCATAAATTTCAAGTGAAGGAATTGAAGTGGATAGAGCTAAAGTAGATGTAATTGCTAAACTTCCACATCCCACCAATGTTAGAGGAGTTAGGAGTTTTCTATGACATGCCGGTTTTTACCGACGTTTAATAAAAGATTTTTCTAAAATTGCCACTCCTATGAATAAACTCCTTGAAAAAGATGCTCCATTCATCTTTTCGGATGAATGCATCAAATCTTTTAATATTCTTAAAGAAAAACTCACTAATGCACCGATCATGATAACTCCAAATTGGAATCTTCCATTTGAACTCATGTGCGATGCACGTGATTTTGCAATGGGAGCCGTTTTAGGTCAAAGAATTGAAAAACGATTTCAAGCTATTTATTACGCTAGTAAGATGTTACAAGGAGCACAAACGAATTACACAACTACTGAAAAAGAACTCCTTGCTATTGTCTTTGCTTTTGACAAATTTTGTTCATATCTCGTTCTAGCTAAAACGGTGGTCTATACTGATCATTCTTCTCTTAGATACCTATTTTTAAAACAAGATGCCAAACCATGATTAATCCGTTAGATCTTACTCTTACAAGAATTCGATATTGAAATCCGAGACAAAAAGAGAGTAGAAAATCTCGCCGCTGATCATCTTTCTCGTCTTGAAAATCCTGAATTAGAAGTTCTAAATGAATCAGCCGTACAAGACAACTTTCCTGATGAATATCTCTTGAAAATCGATTATAGTGAAATTCCATGGTTTGCAGACTTTGCAAACTACTTAGTATGTGGATTCCTTGAAAAAGGGTTGTCGTACCCAAAACGAAAGAAATTCTTTAGTGATATAAAACACTATTTTTGGAAAGATCCACATCTGTTTAAAAGTTGTCCCGATGGAATAATACGCCGATGCGTATTCAGAGATGAAGCTAGTTAAATCTTAAACCATTGTCACACAGGACCAACAGGAGGGCATTATGGGCCTCAAATCACAGCAAAGAAGGTCTACGATGCTGGATTCTATTGGCCTTCAATTTTTAAAGACGTACACCTTCTTTGTAAATCCTGTGATGCATGTCAAAGGGCCAGAAAAATAAGTCAACATGATGAAATGCCACAAAATGTCATTCAAGTATGTGAAGTCTTCGACGTTTGGGGTATTGACTTTATGGGTCCATTTTCAAAATCTCATAATAATCTCTACATTCTCGTTGCCATTGATTATGTATCTAAATGGGCAGAAGCACAAGCTCTCCCAACTAACGATGCACGAGTTGTAGTCAACTTCTTAAAATGTCTTTTTGCTAGGTTCAGAACTCCGAAAGCTTTAATAAGTGATCGAGATACTCATTTTTGTAATAATCAACTTGAGAAAGTTCTCAAAAGATATGGAGTAACTCATAAAATCTCAACTGCTTATCATCCACATACAAGTGGACAAGTTGAAAATACCAACCGAGCTTTAAAACGTATTCTAGAGAAAACTGTAGGATCAAATCCGAAGGAATTTTCCATGAAATTGGAGGATGCACTTTGGGCTTTTCGAACAGCCTACAAAACTCCAATTGGTACCACACCTTTTAATCTCGTTTACAGAAAAGCATGTCACCTTCCAGTAGAAATTGAGCACAAAGCATTTTGGACTTTGAAGACATGCAATCTTGATTTGCATGAAGCTGGTCATCTACGATTAAGTCAAATAAACAAATTAGAGGAATTAAGACATGATGCATATATAAATTCGTTAATCTATAAGGAAAGAACGAAGAAATGGTATGATAAAATAATCAGAAGTTCAAAAGAATTTAAAGAAGGAGACCGAGTTCTTCTTTTTAATTCAAGATTCAAGCTATTTCCTCGAAAATTGAAATCAAGATGGTCTGGACCATTCATAATCAAAAGAGTTTTCCCATACGGAACAATAGAATTGATAAATTCAAACGGAATTGAATTTAAAGTCAATGGTCACAGAGTTAAACATTACATACATGGTCCGATGGAAGTTGACAATGAAGTTAATCACAATTTCACCACCGAAGCAAACCTTCAGAATGAAAATATAAATATGTTTTCAACGACATCTGAAAAGCCAATATTGGAAGTTGGGGAGGTTTCAAATTGGAGTGATGAAGAAGAATTCTTATATAAGCCTCCCATTCCAAGAAAATGGGTAAAATATGAACAAAAAGTCCAAGTAAAAGTGGAAGAACCAAGAAAAGAGCACCCAAAAAAGGTTAACAAACCAACTCCACCTCCTAAATTAGGAGACCCAGGTGAATTTATTATTTCTTGCTTGCATAGTGATTGTGCTATGTATAATGCGCTCGCAGATTTAGAAGCAAGTGCGAATGTTATGCCTCTTTCCTTATACAAAAGATTAGGTGTGGGTAAATTAAGACCAACCAGCATAGGTGTTCGATTATTTGACCAAACCATTAAACAACCAGTTGGAATAGCCAACAATTTACCCGTTCAAGTGGAAAGTTTGACCTTTGTTGCAGATTTCATAGTTATTAATATGGAGGAAGACCTTGATATTCCTCTAATTTTAGGTCGCCCATTTTTAGCGTCTATCGAGGCGTTAATTGATGTAAAAGAGGGTAAAATGATACTTAGTGATGGTGACAAATCGGTCACCTTTCTGAATCGAAAGTCTAAATCTCCACCAACCAAAACTGTCGAATTAATAAAAATGCCTAAGTGTGGGGAAGATGAAGTAACACCCAATGATGACCTGATAACAAAGAACCCCGTTGTTGATACGAAATTAGATGACTCCGTTTTTAACAGTTCAACGAAGAAACTTTATAAACGGATTCAAGATGCTAGGATTAAGGGGAACTTTAAGTTATGTAATCGATTAGTATCCAAATTGTCTCCTAAAGAAAAGGCAAAATTAGTTGAATTTGTGAATGTTATAGAGGAAGTCAACCAATGGCTTGAAGCAAAAGTCAGAGATATGCAAGTTGTTGATGGTCCAATTGAAATTAACAATGAAGTTAATCACAAGTTCGACACCACAGCTAACGAAGTGTGGGGAGAATCGAATCTTTTAAGGATAATATAATGCTGTCTAGAGTTAGATATTCTATTTTTGTGTAGTTTTCAAGAATGGAATCCGAATGGTCTTTCCCTAGCAGACCCTAAAGAACTAGTCTTCTCCCTCCATTCTGAATTTTTGTTTTTTAGGTTTTACGAGATGAAGAATTCCTTTGATTTGAACCATGGTCTACTACTACATGCTATGATTACTAAATGTAATAATAACACACTCCCGAGTGAACCGGTGTCAGTAATAAGAGGCAAAATGGACGAAGTAAGAAAAGAACTCATGAACAATCATAATAAGATACATTTCGGTAAAGGAAAATCATTATCCGCAGCAAAAAGGAGAGCAAGACATCCTGAAAAATGTCATAAATGCGGCAAATGGTCACACGAAGGAAAATGCTCGACGAATCAGACACATTCCAAATCTGAGTTCGTTACTCTATGCAGAGAATGACCGTTCATATGTTTAGAAGAAAAATTATTGAAAACTAGTGGATACACTTATGTAGCAGTGGAAAACCAAATCGAACGACTCTCTTATGAGTCAACTAAAGCAGGTCTCTGGGAATTCTATCTTATAGGTAAGTATGTATAGTTTTTATTTTTATTTTTTTTATTGCTTTTAACCTTTTGTTAATAAATGCTGAATCGTTCGCTATAAAGTATTAAATTGATATTCAATAAAATTAGGTATAATAAACCGAAATTATTGATATCAGACAAAAATTTAATTCATCACTGCGAAATTTACCGTTTATTCATAAGGTATAAATATCTTTAATCAATCAATTCAAAATATTTCAAAATTTTGTCAGGAGTAAAACTAGGTAATATAGCCGAAATTACTTTACCCAAAAGAGGGACGTACATTTTTGTTAATATTTGATTGATTAAAGTGGGATAAAAGACCAAAAAGATTTTTATTTTATTTTTACCTTGTTTTTAAAATTAATATAAAATCATATTATTATATAAGTTTATAAAACTAATATAAATATTAATAATATTTTATTAATAAGCATTTTTAATTTAAGTTTGGTGTGAATTTAAAAATAAAATTTACTTTATTTCATTAAGTTAAAAAAAATGATTTCTAAAATTCGTCGTAAGTTAAACACTAGGTCGTTGAACCGAAATTGCTTTAACCAAGGGCGGGGCGAAAATTTTTGTTATCATTATTTTAATATTATTGATCTAAAGTAGGCAAAAAAAAAATACCACTGTCACGGAGCTTTGAGTGTAAACACTACCGCAGTTGCGGAGCTTCAAAAACACCAGGCCAGATATAGCTGGTCGAGACTGATCAGTCCACTCCCCATCCCATTATTTTTTCTGCGAAAAACACACACAAACAACCCCAAAAAACCCTATTTTTCACATAAAATCATAAAAATTTTCAATAAAAACACGATGAGGAGATTCCTACCAAGAAGCTTTTCAAGGAGAACGGTAATTTCTACACAATACACTCTTTAATTCGGATTTATAGTGTTCTTGAGCAATTTTTACGTAATTTAATTCTGATGATTTCAAGCTTAGTTATGCTTAAATTGTATGTATATTATGTTTGTATAGCCTAGATTGATGCTATTTAACATGATTAGAAGCCTTAAACTTAAAAATTTTTTAGCAATCTAGGGTTTGTGTTCTTGAGCAATTTGGAGCTTTTTGATATAAGCGAGTTATGGCCGATTTTTGTTATGAATTCATGCTAAATTAAGTAGTGTAACATGTTTAGGTTGCTAAATGATCTAAACTTTGATCCTAAACATGATTTTTGAGCATCAAAGTGGACGATTTAAGTCAAAAATGCATGAACTGGGTTATTTTGATATGAACGCTATTTGAAACTTGTTTAGTAGCTAATAATGATTATTTTAGCATGTTATTTGAGTTGAATGTTTATGAATATTGTATACATTTTCATATATGCTTATTTGAAAAAGTGTAGAATTGTTAAAATTATGAAAATGTGTAAAGGTTTAATTTTGATTAAACATGTCATTATAATTGTTTTAATTTATGATTTTACTAACACTAATGCATATTTGGATGCACAAAAATTGTGTTTAATGTGTTTTGCAGACTGAAGGGAGTGAATCTTCATCCACTTTCCAGGTTCATAATGCTCCTCCTGAGAATGCAAATGAACAGGAAATCAACAATCAATACAGACAAAATCAACATCATCCACTCATTTCATATTAAAATATACACGAGGCAAATTTACACCCTAACTTAAGATTTGACAGATTTTGGATAGAATATCCAAAATATTAGAGGAATTTACACATTCTTCAGTCTAAGGATGTTGAAGTGCCCAGGGTGATAGATTGGGAGCCGTTACAGACAGTGGGATTGACCGAACCAATCAGGAAATTACTTTACCAAAGGTATGGTAATTCTACTTTTAACGATCGGGAACGTTTATTCACTATACGTAGGTCTGTATATAGGGAATGGTGTGTTGAATTATTAAGTACTATTAAAATAAATGATCAGGTTGCTAGCTTAACCGATCAGAGTTTTATTAGATTTTTGTTAGGAGGTTTGATGTGCCATATGTCTCTATTAGAAATGGCTCAGGCCTTGTGTATATATACGCCTGAGGAATTAGCATCTAATGGTTGTCAACGGTTAATAATTAACTGTAGAAGGGTTGATGATAATTTTGATGCGAATGGATTATGGAGTAGAATGTCTAGACCTAATCATTTTCGTGGGGGATCTCACTCTTATACCGATATTGATAGAGCTGAGCTAAGAGTGATTCATAGGTTTTTAGCAAACTCGATTACACAACGAGGTAGGAATAAAGAGAAGGTGAATGAAAATGATCTATTTTACCTCATGTGTATTAGAGACCCACCTAGCTTTGTGAACATACCTTATTGTGTGGGTTATTACTTATCGGTAATGGTAAGGGGTATGCGAAATAATAGTATCATAGGAGGTGGAATTTTTATTACTTTAATTACTGAGTATCTCAATGTGGATAGAAGTTAGGGGGAATATTAGTTGCAGTACCCGAACGCCGTGATAGAATTGATTTACGCGTGTATCATGGTGCAAAGGTTTTAACGAAACAACGTAATGCTGCAATACCATATGAGGGCCCGCATCCACAGGTAGAACGAGATCATGAGCAAGGTAATGCGGGTGGAGGAAATCAAATGACAGATATACAAAGAATAATGGCCCAAATCGAATACAATCAGGCTATGCAAAATGAGTTTCAGGCTTGGCAATATCATCAAAATCAAATCCAAGCCCATTTAGCCTACCAAAACCGAAATTACATTCCTATCGAACCGGCCTATTTTCCTCCATGGACCGTCGATACACGACCACCTTTTCCTACTTATGATCCATTCCAAGCGTATCAAAACATATACAACGAACCTTGGAACCCCTAGTGGAACACTCAGTGTCAACTATAATTTTCTTAATCTTATGTATTTTTTTTTATTTTTTTTGTAATGTTAGTACTTTTAATATTTAATTTGGTATTGTAATAGTTTTTATAGTTTTCAAACATTTTAAATATTATATTTTATAAATTTTTGAACGTAGCGTGATATACCCAACTTCAAAAATATGTATATATATATTTGTAGTTTATCTCATGTACAAAACAGTGTAAAACATCGCACTTTCAAAGACTGACATTAAGTTTAGCAAAAGCTACTAATTTTGATGACAAGACGAAAAACAAATGTGATATAACAAATGACGGAATGAACTGATATGGCCAAATCGGACGGTTTTATTTTGTGCGGTGTCATTAAGCCGTGACACGTCAGAATTAGCTACCACAAGGGCGTAACGGTTTTATTATTTATATTTAGCTGGGGTTCCTAGCTATAACTCACCTACTTGTCTTCCTTTTAACGAGTAAGTGGTAAATATAACTCAGGTTCGAATTTTTGTATGTTTGCTCAGTAATGTGGGACAAAAGTGCCTATACAGTTAACTCTAGTGACAAGAGGTGATAGATTAAGATTAACTACATAAAGTGGTAATTTAACTTATAAAGATAAAGATAGATAGGTATGGAGAATAGAATTCTGAAGGACAAATATCACAAGAGTTTGATTTCCTAGGATAAACACTAAACCTCAATCAACTGGGCTATGAACCTAACTGACTTGTCACTAAGAGTTTAGGCCTTGAAATTCTGGCTAAGACATATATCCCTACTCTCAACGTTAACCTAAAATATTTAAACGACCTTATGGATAGAATCCTAGGTACATAAGCAAAGTGGTACACCCATAAAGGAAAGTCCCAGCTTTTCTTAATCTTAGTTGGTTTAACTAAAGCAATATTCCACCACTTAGTACTATGCTATGCCTTAACGTTAATAGATGTGCAATCTTAAATATTCTAAGGTACTGCTAATTGGATTAGAGGTCTCTCCTTTGCGATTACTTATTCAACCCCGGATCATCTTACAACATCTCAAGAACATTGCTTCTGACGCGAATCATGCTTCTAAGCAGACCAGTGTTCACTAAACTCTATATTGTCTACTCTGATCACAACCTAAATGGGCAGCTCTTCTTTGAGGATAATTGATTATCCGTACGTAGGTAATATATCCCTATTGTGACGTTAAGCACACATAACTACTTACCCGTATCCTAGGGTTGATCAGGTCCTAATACTACGTTATAGCCACGTGAATAAGCGGAAAGGGTGATCCGTAAATTAAAATTCTAAACCGTCAAGGTTTCATCATAACAATATCATAAGTTTCAGATAACGTATTCGACATATAATAAACATTTGCAACAGATAGATAGTCATGCAGGATGAAAGCAACTTAAGATAACATTATTAAATTAAGGAAAGTGTTCACCGTTTACTGACGAGATCCGGACCATTACAAGTGCTGACATCCTCTAAGCCGTTCCTATTACAATCTTCGACGTTCGCCTCCAGGTACTTAATTTCCCGCTAGGAGGTGAGAAGGCCTTGAAAGCTCTAGCGAGAGAAAGTGTATTGTAGTGAGACAGTGAAGAGAAGTTTGTTGAAATTGGATGACAAAAGCCCTTTAAATAGACTTGAATTTTGCCTCCAAACGGCTAGCAGGCCGTTTGGCAACCCATTTGGCAGGCCGTTTGCACAGCCCGTTTACCAGGCCTGCCCGTTTGCTTGGTCCGTTTGATCTGGGCATTTGACAGGCCGTTTACCATACTGGCAGGCCATTTGGCCACCCGTTTGGCAAGCCGTTTGGCTTGCTGAATCCTTGGATCGTAACTTGATTTCTTGTCTTTCACCGTTTTCGCTTTAGAATCTTCGTTTTAGTTCCAATTTTCTTGATTCTTCTTGCATCGTCTTCGTAATTACTTTACCTACAAATGTTAACCGAAAAAGTGATTATTTTTCCGACAAAGTCTTAAACTTTATGCTTTTGGGACTCAATATCGGGGGTAAAAACATGACTTTTTAGCCGATATCAAATATCCCACACTTGAACTTTGCTTGTCCTCAAGCAAACTTTCGAACTTTAGACACCGAGGACTTTTATTCGTAGAGATCAAGTGATTTTTGTTCCGCAAGACGGAGGAGCGAAAACTTAGTTTTATTCTTTTTGTTATTCCCAAACCTTTTTCCGCAAGTATGAGAGGAGGTTACATAACTGAGGCTATCTCACTCGGCTCTCTCATTTCACTAAAGTATTTAGGGTGTCCTATAGTTCTAAGAAATGAAGTCACTCTTAGCCAGTCATGCTTACATTCTTCATCATAGGATTGATCAAGACTCAAACCTCTATCACTTATTTGAAAGAATTTTCAGTTATCGACACAGCTTGGATTGTGAAGAGATGGGGATTTGGAAGTTTCTAGGTGTGAAGGGTTTTGATAGATAGGGGTTTCTTTTTGAAAGATCGATTTTTGTGATCCTTTCAGCTTTTCGTCAGGAATTTTATGGTAAGCATCCTTCTTTATGACTGCCAGGAGTTTCTTTTCCCGTATCTTTCTTAGTTCTGCTCCCTTTCTCGGAACCTTTATTCATCAACAAATTTTTTTTTTTAAAGCAACTTATGCTTTTCTCTTCGAGGTCTACTTTTGGTGGTCTTCTTTGAGAATTGGCTTGGATGCTCGCATTTTTTTCTAGTGCGGTTTTGTAGAGGGTTTCCCAAAAAGAATGATTTTTATCTGGATTTATTTCTTTATTTATGAGGTGGTTTAGAATGGATGGGTAGTGGTGAATAGATTTGTAGAGCGGAGGTGGAAATGGATGTGTGGAATGGGTGTGTTTTTATCTTCACGAGTAGCTGAGGTTCTAACTTAGTAATCCTCGTTAAAATGTGTGATTTCGAAATGTAGACCAAGAGCAAGTTCTGATTCCGAGATGTTAACATCGGCGCGCTCAACGGAAATATAGTGAAGCACTAAAAATGAGTGCTTATAAAGCCTTATTTGGGGGTGCCTCACAAAAATGATAATGGGTCGAATAGCACCTTTCGTTATGCAATGCTCTTTTGGAATACTCAGTTTGATTTTTGCAAAAAGTTTTAACCTTGTTTTACTCTTTTGGTCTATTTTGTAGCAAAAACTTTTGATCTTTTATAGAATTTTATAATCCTTGATGTTTTATAGTTCGAGGAGTTTTAAATTTTAAGAAAAATTTAGTTTATCAACACTTGAGGTTTTACAAGAATCGTTATGTGCAACATTTGCTATCCCACACTTTAAAATAACATTATCCTCAATGTTAGGGATACGGCGCATCCCACACTTAAGGCGTTTTTGTTATTAAAAGTTTATGTTGGTGGGGTTGTGATAATGCTAAAAACGAACATATATTTCATAGCATTATCCCTCAAGAAAGACAAGCTTTTAGTTGCAATTGTTCTATTTACAAGTGATATTCGTTTAAATATTAAAAGGTGAAGACAAAAGACAGATTCGACGATTTGAAGACGCAAACGACCAAAAAGCTAAAAACTACAAAGTACAAATCACGAGGTTCAAATTATTGATGAGAAGCGTCTAAAAATTACAAGAGTACGAGCCGCGAAACGCAAAGTACAAGATATTAAATAGTACGAAAGGACGTTTGAAAATTCAGAACCGGGACCAGAGTCAACTCTCAACACACGACGCAACGGAATAAAAATTACAAGTCAACTATGCACATGAATATAATATAATATATAATTAATTCTTAAAATTATATATATATTATATTATATATTAAAACCGTTGGCAAACTAGCAAACAAATAATTCTGAGCTGGATTCCCAGGCCATGCAATCGCATGGCCAGAAGGCACAAATGCCATGCGATCGCATGGAGCAAAAAGTTTGGCCACATTGCTATAAAAGGCGCAGTTTCAGTCGAATATGATACACAATTCATCAATCTCTCTCTCACAAATATATATATATATATATATATATATATATATATATATATATATATATATATATATATATATATATATATATATATATATATATATAATTTTAATTTTAATTTTAATTTAAGATTAATAATAATAAGGGTATGTTAGCGAATGTTGTAAGTGTGTAAGTCGAAATTCTGTCCGTGTAACACTACGCTATTATTAATCATTGTAAGTTATGTTCAACCTTTTTAAATTAATGTCTCGTAGCTAAGTTATTATTATGCTTATTTAAATCGAAGTAATCATGATGTTGGGCTAAATATTAAAGACGGGGTAATTGGGCTTTGGACCATAATTGGGGTTTGGATAAAAGAACGACACTTGTGGAAATTAGACTATGGGCTATTAATGTCCTTTATATTAGCTAAATGATACCTTGTTAATTTAATATATAGACTTATAATTTGACGTATTTATATATAACCACATACGCTTGACTGGGTACGGTGGGCGGGATATCTATTAATAGACTTGTTGAAACAGGGGTGGATTACATTCAAGGGTAATTGTGTAATTGTTAACAAAGTAGTAAAACCTTGGACTACACGCAGTCGATAACCTGGTGTATTCATTAGTTGGAATATTTGACTTCGGGTATAAGGATAATTTGACGAAGACTCTCGCACTTTATGTTTATGACTGATGGACTATTATGGACAAAATTGTATGGACATATTGAATAATCCAGGACAAAGTACAATTAACCCATGGTAATAAATTAAAATCAACACGTCGAACATCATGATTATGGAAGTTTAAATAAGCATAATTCCTTTATTTCATATTTTATCGCAATTTCATTTATCGTCATTTTATTTATCGCATTTTAATTTATCGCACTTTAATTATTGTCGTTTACTTTATGCTTTAAATTAAGTTGTTTTTATATTTAATATTTTTACATTAGGTTTTAACTGCGACTAAAGTTTTAAAATCGACAAACCGGTCATTAAACGGTAAAAACCCCCTTTTATAATAATAATAATAATACTACTACTTATATATTTATATTTATACAAATATAGTTTTAAAAATATAGCGTTAAACTTGGCTAGTTCCCTGTGGATGAACCGGACTTACTAAAAACTACACTACTGTACAATTAGGTACACTACCTATAAGTGTTGTAGCAAGGTTTTGGTATATCCACTCTATAAATAAATAAATAACTTGTGTAAAATTGTATCGTATTTAATAGTATTTCGTAGTAAATATATAACTATTTCGTATACACCTCTACGCACATCAAG
The DNA here is from genome assembly GCF_046630445.1 of Rutidosis leptorrhynchoides. NCBI lineage: Eukaryota > Viridiplantae > Streptophyta > Magnoliopsida > Asterales > Asteraceae > Rutidosis > Rutidosis leptorrhynchoides. The sequence continues at coordinate 269,327,916 of NC_092342.1, read as the reverse complement.
TATTTTTGGCGCCGCTGCTGGGGAAACACTTAACGTCAAAGCGAAACGCCATAAAAAAACAAAATATATATATTTTTAAGAGTTTATTTAAAATATATAAAATTATAAAATATTTTTATTTCAATTTTAGTTTTTAAATATAAGTTTTATTTAATTTATATAAATATTTTATTTAAATTAAAAACAGAAATTTTAAAAAAATAAATAAAAACGGGCTGGTCACTGTAGAAGCCCAACTACTTGGCCTGAAAACCGAAGCCATGCGACCGCATGAAAATCCTACACACAATCCATGCGATCGCATGGATTGATTTGACAGGACCAGTACCTCAGTTTGCAGGTTAAGGTTACGAATTTAATTATTATTATTATTATTAATTACCTAATTAGGGTTTATTATAATAATAATTAGATTTAGTTTTATTTAATTTGTATTTTTAAGTTATAATTAGTTTAATAAATATATAAAATTAATGCTTTTTATAAAAATAATATTTTTATAAAAAAATTGTATTTTTATAACTTTAGTTTTATTTTTATATTTTCGTATCTTTTTATTAGTTTAATTCGTAATTTGTATTTTTCGTTCGTAATTAGTTTTAAATATAGTATTTGCCGTAGTTATTTTTATTTCTAGATTTTTAGGCTTTGCCGTAAAATCCCTTAAGTGCTTTTTCTTTAGATTAAGATTTAGGTGCTTTAGAATTTTGCGATGCCGTTTTAAGATTTTAGTACTTTTTAAGTTATTGCCGTTTTGGATATAGAATTCCTTTTAAGCTTTAATATCTTTAGACATAAGTTTTAAATTTTAGTTTTTAGACTTTTAAGTTTCGACGCTGCATTTTATTATTTTTCGACGCTTATTTTTTTTCGACCTTTTATTTTTTCGACGTTTTTCGACACGCTCTTTTTCTTTCTTATTTCTCTACGCTCTAGTTTTTAGGACATATAATTTTCTATTTCTTCTCTAAAATTTCTTTAAATTTCGACGAAAAATTATTTTAAGCGGTTAAATTGATAGACATCTAAAATTTTCTGGTTCGTAGTAATAGTTGGATTTGTTAGTGGCGAGTTGTGGGCTTCCGATTTAAAGGGTCCTGGCTACCTGCTGCATCTATTGGCTATTCGAAACGTGGGCAAAATCAAAAAAGTCTATTAATTTGATAACTTATATAATTTTTATTTTTATAACTAATAGGATATTCAGTGAATGCACCGAGCAAAACGTTCACCACCTTTCATACGTTCACCACCTGTAACTCGATCAAGACATCTAGCCAATATTGTCGCCATTGATTTTTCTTTAGAATCGTCATCTAGTCGACCAAGTACTCCAATTCAAATTTCTGATAATCCATTTTTTGAACCCGACCTCATAATTGAGAATCCGGAGGATACTCAGGGACAATTCAGAGATCCTGAACCACTAATCATTCCTCCTGAACCACAAATCACTCATCCAGAAATTGTCGAGGAAGAAACCATTAAATCAGAATCCCTTAGTGATTCAGATTCAACAAATTCAATCATGGAAAATCTGGAACCTCTAAGTATGGAAGACCGAATGAGAGCTAAACGCACTGGCCAAGGTCATGCAATTACTCAACCAGACATTAATGCGCCAAATTATGAAATCAAAGGACAAATCCTACACATGGTAACTAATCAATGCCAATTTAGTGGTGCGCCGAAGGAAGATCCAAATGAACATCTTCGAACTTTTAATAGGATTCACACTCTATTTAAAATCCGAGAAGTTGAGGATGAACAGATCTATCTAATGTTATTTCGCTGGACTTTAAAGGGAGAAGCCAAAGATTGGTTAGAATCGTTACCTGAAGGGGCGATTGATACATGAGACGTTTTAGTTGAAAATTTTCTTATACAATTCTTTCCGGCATCTAAAGCCGTGAGACTTCAAGGAGAAATTGTTACGTTCACGCAGAAGCCAAATGAAACTCTATATGAGACATGGACAATATTTGAAAAGTTATTGAGAGGATGTCCGCAACATGGTTTAGACACTTATCAAATAGTACAAATATTCTACCAAGGATGCGACATCACTACAAGAAAAGACATCGATATAGTAGCAGGTGGTTCCATTATGAAGAAACTGCAACTGAAGCTTACAAAATTATTGATAACACTGCTTCCCACTCACATGAGTGGCATCAAGAAAAATATATCGTTAGATCATCTAAAGCGGCTAGAGCCTATTCTAGCCATGACTTTGATTCCATTTCCACAAAGATAGATGCTGTCAAGAGACGAATGGAAAAGATGACTAAGGATATTCACTCAATACGAATTAGTTGTGAGCAGTGTGAAGGACCACATTTGATAAAAGATTGTCTCAGTATTGAACAAACAATGGAACAAAGAGAGAATGTTTCATACATGAACCAAAGGCCTGGAAATAATTATCAAAATAATTATCAACCGCCAAGACCAATCTACAATCAAAATCAGAATTATAAACGAAATGTTCCATACAACAATCAACAAGGTCCTAGCAATCAACAAGTATCCAACAATACTTACAATCAGCAAAGACCTATTTTTCAAAACAAACCACCACAAATAGATGATAAAAAGCCAAATCTAGAAGACATGATGTCAAAGCTAGTTGAATCTCAAACGCAGTTTTTCACATCTCAGAAACAAACCAATGAACAAAATGCTCAAGCATTTAGAAATCAACAAGCTTCTATTCAAAATCTGGAACAAGAAGTAAGCAACCTAGCAAGGTTGATAGGTGAAAGAAAACCGGGAAGTCTACCTAGCGATACAAATGCTAACCCCAGGAATGAAACAGCTAAAGCCATTACCACGATAAGTGGTATTACACTTAAACCACCTGAAATACCTGTAATTTCTGATGACTCTATTCCTACTCCACAAGAACCACAATCTGAGCAAGATAAGGAAACAGAACCGGTAGTTGAAAAGGTTAATGAAGATAACACAGTTAAGGCTAAACCTTATGTTAAACCATACCAACCACCACTTCCTTACCCGAGTAAAATGAGAAAAGAAAGACTTGAAGCCGAGCAATCCAAATTCTTGGATATGTTTAAACAAATAAATGTAAATCTTCCTTTCATTGATGTGATTTCAGGAATGCCTAGATATGCTAAATTCTTGAAAGATCTAATCACAAATAGAAAGAAAATGGAAGAACTCTATGCTGTTACTATGAATGCTAATTGTTCTGCAGTGTTGTTGAATAAGATACCAGAAAAATTATCAGATCCAGGAAGTTTCACAATTCCATATTTTCTGGGTAGTCTTAGTTCAATAGAAGCAATGGCAGACTTAGGTGCTAGTATAAATTTAATGCCATATTCACTATATGCTAAACTAGACCTTGGAGAATTGAAACCAACACGAATAAGCATACAACTAGCAGATCGATCAGTAAAATATCCTAGAGGGATAATGGAGAACATGCTAGTTAAAGTTGGTACTTTAGTATTTCCAGTAGATTTTGTTATTTTAGACATGGAAGAAGATTCTCGAGTTCCTCTCATATTAGGAAGACCATTCTTAAACACGGCTAAAGCAATAATAGATGTGTTCGGTAAGAAATTGACCCTAAGTATAGAGGACGAGAGTGTTACCTTTTCTATTGATAGAGCCATGCAACAATCGCAATCTGCAGATGATACATGTTATTACACTACAAGAAATATGATTATATTAGACCCCCATAAGTGTCCTAAAATGTGCCATTTAAGGACCTTTCAGTTGAAAGGACGCACCAAAATGGCGTCTCCTATAAGACGGTTGTATAAAGTGAAAAGGGTCCTAAAACACAAATCACATTATGTAACCTATGTAAGAGCCTCATTAGCAACATTGATAGGGTCCTTATAGATGTACATATTAGGACACTTTAAATATGGTTTAATTATCTTATAGTATTTTGAGACACACAAAAGGGTATTTAAAAAGTACTTTATAGGACACTCACTACAAAAAAAGTATTATCTTAGGACACCCATAAGGGTCCTAAAATATGTTTTCTTGGGACCTTTAACTTGAAATGACCCTCTGAAGGGTGACCCTATTTAAGGTCATCCTATTAACGGAAAAGGGTCCTAAAACTCATTATAAGACATTTGTTTGAGTCATATAAACAACATCGAAAGGGTCATTATAGAGTGACATGATTATATTTCAATAAAGTAATCTCAAAACCTAACATCATTAAACATAAAAAAATTCATAAATAATCCAACATATAAAGACTTCGAATAACATTTAACAAGATTGTAAAATCAACGAAAAGCAACGCATAACGTCTTGGGTTGGCATTTATCTTTATCAATCATCACGTACCACCTAAAAAAACCATCCGTGTAACACACTAAGAATCATTACCTGAAAACATGTAAAGATATAAACAATAAGAATCTAATGGTTATAATCTATACCACAACCAAGCTGAAGAAATATAAACAACAATTTGTCATGTGTGTAACAGTTAGTTGACAATGAGAGTTAGAATACATGACTTGCATGTCGTCGTAACTTTGTTGATCTCAACTGTTATGGTCCGAGCAAACTGCAGCTTGAATATGTATACCTTCTATGACCTTCCATGAATCAAATTCAACCACATAACTCAAAATTCTAAAGTAAGAAACTTTGTAATGTTACTGATATGGGTTGAAAAAGACTTTTCATGTATATCAACACCATCATCTTCACATATAACTAAATGCACTTGAAAATTTATTGAACTCGAGTGAAGTAAACATACCTTAACAGTGATCTCATCTTGAAAAGGCCTGGCAACACCCCATATAGTCAAGGATAAAAACAGTGAACAAAACAAAATAGACTTTTTATGTATATTAACACCATGATCTTCATATATAACTAAATGCACTTGCAATTTTATTAAACTCGAGTGAAGTAAACATACCTTAATAGTGATCTCAGCTTTTAAAGGCATGGTAGCACCCCATATAGTCAAGCATAAAAATAGTGGACAAAACAATAAAACTAAATAGGGCAATCAAAGCTTGTAATCATCTTGTAAGCCTCTTTTCATCATCATATTCATCATCCTTTCCATATAGTAAGCCTTAAACGATTACCAATAGCAAGTAAAATTTGAGTTTTGTACCAAAATTTAGATACAAATAATAACCAAAATATCTAAATTTAGATACAAATAATAAGAAAAATATCTAAACATACCAACAATCAGACCTCTAATACTTGTATTTTATATCAGTATACTTGTGAGAAAAATGGTTGTCAGGTTGTGTCTGTATTATCAACATCGAAAAAGATAGAGAATACACCTTCCAAACAGTATATAAGCACACAGAACGAATACGTTGATGCAGTAACCAAGATACAATAAGAAAATCAGTTGACGGTAAGTTATAACCAATCTCTTTCAAAAACTAATACTCAATCAAGCCATGAGCTTATAAATTTATCCACATTTTCGTGTGTCCATTGCTTTAAATAAATAAGAATGTAGCATAAACCCCAAAAATTACGTACCATTATGAAGAGGTTGATAGTCACTTCTGTAAAAACGATAATTAAACTTGTTCTTTTGACATTTATGGATGGATCAAATTTAACTACTCAATTTGTCTACCCAAACAAAAATAAATTAGGATAGGGTAAACATCAAATAAAAATTTGCCACTTACCACCATCAATTATCAAAAGAATTATAAACCTTAACAAGAACAAAAAGTAAAAGCAAGGGTTTTCAATCTCTAACGGGATGGAAAAACAGACCAAGATTTTAAGTAATCGGAGGAAGCGACGATGGTTGTGCCGGGGATAGTTAAAGATTCACCTTTTTTTATACAAGAGCTTTGGAAAACTATAATTTGAGATAGTATTCCAAAAATATAACTGATGTTTATGATCTTTTAACAGTTTAAAAGAAGAAAGGATGATTACTACGAAGCACACTATGAAGGCGAACAACTTGAACATCTGTACAAATCTAAGAAAATCTTAACATTAACAAAAAGAAAAACAAACTAATTTTAGAAAGACCATTGTTAAAAGAAGAAGGGATTACCAGTTGTTGAAACATTAATATCTTAACACCAAAAAATAAGCATCCAACAATATCTGTACAACCACATTACGACAACAAATAAGCACCCAACAACGATTCAGAAACTTGTACCAATAAAATTATTATACTTATATAAGCGCATAAAAAGATATGAAAACCATATTTGTTCACGAACAGCAATTACAAACACAAATATTCGATGCACGCGATGAAACGAAAAATAACAAACCTACAGTTCAATCGAGGGAGGAAAACTACAAATAAACCTCCGATAAATAAACCTACAGTCCGGTGGACTCCTAATAATCCACTTACAATATACTTTGCTTCGATAGTTTTGCCTGTGTAATTGGTCTTAGGTCACATAGTAGTATTATTTGCGCCATCCTGGTAACAAAATAAAACAGCGTTACAAAATAATTAGGAAATTTATATTTCATAAATAAAAGAGGCTAAATATAATTCACTATGCTATGCGAATGTGTAAGTTGTTCTGGCATGGGTTCAAGAAGTAACATCCACACCTGAAAGTTACCTATGCTGCACCTACTATATTATCTGTAACAAAACAACCCCAACACTTTGTCACCTTAAATATATTCCAGGTTCTATCTCCGTCTATTCATATACAAAAGCCGAGCACAAAGCCACAACAACGCGCATCTGACCTTAACATTATCCAACATAAAATGATCTCTTGGGCCCTCATTTTATAACTGTTGCTCTTTATGAGTTTACCCCTACTAAACAAAAGCCCTACATATTATACATATAACACATGTATATATTTCATAAACAAAAGTAATATTTAGTATATGAATTTGCCTTTGACAGAACACTATATTGCTAAATGCCTTGGCTAATTAGGGTGATTGTTATTTTTACTATGTCACAATAACATGAATGAGTGATATGGCTTACTTCTCCAAAAGTATATTAAATTAGCTGCAAAACATCAATTACAATGCAAAAAAAGTTAAACACTTAAAGAAGAACATACTATGAGGTTAAGTTTTTAAATCTTGAATAGTTGAAGATGCGATCACCTTTCATGATCAAAACAAAATGAAGATAAATATATCAGTAGAAACTTAATCTGTTCATTAATGACGGCTTCAGATTCATCAGTGAACTTTTGACGAGCAAGTGATTGTTGTGGAGGAGTAGGTAAAAAAATTGAGCTCTTTTTTTACAAACCCTCGAATATTGCTGCCGTCGGTGGCCACTGCTCCGCCGCTGCACCTGCTCCGATGCCGACTCAATCGCCGTCAACTGTATGATGCTTCTTTACGCCATCCCATTCTTATCATCGATCAACCTTCTAACCACCCCCTCTCTTTATGCACACAAATCGTAACAGTAATCTCAAATTACATTTCACATAAAATAAGTAGATAGAGAGATAAACACGAATCGATGACTAAATACATACAAAATATGAATCAATTAAATGATGGCAGATGTTTGAGAAGAAACCCTAAATAGGCGATTATCAGAGAAAGTTAGGTTATGTGTTTATGTTTAAGATTTAATTTTGGGAAATTTAAGTTAGGGATTTTACAAGAGGGAAAATGTAACGAGAGATTCAAATTTTTTTTTTCTTTTTTGGAAAAAGGAGGCATTTAGGCCGCCAAATCTCAAAAACTGGAAAGAAAAAAAAATATTGGAAGTGGTATACAATAAAAAATGTGAGGGGTTTTACAAATAAATGTCTTTTTAATTTGTTTCATATGACTTTCATATCAATTGTCCTTTGAAGACATATGATAACAGTACCCTAAAATTTATATGTCATATCAATTAGTTTTTTAGGACACCACTTTGCAAACGTATCTCTTAGTGCAACCCATTTTTCAAATGTCCTATAAAAACATAGTATAATAGGAACTCTATAAATCATGTGTCACATCAGATAGGACTTTAGGACACAATTGTGTAAGCGTATCTCATAATAGGGCTTAATTTCTAAGTTTCATATTAAAACCTAGGATAATATGACCATAAAAACTCATGTGTCACATTATATAGCTTTTTAGGACACCAATGTAAAACTGTATAGTTCATTAGGACACCATTGAAAAAGTGTTAAGCTTTTTAGGACATAACTTTATAAGCGTATAGGTTTTTAGGACATCTTATAGCTTATTAGGACACCTCATTATAAGCGTATCTCATACTAGGACCTCAAATATTTAACCGTCCCAATAAATGGCTCGTTAGGACCCTAATTTACGAGGGTCCTAGGGAAAAGGTCCTATAAAATCACTTTTCTTGTAGTGTAATTATATTCAAACTATAGATTCACATGCAGAATTGTTAGAAGAATTTCCATAATTACAAGGAACAGGAGAATGTTCTTTAGGAGAAGGAATTGAACCAATTAATGAAGCTGAAATGTTAGCTACACTCATGGCAAATGGATATGAACCAACAACAGAAGAAATTCAAATGTTAAAAGAAGAAGACAGATATCGATACAAATCATCGATAGAAGAACCACCGACATTAGAGTTAAAGCCACTTCCAAACCATTTGGAATATGCTTATTTACATGGTGAATCTGAATTACCTGTAATAATATCATCTTATCTTACTCAAAATGAAAAATCTCAACTAATTTCTGTGCTAAAAGCTCATAAACCAGCTATTGCATGGAAGATTCATGATATTAAAGGCATAAGTCCTTCGTATTGCACACATAAAATCCTTATGGAAGAAGGTCATAAAACGTATGTGCAACGCCAACGAAGACTAAATCCGAATATGCAAGATGTTGTTAAGAAAGAAATTATTAAACTGCTAGATGCAGGTTTAATTTATCCAATCTCTGATAGTCCATGGGTAAGCCCAGTTCAATGTGTTCCTAAGAAGGGTGGCATGACTGTCAACACAAATAAAAAAAATGAGCTTATTCCTACTAGGACTGTAACAGGATGGCGTGTTTGTATTGATTATAGAAAATTAAATGACGCCACCAGAAAAGATCACTTTCCCTTACCTTTCATTGTTCAAATGTTGGAAAGATTAGCCAGAAATAGTTACTATTGTTTTCTTGAAGGTTTTTCCGGATACTTTCAAATTCCAATCGCATCCGAGGACCAAGAGAAAACAACGTTCACGTGCCCTTATGGTACTTTTGCTTACAAACGCATGCCATTTGGACTTTGCAACGCCCCTACAACCTATCAAAGGTGCATGATGGCGATTTTCACGACATGATAGAAGAATGCATGGAAGTATTCATGGATGACTTTTCAGTCTTCGGTGATACATTTGAATCATGTCTAGTTAATCTTGAATGAATGCTTATTAGATGCGAACAATCAAATCTAATACTTAATTGGGAGAAATGCCATTTCATGGTTAGAGAAGGCATCGTTCTTGGTCATAAAATTTCAAAGGAAGGAATTGTAGTGAATAGAGCTAAAGTAGATGTAATTGCTAAACTTTCACATCCCACCAATGTTAGAGGAGTTAGGAGCTTTCTAGGGCATGCCGGTTTTTACCGACGTTCATAAAAGATTTTTCTAAAATTGCCACTCCTATGAATAAACTTCTAGAAAAGGATGCTCCATTCATCTTTTCAGATGAATGCATCAAATCTTTTAATATTTTTAAAGAAAAACTCACTAATGCGCCTATCATGATAACGCCAAATTGGAATCTACCATTTGAACTCATGTGCGATGCAAGTGATTTTGCAATGGGTCATTTTAGGACAAAGGATTGAAAAATGATTTCAACCTATTTATTACGCTAGTAAGACGTTACAAGGAGCACAGACAAATTATACAACTACTGAAAAAGAACTTTTTGCTATTGTCTTTGCTTTTGACAAATTTCGTTCATATCTCGTTCTAGCAAAAACGGTGGTCTATACCGACCATTCTGCTCTTAGATACCTATTTTCAAAACAAGATGCCAAATCACGATTAATCCGTTGGATCTTACTCTTACAAGAGTTTGATATTGAAATCCGAGACAAAAAGGGAGCAGAAAATCTAGCAACTGATCATCTTTCTCGTCTTGAAAATCCTGAATTAGAAGTTCTAAATGAATCGGCCATACAAGATAACTTTCCTGATGAATATCTATTGAAGATAGATTATAGTGAAATTTCATGGTTTGCAGACTATGCAAACTACTCAGTATGTGGATTCCTTGAAAAAGAGTTGTCGTACCAAAAACGAAAGAAATTCTTTAGTGATATAAAACACTATTTCTAGGAAGATTCACATTTGTTTAAAAGTTGTCCCGATAGAATAAAACGCCGATGTGTATTCGGGGATGAAGCCAGTCAAATCTTAAACCATCGTCACACAGGACCAACAGGAGGGCATTATGGGCCTCAACTCACAGCAAGAAAAGTTTACGATGCTGGGTTCTATTTGCCTACAATTTACAAAGACGCACACTTTCTTTGCAAATCATGTGATGCATGTCAAAGGGCCAGAAAAATAAGTCAACGTGATGAAATGCCACAAAATGTCATTCAAGTATGTGAAGTATTTGACGTTTGGGGTATTGACTTTATGGGTCCATTTCCAAAATCTCATAATAATCTCTACATTCTCGTTGCTATTGATTATGTATCTAAATGGGCGGAAGCACAAGCTCTCCCAACTAATGATGCACGAGTTGTAGTCAACTTCTTAAAACATCTTTTTGCAAGGTTCGGAACACCGAAAGCTTTAATAAGTGATCGGGGTACTCATTTTTGTAATAATCAACTTGAGAAAGTTCTCAAAAGATATGGAGTAACTCATAAAATCTCAACCGCTTATCATCCACAAACAAGTGGACAAGTTGAAAATACCAACCGAGTTTTAAAACGTATTCTAGAGAAAACCGTACTATCAAATCCTAAGGAATGGTCCATAAAATTAAAGGATGCACTCTGGGCTTTTAGACCAGCCTACAAAACTCCAATTGGAACCACACCTTTTAAACTCGTTTACGGAAAAGCATGTCATCTTCCAGTAGAAATTGAACATAAAGCATTTTTTGGCTTTGAAGACATGTAATCTTGATTTACATGAAGCCGGACGTCTACGGTTAAGTCAACTAAACGAATTAGAAGAATTAAGACATGAAGCATACGAAAATTCGTTAATCTATAAAGAAAGAACGAAGAAATGGCATGATAAAAGAATCAGAAGTTCAAAAGAATTTAAAGAAGGAGACAGAGTTCTTCTTTTCAATTCACGATTCAAGCTATTTCTTGGAAAATTGAAATCAAGATGGTCTGGACCATTCATAGTCAAAAGAGTTTTCCCATATGGAACAATAGAGTTGATAAATTCAAATGGGATTGAATTTAAAGTTAATGGTCACAGAGTTAAACATTACATACATGGTCCGATGGAAGTTGACAACGAAGTTAATCACAATTTCGACACCACAGCTAACTAAGTGTGGGGAGATTCGAATCTTTTTAGGGTAATATGTATTTCTGTTAGAGTTAGATATTCTGTTTTCGTGTAGTTCTCGAGAATGGAATCCGAATGGTCTTTCCCTAGCAGACCCTAAAGAACTAGTCTTCTCTCTCCATTCTGAATTTTTATTTTTTTTAGGTTTTACGAGATGAAGAATTCCTTTGAACTAAACCATGGTCTAATGCTACATGCTATGATTACTAAACGTAATAATGACACCCTTTCGAGTGAATTGGTATCATTCATAAGAGGCAAAATGGACGGAGTAAGAAAAGAACTCAAGAAAGATCATCATAAGATACATTTTGGTAAAGGCAAATCAAAGTCCGCAATAAAAAGAAGAGTACGCCACCTTGAAAGATGTCATAAATGCGGAAAATGGTCACACGAAGGTAAATGTTCAAATAATCAAACATATTTAAATACCGAATTTGTTACTCTATACAGAGAAGGACCGTTTATATGTTTAGAAGAAAAGATATTGAAGAATCGAGGTTATGCTTATGTAGCTATGGAAAACCAAATCACACGACTCTCCTATGAGTCGGCTAAAGCAGGTCTCTGAGAATTCTATCTCACATGTAAGTATGTACAGTTTTTATTTATTTTTATTTATTGCTTTTAACCTTTTGATAATAAACGTTGAATCGTTCGCTATAAAGTATTAAATTGGTATTTAATAAAATTAGGTATACGTAACCGAAATTATTGATATCATACAAAAATTTATTACATCACTGCGAAATTTACCGTTTATTCTTAAGTTATAAATATCTTTAATTAATCAACCCAAAATATTTCAAAAATTCGTCATGAGTAAAACTAGGTTATGGAACCGAAATTACTTTACCGAAAAGAGGGGCTTATACTTTTGATAATATTTGATTGATTAAAGTGGGATAAAAGACCAAAAAGATTTTTAATTTTATTTTTACCTTGTTTTTAAAATTAATATATAAATATTAAATTATTATTGTAAATCTTTTTAAAATCAAAATATTTAAGCTTTTAAATTAATATTTTCTAAATATTAATGATATTTATATAAATTTTAATTTTATGCATTTTAAATTTAATTTTGGTGTGAATTTAAAAACAAAAATTTACTTTATTTCATTAATTTAAAAATATGATTTCTAAAATTCGTCGTGAGTTGAAAACTAGGTCGTTGAACCAAAATTGCTTTACCTAAGGGAGGGACGAGAAATTTTATTATCATTATTTTTAATCTTGTTGAATTAAAGTATGCCAAAAACATTAAAAAACCCAAAAATCTTTACTTTTAAAACAACGCTTAAAAAGTGACAAATTTTAAAATTTTGTCGAGGAACGGACTATGACAACGATCCGAAACGACCTCGTCCTAAATAACAAGGAAAACAAAAATTTTAAATTTACTTAATTTTTTGTTTTATAAGTATAAGGTTTAAAAAAAAAACAGACCCCATGCGATCGCATGGGGTTTCCTCTTAAACTCATGCGATCGCATGAGGCCAAAAAAACTGGGCAGGTCATAAAGTCAGTCGAGTGTTATGCTCTTCACAATACCACACACACAACACACGAACATACTCTAAAAACACCCCAAAAATCATCAATTTTTCACCAAATTCAACCATATTTCTTGCCATAATCCGCTCTAATCATGAATTTGTTAAGAAGTTTTTCAAGAAAGGTAAAGATTTCACCCCTAAACTCTTTAAATTTTCAGTTTTAGTGTTCTTGAGCTAATTTTTACCTAATTTAATTTTGTTAATTTCTAGTGTAATTAGAGTTAAATTGTTAGTATATTATGCATGTATAACCTAGATTGATGCTATTTAACATGATTTGAAGCCAAAAACTTCAAAATTTTTAGAAATCTAGGGTTTGTGTTCTTGAGCAATTTGGGGCTTTTTGATATAAACAGGTTATGCATGATTTTTGTCATGAATTATTGCTAAATTAAGTAGTGTAACATGTTTAGGTAGCTAAATGATCCAAACTTTGATCCTAAACATGATTTTTGAGAATTAAAGTAGACTTTTCAAGTCTAAAATTCATGAACTTGATTAATTTGATGTAAATGTCATTTGAAACTTGTTTAATTGCTAGTAATGATTATTTTAACATGTTATTTGAGTTGAATGCTTATGGAATTTGTAAACATTTTCATATATGCTTATTTGAAAAAGTGTAGAATTGTTAAAATTGTAAAAATGTGTAGAAGTTTAATTTTGATTGAACATGTTATTGTAATTGTTTCAAGTTGTTATTTTGCTAACAATAATGCATATTTGGATGCACAAATTTTGTGTTTAATGTGTTTTGTTGAGATATACCGATACTGATGGTGCATCATCATCATCTAGGCAACCTGCTCCGGAACCTGAACCAGAAATGCAATATGAACAGGAACAACAACAGGAACAACAACAACAACCTGATCAACACGTACCATATTATGATCTGCAACAAGAATATGTTAATGCCTACGTACAATTTCCAATTCATCCAATAATAGAACACCCAACGATTCATGAAGAACAGTTGCATCCCAATTTGAGATTTGATCGAAGTTGGAGAGATTACCCGACGTACCAAAGTAACAAATTTAAACTGGTTTCGAAAAATGTAGAAGTACCGAGGGTAATCGATTGGGAGCCTTTGGAAAGGGTCCAATTAGTTAACTCAGTTAGACAGCATCTGATCCAAAGGTATGACAGCTCTTCTTTTCCCGATTGGGAACGTTTATTCACCATTCGTAGGCCTGTATATAAGGAATGGTGTGTTGAGCTTATGAGTACTATATCACTTAATGCGGATGTAGTTAGGTTAGATGATAGAAGTTTTCTTAGATTTATACTTGGCTGTAGGATGTACAGGATGTCCATGCTGGACATGGCCAGGGCTTTACAGATTTACACTCCTGGTGAATTACTACTACCCGATTGTACAAATTTGATTTATCATGGGGAGCGGGTAGATAGGAATTTCGACGCGGACGCCGTCTGGAGGCGTATGTCAAATTATAATGTTTTTACGCTGGGAGGAAGACACTCCTATTTAGATATTAACAAAGCAGAGCTACGTATTATACATAGATTTTTAGCTAATTTGATTACACAAAGAGGTAAAAATAAGAAGAAGATGACCTTACACGATTTATTTTACCTTAAGTGTATTCGAAACCCTAGAAGCTTTGTTAATATCCCCTACTGTGTTGGTTTTTATCTGTCCAAGATGGTGACAGGAAGACAGGACGGGGGTATAATAGGGATCAATGGGGTCCACTGATGGTGTGTAGGGAACATGTTGACACTTTAGGATTGACGGTCTATCAGGGTGCAAAGGTATTAAAGAGCAGACGCAATCAGGCAGTACCATATGATGGTCGTCATCCACAGGTAGAGAGAGGTTCAGATGAGGAAATGGAGGAACCATATGACATTAGGGATGTCATTAGGGAGGCAATGACTGACGTTTATCAGCATATAGATGAGGTAGAAATGACAAACGAGGCTAGATTTAGTCAGTTCGAGTAGTGGCACGCCGAGAATGTGTACGAGCATTCTAGGAAACGATAGCATGATAGATGGCACTATCATCAGCATCAGATCATGAGCCAGCTATCACCTCAGGTACCAAATAACTACGTACCAACCCGACCTGCTTACTATCCTCCACACCAGCCCGATATGCGACCACCATTTACTCTCTACGACCCTAACCAGGCCTATCAGTATACCTATAACCAACCGTGGAACCCACCCGATGACATGAACTAGAACCCCCATCCAGATTGATATAGTTCCCGTTGGTGATTTTTATCTTTTATTATTTTTATTTACTTATGTTTAAAATATATAATATTGTGATACTTTAATGTAAGTTTTAAATTTTTTTTATTATGTTGTACTAATATTTCATATTTGATTTGAAAGTGGGATGTTAAGTCCCATTTCAAATTACCATGCATGTTATTATTTGTATGTATGTATATTGTCAATTGTACACAACAGGGTAAAACAGCGAACTTTCAAAGACTGGTATTAAGTTCAGAAAAAGCTACTAATTTTGACGACAAAACGAAAAACAAATGTGATGTAACAACAGACGGAATGAACAAATGAAGTGCACCATTTATCATTCAACAAACAAACGCCAATATGTTTGGAAACTTTGGTAAAATTTAATCATTTTTCTACGCTAATCAACCTCAATAATTTAAATTGTTACTGATTTCTTACAAATGAGGGCATTGCAAGATCTTAAGTGTGGGAAGGGGTTAAATTCTTTCGGATTTTTAAAATTTTTGACTTATACACTTGGTTACCATTAAAAATACTAGTAACACAGTAGTTGTATTAGAATCTAGTGCTCTCTGATAATAAAGAACAACCCTAGTCTTATATACTGACTACCAATTCTATTAAAATTTTTCAAAATTTTCAAATAAATGAATTCAAAATCATGTTTATACATATTTATGAACGATAAAACTAGGTGTTAACACAGAAATTATTGTTACCTCAGAAAGGACATAAATTGAGAAACAACCTAAAATGTTAGAATTCATTTAAAATGGAATAAAGGAAAATAAAAGCCAAGTGTGGGAAAAATTTACCAAATTATTTAGAACATATATTACATATTTTTGTACAAATAATTGAAGATACTTTTTTTTGGACAATTTTATCAGTTTTACCCAATTTCTTATAATATATTTGAAAGAAAGATGGATCTACACGATGAATCAATTCCATCATTAAAAGAAAGTAAAGTCTTCCGAGAGAAAAAGACACGCGCTTCTTGATTTAGGTCAGGAAGTTGTCATCCAGACCAGTTGTAGAGTCTACGAAAAACCTTGAAAAGTTTTCTCGAAAATCAGCTGGAAATCCACGGACCTCAGCATCAAACAGGGTCGCCAAGTGGTCAGACTTATCCTAACCATGAGAGGATCTGTCTCGTACAATGGGGGGCACCATGCAAATTAGCGTATAAGACTAATGAATCAGATCCCCAGAAAGGATAATCTCCTTAAAGATCACAAATCAACTTTTAAGACTGATATTACTCAATCCTTAAGATTGACTTTTAAAGATTGAGAATTACAAACTCATGGAATTCGATGATATCTAAACTCGAGCTTGAACGAGAAAATATTTTGATCAAATTACAAACCGATTTGTTTTCTGAAAACCCATTTTTAATGCATTCATTACCATTGAACGTAAAATCCAAGGAATTCACCTGGAATTCATTAGGTCACCTGAACCAAATCGGGTGTCAACCGTAAGAACGGTGGTTGCATAGCATGGTCGAAGACAGGACCTTGTGCCAGACCGAAAAACTATAGGGTGATCTTCACTATTGCTCCTACAAAGGATAGTAATTGCATCCAATACGTTATAAACCATAGTTAAAAGCATGTCACGGGACATTGCCTTAACAGTTGCATGTTCAACGCTTTCCTTTACAACCGGACGGTAGTTTACCGAAAGTTTACTGGACGTGTTGCTTTCCCAATACAAGGTTAGCAAGTGGGTGACATAAAACCATAAGTTTTGAGCTAAAATTTTCAAATCTAAAACCCACAAAACCCACACAAACATTTTGCAAACACCGATAAAGGGTTATTCTGGAAAACTTATCTAGGGTAAAAGCTAGATTGAAATTTCAAAAGATCAAATATTTTTATAAAGATTCAATTTCTTAAAGGATCTAAATTTTCATAGTCATGTGGGACTGTAAACCACAATGTTACTACAATTGTTCATACCGCTGTATAGAAATCACTGATGTACAAAGTGTGAAGAATAAAGAAGTGATTCTAGTATTATTTTTTCAAGACTATATTGCTTGAGGACAAGCAACGCTCAAGTGTGGGAATATTTGATAATGCTAAAAACGAACATATATTTCATAGCATTATCCCTCAAGAAAGACAAGCTTTTAGTTGCAATTGTTCTATTTACAAGTGATATTCGTTTAAATATTAAAAGGTGAAGATAAAAGACAGATTCGACGACTTGAAGACGCAAACGACCAATAAGCTAAAAAGTACAAAGTACAAATCACGAGGTTCAAATTATTGATGAGAAACATCTAAAAATTATAAGAGTACGAGCCGCGAAACGCAAAGTACAAGATATTAAATAGTACGAAAGGACGTTCGATAATCCGGAATCAGGACCAGCGTCAACTCTCAACGCGCGATGCAACGGACTAAAAATTACAAGTCAACTATGCACATGAATATAATATAATATATAATTAATTCTTAAAATTATATATATATATATATATATATATATATATATATATATATATATATATATATATATATATATATATATATATATATATATATATATTATATTATATATTAAAACCGTTGGCAAACTAGCAAACAAATAATTCAGAGCTGGATTCCCAGGCCATGCGATCGCATGGCCAGAAGCCAAAAATGCCATGTGATCGCATGGAGCAAAAATTTTGGCCACATTGCTATAAAAGGCGCAGTTTCAGTCGAATATGATACACAATTCATCAATCTCTCTCTCACAAATATATATATATATATATATATATATATATATATATATATATATATATATATATATATATATATATATATATATATATATATATATATATATATATATATATATATATATTTATAATTTTAATTTTAATTTAAGATTAATGATAATAAGGGTATGTTAGCGAATGTTGTAAGTGTGTAAGTTGAAATTATGTCCGTGTAACGCTACGCTATTATTAATCATTGTAAGTTATGTTCAACCTTTTTAAATTAATGTCTCGTAGCTAACTTATTATTATGCTTATTTAAATCGAAGTAATCATGATGTTGGGCTAAATATTAAAGACGGGGTAATTGGGCTTTGGACCATAATTGGGGTTTGGATAAAAGAACGACACTTGTGGAAATTAGACTATGGGCTATGAATGGGCTTTATATTAACTAAATGATACCTCGTTAATTTAATATATTGACTTATAATTTGACGTATTTATATATAACCACATACGCTTGACTGGGTACGGTGGGCGGGATATCTATAAATACCAATAATTATTCATTTGACCGGACACGGGGATGGATTAATAATCAATAGAGTTGTTGAAACAGGGGTGGATTACATTCAAGGGTAATTGGTGTAATTGTTAACAAAGTAGTAAAACCTTGGACTACACGCAGTCGATAACCTGGTGTATTCATTAAACAAAGTATTAAGACCTTGTTACAATTCGAATCCCCAATTAGTTGGAATATTTGACTTCGGGTATAAGGATAATTTGACGAAGACTCTCGCACTTTATGTTTATGACTGATGGACTATTATGGACAAAACCGTATGGACATATTGAATAATCCAGGACAAAGGACAATTAACCCATGGTAATAAATTAAAATCAACACGTCGAACATCATGATTATGGAAGTTTAAATAAGCATAATTCCTTTATTTCATATTTTATCGCAATTTCATGTATCGTCATTTTATTTATCGCACTTTAATTTATCGCACTTTAATTATTGTCATTTACTTTATGCTTTAAATTAAGTTGTTTTTATATTTAATATTTTTACATTAGCTTTTAACTGCGACTAAAGTTTTAAAATCGACAAACCGGTCATTAAACTGTAAAAACCCCCTTTTATAATAATAATACTACTTATATATTTATATTTATACAAATATAGTTTTAAAAATATAGCGTTAAACTTGGCTAGTTCCCTGTGGACGAACCGAACTTACTAAAAACTACACTACTGTACGATTAGGTACACTGCCTATAAGTGTTGTAGCAAGGTTTAGGTATATCCACTCTATAAATAAATAAATAACTTGTGTAAAATTGTATCGTATTTAATAGTATTTCGTAGTAAATATATAACTATTTTGTATACACCTCTACGCACATCAGGTTGCTAATCCCACACTTAGTTTTTAAAGCGGTATAGTAGTTTGCGTATATTCTATTTGAAAAAATGGTGAAGACGTAGTACTCCCCTATGGTTGCAAGGTGTGCAGTCGGATGGCGTGCCAACTATGGGGTCTTCAATCCTTGTGATGGTATCATCCTCATTCGATTCGTCCTTGTTCCAAGTCGTGCTTCCTTCTCGTATGGTCTCGATCGTCGTTTGTTTGTGACGTTTTATTCATGCAATTGTTATTCTAAATACCATACATACTAAAAACATAAAGTAGTTATGCCCTAAATCTGGCATACAAACATAAAGTAATAGAGTATCATAAGTAATTATTCAAATATTCCAGAAATAAATACAGTCATGGCTGAGGTGGAGGGTAGGGTAAGGAATACGATACGCTGGTGTGGGGCTGTCTCGCTGGTCGAAGGGCTGATTGCCCTTCATCAGTCATCTCCTCATCTGTAGCGAATTGTTGTGCCAATTTCTCCGTATTCATCCTAGAAGATACCCTGAACTAAATCTCATCTGACCGTGCGATCAGTCCTGTAAGCAATGATGTACTCGTATGAATCATAAGCCCCGTACGCCAATTCTACCATTCTTGCAAATTGCTTCCCAAATGTGGGTTCATACCCATACTGTCTATACCATGCGTGAATCCCTCAGTCATATAGTGTCTTGCAGCCTGATCCTATACGGAAGCCTGAGCATCGGCGGATGTATCTCTTTGAGTGTGCAAATGGGAGGTGTCAAACAGGTTGTCGACAAAACCTGCGGCCCCTGTGCTCAGTTCCCTAGTAGGAGATGGGATGACTGTATGCTGTGTGTACTGACGCTGAGGAGGAGGAGATGGGGGTCCTCTGTTATGACGGGTCGGGCCTGCACCTCTGGGGTCCCTGTGGGCATACATCACTGGATACTCGTGAGGGTATGGCGGAACATTGAGATGTCTGACTGTTTAATGTGTGAAGTGGTCCAGGTTCTGAAAGAGAGCGTGCTGGGCAAACCAACTCTCATGCCCAGGCAAGTCTCCCATGTGATAGTGGTACGGCGGAAAGTGCGGCCTATCTCATTCTCCAACTGATGAGTGTCGGCGGGTGTCAGTGGGCCATCCCTGTATGGTGGGATCATCCTCATCTCTTGGTTCCTGAGAACCTCGCCGCCTCCTACCATCTCTCGTCCTAGTATTAGGTCTGAAACCCTGTACTCTCACCCCCGGTACTGTCCGGTCTTCAGAATCAGGTATCACTAGATTAGCTGCATTGATCAACTGTTCACCCTCAATACGAATGTATTCCCAAGTGTTTAGTAGCTTATACCCTATTTCTTCTGATTCGGCCCCAATTCTATACCCAAACCTTTCGATACTCCCCAAAACACGCATTCGACGAAGGAGTTTAGTGACAACGGCGCCCAAGACTGGCACAACTATCCTAGCTGAATCCTTTTCCTTAGTGAATGCCTGAGCCAGGAGGTATGCGACTTGCATATTCTGATTTTGCATCATGGCGTGCATCAGGCGCATATCGTTAATGGTAACAGCACCACCATGTTGCGCTTTTGGGTGAAGGGTTTTAGTTATGAGGTGGTGAAGGATGTGGTGTACGGGATTGGTGAACTTTGATGCCTTTTTACTTGATCTCCATGGCTCATTATCGGATGTGTACTCACTCCAGAAAGCTTGGTGGTCTATATTATTCAAGGTGGTATACCCTCTTTTGAATAAAGAACTGGTGAGCTGTGATGGTTTGTACAGTTCCAAGTATCTTACAAACCGTGCAAGAGTTAGGGTATGTCTGATTTTGGTGGCGAAAGTGGATGCATTCTTGATCATTGTAATCTTCTGGATCAACGTTTGAGTCAAACCTCCAAGTTGCCATGAATTCTGCGTATGGCTCATTGTACACTTTTTCATTTATCTCAAACAGTTGTTGCCAGGCTCTGTGTGTTCTCCCATTTGCTTGAAAGTTCAAGATTTCCCTGAGCTCATTGGCCCATCCACACTATTCCATAATCGTCCAGTTAATATATTTGTTAGCCCCTTTTGGTCGGTTAATCCAATTCCTCATAAATGGCCCATTTTCTATTGGATCGTCTTGCCCGAGGAGGTAGTGGGGCAACTCATATTCGTGCATTACGCGATTAGCCATCTGTAAAAATCAAGTAACATAGGTTATGTTTTAAAAAGACTAAGACTTAGAAAAATGCATATATATTTTTCGAAGAAAATTCGAAATGAGGGCTTTAAAAATGGCATTTTCCAAATTCCTGTTATAGTCAAATATAGCCAAAATTACCACAAACAATATCTAAACGAACTATAAACTTATTTTTAAGCAAAATTCAAAGTGTACCCGTGATTACAATAAATAATGCTAAAAATAATAATTATAGAAAGTTAGTCGTAATAAGCAATTTTTGAACCAAATGTGATGATTTTTAAGCATGCAATGGTTCTAATGACCACTTTTGATTACCTTAAATATTTTTAATCACCAAACTTGGGCTATAACATGCTTAAGTCAAAGATTTAAGCCGTTTTACCGAAAAATATTCATTTTGTTCAAAACGTACAAAATAAGGAAAATCAAAGATGAAGCTACATTTTCATGAGCAAATCGATGATATCATTATTTGGATTAGTTTAAAGGCGATCCTAAGTTTTAAAAACGTTTTAACTATAAGAAAAACTATAATCCTAATTAAGTGTAGTTTTAGCCAAAATGTTAAATTAGGCAAACAAGCATATATTGTTCCAAAATTAGTTTCTAAGCATTCTAAATGAGTCACTAAACCTAATTAGGCTAGCAAAATATCAAATTTCCAAGAATTTTACCAATTTCTACCCTAAAACCTCAACTACGAATCGAGAGCTAAAAACTATCCAAAATGCTTCAATCGAACCTAAAAACTAACACACAACAATCACATTATCTAACTAAGCACAATGGAATCCAAAATTCGGTCTAAAACAAAGTTTTTCTAAAAAGTCAAAAATTTGACTTTTGAAGAGAATTCGAATTTTAACCAAGAAAGAGTACCTTTTGCACCAAATTGATGATGGAAATACGTTTAGGAGGCACGAGAGAATAAGATTTGAGCTTCAATTTGTTGAAAATGGTCAAAAATTGATGATGGTGTGGTGGTGTGGGGGAGTCGGCCGAAGGGTGCAGGGAGGGAAGGAGAAGAACAAAAGAAAAGAGAAAAAGAATGAGAAGGGAAAGAAAAAGGAGAAAGAATTGGCCCGTGTGGCTCGCGGGCTTGTTTCTCCGACCCGACTTGCAATTTTTTTTATTTTTATTTTTAAAATTTAATGAGGTTAATGAAAGATAAATAAAATTTTACTTCGGATTTTAATCCGGTTATTTATATTATTTTTTTATATTTTATATTTTATATATTTTTTAATTTAAAATTTAAAAGATAAGGACAAAATATTTCGTTTTATTAATAACTCAAATTACACAGGTTCCACTACTAAGTTCCAGAAATGACGCGGAAAGAAAGACAAGTTTAAAGCTTCTTTGACCATCCAGAGTAGATCAGAGGAGTGTACTGAAAATATTTCAAAATCACATAGCATTTTACCCTCGCGCTTTTGTAAATCTCCGATATCGTCCATAAGTTTAACCAAAGCCGTTCTAACTTTTTAAACGTTTGAAATTCCGTCCCTTGGTCCAGTATCTCGATAATTAAGTTCAAAAAGAAGTTTTGATACCGTGTCTTGAAATAAAAGATCTTCCGCGCAGTCAGGATCACCGATAGTAAATTTAAAATTTGTAGATATTTCCCGAATGATCTTCCTTTGCGGGGTTGTAAATGGAAATTTTGACATAGCGAGGGTTTGTATGAGTTCAGAATATATTTCCTTTCTTTTTGTGAAGAAATTCTGATGTATTCTTTCCTCGGTAGAATTCGGAAAAACTTCAATTAATCTTTTGATAAGAAACGAGGTTGGATCAAAGTAAAAGAAATCTCAGTTTCCATATTTTGAAATAGGGTTACTTTTCTTGCTTTCAACCTAAAATTCTAATTCAGAAATCATTGCGGCGACGTAGCGGTTTATATGAATTGGAGAAAATTCCTTATTGGTGAAGTGAGGGAGAAAACTGACGAATGATTCTAAATCGGATTTGAAATCAATTTATGCATCCCGATACTTGACAAAAATATCATCCCCACATTCTTTTAATAGTTTGTGAAGAGAACGAACTTGAGAACGCAGCTCTTTTAACAGATTGATTTGAAATGTTAAGAACGGGAAGTCTGAGGAATAGAGGTGCCTAATGAATTCTCTATAGACATCTAACCTTCTACTAGGATTTAACAGATTTCCAATAAACGGAGCCTTTGTTTTATCAGGGTGTCGTATCTCTTTGGGATTAAATTCGAACAAGTATGGATAATTGAAAATAGTTGGGTATTCTTCCCGTATTTCATCTTCCATAATAAGGAGTTCATTAAGACTGAGTCTCCTTTTTGGATCGTGAAGAGGGTCGAATCCTAGTTCATTTGAGTAAAACTTATCCAAAAGCAATGAAATCTCTAAGTCAGATGAAATTATCCGGCTTCTTGGACTACAAGGATCAAGAATTAGGTCTTGATGAGACTCATCAGGGTTTAGATTTGTTTTTGTTATAAAAAAAGCTTCTCCGGTTTCGGAAGTTGTGGGAGAGCAACTACCATTCCCACTTTCTTGGTAGTTGGTTAAGTTGGAACTGGAATCTACAGAAATTAATACCATAATTAATATTTTGTTTTTATAGATTGAAAAGGGTTTACTGTAATGGCGACTTTAAATCCTATACTGAAAAACTCCCTATTTGTTAAGCATGTGTGGTTCCAGTCAATTTATCTTTGAAACAAGTGGCCAGGCTGACAACGGAGAGGCAGGATCCTTTTGGTTCCAATATAATTGGAGACTATTCGGAAAATCCAACAACCAAGTTCGTGTATAATTGTCTTTCTTAGACACCACTCAAGAATTTCAGATATCTTGATAGAATCAACGATTACCTTAACAGACAGAAAATAAGTCCCCGGCAGCGATGCTAAAAACTACTACCCTCATGATATGGCCAAATCGGACGGTTTTATTTTGTGCGGTGTCGTTAGGCCGCGACACGTCAGAATTAGCTACCACAAGGGCGTAACGGTTTTATTATTTATATTTATCTGGGGTTCCTAGCTATAACTCACCTACTTGTCTTCTTTTTAACGAGTAAGTGGTAAATATAACTCAGGTTCGTATTTTTGTATGTTTGCTCAGTAATGTGGGACAAAAGTGCCTATACAGTTAACTCTAGTGACAAGAGGTGATAGATTAAGATTAACAACATAAAGCAGTAATTTAACTTATAAAGATAAAGATAGATAGGCATGGAGAATAGAATTCTAAAGGAGAAATATCACAAGAGTTTGATTTCCTAGGATAAAAACTAAACCTCAATCAACTGAGCTATGAACCTAACTGATTTATCACTAAGAGTTTAGGCTTTGAAGATTCTGGCTAAGACGGATATCCCTACTCCCAACGTTAACCTAAAAGGTTTAAACAACCTTATGGATAGAATCCTCGGTACATGAACAAAGTGGTATACCCATAAAGGAAAGTCTCAGCTTTTCTTAATCCTAGTTGTTTTAACTAAAGCAATATTCCACCACTTAGTACTATGCTATGCCTTAACGTTAACAGATGTGCAATCTTAGATATTCTAAGGTACTACTAATTGGATTAGAGGTCTCTCCTTTGCGATCACTTATTCAACCCCGGATCATCTTACAACATCTCAAGAACGTTGCTTCTAACGCGAATCATGCTTCTAAGTAGACCAGTGTTCACTGAACTCTATATTGTCTATTCTGATCACAACCTAAATGGGCAGTTCTTCTTTGACAGATAATTGATTATCCGTATGTAGGTACTATATCCCTATTGTGACGTTAAGCACACATAACTACTTATCCGTATCCTAGGGTTGATCAGGTCCTAATACTGGGTTATAGCCACGTGAATAAGCAGAAAGGGTGATCTGTAAATTAAACTTCTAAATCGTCAAGGTTTCCGCATAATAATAGCATAAGTTTCAGATGACGTATTCAACATATAATAAACATTTGCAACAGATAGATAGTCATGCAGGATGAAAGCAACTTAAGATTACATTATTAAATTAAGGAAAGCATTCACCGTTTACAGACGAGATCCAGACCATTACAAGTGCTGACATCCTCTAGACCGCTCCTATTACAATCTTCGGCGTTCGCCTCCGGGTACTTAATTTCCCACTTGGAGGTGAGAAGGCCTTGAAACCTCTAGTGAGAGAAAGTGTATTGTAGTGAGAGAGTGAAGAGAAGTGAGTTGAAATTGGATGACAAAAAGCCCTTTAAATAGACTTGAATTTTGCCTGCAAACAGCTGGCAGGCCATTTGGCAGGCCGTTTGCACAGCCCGTTTGACAGGCCTGCCCATTTGCTTGGCCCGTTTGATCTGGGCATTTGGCAGGCCATTTGCCATACTGCCAGGCCGTTTGGCCACCCGTTTGGCAAGCCGTTTGGCTTGCTGAATCCTTGGATCGTAACTTGATTTCTTGTCTTTCACCGTTTTCGCTCTAGAATCTTCGTTTTAGCTCCAATTTTCTTGATTCTTCTTGCATCATCTTCGTAATTACTTTACCTACAAATCTTAACCGAAAAAGCAATTATTTTGCCGACAAATCCTTGAACTTTATGCTTTTGGGACTCAATATCGGGGGTAAAAACATGACTTTTTAGCCGATATCATAAACAAATAATGTACACCATTTATCATTCAAACAAACAACAATATGTTGGAAACTTTGGTAAAATTTTAATCATTTTTCTACGCTAATAGCCCTCGTGAATTTAAATTTTTACCGATTTCTTGCAAATGAGGGCATTGCAAGATCTTAAGTGTGGGAAGGGATTAAATTCTTTTGGTTTAAACATTTAATTTATACACTTGCTTCAAGTGCCAAATTTTGTGAAAATTTGAAACATTTTCAACTAAACGAATTCAAAATCATGTTTATACGTATTTATGAACGATAAAAGTAGGTGTTTGTAATGACCCGGAATTTTCAGACCAAATTATACTTATGAGATTAATATTTACATAAATTAAACTATACCAACATGATAAGCAATCCAAATTGTTGAGACTTGTGTTTTTGAAAAGAGTTTTACACAACGTTTGACCGTCCAATATGACCGATGATATCACGAACTATATAACATACGATAATTATACGTTTGTGTATATATATGTATTTATATATATTTAACATGATCTAAGGATAGTTTAACATCTCATTATGTACTAATGACAATGAGTTATAAGTATATTTTGAAACTACTAACTTAAGTTTTCAAAACGATAACTATACGTAACATTCTTTGATATATATACTTATAATCTATAATGCTTATACATGTATCGTATATATAATGTATTTAATCACTTTTTAAGGACTTAAATACATAAAACAATATAAGTATATTCACAAAAGATAGCTATATTTGAATTCTCGTTCCGTTTCCTCAAGATTTATATACGTATATCTAGGGTATATCTACCCGTATCATACCCAGCTTCTATATGTATTTACTATTGGTATATACACATCAAATCAACATCCTAATCAACATTATTACTGCCCTAGATATGAGGTAACTAGAATTTGTCAAGTAGTATGAATTATTAGTAAGAAAACAAAATTAGGAATCCTTTTCTTTCTTTATAAACTAAAAATGTTTTTATAAATGAACACCATTTCTTCACTCCATTTTCTCATACCTACACCCTTATTTCTCTCTCAAAATACTCCTAACTTCATACTTGATCATCTCCAAGTATTTTCCCCATCATTTAGCTTCAATTACAAGCCTTAAACACCATAAGAAAACTCTTTCAAGAACATATCAAAATAACTACCCATTTGAAGAAGTTTACTTCCAACCTTTTGATCTAACTCCACCACTCTTTGATTCCAAGATTATTTCTTATCTTTTGCAGTAACTTTGTCCAAGTAACTTGAGGTAGTAACCTTGTTCATAATCTTATTCAATTCATATTCATATAGCTATCTTATTTTGTGGTATAAAATTTTAACAACAAGAACATAGTTTGAATGATCTCAAACTTGTTCGCAAACTAAATAGATCCTTCTAACTTGACTTTTAAAACACTTCAAGACCTGTAATATATCATAATGATATGCTAACCTAACAAGATATAACTTGGTTTTACAAAGAACATCTTAAAAACTCAATCTACGTCGTCGGAGTGCAACCGGGGGCTGTTTTGGGTTGGATAATTAAAAACCATCTTGAACTTTGAATTGGAAGTTCATGTTCTGGAAAAATGATATTTCTTATGAATATGTTAACACATAAAAATTTCATGGTTTAACTCAAAGTGTAAGTATTTTTAGAAAAATGATCATTAAATGTTGTTTTTATGATGAAAAATGATCACTTTCATAAGTTTCATCAAAGTCTGACCTATAACCTATGATTTCGAATATAAACTAAGGTAGTTTTAGTTCATATTCTTAAAATTTGACTCGATCCAAGGAAGTGGCAAGTTGAACCAACAAAAACGGAGTTGTAATGAAGAAACTACGACTAAAACAAGATTAGG
Source organism: Rutidosis leptorrhynchoides (assembly GCF_046630445.1). Taxonomy (NCBI): domain Eukaryota; kingdom Viridiplantae; phylum Streptophyta; class Magnoliopsida; order Asterales; family Asteraceae; genus Rutidosis; species Rutidosis leptorrhynchoides. The sequence continues at coordinate 269,299,814 of NC_092342.1, read as the reverse complement.
TATCCGAAGCTAGTTTAGCTACGAAAATATTTGGAGAAAAAGTAAATTAATCATATCTTTTCTAATTAATATGATATTTTATATATAATTACTTATGATTTGATTTTATATATTTCAGGACCACCCGTAAACAACACGAGAAGATTAATCATAAGACCTCATGATTGTACGCAACACGTCATTTGACAACACGGTACTTTATGTACGCAACACGTCATGTGACAACATGGTACCATGGGTCGAGATTAATTCTGATCAATACGAATACGATGGGGTCTTTATTTATTTTATTTAAGCAACTAATTGTGAACCACTAACATCGGACTGCTAACTACGGACTAAGAAAATATTAAAAGTATATATATATATATATATATATATATATATATATATATATATATATATATATATATATATATATATATATATATATATATATATATATATATATATATATATATATATATATATATATATATATATATATAACGATTACTTAAAAAGAAAATATGTTGATATATTATATATATGGTTAGGTTCGTGATATCTATCGGGGACCAAGTCGAATTAAATATCTTCAAGGCAAAAGTGAGTTTCATTTGCTCCCTTTTTAATTGCTTTTGCAATATATATTTTTGGGCTGAGAATACATGCGCTGCTTTTATAAATGTTTACAAAATAGACACAAGTACTTAAAAATATATTCTACGTTGAGTTGTACCACTGGCATATTTTCCTGTAGCTTGGTAACTACTATTTACATGGGTATTGTAAACGCGAATCCTGTTGATAGATCTATCGGGCCTGACAACCCCAACCGGACTGGACGACCAGTATTCAATGGTTGCACAGTACTTCGTTTTAGTGACTACACTTGGTACGGTGTAGTGAGATTTCATAATAAAAGGAATATGCGACGTTGATTAAATGTTAAGTATGGTTACCAAGTGCTCAACCACTTAGAATGCTTTACATACACTTGCGAGTGTATTATGTTTATGATTATGAAATCTTGTGGTCTATTAACATATTGAAATGATTGTTATGATAAACCTATGAACTCACCAACCTTTTGGTTGACACTTTAAAGCATGTTTATTCTCAGGTACGAATTAAGTCTTCCGCTGTGCATTTGCTCAATATAAGGACATTACTTGGAGCCGATCATCGCAATGGGACCAAAGGTTGATGACTTCGTCCAGGTGGATTAGGACGGGTCCTTTCAGTTGGTATTAGAGCGGTGGTCATAGCGAACCAGGTCTTGCATTAGTGTGTCTAACTAGTAGTTGTTAGGATGCATTAATGAGTCTGGACTTCGACCGTGTCTACATGTCAAAAGTTTTGCTTATCATTTCTAGTCGAAAATCATCTGCTTATCATCCTTAGGAAATTACCTGCTTATCATTCATAAGGATAGACATGTTTTACTGCATTTACTGCATTGATAGTGTATATACGAATTCTTATCTTAGCATATATGTTACTGCGAACTTTGACTGATATCTTTTCAAAGATTCTCCGTAATTTACGGGATTTTGGTATTATATATACATATGTAAATTATGTATTGAAGAGTACCAAATCTAACTCCTATAATCTATTCCATACCAAAAATTCATTTTCCCCATTATACAAGATGGATTCTGCATCTAGTTCGAATTCTTCAGATTCCGACAGTTATGCCGATATGGATTTCCATTCGGGCTCCGAAAGCAGCGTCACCGGAATGGATCAACCAATTTCCCATCATCTATTCTGGATGAATTGGGGATGGGTTCGTAATATACTAAATCACTGGAGACAAGAAGAAGGTGATCCATTCCATCCACCAAATTACCCTCTTGGCGATGAACCTGAAGCACTTACCGGCGAACCTATTCGAAACACCATTTTCTCTCTCATTTCTAGAGTATCTCGTCACGATTATATACTATCCTATATTACAAATCTTGTTCATTCGCTCGCTCCAACCGCCAATCATCCCGGTGTACTAGCAGAAGTTAACGAACTTCGCGCTCGCTTGACGGCTTTGGAGAACATGGTGCGAAGGTTGCAAACACCAGCAGTAGCACCAGCAGCATAATCAACACCACCATCAATAACATCAACAATACCATCATCACCACTAACAAACAACATCCGCATCACACATCTCGACATCATAATCTATCCCACAAACATCAACATCATACGCACCATAGATACCAAGGAGTACTAACAATAATGAACGATGAAGTATTGATCCATAACTTCATTGATATTCTGCGAAGAATATGTGGTTTCAAAAAGTTTTAGAGATTTCTTATTCTAGCACAAACCGAAAAGCAAATGAGATTAATATCATATTAACTCATTAAATTCATGATTTCATCTGAAGAAAATATATATGTATATATATTTTCATAAAGATTGTAATTAAAAGTTCTTTTGTACAAAATATTAATGGTGAAATTTTTTTTTTAACGGGTAGGTAATACCCGAGGAATAATTAGATTTCATCTTAATAAGTTACATTGTACATTCGTCGAAGCTGATTCAACAGTCATTTACTATCCTACTTACAACCACCGATATACGTATCCGTTTACCGCATAATAACCAATTTCATTCAATTTCATATTTGGATTTTGACTTCCCAGAATACAACAAGTGGCATATGAAGAAAACATATGACAAAATAAAATCTGTTAGAAACAAACAAATTAACTATGAAAAATTTTGTTAAGAATCCACGCTAACTGTTCCTAGCTAACTGATTACATTTTATTTATCGCAGTTTATTTATCGCAATTTAATTATCGCACTTTTATTTATCGTCATTTAATTTCTGTAATTATTTTACGCACTTTAAATATCGGGACACGTATACAATGTTTTGACATATCATATCGACGCATCTATATATATTATTTGGAATCACCAAAGACACACTATATGCAGTAATGATCGAGTTCTCTATACAGGGTTGAGGTTGATTCTACAATAATATATATAGTTTGAGTTATGATCGAGTCTGAGAGGTATACGGGTCACGACACGTATTAATTAATTCGTATATTATATATTAAACTATATATGAATTATTGGACTGTTACTGTGGACTATCGACTGTGGACTAATGACATTGGACAATTAAAATAAATTAAAATATTGATTATAACATATGAAACTAAACATTTCTTCAAGATTGCCACTTGATTTCATCTTAAACCTCATTGTATCTCGACGATTACAATCAGCGTTCAAATCTATCATGATTCTTAAAAACACCTCAATCGAGAGGATAAACCAACCGCACTTCATCTACGGAAGAAAAGATTGATGCATATAGTTATGCACATGAAAAACCATCGGAAACTGAGTAAACGTTTGACACGTATCTGTTCTAGTTCCTTTGACATTGTTATTACCGAAGATCGTTTTGCAATCCCTTTCCAAAGTAGCTAATTTTGTCACAGCTCCAGCAAGTCAACTCCGACTTTTCATCCGAAACAACTTTATTATAACCACGATATATATGCGTACTCTTTATTGTTACTGGGGAACCTTTTATATTCCACAATATTACCATCAGCGATTAATCATTCTAAAAACACAATTCTCCTGAAACTACCTCGGTTTTATAACCGATGACCCAGATCAGTTAACTTTGAAAATGCTGACGAAGCAGCATGTTGTAGATGATCTTAATGGCCAAATGTTTGATGATAAAGAAAGGAGTGTTAGGAACGCTCGATAGAAAATTTAGTACCGAAAAGTGGATTATGTGAAACTATGAAGAAAGCCGTGGACAAATCACAAAGAATAAGTTTGCCTTCAAAGAATCCAAATGATTCTGTGCCTGCTGAAATCGTTAGCAAACATCTTATTTCTCATTCGAAACCTTCACAGACAAATCTTCTTCATCATCCATTGATATTAGAAATTCTAAGATATTCTCGTATGTTCTATTATAAATATCCTCCATATTTCTGGCGATATTTTCACAACTATTCTTATCTGGGATCATTTATCTCTCCGTAATATCTGCAACATAAAAGAAACTGTGTTAGTTTCTAAATTCTGAAACCTTCGAGTTTAAAATATGAATGTTTTGAAGTAGTGTTGGGAACTGAAGCATGGATTAGTATAATATAATGACACTTGATCAACGTCATTATATTACAGTAAGTCATGCTGAGTTTCTAATGAAGCATGATGATTCACAGTACCGTCATCATGTGCCATTTACACGACTCTTACATTCTATCTAATCTCTAAACATATCAAGAGAATATTTTTCTGGATGACTCGGTCTTCTCCAGGGTATTCTGGTACTTTAACAAATCAAAATCGTTCTATTACCATTTTCTTCTTAGAGCATTAGCTATGTTCATTCTGAATTTCATATCTACGAATTCCGGACCATTACTCGGTTGACTCGAAGTCGGGAAGAGAAAACGAAAGCATGAAGCTCCGAAAAATAATGAAGAATATAAACTTCGATAATAACCCCGAAATTACAAACCGTGTATATCGATGCAGATAGCAAAATAGAGACACGGGAGAATTAGAAACACTATAAACACAAGAGTATAGTAGAAGTAAATAGATTCTTCTGGTGGTAGATGAAAAAGAAGAATGACAGATATAAAAGTTAGGAGTATATCAAGAATTAGGACTGGATGGAGCATATTGATGAATGCTTTAAAGTAAGAATCAAGGGAGAAAGAATAGAAGGTGTGAGTCGTGGAAAATAAGGAAACGAAGGGGTGAATTTATAGTGAAATATCCGACAGAGCAATCGAAACAGATTATTGCATATAATCAAAGAAGATCCTGATTTCCTTAATCACCAAAGAACCAAATCTTATTACGTAAGATTCTCTTTAAATCCCTTAAATCCCGGAAATCAATTATAACTACGTCATCGGTTAAGACGAATATATTTTACTCATCTCACTCTTTTACGATAGTCTCATTTATATTCTTCGCATAATCGAATCGTTTTATCTACATTACTCAATGATGATAAAACTCCATTATCACCTTATATTTGTCATGAAAACCTTCTTATTGTTATCCATAACAACCTCTATCAAATTTCGGGGACGAAATTTCTTTAATGGGTAGGTACTGTAATGACCCGGAATTTTCGGACCAAATTATACTTATGAGATTAATATTTACATAAATTAAACCATACCAACATGATAAGCAATCCAAATTTTTGAGACTTGTGTTTTTGAAAAGAGTTTTACACAACGTTTGACCGTCCAATATGACCGATGATATCACGAACTATATAACATACGATAATTATACGTTTGTATATATATATGTATTTATATATATTTAACATGATCTAAGGATAGTTTATCATCTCATTATGTACTAATGACAATGAGTTATAAGTATATTTTGAAACTACTAACTTAAGTTTTCAAAACGATAACTATACGTAACATTCTTTGATATATATACTTATAATCTATAATGCTTATACATGTATCGTATATATAATGTATTTAATCACTTTTTAAGGACTTAAATACATAAAACAATATAAGTATATTCACAAAAGATAGCTATATTTGAATTCTCGTTTCGTTTCCTCAAGATTTCTATACGTATATCTAGGGTATATGTACCCGTATCATACCCAGCTTCTATATGTATTTACTATTGGTATATACACATCAAATCAACATCCTAATCAACATTATTACTGCCCTAGATATGAGGTAACTAGAATTTGTCAAGTAGTATGAATTATTAGTAAGAAAACAAAATTAGGAATCCTTTTCTTTCTTTATAAACTAAAAATGTTTTTATAAATGAACACCATTTCTTCACTCCATTTTCTCATACCTACACCCTTATTTCTCTCTCAAAATACTCCTAACTTCATACTTGATCATCTGCAAGTATTTTCCCCATCATTTAGCTTCAATTACAAGCCTTAAACACCATAAGAAAACTCTTTCAAGAACATATCAAAATAACTACCCATTTAAAGAAGTTTACTTCCAACCTTTTGATCTAACTCCACCACTCTTTGATTCCAAGATTATTTCTTATCTTTTGCAGTAACTTTGTCCAAGTAACTTGAGGTAGTAACCTTGTTCATAATCTTATTCAATTCATATTCATATAGCTATCTTATTTTGTGGTATAAAATTTTAACAACAAGAACATAGTTTGAATGATCTCAAACTTGTTCGCAAACTAAATAGATCCTTCTAACTTGACTTTTAAAACACTTCAAGACCTGTAATATATCATAATGATATGCTAACCTAACAAGATATAACTTGGTTTTACAAAGAACATCTTAAAAACTCAATCTACGTCGTCGGAGTGCAACCGGGGGCTGTTTTGGGTTGGATAATTAAAAACCATCTTGAACTTTGAATTGGAAGTTCTTGTTCTGGAAAAATGATATTTCTTATGAATATGTTAACACATAAAAATTTCATGGTTTAACTCAAAGTGTAAGTATTTTTAGAAAAATGATCATTAAATGTTGTTTTTATGATGAAAAATGATCACTTTCATAAGTTTCATCAAAGTCTGACCTATAACCTATGATTTCGAATATAAACTAAGGTAGTTTCAGTTCATATTCTTAAAATTTAACTCGATCCAAGGAAGTGGCAAGTTGAACCAACAAAAACGGAGTTGTAATGAAGAAACTACGACTAAAACAAGATTGGGTATCCGAAGCTAGTTTAGCTACGAAAATATTTGGAGAAAAAGTAAATTAATCATATCTTTTCTAATTAATATGATATTTTATATATAATTACTTATGATTTGATTTTATATATTTCAGGACCACCCGTAAACAACACGAGAAGATTAATCATAAGACCTCATGATTGTACGCAACACGTCATTTGACAACACGGTACTTTATGTACGCAACACGTCATTTGACAACATGGTACCATGGGTCGAGATTAATTCTGATCAATACGAATACGATGGGGTCTTTATTTATTTTATTTAAGCAACTAATTGTGGACCACTAACATCGGACTGCTAACTACGGACTAAGAAAATATTAAAAGTATATATATATATATATATATATATATATATATATATATATATATATATATATATATATATATATATATATATATATATATATATATATATGTAACGTTTACTTAAAAAGAAAATATGTTGATATATTATATATTTGGTTAGGTTCGTGATATCTATCGGGGACCAAGTCGAATTAAATACCTTCAAGGCAAAAGTGAGTTTCATTTGCTCCCTTTTTAATTGCTTTTGCAATATATATTTTTGGGCTGAGAATACATGCGCTGCTTTTATAAATGTTTACAAAATAGACACAAGTACTTAAAAATATATTCTACGTTGAGTTGTACCACTGGCATATTTTCCTGTAGCTTGGTAACTACTATTTACATGGGTATTGTAAACGTGAATCCTTTTGATAGATCTATCGGGCCTGACAACCCCAACCGGACTGGACGACCAGTATTCAACGGTTGCACAGTACTTCGTTTTAGTGACTACACTTGGTACGGTGTAGTGAGATTTCATAATAAAGGAAATATGCGACGTTGATTAAATGTTAAGTATGGTTACCAAGTGCTCAACCACTTAGAATGCTTTACATACACTTGCAAGTGTATTATGTTTATGATTATGAAATCTTGTGGTCTATTAACATATTGAAATGATTGTTATGATAAACCTATGAACTCACCAACCTTTTGGTTGACACTTTAAAGCATGTTTATTCTCAGGTACGAATTAAGTCTTCCGCTGTGCATTTGCTCAATATAAGGACATTACTTGGAGCCGATCATCGCAATGGGACCAAAGGTTGATGACTTCGTCCAGGTGGATTAGGACGGGTCCTTTCAGTGTTAATACCGAAATTATTGTTACCTCGGAAAGGACATAATTGAGAAACAACCTAAAACTCTTGAATTCACTTAAAATGGAATAAAGGAGAATAAAAAGGCAAAGAAAGAAATAAATAAAAGCTAAGTGTGGGAAGAGTTTACCAAGTTATTTAAAATATATATCACATATTTTTGTACAAGATTATTGCAGGTACTTTTGTTTTGGACTATACTAATCAGTTTTACCCGATTTACTGTAATATATTGGAAAGAAAGATGGATCTACACGATGAATCAATTCCATCATTAAAAGAAAGTAAAGTCTTCCAAAAAAGACACGCGCTTTTTGATTTAGGTCAGGAAGTTATCGTCCAGACCAGCTGTAGGTTGACGAAAAATCTAGAAAAGTCATCTCTAAAATTAGCAGAAAATCCACGGACCTCAGCATCAAATTAGCTTGATAAGACTAATGAATCAGACCCCCAGAAAGGATAATCTCCTTAAAGATTAAAAATCAGCATTTAAGTCTGATATTACTCAATCCTTGAGATTGACCTTAAAGATTGAGATTTACAAACTCATGGAATTCAATGATATCTAAACTCGAGCTTGAACGAGAAAATATTTTGATCAAAATTAAAACCGATTTGTTTTTTGAAAACCTATTTTCAATGCGTTAATTACCATTGAACGTAAAATCCTAAGAATTCACCGGCATTCATTAGGTCACCTGAACCAAATCGGGTGTCGACCGTAAGAACGGTGGTTGCATAGCATGGTCGAAGGTAAGACCTTGTGCCAGACCGAAAAATTATAGGGTGATCTTTACTATTGCTCCTACAAAAGATAGTAATTGCATCCGACACATTGTGGACCATAATCAAAAGCATGTCATTAGACATTGCCTTAACAGTTGCTTGTTCATCGCTTTCCTTTACAACCGGACGGTAGTTTACCGAAAGGTAATATACGGAGCAAGTATATTGGACGTGTTGCTTTCCTAATACTAGGTTAGCAAGTGGGTGACACAAAACTGCAAAGTTTTAAGCTAAAATTTTCAAATCTAAAACCCACAAAACCCATAAAAACATTTTGCAAACACCGGTGAAGGGTTATTTCGGAAAACTTGTCTACGGTAAAATCTAGCTTGAATTTTTTAAAAGATCAAATGTTTCCATAAAGATCCAATTTTCTTAAAGGATCTAAATTTTTATAGTCATGTGGGACTGTAAACCACATTGTTACTATCATTGTTCATACCGCCGTATCAAAATCACTGATGTACAAAGTGTGAAGAATAAAGAAGTGATTCAAGTATGTTTTTATTTCAAGTTTTATATTGCTTGAGGACAAGCAACGTTCAAGTGTGAGAATATTTGATAATGCTAAAAACGAACATATATTTCATAGCATTATCCTTCCAGAAAGACAAGCTTTTAGTTGCAATTGTTCTATTTCCAAGTAATATTTGTTTAAAAAAATAAATGTGAAGATAAAAGACAGATTCGACGATTTGAAGACGCAAATGACCAAAAAGCTCTAATGTACAAGATACAATCTAAGTGGTTTAATTTATTGATGAATAACATCTAAAAATAATAAGAGTACAGGCCGCAAAATGCAAAGTACAAGATATCTAAGTATACGAAAAGGCATTCGAAAATTCAGAACCGAGACATGAACCAACTATCAACGTGCGACTCAACAGAGCTAAAATTACAAGTCAACTATGCACAAGAATATAATATAATATATAATTAATTATATATATTATATTATAAAATATTCAGCATCCCACGTTTTGGAATCGTGTGATGAGCTGGAAACCAAAGCTCCGAGATTGCGGAGCTGTGAGGAAGAAAATAACCGCAGTCGCGGAGCACACCAGGACTCAAATTCTCCTATAAAAGGCCATGCATTTGATAATGCTAAAAACGAACATATATTTCATAGCATTATTCCTCAAGAAAGACAAGCTTTTAGTTGCAATTGTTCTATTTAAAAGTGATATTCGTTTAAATAATAAAATCTGAAGACAAAAGACAGATTCGACGAATTGAAGACGCAAAGGTCCAAAAAGCTCAAAAGTACAAAATACAATCAAAGTGGTTCCAATTATTGATAAGAAACATCTCAAAATTACAAGAGTACAAGATTCAAAATGCAAAGTACAAGATATTAAATTGTACGCAAGGACGTTCGAAAATCCGGAACCTGGACATGAGTAAACTCTCAACGCTCGACGCAACGGACTAAAAATTACGAGTCAACTATGCACATAAATATAATATAATATTTAAATAATTCTTAAAATTATTTATATATTATATTTATATTAAAAATCCGTCGGCAAACAAAGAGCCAAATCTGGGTGAGCTGTAATTTCAAACTCCGCGAGTTGCGGAGTTTGAAGGCAAAAAATTACGCGACTCGCGGAGTTCACCTGGACTCAAATTCCTATAAAAGCCAACGCAGTTCGACGAGTTTTAATATCAAATAAATCAATCTCTCTCTATATCTATACGTAATATTTATATTTTTAATTTATATTTTTATTTTAATTTTAATAATAAGGATATGTTAGCAAATGTTGTAAGGGTGTAAGTCGAAATTCTGTCCGTGTAACGCTACGCTCTTTTTAATCATTGTAAGTTATGTTCAACCTTTTTACATTAATGTCTCGTAGCTAAGTTATTATTATGCTTATTTAATCCGAAGTAATCATGATGTTGGGCTAATTATTAAAATTGGATAATTGGGCTTTGTACCATAATTAGGGTTTGGACAAAAGAACGACACTTGTGAAAATTAGACTATGGGCTATTAATGGGCTTTATATTTGTTTAACTAAATGATAATTTGTTAATGTTAATATAAAGATTTACAATTGGACGTCCCTGTAAATAACCATATACACTCGATCGGACACGATGGGCGGGGTATTTATATGTACGAATAATCGTTCATTTAACCGGACACGGGAATGGATTAATAGCCACTAGAATTATTATAACAGGGGTGAAATTATGTACAAGGACACTTGGCATAATTGTTAACAAAGTATTAAAACCTTGGGTTACACTCAGTCGACATCCTGGTGTAATTATTAAACAAAGTATTAAAATCTTGTTACAGTTTAAGTCCCCAATTATTTGAAATATTTGACTTCGGGTATAAGGATAATTTGACGAGGACACTCGCACTTTATATTTATGACTGATGGACTGTTATGGACAAAAACCAGACGGACATATTAAATAATCCAGGACAAAGGACAATTAACCCATGGGCATAAAACTAAAATCAACACGTCAAACATCATGATTACGGAAGTTTAAATAAGCATAATTCTTTTATTTCATATTTAATTTCCTTTATTTTATATTTAATTGCACTTCTAATTATTGCACTTTTTGTTATTGTATTTAATTGCACTTTTAATTATCGTACTTTTTAATTATCGCAAGTTTATTTTATCGCACTTTTATTTATCGCAATTTCATTAGTGTTATTTACTTTACACTTTAAATTAAGTCTTGTATTTATTTTTAATATTTTACATTTGGTTTTAACTGCGACTAAAGTTTTAAAATCGACAAACCGGTCATTAAACGGTAAAAACCCCCTTTATAATAGTAATATTACTTATATATATTTGTATTTTTATAAAATAAAACTAATATAGCGTTAAGCTTTGTTAAAAGATTCCCTGTGGAACGAACCAGACTTACTAAAAACTACACTACTGTACGATTAGGTACACTGCCTATAAGTGTTGTAGCAAGGTTTAAGTATATCCATTCTATAAATAAATAAATATCTTGTGTAAAATTGTATCGTATTTAATAGTATTTCTTTGTAAAATTTAATAGTATTTTATACCCCTTAGGTTTGACATCAAGTATTTTTGGCACCGCTGCCGGGGACAATGTAAACACCGAAAGCGCAACGCTGAATATTAAAATTAAATTATAAAAAAAAATTATTTTTAGTTTACTTTTATAAAAAGACGCTTTTGTAAAAATACGTTTTAAATATTCGAAAACATAAAAAGAAAAACAAAAATATAATATTTTTAAGAGTTTGTTAAATATTTAAGTTTTATAAAGTTTCTTTATTTTTATTTTATAAAAATATAAGTTTTATTTAAATTATATAAATATGTTAATTAAATTAAAAATAGAAAAATAAAAAATATATATAAATAAAATTACGTTGAACCTGTCAAACGAAGCAACCTGATCTGAAATTTAAAACCCCGCGACTCGCGGAGTTTTCCAGCCTCGGGCACCGCAAGTCGCGGAGCAGCCCTGACACGGGTACACAGGAACCCTAACAGCATTAATTACGGGATAATTATTATTATTATTAATTCTAAACCCTAATTAGGGTATTTTTATTATAATATTTAGTTTTAATTAGTTTATTTTGTTTTATTTAATTTTATTTAGTTTAATTAAATTATAAAATTAATAATTTTATAAAATAAATAATATAAAAATAATATTTTTATAAAAATTGTACTTTTTACAACTTTTAGTATATTTTTATATTTTGTCCCTTTTTAATTGTTTTAGCCTAATATTTGTGTTTTTCGCTAGTTTTTAGTTTTAAACTTAATTTTTGCCATAGTTATTTTTATTTATAGATTTTTAGGCTTTGTCGTAAAATCTCTTAAGTGCTTTTTCTTTAGACTAAGATCTAGGTGCTTTAGAATTTTGCGACGCCTTTTTAAATTTTAGTGTTTTTTTTTTAAGTTATTGCCATTTGGGATATAGTTTTTCCTGTAAGCTTTAATATTTTTAGACACCTTTTACCTATGTATCAATTATCATTCCAATTAGTAATCTCAATTTGAGATTATAATTTTAAGTTAGTGATAGTAATAAGGTTGGGTTAGTCGAGTTTTTTTTTAAGTTTTATAATCATTTTTTTTCTTTCTTATTTTTCGACGCCTTTTATTTTTCAACCCTTTTCTTTTTCTTTTTCGACGCACTCTTTTTCTTTCTTATTTCTCGCTATTCTAGTTTTAGGACATAGATTTTTTTTTTCTACTTCTTATCTAAATTTCTTAAAATTACGAAAATTTATTTTAAGTGGTTAAATTGATAGACATCAAAATTTTCTGGTTCGTAGTAATAGTTAGATTTGTACGTGGACCGGGTTATTGGAGCCAAACAGTCCTCAATTATATTGAGACCAAACGAATCCTGCCCCTCTTCTGCATCTTTTGGCTATTCGAAACGTGGGCAAAATCAGAAAAGTCTATTAATTGAATAACTTATATAATTTTTCTTTCCTTTTTAAAAACTAATAGGATATTCAGTGAATGCACCGAGCAAGACGTTCACCACCTTTTGTACGTTCACCACCTGTAACTAGATCAAGACATTTAGCAAATATTATGCCGTTGATTTTTCTTTAGAATCATCATCCAGTCGACCAAGGACTCCAATTCAAATTTCCGATAATCCATTTTTTGAACCCGACCTCACAATTGAGAATTCAGAGAATATTCAGGGACGATTCATAGATCCTGAACCATTAAATTTTCCTCCGGAACCACCAATCATTCAAACAGAGATTGTTGAGGAACGAACCATTAAATCAGAATCCTCTAGTGATTCCGATTCAACAAATTCAATTATGGAGAATCTAGAACCTTTAAGTATGGAAGACCGAATGAGAGCTAAACGTACTGGCCAAGGTCACGCAATTACTCATCCAGACATTAATGCGCCAGATTATGAAATCAAAGGAAAAATTCTACACATGGTGACTAATCAATGCCAATTTAGTGGTGCGCCGAAGGAAGATCCAAATGAACATCTTCGTACCTTTAATAGGATATGCACTCTATTTAAAATAAGAGAAGTTGAGGATGAACAGATATATCTCATGTTATTTCCCTGGACTTTAAAGGGAGAAGCCAAAGATTGGTTGGAATCGTTACCTGAAGGGGCGATTGATACATGGGACGTTTTAGTTGAAAAATTTCTTAAATAATTCTTTCCGGCATCTAAAGCCGTAAGACTTCAAGGAGAAATTGTTACGTTCACACAGAAACCGAATGAAACTCTATATGAGGCGTGGACAAGATTTGGAAAGTTATTAAGAGGATGTCCGCAACATGGTTTAGACACCTGTCAAATAGTACAAATATTCTACCAAGGATGCGACATCACTACAAGAAAAGACATCGATATAGCAGCTGGTGGTTCCATTATGAAGAAAACCGAAACTGATGCTTATAAAATTATTGATAACACTGCTTCCCACTCACATGAGTGGCACCAAGAAAAAGATATCGTTAGATCATCTAAAGCAGCTAGAGCCGATTCTAGCCATGACTTAGATTCCATTTCCGCAAAGATAGATGCTGTCGAGAAACGAATGGAAAAGATGACTAAGGATATTCACTCAATACGAATTAGTTGTGAGCAGTGTGGAGGACCACATATGACAAAAGATTGTCTCAGTATTGAATTAACAATGGAACAAAGAGAGAATATTTCATACATAAACCAAAGGCCTGGAAATAATTATCAGAATAATTATCAACCGCCAAGACCGATCTACAATCAAAACCAGAATTATAATCGAAATATTCCATACAACAACCAACAAGGTCCTAGCAACCAACAAGTATCTAACAATACTTACAACCAGCAAAGACCTAATTTTCAAAACAAACCACCACAAACCGATGATAAAAAGCCGAATTTAGAAGATATGATGAGGAAGCTAGTTGAAACTCAAACGCAGTTTTTCACATCTCAAAAACAAACTAATGAACAAAATGCTCAAGCATTTAGAAATCAACAAGCGTCTATTCAAAACTTGGAACAAGAAGTAAGTAACCTAGCAAGGTTAATAGGTAAAAGAAAACTGGGAAGTTTACCTAGTGATACAAATGCAAACCCCCGGAATGAAACAGCTAAAGCCATTACCACAAGAAGTGGTACAACACTTAAACCACCTGAAATACCTGTAACTTCTGATGAAGCTATTCCTACTCCACAAGAACCACAACCTAATCAAGATAAGGAAAAAGAACCGGTAGTTGAAAAGGTTAATGAAGATAACACAGTTAAGGCTAAACCTTATGTTAAACCATACCAACCACCACTTCCTTACCCGAGTAAAATGAAAAAAGAAAGACTTGAAGTCGAGCAATCCAAATTCTTGGATATGTTTAAACAGATAAATGTAAATCTTCCTTTCATTGATGTGATTTCAGGAATGCCTAGATATGCTAAATTCTTGAAAGATCTGATCACGAATAGAAAGAAAATGGAAGAACTCTCGGCTATTACTATGAACGCTAATTGTTCAGCAGTGCTGTCGAATAAGATACCAGAAAAATTATCTGATCCAGGAAGTTTCACAATTCCATGTTTTCTGGGTAGTCTTAGTTCAATAGAAGCATTGGCAGACTTAGGTGCTAGTATAAATTTAATGCCGTATTCACTATACGCTAAACTAGACCTTAGAGAATTGAAACCAACAAGAATAAGCATACAACTAGCCGATCGATCAATAAAATATCCTAGAGGGATAATGGAGAACATGCTAGTTAAACTTGGTACTTTAGTATTTCCAGTAGATTTTGTTGTTCTGGACATGGAAGAAGATTCTCAAGTTCCTCTCATATTAGGAAGACCATTCTTAAACACGGCTAAAGCAATGATAGACGTGTTTGGTAAGAAATTGACCCTAAGTATAGAGGACGAGAGTGTTACCTTTTCAGTTGATAGAGCATTGCAACAATCGCAATCTGCAGATGATACATGTTATTATATTCAAACTATAGATTCACATGCAGAATTGTTAGAAGAATTTCCAGAATTACAAGGAACAGGAGAATGTTCTTTAGGAGAAGGAACTGAACCAATTGATGAAGTTGAAATGTTAGCTACACTTATAGCTAATGGATATGAACTAAAAACAGAAGAAATTCAAATGCTAAAAGAAGAAGACAGATATCGATATAAATCATCAATAGAAGAACCACCGAAATTAGAGTTAAAGCCACTTCCAAACCATTTGGAATACGCTTATTTACATGGTGAATCTGAATTACCTGTAATAATATCGTCTTCTCTTACTGAAAATGAGAAATCACAACTCATTTCTGTGTTGAAAGCTCATAAACCAGCCATTGCATGGAAGATTCATGATATTAAAGGAATAAGTCCTTCGTATTGCACACATAAAATCCTTATGGAAGAAGGTCATAAAACGTATGTGCAACGCCAACGAAGACTAAATCCGAATATGCAAGATGTTGTTAAAAAAGAAATAATTAAACTGCTAGATGCAGGTTTAATTTATCCAATTTCTGATAGCCCATGGGTAAGCCTAGTTCAATGTGTGCCTAAGAAGGGTGTCATGACTGTCGTTACAAATGAAAAAAATGAGCTTATTCCTACTAGGACTGTAACAGGATGGCGTGTATGTATTGATTATAGAAAATTAAATGACGCCACCAGAAAAGATCACTTTCCCTTACCTTTCATTGATCAAATGTTGGAAAGGCTAGCCGGAAATAGTTACTATTGTTTTCTTGATGGATTTTCCGGATATTTTCAAATTCCAATAGCACCCGAAGATCAAGAGAAAACCACGTTCACGTGCCCTTATGGTACTTTTGCTTACAAACGCATGCCATTTAGACTTTGCAACGCCCCTGCAACCTTTCAAAGGTGTATGATGGCGATTTTTCACGACATGATAGAAGAATGCATGGAAGTTTTCATGGATGACTTTTCAGTCTTCAGTGATACATTTGAATTATGTCTAGCTAATCTTGAACGAATGCTGATTAGATGCGAACAATCAAATCTAGTACTTAATTGGGAGAAATGTCATTTCATGTTTAAAGAAGGTATCGTTCTTGGACATAAAATTTCAAAAGAAGGAATTGAAGTGGATAGAGCAAAAGTAGATGTAATTGCTAAACTTCCACATCCCACCAATGTTAGAGGAGTTAGGAGTTTTCTAGGGCATGCCGGTTTTTACCGACGTTTCATAAAAGATTTTTCTAAAATTGCCACTCCTATGAATAAACTCCTAGAAAAGGATGCTCCATTCATCTTTTCAGATGAATGTATCAAATCTTTTAATATTCTTTAAGAGAAACTTACTAATGCGCCGATCATGATAATACCAAATTGGAATCTACCGTTTGAACTAATGTGCGATGCAAGTGATTTTGCAATGGGAGCCGTTTTAGGACAAAGGATTGAAAAACGATTTCAACCTATATATTATGCTAGTAAGACGTTACAAGGAGCACAAACAAATTATATAACTACTGAAAAAGAACTCCTTGCTATTGTCTTTGCTTTTGACAAATTTCGTTCATATCTCGTTCTAGCAAAAACGGTGGTCTATACCGACCATTCTGCTCTTAGATACCTATTTTCGAAACAAGATGCCAAACCAAGATTAATCCGTTGGATCTTACTCTTACAAGAGTTCGATATTGAAATCCGAGATAAAAGAGGAGCAGAAAATCTCGCCGATGATCATCTTTCTCGTCTTGAAAATCCTGAATTAGAAGTTCTAAATGAATCGGCCATACAAGACAACTTTCCTGATGAATATCTATTGAAGATAGATTATAATGAAATTCCATGGTTTGCAGACTATGCAAACTATTTAGTATGTGGATTCCTTGAAAAAGGATTATCGTACCAAAAACGAAAGAAATTCTTCAGTGATATAAAACACTATTTCTGGGAAGATCCACATCTATTTAAAAGTTGTCCAGATGGAATATTACGCCGATGTGTATTCGGAGATGAAGCTAGTAAAATTTTAAACCATTGTCACACAGGACCAACAGGAGGGCATTATGGGCCTCAACTAACAGCAAGAAAAGTTTATGATGCTGGATTCTATTGGCCTACAATTTACAAAGACGCACACCTTCTTTGCAAATCCTGTGATGCTTGTCAAAGGGCCGGAAAAATAAGTCAACGTGATGAAATGCCACAAAATGTCATTCAAATATGCGAAGTATTTAACATTTGGGGTATTGACTTTATGGGTCCATTTCCAAAATCTCATAATAATCTCTATATTCTCGTAGCCATTGATTATGTATCTAAATGGGCGGAAGCACAAGCTCTCCCAACTAACGATGCACGAGTTGTAGTCAACTTTTTAAAACGTCTTTTTGCAAGGTTTGGAACACCGAAAGCTTTAATAAGTGATCGGGGAACTCATTTTTGTAATAATCAACTTGAGAAAGTTCTCAAAAGATATGGAGTAACTCATAAAATCTCCACCGCATATCATCCACAAACAAGTGGACAAGTTGAAAATACCAACCGAGCTTTAAAACGTATTCTAGAAAAAACCGTAGGATCAAATCCGAAGGAATGGTCCATTAAATTGGAGGATGCACTCTGGGCTTTTAGAACAGCCTACAAAACTCCAATTGGAACCACACGTTTTAAACTCTTCTACGGAAAAGCATGTCATCTTCCGGTAGAAATTGAACACAAAGCATTTTGGGCTTTAAAGACATGTAATCTTGATTTACATGAAGCTAGACGTCTAAGGTTAAGTCAACTAAACGAATTAGAAGAATTAAGACAAGAAGCATACGAAAATTTGTTAATCTATAAGGAAAGAACGAAGAAATGGCATGATAAAAGAATCAGAAGTTTAAAAGAATTTAAAGAAGGAGACAGAGTTCTTCTTTTCAATTCACGATTCAAGCTATTTCCTGGAAAATTGAAATCAAGATGGTCTGGACCATTCATAGTCAAAAGAGTTTTTCCATACGGAACGATAGAATTAATAAATTCAAATGGGATTAAATTTAAGTTTAATGGTCATAGAGTTAAACAGTACATAGATAGTCCAATGGAAGTTGACAATGAAGTTAATCACAATTTCGATACCACAGCTAACTAAGTGTGGGGAGAATCAAGTCTTTAAAGGATAATATGTATTTCTGTTAGAGTTAGATTGTATGTTTTCGTGTAGTTCTCGAAAATGGAACCCGAATGGTCTTTCCCTAGCAGACCCTAAAGAACTAGTCTTCTCCCCCCATTCTGAATTTTTATTTTTTTTAGGTTTTTACGAAATGAAGACTTCCTGCGAACTAAACCATGGTCTAATGCTACACGCTTTGATCACTAAACGTAATAATGACACACTTCCGAGTGAAATAGTATCAGTAATCAGAGAAAGATTGGACGGAGTAAGAAAAGAATCCAAATGCGAAGATAATAAGTTACAATTTGGTAAAAGAAAATCAAAATCCGCAGCGAAAAGAAGAGCACGACACCTAGAAAGATGTCACAAATGCGGAAAATGGTCACACGGAGGTAAATGTTCAAATAATCAAACCTATTCAAACACCGAATTTGTTACTTTATGCAGAGACGGACCGTTCATATGTTTAGAAGAAAAAACACTGAATGCTCGAGGTTACGCCTATGTAGCCATGGAAAACCAATTAAACCGACTATCTTATGAATGGGATAGATCATATAACTAAGAATACTATCTCACAGATAAGTCTGTATAGTTTTTATTTTTTTATTTTTATTTTTAACCTTTTGATAATAAACGCTAATTTGTTCGCTATAAAGTATTAAATTGGTATTGAATAAAATTAGGTTTGGCGACTGAAATTATTGATATCATTCAAAAATTTATTACATCACTGCGAAATTTAACGTTTATTCTTAAGGTATAAATATCTTTAATCAATCAACCCAAAATATTTCAAAAATTCGTCATGAGTTAAATTAGGTCATGGAATCGAAATTACTTTACCGAAAAGAGGGGCGCATATTTTTGATAATATTTGATTGATTAAAGTGGGATAAAAGCCAAAAAGATTTTTAATTCTACCATGTTTTAAAAAATTAATATATAAAAATTAAAATAATATTGTAAACTTTTTAAAATTAATATATTTAAAATTGTAAATATTTGAAAAATTAATCTATTTAATATAAGTTTGTATGTTTAAAAACAAAAATATAATATAAGTTTGGTGTGAATTTTTAATTTTTATTATATGAATTCTTAATTTTATGCATTTTAAATTTAAGTTTGGTGTGAATTTAAAAACAAAAATTTACTTTATTTCGCTAAGTTAAAAATATGATTTTTAAAATTCGTCGTGAGTTAAAGACTAGGTCTTTGAACCGAAATTGCTTTACCCGAGGGAGGGACGAGAACTTTTATTATCATTATTTTTAAACTTATTGAATTAAAGTATGCTAAAAACATTAAAAAAAAAACCCAAAAATCTTAGCTTTTAAAACAATCGCTACAAGAAGACAAATTTTAAAATTTTGTCGAAGGACGGACTAGGACATCGATCCGAAACGACCTCGTCCTAAAACAAAGGAAAACAAAATTTTAAATTTATTTTATATTTGTTTTATAAGTTAAGGCTTATATTAAAAAATAAATAAAAAAATAAAAAATAAAAAAAACCAAACACCGCGACTCGCGGTATTTGAAACTGGCAAAATCACCGCGACTAGCGGAGTTCAGAAATTACAGAAAAAAATAAAAACGTTGGAATCAGCTCAGTCCACACACAACACCCACATAAACTGCGAAAAATACCGAAAAATTACTCCCAAAATCGAATTTTTTCACCGAAAATCATCAAATCTTTTACTAAAATCATGTTGAGAAGGATGCTATCAAGGAATTACTCAAGAAAAATGGTAAATTTCTACACCTAAACACCATTTAATCCGAAAATTAGTGTTCTTGAGCAATTTTTTCCCCAATTCGATTTTAATGCTTTTTAGTGTAATTATGCTTAAATTGCTTGTGTATTATGCTTGTATAACCTAGATTGATGCTATTTAACATGATTAGAAGCCTTAAACTTCAAATTTTGGGTAATCTAGGGTTTGTGTTCTTGAGCAATTTGGGGCTTTTTGATATAAACAGGTTATGGCCGATTTTTATCATGAATTATTGCTAAATTAAGTAGTGTAACATGTTTAGGTAGTTAAATGATCCAAACTTTGAGCCTAAACATGATTTTGAGAATTAAAGTGGACTTTTTCAAGTCTAAAATTCATGAACTTGATTTTTGAGAAATAATGCCATTTGAAACTTGTTTAAATGCTAGTAATGATTATTTTGACATGTTATTTGAGTTGAATACTTATGAACTTGGCGAACTTTTTCGTATATGCTTATTTGAAAAAGAGTAGATTTGATAAAAATATGAAAATGAGCTTAAGTTTGATATAAATTGAACATGTCATTGTAATTATTTTGATTGATGATTTTGCTGACACTAATGCATATTTAGATGCACAAAAATTGTGTTTGATGTGTTTTACAGACTGAAAGGGGTGAATCTTCATCCCAAGCTCGCAATGCTCCTCCTGAGAATGCGGAACAACATGATGTTGATAGTTATTATAAACAAGATATACCTCATCCAGTTATGACATTTTCAGATATGCACTTGGAAGATTTGCACCCGAACTTGAGATTTGACAGACGTTGGATAGATTATCCAAAATACCAAAGGGGTTTGCATACTCTTCATTCTAAAGATGTTGAAGTACCTAGGGTAATAGAATGGGCACCGTTAGAAGCTGTAGAATTAGCCGGGCCAATTAGGGAATTACTTACACAGAGGTATGGTAATTCTACTTTTAACGATTGGGTACGTTTATTCAACATGCGTAGACCTGTATATAAAGTATGGTGTGAAGAATTATTGTGTAGTATAGAAATAAATGATCGGGTAGTTAGTTTAACCGATCGATCTTTTATTAGATTTTTGTTAGGAGGTTCGATGCGCCACATGTATTTACTAGACATGGCTCAGGCTTTACGTATATATACGCTGAGGAGTTAGCATCTGCCGATTGTAGAGGGTTGATACTAAATGGTAGAAAGATAGACGAAAATTTTGATACGCATGGTGTATGGAGTCAAATGACTAGCCATCACCGATTTAAAGGGGGAAATTACTCTTATTTGGATATAGATAGAGCAGAGTTAAGAGTAATTCATAGGTTTTTAGCCAATTTGATTACACAACGAGGTAAGAATAAGGAAAAGGTAAATGAACAGGATTTGTTTTACCACATGTGTATTCGAGACCCACAAAGCGCTGTAAGTATACCTTATTGTGTGGGTTATTATTTATCAGCTATGGTTAGGGGGATGAGACCGCATAGCATAATAGGAGGTGGTATATTTATTACTTTGATTGCTGAATATCTCGGTGTGGATATAAGTCGGGGGGGATTATTAGTCGAAGAACCAGAACCCCGCGATACAATAGGTTTAAATGTATACCATGGTGCGAAGGTTTTGAAGAGGCGAAATAACGCCGCAGTACAATACCATGGTAGACATCCACAGGTTGAGAGAAACCAACAGCCAGGTAATGTGGGAGGAGGAAATGAAATGACAGAAATGCAAAGGTTTATAGCTTCACAAGAGTATGAAAATGCTAGACATCGAGCATTTGAAGATTGGCAAGTTCATCAAAACCAAATCATAGCTCATTGCCAACATGTAGGTAGAAACTATATTCCTACTCCATCGCCCGTATTTCCTCCCTGGTCTATAGAGATCCAACCACCGTATCCTACGTATAACCCAGCCGAAGCATTTTATAACACATATGGTTATGCATGGAACCCCTACTGGTATCAGTATCATCCCTAGTCTACTTAGTTTTATTTATTTTATTATTTGTAATGTTGATACATTTAATACTTATGTTAATATTGTAATAGTTTTTATAATTTTCTAATTTTTTATTAGATTTTAATAAATTTTGAATGTGGGGTAATATACCAAACTTCAAAAATATGTATATATGTTTGCAGTTTATCTTATGTACACAACAGGGTAAAACAACGCATTTTCAAAGACTGGCATTAAGTTCAGCAAAAGCAACTAATTTTGACTACAAGATGCAAAATATATGTGAAATAACAACAAGACGGAATGAACAAATGATGTGCACCATTTATCATTCAACACAAACAACAATATGTTTGGAAACTTTGGTAAAATTTTGTCATAACCCGACCTTAACCATAAGGACGAATACAATAACATATGATTTCATCGCGTGGTATTGACGTCTATATGCGACATTTTTCAAAAACTGCATTCGTTTTTACAATACAAACCATAGCTTTTATTATAAATACAAGGTTTAAACAACTTAATAATGATTATCGTTTAGCGATAATCTTAGACTTACAAACTTTACATGTGATAATAACAATACGACTTCCAACATATTTTACATTACAAATCCTCCGATATGCAGTTTTATTTTTGACACAAATATGCATACTCAAGATCTTGCTTAAATTCAACATGTTGCAGCGGAAGCTTTTAGTTATCACCTGAGAATAAACATGCTTAAAACGTCAACATAAAGTTGGTGAGATATAGGTTTAATGCCGGCAGCGTTATAAATATAGACCACAAGATTTCATATATAAACGTTTTAATAAAAATATTCTAAGTTGTTGAGCACTTGATAACCATACTTAACATTTAATCAACGTCGCATATTCCCTTTATTATGAAATCTTACTACACCGTACCAAGTGTAGTTACCGAAACGAAGTACTGTGCAACCGTTGAATACTGGTAGTCCAGTCCGGTTGGGGTTGTCAGGCCCGATAGATCTATCAACAGGATTCGCGTTTACAATACCTCATGTAAATAATAGTTACCAAGTTACAGGGAAGTATGCCAGTGGTACAACTCAACGTAGAATATATATTTTTAATCACTTGTGTCCATAACGTAAATCATAAAATGCATGTATTCTCATCCCGAAATATTTAGAGTTTAAAAGTGGGACTATATACTCACTTTTGTCTTGAAGGTATTTAACTCGACTTGGTCTCCGATAGATATCACGAACCTAACCATATATATAATATATCAACATATTTTCTTTTTAAGTAATCGTTATATATATATATATATATATATATATATATATATATATATATATATATATATATATATATATATATATATATATATATAATATATATATATATATATATATATATATACTTTTAATACATTTAATATTTTCTTAGTCCGTAGTTAGCAGTCCGATGTTAGTGGTCCACAATTAGTTGCTTAAATAAAATAAATAAAGACCCCATCGTATTCGGATTGATCAGAATTAATCTCGACCCATGGTACCATGTTGTCAAGTGACGTGTTGCGTACATAAAGTACCGTGTTGTCAAATGACGTGTTGCGTACAATCATGAGGTCTTATGATTAATCTTCTCGTGTTGTTTACGGGTGGTCCTGAAATATATAAAATCAAATCATAAGTAAATATATATTAAATATTATGTTAATTAGTCAAGATATGATTAATCCGATTTTGTCATAATATGATATATTACAGGTCTTGAAGTGTTTTTAAAAATCAAATTAGAAGGATCTATTTAGTTTGCGAACAAGTTTGAAATCACTCAAACTATGTTCTTGTTGTTAAAATTTTACAACACAAAATAAGATAGCTATATAAATATGAATCGAATAAGGTTATGAATAAGGTTACTACCTCAAGTTACTTGGACAAAGCTACTGGAAAAGGTAAGAAAAATCTTGGAATCAAAAGAGTGGTGGAGTGGGATTGAAAGATTGGAAGTAATCTCCTTGAAATCGGATGACTATATTGATACGTTCTTGAGTTGGTAAATGAAGAGAGATTAGGGAGTGAATTAACTTGAAAGAAAATTGGAAATGAAATTGTATGTGTGTGTGTGCAAAATAGCATGATTATGGGATGGATATATAGGAGATTTAGTTTGTTTTCTTGCACAAAAGTCACACATGAGGTTAAATGGCTGGTTCCCACATGTAACATCATGTCTAGTGGCTGATCATTGAAGTTTATTGTTGGTATATACCAATAGTAAATATGTATAGAAGCTGGGTATGATACGGTTACATATACCCTAGATATACTTGTAGAAATTTTGAGGAATCAGAACGAGAATTCAAATATGGACGAGTTTATAACTGTAAAAGGGGCTCAAAACTGGGCTTTTATTTTTGGGTCAAACCGGGCCAAAATAAAATTTTAAGACATTTTTAATAAAGCAATGTTAGCCCAAAAGCTCTGCCCCTTGGACCCCGCCAGGGGTTACCACCCCTTGGACCCCGCTTATCGGGGGCGCTGCCCCCGAACCCCCGTCATAATCAAGATAAGTTCAAACAAGTGTGTACTCCACACTTCCCCAAACTTGTTCGATATTTATCAAGATTATTTTGGTTACAAATTAATCCCATTACACTTAAATCATATTGGTGACATAGATCACCAACACATTATAGATTGTAAGTATATATGTCAAAGAACGTTACATATAGTTATCGTTTTGAAAACTTAAGTTAGTGGTCTCAAAGTATACTTATAACTCATTGTTGTTAGTTCACAATTAAATGTTAAACCATCCTTAAATCATGTTAAATATGTATAGATATGTACATATACATAATCGTATAATTATCGTGTGTTATATAGTTCGTGATATCATCGGTCAAATTGGACGGTCAAACGTTGTGTGAAACTCTTTTCAGAAACATAAGTCTCAACAGTTTGGATTACTTATCATGTTGGTAAGGTTTAATTTATGTAAATATTAATCTCATAGGTATAAAATGATCGGAAAAATTCGGGTCGTTACAAATTTAATCATTTCTACGCTAATCACCCTCAATAATTTAAATTGTTACTGATTTCTTGCAAATGAGGGCATTGCAAGATCTTAAGTGTGGGAAGGGGTTAAATTCTTTCGGATTTTAAAATTTTTACTTTATACACTTGGTTACCATTAGAAATACTAGTAAAGTAGTAGTTGTATTAGAATCTAGTGCTCTCTGATAATAAAGAACAGCCCTAGTCTTATATACTGACTACCCAATTCTAGTAAAAATTTTCAAAATTTTCAATTAAATGAACTCAAAATCATGTTTATACATATTTATGAACGATAAAACTAGGTTTTAACACCGAAATTATTGTTACCTCGGAAAGGACATAAATTGAGAAACAAACCAAAATGTTAAAATTCATTTAAAATGGAATAGAGGACAATAAAAAGGAAAATAAAAGCCAAGTGTGGGAAAATTTACCAAGATATTTTAAACATATGTCACATATTTCTGTAACAAATAACTGAAAATACTTTTGCTTTGGACTAAACTAAACTGTTTTACCCGATAAAAGAAAAGAAGAGATGGATCTACACGATGAATCAATTCCATCATTAAAACGAAGTAAAGTCTTCCGAAAAAGAAACACGCTTCTTGATTTAGGTCAGGAAGTTGTCGTCCAGACCAGCTGTAGGTTGACGAAAAATCTAGAAAAGTCATCACTAAAATCAGCAGGAAATCCATGGACCTCAGCATAAAATAGGGTCGCCAAGTGGTCAGATTTATCCTAACCATGAGAAGGATTTATCTCGTAAAATGGGGGGGTACCGTGCAAATTAGCTGGATAAGACTAATGAATCAGATCCCCAGAAAGGATAATCTCCTTAAAGATTAAAAATCAGCTTTTAAGACTGATATTACTCAATCCTAGAGATTGACCTTAAAGATTGAGAATTACAAACTCATGGAATTCAATGATATCTAAACTCGAGCTTGAACGAGAAAATATTTTGATCAAAATAACAAACCGATTTGTTTTCTGAAAACCCATTTTCAATGCGTTCATTACCATTGAACGTAAAATCCTAAGAATTCACCTGGAATTCATTAGGTCACCTGAACCAAATCGGGTGTCAACCGTAAGAACGGTGGTTGCATAGCATGGTCAAAGACAGGACCTTGTGCCAGACCGAAAAATTATAAGGGTGAGCTTTACTATTGCTCCTACCAAGGATAGTAATTGCGTCCGACACGTTATAGACCATAATTAAAAGCATGTAAGGGGACATTGCCTTAACAGTTGCTTGTTCAACGCTTTCCTTTACAACCGGACGGTAGTTTACCAAAAGGTAATATACGGAGCAAGTATACTGGACGTGTTGCTTTCCTAATACAAGGTTAGCAAGTGGGTGACAAAAAACCACAAGTTTTAAGCTAAAATTTTCAAATCTGAAACCCACCAAACCCACAAAAAGAATTTGCAAACACCGGTGAAGGGTTATTCCAGAAAACTTATCTAGGGTAAAAACTAGATTTAATTTTCAAAAGATCAAATGTTTTCATAAAGATCCAATTTCCTTAATGGATCTAAATTTTTATAGTCATGTGAGACTGTAAACCATATCGTTACTACCATTGTTTATACCGCCGTATAGAAATCACTGATGTACAAAGTGTGAAGAATAAAGAAGTGATTCTAGTATTTCAAGACTATATTGCTTGAGGACAAGCAACGCTCAAGTGTGGGAATATTTGATAATGTTAAAAACGAACATATATTTCATAGCATTATTCCTCAAGAAAGATAAGCTTTTAGTTGCAATTTTTCTATTTAAAAGTGATATTCGTTTAAATAATAAAAGGTGAAGACAAAAGACAGATTCGACGAATTGAAGACGCAAAGGTCCAAAAAGCTCAAAAGTACAAAATACAATCAAAGTGGTTCCAATTATTGATAAGAAACATCTCGAAATTACAAGAGTACAAGATTTAAAACGCAAAGTACAAGATATTAAATTGTACGCAAGGACGTTCGAAAATCTGGAACCGGGACATGAGTAAACTCTCAACGCTCGACGCAACGGACTAAAAATTACGAGTCAACTATGCACATAAATATAATATAATATTTAAATAATTCTTAAAAGTATTTATATATTATATTTATATTAAAAATCCGTCGGCAAACAAAGAGCCAAAGCTGGGTGAGCTGTAATTTCAAACTCCGCGAGTTGCGGAGTTTGAAGGCAAAAAATTACGCGACTCGCGGAGTTCACCTGGACTCAAATTCCTATAAAAGCCAACGCAGTTCGACGAGTTTTAATATCAAATAAATCAATCTCTCTCTATATCTATACGTAATATTTTTATTTATAATTTATATTTTAATTTTAATTTTAATTTTAATAATAAGGATATGTTAGCAAATGTTGTAAGGGTGTAAGTCAAAATTCTGTCCGTGTAACGCTACGCTATTTTTAATCATTGTAAGTTATGTTCAACCTTTTTACATTAATGTCTCGTAGCTAAGTTATTATTATGCTTATTTAATTCGAAGTAATCATGATGTTGGGCTAATTATTAAAATTGGGTAATTGGGCTTTGTACCATAATTAGGGTTTGGACAAAAGAACGACACTTGTGAAAATTAGACTATGGGCTATTAATGGGCTTTATATTTGTTTAACTAAATGATAATTTGTTAATGTTAATATAAAGATTTACAATTGGACGTCCCTATAAATAACCATATACACTCGATCGGACACGATGGGCGGGGTATTTATATGTACGAATAATCGTTCATTTAACCGGACACGGGAATGGATTAATAGCCACTAGAATTATTAAAACAGGGGTGAAATTATGTACAAGGACACTTGGCATAATTGTTAACAAAGTATTAAAACCTTGGGTTACACTCAGTCGACATCCTGGTGTAATTATTAAACAAAGTATTAAAATCTTGTTACAGTTTAAGTCCCCAATTAGTTGGAATATTTGAATTCGGGTATAAGAATAATTTGACGAGGACACTCGCACTTTATATTTATGACTGATGGGCTGTTATGGACAAAAACCAGACGGACATATTAAATAATCCAGGACAAAGGACAATTAACCCATGGGCATAAAACTAAAATCAACACGTCAAACATCATGATTACGGAAGTTTAAATAAGCATAATTCTTTTATTTCATATTTAATTTTCTTTATTTTATATTTAATTGCACTTCTAATTATCGCACTTTTTGTTATTGTATTTAATTGCACTTTTAATTATCGTACTTTTTAATTATCGCAAGTTTATTTTATCGCACTTTTATTTATCGCAATTTCATTAGTGTTATTTACTTTACGCTTTAAATTAAGTCTTGTATTTATTTTTAATATTTTACATTTGGTTTTAACTGCGACTAAAGTTTTAAAATCGACAAACCGGTCATTAAACGGTAAAAACCCCCTTTATAATAGTAATATTACTTATATATATATTTGTATTTTTATAAAATAAAACTAATATAGCGTTAAGCTTTGTTAAAAGATTCCCTGTGGAACGAACCGGACTTACTAAAAACTACACTACTGTACGATTAGGTACACTGCCTATAAGTGTTGTAGCAAGGTTTAAGTATATCCATTCTATAAATAAATAAATATCTTGTGTAAAATTGTATCGTATTTAATAGTATTTCCTTGTAAAATTTAATAGTATTTTATACCCCTTAGCTTTGACATCAGCATTCTACCGAGTTATTTACACCTTTCTCTTCTTTTTCTCTGTAAACATAATATATATTTATAATTTTAATTTTAATTTTAAGTTAAGTTTAATAATAATTGGGTTATTGTAAAAAATGTTTTACGAGTTTTAAAGTCGGAACTCTGCCCGTGTAACGCTACGCTATTAATAATCATTTGACCGGAGACGGGGATGGATTAATAGTTAATGGACTCATTAAAATAGGGGTGGATTACATTCAAGGGTAATTGGTGTAATTGTTAACAAAGTATTAAAACCTTGGATTACACGCAGTCGATAACCTGGTGTAATCATTAACAAAGTATTAAAACCTTGTTACAGTTTAAGTCCCCAATTAGTTGAAATATTTGACTTCGGGTATAAGGTTAATTTGGCGAAGACTCTCACACTTTATAATTATGATCGATGGACTATTATGGACAAAACCAGCTGGACATATCAAATAATCCAGGACAAAGGACAATTAACCCATGGTAATAAATTAAAATTAAAACGTCAAACATTATGATTACGGAAGTTTAAATAAGCATAATTCTTTTATTTTATATCTCATCGTACTTTTATTTACTGTCATTTTAATTATCGCACTTTTATATATCGTCATTTATTTTTTATTTACGATTTAAATTAAGTTCTATTTTATTTATAATATTTTGCATTAGGTTTTAACTGTGATATAAGACTTAAAATCGACAAACCGGTCATTAAATGTTAAAACTCCCCTTTTATAATAATAATAATACTACTTATATGTGTGTGTGTGTGTGTATGTATATATATATATATATATATATATATATATATATATATATATATATATATATATATATATATATATATATTTGTACAAATATAATTGTTTAAAAATATAGTGTACGCAATAATTGGATCCCTGTGGAACGAACCGGACTTACTAAAAGCTAAACTACTCTACGATTAGGTACACTTCCTATAAGTGTTGTAGCAAGGTTTAAGTATATACCATATTTAAATAAATAAATAACTTGTGTAAATTGTATCGTATTTAATAGTATTTCGTAATAAAAATATATCTATTTCGTACGCCACCTCGCATACATCAAGTATTTTTGGCGCCGCTGCCAGGGGCCCGGTAAAAATGCTATATTTCTATTTGTTTTATATAATTTTTTATTTTTAATTTTGTAAAAATATTTTGTTTTAGTAATAAGTGTTAAAAAATTTAAAAATAAGAAAAGAAAAAAATATATATTTTTAAGAATTTATCTATAACAAGTATTTTTATTAAGTTTTTAACATATAAATTTATTTTTATTTTCTATCTATTATTTTATAAAACTAAAAAAATAAATAAATATATAAAAAAAATTCGAACTGGGTCAGATTATTTTCAAAGCCCAAATATAATTAAAAACTGCATTATAAAATACCGCAGTCGCGGAGACTGCATTATATATTTTTGGCCCAACAGCCGAACCCAACACTATTAATCTCCGCAGTCGCGGAGACCATCGGGCACAAAATACCGCAGTCGCGGAGACTGCTCTGGCAGGAATCCTAGTACACATTAATTACAGATTAGGGTTTTATTTTTTTATTTATTAATTAGGGTTTAATTTTAATTATTATTATTATTATTAATTAGTTTTTAGTTTTAATTAGTAATATTTAAGTTATTAATTATTATTAAATATATAGAATAATTGTTTTATAAAATAATAATATAAAAATAATATTTTTATATTATAAAATCTTATTTTTAACATTTTTCTTATATATATTTTTATATTCTGTCTCTTTTATTAGTTTCGTTCGTAATTATAGTTTTAGTTTCATTATTTGCCGTAGATTTTTAGATTTTTAAGACTTTGCCGTAAAATTCCTTAAAGTGCTTTTTCTTTAGATATAGAATTTAGACGCTTTAGAATTTTGCGACGCCGTTTTAAATTTTAGTGCCTTTTAAGTAATTGCAGTTTTTCCTTTAGAATTGCATTATAAGTTTTATTATCTTTAGAACTTTAGTCGCAATATTTAGTAGTAAGTTTTTAGACGCTAAGTTTTAGATGTAAAACTTTAGTTCTTTTATTTTTCGACATTTGTTTTTCGACTTCTTATTTTTCGACGCGCTTTTTCTTTTTCATTTCTACGCTCTAGATTTTAGGACATAGAATTTTTAATCTTTAAATTTCGACGAAAAATTATTTTAAGCGATTAAATTAATAGACATCCAAATTTTCTGGTTCGTAGTAATAGTTGGATTTGTTAGTGGCGAGTTGTGAACTTCCGATTTAAAGGGTCCTTGCTACCTGCTGTATCTATTGGCTCTTCGAAACGTGGGCAATACCACGCATGAGTGGATCAATAGACTCCAGGTGAAGCATGAACCTTGCCTTCCAAGTTTCATACTCATCTTCATCAAATTTGGGAGGTCTATTGGATGAGCCATTTTCAAGGTAAGCTGTATGTGAATATGCAGCCATGAGAGAATTCAGATCCAAGATATTAGATTATCAAGACTGAAGCTCTGATACCAGTTGTTGGTCCCTTGATTAACAACAAGAGTATTGTAGAGGGGGGGTGAATACAATTTCTCTTTAATTAACTTAGCAGTTAAACACAATTTAGTATTCAGGCAAGTAAATTAAATAGAGTCAGAGGTAATTTTTAACGGTTATTCATTATTGATAAAATCACAAAGAATTACAACTATCCTTGGCAGAATGATAGTTAGTTGATACAGATTTACCTAGATTATAGATATGAGGATAAACTTAAAGCTATTACATGTTTTGGACTCTAAATAATAAAACCCACATCACTAGTTGTTACAATAGTGGATACAACAATTTATAGTAGTCCTTTTATCCATGTAATTGTTCCATTGTCCACTGGTACATAGGATGTATGTACTTTTGGGGACAACTACATCAGAGAGAGTGCTCTCCTCTTTCCTCTTTGATAGCTATTTGCAGGAACACCACAATTCGGTTTGGCACCACTATTTGGTTAAACAAATAGAATGTTGTATTCCCTAGGCATTGACAAAATATAGCACATGTCTGCACATGCGTTAAATTTTTGCATTCTGATGTTATGCGAGGTGTACTAGGAAATAGTATTATTTTTACAACGAAATACTATCAAATATGATACAATTTTACACATGATATTTATTTATTTATAGAATGGATATACCTAAACCTTGCTACAACACTTATAGGCAGTGTACCTAATCGTACAGTAGTGTAATTTTTAGTAACTCCGGTTCGTTCCACAGGGAAAATTAAACAAGCTTAACGCTATATTAGTTTTAATCTTATAAAAATACAAATATATATATATAAGTAATATTATTATTATAAAAGGGGGGGTTTACCGTTTAATGACCGGTTTGTTGATTTTAAAACTTTAGTCGCAGTTAAAACCTAATGTAAAAAAAATAAATATAACTTAATTTAAAGCGTAAAGTAAATAACGATAATGAAATTGCGATAAATAAAAGTGCGATAAAATAAAATTGCGATAATTAAAAAGTACGATAATTAAAAGTGCAATTAAATATGAAATAAAAGAATTATGCTTATTTAAACTTCTATAATCATGATGTTTGACGTGTTGATTTTTAGTTTATTCCCATGGGTTAATTGTCCTTTGTCCTGGATTATTAAATATGTCCATACGGATTTGTCCATAATAGTCCATCAGTCATAAACATAAAGTGCGAAAGTCTTCTTCAAATTATTCTTATTCCCGAAGTCAAATATTCCAACTAATTGGGGATTCGAATTGTAACAAAGTCTTAATACTCTGTTTAATGAATACACCAGGTTATCGACTGCGTGTAAACCAAGGTTTTACTACTTTGTTAACAATTACACCAATTACCCTTGAATGTAATCCACCCCTGTTTCAACAAGTCTATTAACTATTAATCCAGTTCCGTGTCCGGTAAAATGAACAATTATTGGTATTTATAGATATCCCGCCCACCGTACCCAGTCAAGCGTATATGGTTATATATAAATACGTCAAATTACAATTCTATATATTAAATTAACGAGGTATCATTTAGTTAATATAAAGCCCATTAATAGCCCATAGTCTAATTTCCACAAGTGTCTTTCTTTTGTCCAAACCCCAATTATGGTCCAAAGCCCAATTACCCAATTTTAATATTTAGCCCAACATAACAATTACTTCGGCTTAAATAAGCATAATAATAACTTAGCTACGAGATATTAATATAAAAATAACATTAACCATAACTTACAGTGATTAAAAATAGCGTAGCGTTACACGGACATAATTTCGACTTACACCCTTACAACATTCGCTAACATACCCTTATTATTAGAATTAAAATTAAAATTATAAATATATATATATATATATATATATATATATATATATATATATATATATATATATATATATATATATATATATATTTACGTATGAATGAGAAGAGAAAAAGATGATCGAATTCAGCAAAATGCGTTGCCTTTTATAGGCCCCATCTGGATACTGTTGCCTCCGCGAGTGCGGATTTGTTTGCCTTTGAATCTCCGCGAGTGCGGAGCACTGGATTCCAGCTCACACACTTTGGATCCTAGCTTGCCGACGGATTTAAAATTTAAATATATATATATATATATATATATATATATATATATATATATATATATATATATATATATATATATATATATATATATATATATATATATATATAATTTTAAGAATTATTTATATATTATATTATATTTATGTGCATAGTTGACTTGTAATTTTAGCTCCGTTGCGTCGCGCGTTGAAAGTTGACTCAGGTCCCGGTTTCGGATTTTCGAACGTCCTTGCGTACAATTTAATATCTTGTATTTTGCGTTTCGCGTCTTGTACTTTTGTAATTTCGAGACGTTTCTCATCAATAATTTGAACCACTTTGATTGTACTTTGTACTTTTGAGGTTTTTGGTCGTTTGCGTCTTCAATTCGTCGAATCTGTCTTTTGTCTTCACCTTTTATTATTTAAACGAATATCACTTGTAAATAGAACAGTTGCAACTAAAAGCTTGTCTTTCTTGAGGGATAATGCTATTAAATATATGTTCGTTTTTAGCATTATCAAATATTTCCAGACTTGAGCGTTACTTGTCCTCAAGCAATATAGTCTTGAAATAAAACTACTAGAATCACTTCTTTATTCTTCACACTTGTACATCAGTGATTTCTATACGGCGGTATAAACAATGGTAGTAACGATATGGTTTACAGTCCCACATGACTATAAAAATTTAGATCCTTTAAGGAAATTGGATCTTTATGAAAACATTTGATCTTTTGAAAATTAAATCTAGCTTTTACCCTGGATAAATTTTCCGGAATAACCCTTCACCGGTGTTTGCAAATTGTTTTTGTGGGTTTGGTGGGTTTTATTTTTGAAAATTTTAGCTCAAAACTTATAGTTTTGTGTCACCCGCTTACTAACCTTGTATTGGGAAAGCAACACGTCCAGTATACTTGCTCCGTATATTACTTTTCGGTAAACTACCGTCCGGTTGTAAAGGAAAGCGTTGAACAAGCAACTGTTAAGGCAATGTCCCCTGACATGCTTTTATTTATGGTCTATAACGTGTCGGATGCAATTACTATCCTTTGTAGGAGCAATAGTAAAGCTCACCCTTATAATTTTCCAGTCTGGCACAAGGTCCTGTCTTTGACCATGCTATGCAACCACCGTTCTTACGGTTGACACCCGATTTGGTTCAGGTGACCTAATGAATTCCAGGTGAATTTCTAGGATTTTATGTTCAATGGTAATGAACGCATTAAAATGGGTTTTCAGAAAACTAATCGGTTTGTAATTTGATCAAAATATTTTCTTGTTCAAGCTCGAGTTTAGATATCATTGAATTCCATGAGTTTGTAATTTTCAATCTTTAAGGTCAATCTCAAGGATTGAGTAATATCAGTCTTAAAAGCTAATTTTTAATCTTTTAAAGAGATTATCCTTTCTAGGAGTCTGATTCATTAGTCTTATCAAGCTAATTTGCACGGCGTCCTCCCCATTTTACAAGACAGATCCTCTCATGGTTAGGATAAGTCTGACCACTTGGCGACCCTGTTTGATGCTGAGGTCCGTGGATTTCCTGCTGATTTTAGTGATGACTTTTCTAGATTTTTCGTCAACCTACAGCTGGTCTGGACGACAACTTCATGACCTAAATCAAGAAGCGCGTGTCTTTTTTGGAAGACTTTACTTCCTTTTAACGATGGAATTGATTCATCGTGTAGCTCCATCTTTCTTTCAAATATATTACAGTAAATCGGGTAAAACTGATTAGTTTAGTCTAAAGCAAAAGCATCTTCAGTTATTTGTACAAAAATATGTGATATATGTTTTAAATAACTTGGTAAATTTTTCCCACACTTGACTTTTATTTTCCTTTCTTTGCCTTTTTATTGTTCTCTATTCCATTTTAAATGAATTCTAACATTTTGGTTTGTTTCTCAATTT
Source organism: Rutidosis leptorrhynchoides (assembly GCF_046630445.1). NCBI lineage: Eukaryota > Viridiplantae > Streptophyta > Magnoliopsida > Asterales > Asteraceae > Rutidosis > Rutidosis leptorrhynchoides. Next base: position 269,264,011 of record NC_092342.1, on the reverse strand, counting down.
ATGTCCTTTCCGAGGTAACAATAATTTCGGTGTTAACACCTAGTTTTATCGTTCATAAATATGTATAAACATGATTTTGAGTTCATTTAATTGAAAATTTTGAAAATTTTTACTAGAATTGGGTAGTCAGTATATAAGACTAGGGTTGTTCTTTATTATCAGAGAGCACTAGATTCTAATACAACTACTGCGTTACTAGTATTTCTAATGGTAACCAAGTGTATAAGTAAAAAAATTTTAAAATCCGAAAGAATTTAACCCCTTTCCACACTTAAGATCTTGCAATGCCCTCATTTGCAAGAAATTAGTAACAATTTAAATTATTGAGGGTGATTAGCGTAGAAAAATGATTAAATTTTACCAAAGTTTCCAAACATATTGGCGTTTGTTTGCTGAATGATAAATGGTGCACATCATTTGTTCATTCCTGCAGTTGTTATTTTACATATATTTTGCTTCTTGTCATCAAAATTAGTAGCTTTTGCTGAACTTAATGCCAGTCTTTGAAAATGCGCTGTTTAACCCTGTTTTGTACACGAGATAAACTACAAACATATATATAAATATTTTTGAAATTGGGTATATCACCCCACATTAAAAAATTATTAAAAATCTAATAAGAAAAGTTAGAAAATTATAAAAACTATTAAAGTATCAAAAGAAATATTAAAAGTATAAAATTACAAGTTACCAAATAAATAAAAATAAAAGTAAAAGAAAATCAAGGTTGATAAGGATGGTGCCAGTAGGGATCCCATTCATAGCCGTATGTACGGTAGAATGCTTGAGCGGGGTCATATGTAGGGTACGGTGGTCGGGTCTGTATAGTTGATAATGCTAAAAACGAACATATATTTCATATCATTATCCCTCAAGAAAGACAAGCTTTTAGTTGCAATTGTTCTATTTACAAGTGATATTCGTTTAAATAATAAAAGGTGAAGGCAAAAGACAGATTCGATTAATTGAAGACGCAAAAGACCAAAAAGCTCAAAAGTACAAAATACAATCAAAGTGGTTCCAATTAGTCATAAGAAACGTCTCAAAATTACAAGAGTACAAGAAGCAAAACGCAAAGTACAAGATATTAATTTATACGCAGGGACGTTCGAAAATCCGGAACCGGGACCAGAGTCAACTCTCAATGCTCGACGCAACGGACTAAAAATTACAAGTCAACTATGCACATGAATATAATATAATATATAATTAATTCTTAAAATTAATATATATATTATATTATATTATAAAAACCGTCGGCAGAAGAAACAACAACATGTGAGCTGGGATCCAAGGCCATGCGATCGCATGGCCTAGAAGAGTTAATTCCATGCGATCACATGGCTGACTTTTCCAGCCCACATGCCTATAAAACTCGCGGTTTTGATCAAAGTAAAACACATCTTTTTCTTTCTCTCTATCATATGATATATATATATATATATATATATATATATATATATATATTATAATTTTAATTTTAATTTTAATTTTAATTTTAATTTTAATTTCTAATAATAAGGGTATGTTAGCGAATGTTGTAAGGGTGTAAGTCGAAATTCTGTCCGTGTAACGCTACGCTATTTTTAATCATTGTAAGTTATGTTCAACCTTTTTAATTTAATGTCTCGTAGCTAAGTTATTATTATGCTTATTTAATACCAAAGTAATCATGATGTTGGGCTAAAAATATTAAAATTGGGTAATTGGGGTTTGTACCATAATTGGGGTTTGGACAAAAGAACGACACTTGTGAAAATTAGACTATGGGCTATTAATGGGCTTTATATTTGTTTAACTAAATGATAGTTTGTTAATTTTAATATAAAGATTTACAATTGGATGTCCCTATAAATAACCATATACACTCGATCGGACACGATGGGAGGGATATTTATATGTACGAATAATCGTTCATTTAACCGGACACTGGAATGGATTAATAGTCTATGGAATTATTAAAACAGGGGTGAAATTATGTACAGGGACACTTGGCATAATTGATAATAAAGTATTAAAACCTTGGGTTACACGCAGTCGATATCCTGGTGTAATTATTAAACAAAGTATTAAGACCTTGTTACAGTTTAAGTCCCCAATTAGTTGGAATATTTGACTTCGGATATAAGGATAATTTGACGAGGACACTCGCACTTTATATTTATGACTGATGGACTGTTATGGACAAAAACCAGACGGACATATTAAATAATCCAGGACAAAGGACAATTAACCCATGGGAATAAACTAAAATCAATACGTCAAACATCATGATTATGGAAGTTTAAATAAGCATAATTCCTTTATTTTCATATTTAATTGCACTTCTAATTATCGCACTTTTATTTATTGTCATTGTATATAATTGCACTTTTAATTATCGCACTATTTAATTATCGCAAGTTTATTTTATCGCACTTTCATTTATCGCAATTTCATTATCGTTATTTACTTTACGCTTTAAATTAAATCTTTTATTTATTTAATATTTTACATTAGGTTTTAACTGCGACTAAAAGTTTTAAAAATCGACAAACCGGTCATTAAACGGTAAAAACCCCCTTTTTATAATAATAATATTACTTATATATATTTGTATTTTTAATAATTAAAACTAATATAGCGTTAAGCTTGTTTAAGTGTATCCCTGTGGAACGAACCGGACTTACTAAAAACTACACTACTGCACGATTAGGTACACTGCCTATAAGTGTTGTAGCAAGGTTTAGGTATATCCATTCTATAAATAAATAAATATCTTGTGTAAAATTGTATCATATTTAATAGTATTTCGTTACAAAATATAAGCTATTTCATATACACCTCGCATAACATCAAGTATTTTTGGCGCCGCTGCCGGGGACAATTCTGCTTAAACGAAGGAAGCGCAACACTATAAAAAAAAGATTTTTATAAATTTTTAGTGTACTTTTATAAAAAATACGCTTTTATAAAAATATGTTTTATATATATTCGAAAATATAAAAAGAAAAACAAAAAAAATTATATATTTTTAATAGTTTGTTAAATATATATATATAAATAAGTTTTATAAAGTTTCTTTTTTTTAGTTTGTAAAAATATAAGTTTTATTTAATTTATATAAATATATTATAAATATATAAATCAGCAAAACAGAAAAAAAATTAATAATAAAACTCGAGGCCCGTACTGTAGCAGCCCAAGGCCTGACCCGTAACCCTAGCTCATTCGATCGCATGAGCCCGAAGGCAAATTCTCATGCGATCGCATGAGAGTACCTGACACGCCACAGGAAACCCTAAACTGCAATAATTACAGAGTAATTATTATTATTATTATTTAATCCATACCCTAATTAGGGTTAGTGTATTAATTTAGTTTTTATTCTAGTTTTAGTATTTAATTTGTTATTTTTTTTTGTTTTAATTAGTTTTAAATTATAAAATTAATAGTTTTATAAAATAAATAATATAAAAATAATATTTTTATAAAAAAATTGTACTTTTTACAACTTTAAGTTTATTTTTATATTTTGTACCCTTTAAATTGTTTTAGCGTAATATTTGTATTTTTCGCTCGTATTTATTTTTAAGTCATAGTTTTTGCCATAGTTATTTTTATTTCTAGATTTTTAGGCTTTGCCGTAAAATCCCTTAAGTGCTTTTTCTTTAGACTAAGATTTAGGTGCTTTTGAATTTTGCGACGCCTTTTTAAATTTTAGTACCTTTTTAAGTTATTGCCATTTGGGATATAGTATTTCTTTTAAGCTTTAATATTTTTAGACTCAACTTTTAATTTTTAGTTTTTAGTTCATTTTTAAGTTTCGACGCGCTATTTCTTATTTTTATTTTTCGACACCTATTATTTTTCAATCTTTTATTTTTTGACGTTTTTCGACGCGCTCTTTTTCTTTCTTATTTCTCGCTATTCTAGTTTTAGGACTTAGATTTTATTTTCTACTTCTTCTCTAAATTTCTTTAAATTACGAAAATTTATTTTAAGCGGTTAAATTGAGAGACATCAAAATTTTCTGGTTCGTAGTAATAGTTGGATTTGTACGTGGACCGGAGCCAAACAGTACTCAATTATATTGAGACCAAACGAATCCTGTCCCTCTGCTGCATCTTTTGGCTATTCGAAACGTGGGCAAAATCAGAAAAGTCTATTAATTTGATAACTTATATAAATTTTCTTATTTTCATAACTAATAGGATATTCAGTGAATGCACCGAGAAAAACGTTCACCACCTTTTGTACGTTCACCACCTGTAACTCGATCAAGACATCTAGCAAATATTGTCGTCGTTGATTTTTCTTTAGAATCGTCATCCAGTCGACCAAGTACTCCAATTCAAATTTCCGATAATCCATTTTTTGAACCCGACCTCACAATTGAGAATCCGGAGAATATTCAGGGACGATTCATAGATCCTGAACCATTAAATTTTCCTCCGGAACCACCAATAATTCAAACAGAGATTGTTGAGGAACGAACCATTAAATCAGAATCCTCTAGTGATTCAGATTCAACAAATTCAATTATGGAGAATCTAGAACCTTTAAGTATGGAAGACCGAATGAGAGCTAAATGCACTGGCCAAGGTCACGCAATTACTCATCCAGACATTAATGCGCCAGATTATGAAATCAAAGGATAAATTCTACACATGGTGACTAATCAATGCCAATTTAGTGGTGCGCCGAAGGAAGATCCAAATGAACATCTTCGTACCTTTAATAGGATATGCACTCTATTTAAAATAAGAGAAGTTGAGGATGAACAGATATATCTCATGTTATTTCCCTGAACTTTAAAGGGAGAAGCCAAAGATTGGTTGGAATCATTACCTGAAGGGGCGATTGATACATGGGACGTTTTAGTTGAAAAATTTCTTAAACAATTCTTTCCGGCATCTAAAGCCGTAAGACTTCAAGGAGAAATTGTTACGTTCACACAGAAACCGAATGAAACTCTATATGAGGCGTGGACAATATTTGGAAAGTTATTAAGAGGATGTCCGCAACATGGTTTAGACACCTGTCAAATAGTAAAAATATTCTACCAAGGATGCAACATCACTACAAGAAAAGACATCGATATAGCAGCTGGTGGTTCCATTATGAAGAAAACCGAAACTGATGCTTATAAAATTATTGATAACACTGCTTCCCACTCACATGAGTGGCACCAAGAAAAAGATATCGTTAGATCATCTAAAGCAGCTAGAGCCGATTCTAGCCATGACTTAGATTCCATTTCCGCAAAGATAGATGCTGTCGAGAGACGAATGGAAAAGATGACTAAGGATATTCACTCAATACGAATTAGTTGTGAGCTGTGTGGAGGACCACATTTGACAAAAGATTGTCTCAGTATTGAATTAACAATGGAACAAAGAGAGAATGTTTCATACATAAACCAAAGGCCTGAAAATAATTATCAGAATAATTATCCACCGCCAAGACCAATTTACAATCAAAACCAGAATTATAACTGAAATATTCCATACAACAATCAACAAAGTCCTAGTAATCAACAAGTATCCAATAATACTTACAATCAGCAAAGACCTAATTTTCAAAACAAACCACCACCAACCGATGATAAAAAGCTGAATTTAGAAGATATGATAACGAAGCTAGTTGAATCTCAAACACAGTTTTTCACATCTCAGAAACAAACCAATAAACAAAATGCTCAAGCATTTAGAAATCAACAAGCTTCTATTCAAAATTTGGAACAAGAAGTAAGTAACCTAGCAAGGTTAATAGGTGAAAGAAAACCGGGAAGTCTACCTAGTGATACAAATGCTAACCCCCGGAATGAAACAGCTAAAGTCATTACCACAATAAGTGGTGTTACACTTAAACCACCTGAAATACCTGTAATTTCTGAGGAAGCTATTCCTACTCCACAAGAACCACAATCTGAACAAGACAAGGAAAAAGAACCGGTAGTTGAAAAGGTTAATGAAGATAACACAGTTAAGGATAAACCTTATGTTAAACCATACCAACCACCACTTCCTTACCCGAGTAAAATGAGAAAAGAGAGACTTGAAGCCGAGCAATCCAAATTTTTGGATATGTTTAAACAGATAAATGTAAATCTTCCTTTCATTGATGTCATTTCAGGAATGCCTAGATATGCTAAATTCCTGAAAGATCTAATCACAAATAGAAAGAAAATGGAAGAACTCTCAGCTGTTACTATGAATGCTAATTGTTCTGCAGTGCTGTTGAATAAGATACCAGAAAAATTATCTGATCCAGGAAGTTTCACAATTCCATGTTTTCTGGGTAGTCTTAGTTCAATAGAAGCATTGGTAGACTTAGGTGCTAGTATAAATTTAATGCCGTATTCATTATACGCTATACTAGACCTTGGAGAATTGAAACCAACAAGAATAAGTATACAACTAGCCGATCGATCAGTAAAATATCCTAGAGGGTATAATGGAGAACATGCTAGTTAAAGTTGGTACTTTAGTATTTCCAGTAGATTTTGTTATTCTTGATATGGAAGAAGATTCTCGAGTACCTCTCATATTAGGAAGACCATTCTTAAGCACGGCTAAAGCAATAATAGACGTGTTTGGTAAGAAACTGACCCTAAGTATAGAGGACGAGAGTGTTACCTTTTCATTTGATAGAGCCATGCAACAACCGCAATCTGCAGATGATACATGTTATTATATTCAAACTATAGAATCACATGCAGAATTGTTAGAAGAATTTTCAGAATTACAAGGAACAGGAGAATGTTCTTTAGGAGAAGGAACTGAACCAATTGTTGAAACTGAAATGTTAGCTACACTTATGGCTAATGGATATGAACCAACAACAGAAGAAATTCAAATGCTAAAAGAAGAAGACAGATATCGATATAAATCATCGATAGAAGAACCACTGACATTAGAGTTAAAGCCACTTCCAAACCATTTGGAATATGCTTTTTTACATGGTGAATCTGAATTACCTGTAATAATATCGTCTTCTCTTATTGAAAATGAAAGATCTCCACTCATTTCTGTGTTGAAAGCTCATAAACCGGCCATTGCATGGAAAATTCATGATATTAAAGAAATAAGTCCTTCATATTGCACACATAAAATCCTTATGGAAGAAGGTCATAAAACGTATGTGTAACGCCAACGAAGACTAAATCCTAACATGCAAGATGTTGTTAAGAAAAAATTATTAAACTATTAGATGCAGGTTTAATTTATCCAATCTCTGATAGTCCATGGGTAAGCCCAGTTCAATGCGTGCCTAAGAAGGGTGGCATGACTGTCATCACAAATGAGAAAAATGAGCTTATTCCTACTAGGACTGTAACAGGATGGCGTATTTGTATTGATTATAGAAAATTAAAGGACGCCACCAGAAAAGATCATTTTCCCTTACCTTTCATTGATCAAATGTTGGAAAGATTAGCCGAAAATAGTTACTATTGTTTTCTTGATGGTTTTTCCGGATATTTTCAAATTCCAATAGCACCCGAGGACCACGAGAAAACCACATTCACGTGCCCTTATGGTACTTTTGCTTACAAACGCATGCCATTTGGACTTTGCAACGCCCCTGCAACCTTTCAAAGGTGCATGATGGCGATTTTTCACGACATGATAGAAGAATGCATGGAAGTTTTCATGGATGACTTTTCAGTCTTCGGTGATACATTTGAATCATGTTTAGTTAATCTTGAACGAATGCTTATTAGATGCGAACAATCAAATCTAGTTCTTAATTGGGAGAAAAGCCATTTCATGGTTAAAGAAGGCATCGTTCTTGGTCATAAAATCTCAAAAGAAGGAATTGAAGTGGATAGAGCTAAAGTAGATGTAATTGCTAAACTTCCACATCCCACCAATGTTAGAGGAGTTAGGAGTTTTCTAGGGCATGCCGGTTTTTACTGACGTTTCATAAAAGATTTTTCTAAAATTGCCACTCCTATGAATAAACTCCTAGAAAATGATGCTCCATTCATCTTTTCAGATGAATGCATCAAATCTTTTAATATACTTAAAGAGAAACTCACGAATGTGCCGATCATGATAACTCCAAATTGGAATCTACCATTTGAACTTATGTGCGATGCATGTGATTTTGCAATGGGAGCCGTTTTAGGACAAAGGATTGAAAAACGATTTCAACCTATATATTATCCTAGTAAGACGTTACAAGGAGCACAAACGAACTATACAACTACCGAAAAAGAACTCCTTGCTATTGTCTTTTCTTTTGACAAATTTCGATCATATCTCGTTCTAGCTAAAACGGTGGTCTATACCGACCATTCTGCTCTTAGATACCTATTTTCGAAATAAGATGCTAAACCAAGATTAATCCGTTGGATCTTACTATTACAAGAGTTCGATATTGAAATCCGAGATAAAAAGGGAGCAGAAAATCTCGCCGCTGATCATCTTTCTCGTCTTGAAAATCCAAAATTAGAAGTTCTAAATGAATCGGCCATACAAGACAACTTACCTGATGAATATCTATTGAAGATAGATTATAATGAAATTCCATGGTTTGCAGACTATGCAAACTACTTAGTATGTGGATTCCTTGAAAAAGAATTATCGTACCAAAAATGAAAGAAATTCTTTAGTGATATAAAACACTATTTCTGGGAAGATCCACATTTGTTTAAAAGTTGTCCCGATGGAATAATACGCCGATGTGTATTCGGAGATGAAGCTAGTCAAATCTTAAACTATTGTCACACAGGACCAACAGGAGGGCATTATGGGCCTCAACTAACAGCAAGAAAAGTTTTCGATGCTGGATTCTATTGGCCTACAATTTTCAAAGACGCACACCTTCTTTGCAAATCCTGTGATGCTTGTCAAAGGGCCGGAAAAATAAGTCAACGTGATGAAATGCCATAAAATGTCATTCAAGTATGTGAAGTATTTGATATTTGGGGTATTGACTTTATGGGTCCATTTTCAAAATCTCATAATAATCTATATATTCTCGTAGCCATTGATTATGTATCTAAATGGGCGGAAGCACAAGCTCTCCCAACTAATGATGCACGAGTTGTAGTCAACTTTTTAAAACGTCTTTTTGCAAGGTTCGGAACACCGAAAGCTTTAATAAGTGATCGGGGTACTCATTTTTGTAATAATCAACTTGAGAAAGTTCTCAAAAGATATGGAGTAACTCATAAAATCTCCACCGCATATCATCCACAAACAAGTGGACAAGTTGAAAATACCAACCGAGCTTTAAAACGTATTCTAGAGAAAACCATAGGATCAAATCCGAAGGAATGGTCCATGAAATTGGAGGATGCACTCTGGGCTTTTAGAACAACCTACAAAACTCCAATTGGAACCACACCTTTCAGACTCGTCTACGGAAAAGCATGTCATCTTCCAGTTGAAATTGAACACAAAGCATTTTGGACTTTGAAGACATGTAATCTTGATTTACATGAAGCTGGACGTCTACGGTTAAGTCAACTAAACGAATTAGAAAAATTAAGACAAGAAGCATACGAAAATTCGTTAATCTATAAGGAAAGAACGAAGAAATGTCATGATAAGAGAATCAGAAGTTTAAAAGAATTCAAAGAAGGAGACAGAGTTCTTCTTTTCAATTCACGATTCAAGCTATTTCCTGGAAAATTGAAATCAAGATGGTCTGGGTCATTTATAGTCAAAAGAGTTTTCCCATACGGAACAATAGAATTAACAAATTCAAATGGGATTGAATTTAAGGTTAATGGTCACAGAGTTAAACATTACATAGATAGTCCGATGGAAGTCGACAACGAAGTTAATCACAATTTCGACACCACAGCTAACTAAGTGTGGGGAGAATCAAGTCTTTAAAAGATAATATGTATTTCTGTTAGAGTTAGATTTTCTGTTTTCGTGTAGTTTCCGAAAATGGAACCTGAATGGTCTTTCCCTAGCAGACCCTAAAGAACTAGTCTTCTCCCCCCATTCTGAATTTTTATTTTTTTTAGGTTTTTACGAGATGACGACTTCCTGTGAACTAAATCATGGTCTAATGCTACACTCTTTGATCACTAAACGTAATAATGACACCCTTTCAAGTGAAATAGTATCATTAATCAGAGGTAAATTGGACGGAGTAAGAAAAGAATTCAGATGCGAAAATAATAAGTTACAATTTGGTAAAGGAAAATCAAAATCCACAGCGAAAAGAAGAGCACGACACCTTGAAAGATGTCACAAATGAGGAAAATGGTCACACGAAGGAAAATGCTCGACGAATCAGACATATTCAATATCGAATTTGTTAGTCTATGCAGAGACGGAACGTTCATATGTTTAAAAGAAAAAACGTTGAATGCTCGAGGTTACGCCTATGTAGCTATGGAAAACCAATTAGTCCGACTATCTTATGAGTGGGCTAGAGCATATCACTAAGAAATCTATCTCACAGGTAAGTATGTACAGTTTTCATTTTTTTTTAACCTTTTGATAATAAACGCTAAATTGTTTGCTATAAAGTATTAAATTGGTATTCAATAAAATTAGGTCTTGCAACCGAAATTATTGATATCATACAAAAAATTACTACATCACTGTGAAATTTACCGTTTATTCTTAAGGTATAAATATTTTAATCAATCAACCAAAATATTTCAAAAATTTGTCATGAGTTAAATTAGGTCATGGAACCGAAATTACTTTACCGAAAAGAGGGGCGCATATTTTTGATAATATTTGATTGATTAAAGTGGGATAAAAGCCAAAAAGATTTTTAATTTTATTTTTACTTTATTTTTAAAATTAATATATAAATAATAAATTGATATTGTAAACTTCTTTTTAAAATTAATATATTTAAAATTGTAAATATTTAAAAAAATAATATAAGTTTGTATGTATAAAAACAAAAATATAATTTAAGTTTGGTGTGAATTTTTAATATGAATTTTTAATTTTATGCATTTTAAATTTAAGTTTGGTGTGAATTTTTAATATGAATTTTTAATTTTATGTATTTTAAATTTAAGTTTGGTGTGAATTTAAAAACAAAAATTAACTTTATTTCGTTAGGTTAAAAATTTGATTTTTAAAATTCGTCGTAAGTTGAAGACTAGGTTGTTGAACCGAAATTGCTCTACCCAAGGGAGGGACGAGAACTTTTATTATCATTATTTTTAATCTTATTGAACTAAAGTATGCCAAAAATATTTAAAAAATCCAAAAATCTTTACTTTTAAAACCACGCTTAAAAATTGACAAATTTTAAAATTTTGTCGAGGAACGGACTAGGACATCTATCCGAAACGCCCTCACCCTAAAAAGAAACAAATTTTTAAAGTTTTATTAATTATATATTTTATAAGTTATAAGGTTTTATAAGTTAAAAAAAAAAAGCCAAAACACTGTACCCGGACCCCCATGCGATCGCATGGGGTTTACACTCCAACCTCATGCAATCGCATGAGGCTGGAAAACTGGCCAGAAACAAATTCCAGCGAGCTGCTTCTGCTATTTCTCACAAACACACATACATACACGAACACACACTCAAATCCTCTCTAAAATTCACCATTTTTCACCATAATTCGTCAAATTTTTCGCTCTAATCATGAAATTGTTCAGAAGTTTATCAAAAAAGGTAACAATTACACCCCTAAACCTCTTTAAATTTAATTTTTAGTGTTCTTGAGCTATATTTTACCTAATTTGATTTTGTTAATTTCTAGTGTAATTAGAGTTAAATTGATAGTATTTTATGCATGTATAACCTAGATTGATGCTATTTAACATGATTTGAAGCCAAAAACTTCAAATTTTTTAGAAATCTAGGGTTTGTGTTCTTGAGCAATTTGGGGCTTTTTGATATAAACAGGTTATGGCCGATTTTTGTCATGAATTGTTGCTAAATTAAGTAGTGTAACATGTTTAGGTAGTTAAATGATCCAAACTTTGATCCTAAACATGATTTTTGAAGATTAAAGTAGACTTTTTAGGTGCAAAATTCATGAACTTGATTAATTTGATATATTTGCCATTTGAGACTTGTTTAATTATTAGTAATGACTATTTTGACATGTTATGTGAGTTAAATGCTTATGAACTTTGTATACATTTTCATATGTGCTTATTTGAAAAAGTATAGAATTGTAAAAAATATGAAAATGTGTATAAGTTTAATTTTGATTTAACATGTTATTGTGATTGTTTTAAGTTGTTATTTTGCTAACACTAATGCATATTTGGATGCACAAATTTTGTGTTTAATGTGTTTTGCAGAAAGCCGATACTGGAGGTTCAGGATCATCATCATCTAGACGACCTGTTCCAGCTCCAGAACCAGAACCAAAAATGCAATATGAACCCGAACAAGTACCACAACAGGAACCACAACATCAGCCTGATCAACATGTACCTTATTATGATCCGCTACAGTTACCTAATGAATTCATAGTATTTCCGATGAATCCACCTGTAGAATACCCAACGATTCCTGAACACACGTTGCATCCTAATCTGAGATTTGATAGACGATGGAGAGATTACCCGGCATATAAAAGTAATAAATTTAAATTGGTAACAAAAGAGGCAGAGGTGCCGAGGGTAATTGATTGGAATCCTTTGGAAACGGTCCATCTAGCTGACCGTGTTAGACAGCATTTGATTCAAAGGTATGGAAGTTCTTCTTTTACAGATTGGGAATGTCTTTTCACCATTCGTAGACCTGTATATAAGGAATGGTGTGTTGAGCTGATGAGTACTATAGCATTAAATGTAGATGTAGATAGGTTAGATGATAGAGGTTTTCTTAGATTTATCCTTGGCGGTAGGATGTACAGAATGTCCATGATGGACATGGCCAGGGCATTACAGATTTACACTCCTAGTGAATTGCCACTACCCGATTGTATGAATTTGATTTATCGTGGTGAAAGGGTAGATAGGAATTTTGACGTGAACGCCGTTTGGAGGCGTATGTCAAACTATAATGTTTTTACACTAGGAGGAAAACACTCCTACTTACATATTAACAAAGCCAAGCTTCATGTAATTCATAGATTTTTGGCTAACTCGATTACACAGAGAGGTCATAATAAGGAGAAAATGACCTTACATGATTTATTTTACCTAAAGTGTATTCGAGACCCGAGAAGCTTTGTTAATATCCCTTACTGTGTTGGTTTTTATCTATCTAAAATGGTAGAAGGAATGCAGGACGGGAGTATAATAGGAGGAGGTATTTTTGTTACTCTCATTGGAGAGTATTTAGGTGTTGATAGGAACCAAGGGGGTCCATTACAAGTTTGTAGAGAACAGGATGAGACCATAGGATTGCGGGTTTATGCGGGTGCTAAGGTATTGAAGAGTAGACGCAACCAGGCAGTCCCCTATGAAGGTAATCATCCTCAGGTAGAGAGAGGCTCAGATGAGGAAATGGAGGAAGCGGAAGACATTAGGGATGTCTTTCGAGATGCTATTCTTGACGTCCACGTTCGTATAGATGAGGAAGCAATGATGAAAGCAGCCAGACATAGTATGTATGAGCAGTGGAACTCCGAGCGAGTATACGAGGATTATAGGCGACGCCAACATGATAGCTGGTTAGTTCATCAGCACCAAATCATGAGCAAGCTATCATATCAGGTACCAAATAATTACGTGCCTACTCGACCTGCTCATTTTCCGCCACACAACCTCGACATCCGACAACCCTTTAACCGGTATGACTATAACCAAGCCTATCAGAACACATATAACCAACAATGGAACCCACCTGACGAGATGAACTGGAACCCCTATCCAGACTGATTTGGTTCCATTGGCTATTTTTATGATTTTTATGTTTTTATGTTTTTACTTATTCATGTTTAAACTTATGTTATTGGATATATTTGTGTAATTTTTATCATTTTTATTAATATTGTGTACTAATATTTCCCATTTAGGATTTGAAAGTTTGAAAGTGGGATTTTAAAGTCCCATTTCAAATTACCATGCATGTTTATATTTGTATTGTATGTATATTGTCAATTGTACAAAATAGGGTAAAACAGCGCATTTTCAAAGACTGACATTAAGTTCAGCAAAAGCTACTAATTTTGACGACAAGATGAAAAATAAATATGATGTAACAACAAGACGGAATGAACAAATGATGTGCACCATTTATCATTCAATAAACAAACGCCAATATGTTTGGAAACTTTGGTAAAATTTAATTATTTTTCTACGCTAATCACCCTCAATAATTTAAATTGTTACTGATTTCTTGCAAATAAGGGCATTGCAAGATCTTAAGTGTGGGAAGGGGTTAAATTCTTTCGGATTTTTAAAAATTTTAACTTATACACTTGGTTACCATTAAAAATACTAGTAACGCAGTAGTTGTATTAGAATCTAGTGCTCTATGATAATAAAGAACAGCCCTACTCTTATATACTGACTACCCAATTCTAGTAAAATTTTTCAAAATTTTCAATTAAATGAATTCAAAATCATGTTTATACATATTTATGAACGATAAAACTAGGTGTTAACACCGAAATTATTGTTACCTTGGAAAGGACATAAATTGAGAAACAAACCAAAATGTTAGAATTCATTTAAAATGGAATAGAGGACAATAAAAAGGCAAATAAAAGAAAATAAAAGCCAAGTGTGGGAAAATTTACCAAGTTATTTAAAACATAAGTCACATATTTTTGTAACAAATAACTGAAGATACTTTTGTTTTGAACGATTTTAATCAGTTTTACCCGATTTACTGTAATATATTTGAAAGAAAGATGGATCTACAAGATGAATCAATTCCATCATTAAAAGGAAGTAAAGTCTTCCGAAAAAGACACGCACTTCTTGATTTAGGTCATGATGTTGTCGTCCAGACCAGCTGTAGGTTGACGAAAAATCTAGAAAAGTCATCTCTAAAATCAGCAGGAAATCCACGGACCTCAGCATCAAACAGGGTCGCCAAGTGGTCAGACTTATCCTAACCATGAGAGGATCTATCCTAACCATGAGAGGATCTGTCTTGTAAAATGGGGAGAATGCCGTGCAAATTAGCTGGATAAGACTAATGAACCAGATCCCCAGAAAAGGATAATCTCCTTAAAGATCAAAAATTAGCTTTTAAGCCTGATATTACTCAATCCTAGAGATTGACCTTAAAGATTGAGAATTAAAAACTCATGGAATTCGATGATATCTAAACTCGAGCTTGAACGAGAAAATATTTTGATCAAAATTACAAACCGATTTATTTTCTGAAAACCCATTTTCAATGCGTTCATTACTATTGAACGTAAAATCCTAGGAATTCACATGGAATTCATTAGGTCACCTAAACCAAATCGGGTGTCAACCATAAGAACGGTGGTTGCATAGCTTGGTCAAAGACAGGACCTTGTGCCAGAACGAAAAATTATAAGGGTGAGCTTTACTATTGCTCCTACCAAGGATAGTAATTGCATCCGACACGTTATAGACCATAATTAAAAGCATGTCAGGGGACATTGCCTTAACATTTGCTTGTTCAACGCTTTCCTTTACAACTGTACGGTAGTTTATCGAAAGATAATATACGGAGCAAGTATACTGGACGTGTTGCTTTCCCAATACTAGGTTAGCAAGTGGGTGACACAAAATCGCAAGTTTTGAGCTAAAATTTTCAAATCTGAAACCCACCAAACCCATAAAAAGAATTTGCAAACACCGGTGAAGGGTTATTCCGGAAAACTTATCTAGGGTAAAAACTAGATTGAATTTTCAAAAAGATCAAATGTTTTCATAAAGATCCAATTTCCTTAAAGGATCTAAATTTTCATAGTCATGTGGGACTGTAAACCACAACGTTACTACCATTGTTTATACCGCCGTATAGAAATCACTGATGTACAAAGTGTGAAGAATAAAGAAGTGATTCTAGTATTTTTATTTCAAGACTATATTGCTTGAGGACAAGCAACGCTCAAGTGTGGGAATATTTGATAATGCTAAAAACGAACATATATTTCATAGCATTATCCCTCAAGAAAGACAAGCTTTTAGTTGCAATTGTTCTATTTACAAGTGATATTTGTTTAAATAATAAAAGGTGAAGACAAAAGATAGATTCGACGAATTGAAGACGCAAAAGACCAAAAAGCTCAAAAGTACAAAATACAATCAAAGTGGTTCCAATTAGTGATAAGAAACGTCTCAAAATTACAAGAGTACAAGAAGCAAAACGCAAAGTACAAGATATTAATTTATACGCAAGGACGTTCGAAAATCCGGAACCGGGACCAGAGTCAACTCTCAACGCTCAACGCAACGGACTAAAAATTACAAGTCAACTATGCACATGAATATAATATAATATATAATTAATTCTTAAAATTAATATATATATTATATTATATTATAAAAACCATCGGTAGAAGAAACAACAACATGTGAGCTGGGATCCAAGGCCATGCGATCGCATGGCCTGGAAGAGTTAATTCCATGCGATCGCATGGCTGACTTTTCCAGCCCACATGCCTATAAAACTCGCGGTTTTGATCAAAGTAAAACACATCTTTTTCTTTCTCTCTATCATACGAGATATATATATATATATATATATATATATATATATATATATATATACATATATATATATATATATTATAATTTTAATTTTAATTTTAATTTCTAATAATAAGGGTATGTTAGCGAATGTTGTAAGGGTGTAAGTCGAAATTCTGTCCGTGTAACGCTACGCTATTTTTAATCATTGTAAGTTATGTTCAACCTTTTTAATTTAATGTCTCGTAGCTAAGTTATTATTATGCTTATTTAATACCGAAGTAATCATGATGTTGGGCCAAAAAATATTAAAATTGGGTAATTGGGCTTTGTACCATAATTGGGGTTTGGACAAAAGAACGACACTTGTGGAAATTAGACTATGGGCTATTAATGGGCTTTATATTTGTTTAACTAAATGATAGTTTGTTAATTTTAATATAAAGATTTACAATTGGACGTCCCTATAAATAACCATATACACTCGATCGGACACGATGGGAGGGATATTTATATGTACGAATAATCGTTCATTTAACCGGACACGGGAATGGATTAATAGTCTATGGAATTATTAAAACATGGGTGAAATTATGTACAAGGACACTTGGCATAATTGATAAAAAAGTATTAAAACCTTGGGTTATACGAAGTCGATATCCTGGTGTAATTATTAAACAAAGTATTAAGACCTTGTTACAGTTTAAGTCCCCAATTAGTTGGAATATTTGACTTCGGATATAAGGATAATTTGACGAGGACACTCGCACTTTATATTTAGGACTGATGGACTGTTATGGACAAAAACCAGACGGACATATTAAATAATCCAGGACAAAGGACAATTAACCCATGGGAATAAACTAAAATCAACACGTCAAACATCATGATTATGGAAGTTTAAATAAGCATAATTCCTTTATTTTCATATTTAATTGCACTTCTAATTATCGCATTTTTATTTATTGTCATTGTATTTAATCGTACTATTTAATTATCGCACTATTTAATTGTCGAAAGTTTATTTTATCGCACTTTTATTTATCGCAATTTCATTATCGTTATTTACTTTACGCTTTAAATTAAGTCTTTTATTTATTTAATATTTTACATTAGGTTTTAACTGCGACTAAAAGTTTAAAAATCGACAAACCGGTCATTAAACGGTAAAAACCCCCCTTTTTATAATAATAATATTACTTATATATATTTGTATTTTTATAAATTAAAAATAATATAGCGTTAAGCTTGTTTAAGTGTATCCCTGTGAAACGAACCGGACTTACTAAAAACTACACTACTATATGATTAGGTACACTACCTATAAGTGTTGTAGCAAGGTTTAGGTATATCCATTCTATAAATAAATAAATATCTTGTGTAAAATTGTATCATATTTAATAGTATTTCGTTATAAAATATAAGCTATTTCATATACACCTCGCATAACATCAATAGTCCAGGGAGAAAATACGGGCATTGGAGTCGCAATGTAAGTTGCATTTATGTGTGCACGATGACTCATGATTTGGTTTTGATGATACTGCCAATCTTGAAATGCTCGTTGTCTAGCCATTTGATACTCATGATGAACCATAAAAAGTTGCATTTCTGTCATCTCATTCCCCCTCCCACTTTACCTTGCTGCTGATCTCTTTCGACCTGTGGGTGCGAGCCATCATATGGTGCTGCAGCGTTATGTTTTTTCTTTAAAACCTTAGCACCATGATATACTTTCAAACCAATTGTATCACGGGGTTTCGGTGCTGCAATTATTAATCCCCCCCGATTTCTATCGACACCAAGATACTCAGCAATTAGGGTAGCAAAGATACCACCTCCTATTATACCATTAGGCCGTATACTCTTAACTATAGCTGATAAATAATAACCCACACAATAAGGTATACTCACAGCGCTCTGTGGGTCTCGAATACACATGAGATAAAATAAATCATTCTCATTTACTTTCTCTTTGTTCTTACCTCGCTGTGTAATCGAATTTGCTAAGAACCTATGGATTACTCTTAGCTCAGCTCTATCAATATCAGTATAAGAGTTATTCCCCCCACGAAATCGGGTATGCCTAGTCATTCTACTCCATACACCATTCATATCAAAATTCTCATCAACCCTCCTACCCTCAACTATCAACCTTTGACAATCAGTAGATGCTAGTTCCTCAGGTGTATATATACACAAAGCCTGAGCCATGTCTAGTAGAGACATATGGCGCATTACACCTCCTAATAAAAATCTAATAAAACTACGATCGGTTAAGGTAGAAACCCAATCATTTATTTCAATACTACACAATAACTCCACATACCATTCTCTATATACACGCCTACGTATATTAAACAAACTTTCCCAATCAGTAAAAGTAGAATTACCATACCTTTGTGTGAGTAATTCTCTAATTGAACAGGCCGATCCAACTGTTTCTAATGGTTCCCAATCTATGACTCTAGGTACTTCAACAACATTAGACTGAAGGGTGTGCAAGTTCCTCTGGTATTTTGGATAATCTATCCAATGTTGATCAAACCTTAAATTAGGATGTAAATCTGCCAATTATATATTTGAATATGGTATGTATTGATGCGGTAGATCTTGTCTATATAGGTTATTAATCTCCTATTCTACTGCATTCTCAGGAGGAGCATTGTAAGCCTGAGATGAGGATGAAGATTCACCCCTTTCAGTCTGCAAAACACATTAAACACAATTTTTGTGCATCCAAATATGCATTAGTGTTAGCAAAATCATAAATCAAAATAATTACAATGACATGTTTAATCTATATTAAACTTTATACACATTTTCATAATATTAACAATTCTACACTTTTACAAATGAACATATATGAGAATGTATACAATGTTCTTTAGCTTTTATCTCAAATAACATGTCAAAATAATTATTACTAGCAATTAAACAAGTTCCAATTGGCATTCATATCAATTAAATTGAGTTCATGCATTTTTGACTCAAAAATTCCACTTTAATTCTTGAAAATCATGTTTAGGATCAAAATTTTGATCATTTAGCAACCTAAACATGTTACACTACTCAATTTAGTATAAACTAACAACAAAATTCGGCCATAACCCGTTTATATCAAAAAGTCCCAAATTTGCTCAAGAACACAAACCCTAGATTACTCAAAATTTGAAGTTTAAGGCTTCTAATCATGTTAAATAGCATCAATCTAGGTTATACAAGCACAATATACAATCAATTTAAACACAATTACACTAGAAATCATCAAAATCAAATTATGAATATTTTTGTTCAAGAACACTAATAATCCGAATTAAAGGGTGTTTAGATGTAGAAATTACCGATTTTCTTGAGTAACTTCTTGGTAGCATCCTTCTCAACATGATTTTAGCAAAAAATTTGATGTTTATCGGTGAAAAATTGCAATTTTGGGAGTGGTTTTTGTGGGTTTTTCGCAGAAAAAAAAATATTGGTGTGTGGAAACTGGTCTGTTCGACCAGTTTATTTGGTCTGGGATTCCAGACCTCCGCGAGTGCGGTAGTGGGTACCCACAAAGTACCGCGAGTGCTGAATTTTTTATTTTTTATATAAAAACCTTAAACTTAATAAAACATATAATTAATTAGAAATTTAAATTTTGTTTCTTTTTAGGATGAGGGCGTTTCGGATCGTTGTCCTAGTCCATCCCTCGAAAATTTCGTCATTTTAAAGCGTGGTTTTAAAAGCAAACATTTTTGGGTTTTTTTTTAATGTTTTTGGCATACTTTAATTCAATAAGGCTAAAAATAATAATAATAAAAGTTCTCGTCCCTCCCTTGGGTAGAGCAATTTCGGTTCAACGACCTAGTTTTCAAATCACGACGAATTTTTAAAAATCATATTTTTAACTTAACGAAATAAAGTAAATTTTTGTTTTTAAATTCACACCAAACTTAAATTTAAAATGCATAAAATTAAAAATTCATATTAAAAATTCACACCAAACTTAAATTATATTTTTGTTTTTATACATACAAACTTATATTAAAAATATTAATTTTTCAAATATTTACAAACTTAAATATATATTAATTTTAAAAAATTTATAATATTAATTTAATATTTATATATTAATTTTAAAAACAAAGTAAAATAAAATTAAAAATCTTTTTGGTCTTTTATCCTACTTTAATCAATCAAATATTATCAAAAATATACGCCCCTCTTTTCGGTAAAGTAATTTCGGCTATATTACCTAGTTTTACTCCTGACGAATTTTTGAAATATTTTGGGTTGATTGATTAAAGATATTTATACCTTAAGAATAAACGATAAATTTCGCAGTGATGTAATAAATTTTTATATGATATCAATAATTTCGGTCGCAAAACCTAATTTTATTGAATACCAATTTAATACTTTATTGCGAACGATTTAGCGTTTATTATCAAAAGGTTAAAAGCAATAAAATAAAAATAAAAACTATACATACTTACCTGTGAAATAGAATTCTTAGTGACCTGCTTTAGCCCACTTATAAGATAGTCGGACTAATTGGTTTTCGATAGCTACATAGGCGTAACCTCGAGCATTCAACGTTTTTTCTTCGAAATATATGAACGGTCCATCTCTGCATAAAGTAACAAATTTGGTATTTGAATATGTTTGATTATTTGAACATTTACCTTCGTGTGACCATTTCCCGCATTTGCGACATCTTTCAAGGTGTCGTACTCTTCTTTTCGCTGCGGATTTTGATTTTCCTTTACCAACTGTAACTTATTATTTTCGTTCCAAGATTCTTTTCTTACTCTGTCCAATTTACCTCTGATTAATGATACCAATTCACTTGGAAGGGTGTCATTATTACGTTTAGTGATCAAAGCGTGTAGCATTAGTGAAGGTTTTTTGTATGCCCGAGAGACATATCAAATTAACGTGGCTAATATGTTTTGATCCAAGTCGGGTTATACCCAATAACAAGCTTACCGACACCTTATACGTATTTGATCTTAACGATTGGATCATTAAACAAATACGCGACACTTAGATTTTAGAAAATCGGGTTTCAAAAATATTATCACTTGAGATAAATTATTTGGATAATTTATATATAATTGTTTATGGGTTTAAATAATTATATTGTGTTATATTTTATAAAAGGTTTTATAAAATATATAAGTAACAAAATAATACATAAGTTTATAACAAGTTTATAAACTTTTATAAACTTACAAGTATTATTATTAAACATTATAAGTGTGCAGATTTTGGGACTCCAAGGAGACACCCCATGCTTATTTTGGTTACTTTAAAGATGACACAACTCCTAAGGAACATGCCTAACTAGTTTACCAAGGCTTGACTCAAGTGATACAAAAAAATACACAAAAATAGCAAGTGAAATTCAGCTCCTTTTGCTGAATTCTGGCTGATTTTTCTGCTGTCCAAGAGGGAGTTCTTGAGCTTATTTGGAAGCTTATTTTCAAGTGTAATAAAATCCTAACCATTGTACAAGATGTTGGTGTCAAGTTTGGGGTATAATCTCTTGAGGTTTCATCACTTTGAGGCTTGCATTCATCATCATCTTCATCATCATATTGCAACTTTGAAAACAACCATCAACTAGCTTGAGGAGGTATAATCTCTAAACCCACTCTTAGTTTGTAAGTATGTTTCACAACTTGATCCTATTTGGGATTTAACTTTAAATGGTTAAAGATTTACAAGTTTTAAAATGGAAATTTATACGCTTCCGCAAATCTTATTTCTTGAATGATTATAAGTATTATGATACTTGTTAAATCCCAACAATGGTATCTAGAGCCGAAGTTGTTGAAATATGCTTCGAGATGGTTATTAAACCCACTATAATTTTGCATTCTATGAACATGCATGAAGTAGAATGTAAAATTTTCGGTTTTGAGTGGTTTGTCATTTTGGCCAAAATCACTTGGGATTCTGCATTCTGTGTTGCCGATCACTTGTGATTCTGTGTTGCAAATCACTTGTGATTCTGTGTTTCCGATCACTTGTGATTCTGTATTGCCAATCACTTGTGATTCTGTGTTGCAGATCACTTGTGATTCTGTGTTTCCAATCACTTCTGATTCTGTATTGCCTATCACTTATGTTGATGATGTTCACAATCTAAGCCTTGACCTTGTGTTTGGTTGCATGTTTGGTTGATTTAATATTTATTCATTTGGTATGTAATAATATTATTTTGGTTATGTAATTTATTTTATATTTGGTATGTAAAATAGATTAGGTTGTAATTTCACTTTTTTAGACAAAATGTATTAGGATATATTTTGTAAAAAGATGAAGATGATGAAGACTTGAAGAACACAAGAAGAAGCGTTTGGATGTAAGATTAAGTGGGAGATTTAAAATCTCCTACTTTGTGTTATAACCCCTTATCCGGTGGCATTTGTTTTCAGCTAAACAAATGTCTACCAAAATGGCTTGATTGTGAACATATTTGTTTTGCATGCATGGTTGTTTATTGTATGATTGTGGATTGTATGTTTGTATGCTACAAGTTAATCACACGAGTTAACAACAAGAAAAATGCAATTTAATTGGTTAAATTATACATTAATTAACGACATGCAAAACGACAATTTAATTGGTTAAATTAAAAATGGCTAAAAGGACATTAATAAACGGTTATTAAGAACATGATTAGGATCATATATATAAAATGGTTTATAGACATGAAAATGGATTTCAAATGAACCATACACTAAATGCATGTTGGTGTATGGCATAAAAGTTTTCTCAAACTAGAATTAATGAAAACTTAAAATCCCTTATTAACAAGGCAAACAAGTTAAACGCCATCCTTTTGTGCAACACTTAAAAATATTAGGGAACTCACAATGAGATAAAGGTCACCTAACCGTTATGAGCAAACTAATATGATTAAGGTGAATTTCGCATGCTTGTGGGATAAAGGTCACCTAACCACTTGTATGTTAAGTTTACACGTTTACACAAGTAGGACGACTTGATTTGGAAATCATGAACTTAGGGTCACCGAAGCATGAGGAACAAATAGGCGTTGATGGGATAAATATGCCATGCAAAAGGATTGCATGATCCCATAACTTAGAAGTTGCAAAAGGATTGCAATTGTCATATAATGACTACCTAGCTAAATCAAATGACGGGATAAAGGTCACCTAACCGAAATTTGGTTTACCGTTGGATTCTAAAATTTAATAAATATCAATTGGATTTAAAGGGTATTGATCGTCAAATTAAAATTGATACTTAAACAACTTTGTTAAATTTTGTAGATGGCCGCCAATAATAACAACATTCCGAAAGCACCAATAAACTTTAACAACCTATCGTTGAGGTCAATCCTCGAAAAGGAAAAACTCAACCATACGAACTTCATGGATTGGTTCCGCAATCTAAGAATTGTCCTCAAACTAGGGCGTATGTGTTGGAAGACCCCATTCCCGATCAACCGGACGAGGATGATACGGAAGGCATGGCTTATTGGGAGAAATATTGCACCAATTCGTTGCAAGTTTCTTGCCTCATGCTTGGGACTATGATACCCGAACTCCAAAAGGATTTTGAGCATCATAGTGCATATGACATGATCACACAGTTGAAGGAGATGTTCCTTCAACAAGCTCATGTCGAGCGCTTCGAAACGGTTCGAGCGCTTCATGCATGTCGGATGGACGACTCCCAATCCGTTTCATCTTATGTCCTTAAGATGAAAAGCCTTATTGATCGAGCGAACCGTCTAAATTGCAACGTGTCTAATAAATTAGCCACGGACCTCATTCTCAACTCATTGTCAAAAAGGTTTGACACATTAGTAATGAATTACAACATGAATGGTTGGGATAAAAGCATTGGTGAATTACATGCCATGCTTAAGACGGCAGAAGTAAGCATGGGTAAAAGGGCTTCACCCGTGTTTACGATCAATGAAGGCGGGTCCAAAAACAATAACACTTCTAAGCTAAAGGCGGCTAAGAGGAAGGGACCCGCCTACCAAGGCAAAGGAAGGGAAAAGGGAAGATGGTTACTCCAACCAACAACAACAAGAAGCAAAAGGTTGCTGGTAAAGCTAACCCCAAGGAAGATCCGTGCTTTGGTTGCGGTGAGATGGGTCACTGGAAGCACAACTGCCCGGTCTACCTAAAGGAGTTGAAGGAAAAGAGGGATGCAGGGCAAACCTCAGGTAATGTATATATGGTATACATTGAGCTTAGTATTACTTCTTCTAATACATGGGTATTAGACACATGATGTGGAACTCATATTTGCAATTCTTTGCAGGGGTTCAAAAGAAGTAATCAAGATGCGGGAACAACAAGTCTCTTCATGGGAAATGGAGCAAGGGTGCAAGTGAAAGCTCATGGAGACTTTGTTTTAAAGCTTCCAAGTGGTTTGGAGCTTATTTTGAAAAATGTTTTGTATGCACCCGATTTATCTCGAAACATTATTTCTGTATCCCGTTTGAAACAATATGGTTTTAATCTTAATTTTATTAATGATGATATCCATGTTTCTTTAGATAATGTGTTCTATTTTAAGGCTTCGCCTTCGAATGGTATTTATGAATTGGTTCATGATGACACATCATACAATAGCTCAATATACCATGCAAACACCAAGAAACTCAAAAGAGATTTGAGTGATTCCTACTTATGGCATTGTCGCCTTGGTCACATAAACAAGAATCGAATGCATACACTTCAAAAGAATGGCCTTTTGAAATCAAATGAACTAGACTCGTTTTATGTATGTGAATCTTGTTTACAAGGCAAAATGAGTAAAGCACCTTTCAAAGGGACCTATGAAAGGGCTAAGGACTTATTGGGATTAATACACTCTGATGTATGTGGACCCTTTAAGCCTATAACTAGGAATGGTGAAAGATACTTCGTTACTTTCATTGATGACTTTAGTCATTTCGGATATGTCTACTTATTAAGACACAAGGACGAAACTTTTGAAGCATTCAAGGAATATCAAAACGAAGTACAAAATCAACTCAATAAGACAATCAAGGTACTTCGTATCGATAGAGGAGGTGAATACCTAAGCGATGCTTTCCAAGATCATCTTAAAAGTTGTGGGATTATCTCGCAACTCACTCCTCCTGGAACAACCCAACTTAATGGAGTTTTCGAAAGGAGGAACCGAACCCTAATGGATATGGTTCGATCTATGATGGCTAGAAGCTCGTTGCCTCTATCATTTTAGGGTTATTATCTATGCTCCGCGACTCGTATTTTAAATATGGCCCCAACCAAGAAAGTTGAACGAACTCCTCATGAGATGTGGTTTGGAAAACCTCCATCTCTATCATACTTAAAGGTATGGGGATGTGAAGCTTACCCTAAGCGATACGTCCCTAATAAGTTGAATGCTCGATCCACGAAGTGTATCTTCATAGGATATCCCAAGGATGATATGGGATATTATTTCTATGATCCATCCGAGCAGAATGTATTTGTTGCTCGAAAGGCTGAATTCCTTGAAACTAAGTTCCTAATGGAAGGAAATAGTGAAAGGAAGATAGATCTTGAAGAGGATCAAGATCAAGTAGATGATACACAATTGGTTGACACTAGCACTCAACATGAAAATGTTGAGAGTGATCAAATGGATGATCAAAATACACAAGACGTTCGCAGATCTGGTAGGATTAGTAATCCTCCTGAGAGATATGGGTTTCTCATGGATGGTTGCTATGTGGTTGATTTGGATGAACCAATAAACTACCAAGATGCTTTATCAAGGATTGATAAAGATAAATGGCAGGAAGCCATGAACGCTGAGATGCAATCCATGTATGACAACCAAGTTTGGGAACTTGTTACACAACCTGCTGGCTCAAGGCTAGTTGATTGTAAATGGCTTTTCAAAATGAAAACCGACATACATGGAAACTTGGATACATATAAAGCTAGACTTGTAGCAAAAGGTTTCACTCAAACTCAAGGGGTTGACTATGACGAAACTTTTTCGCCTATGGCAATGCTAAAGTCTATTAGGATATTAATTGCCATTGCTGCTCATTATGATTATGAAATATGGCAAATGGATGTCAAGACCGCTTTCCTAAATGGACATCTTGAGGAAGATGTCTATATGGTTCAGCCTAAAGGTTTTGTTGATCCGAAATATCCTAAAAAGGTATGCAAGTTAAAGAAGTCAATCTACGGATTGAAACAAGCATCTAGAATATGGAATCATCGATTTAATGAGGAGGCCAAGATATTTGGCTTCATTAAAAATGGTGATGAAGCTTGTGTATACAAGAAAGCTAGTGGGAGCACTATCATGTTCCTTGTACTATATGTGGATGATATATTGTTATTTGGAAACGATATTCCGGCAATGCAAGGTGTTAAAACTTGGCTAAGTAAATGCTTCTCCATTAAGGATCTTGGAGAAGCACAATACGTTTTGGGGATTGGGATCTACAGGGATAGATCCAAGAAACTGATAGGTTTGAATCAAAGTGCATACATTGAAAAGGTCTTGAAAAGGTTCAAGATGGAGAACTCTAAGAAAGGTTTGGTACCTATTCAAAGAGGAACGCTCCTTAGTTCATCTCAGTGCCCCACCACGAAAGATGAACATGAAAGAATGAAGAATGTCCCATATGCGTCTGCTATTGGGTCAATCATGTATGCAATGATATGCACTAGACCGGATGTGTCATGCGCTCTAAGCTTGACAAGTAGATACCAGAATAACCCAGGAAACAGTCATTGGATTACTGTTAAAAGTATATTGAAATACCTTAGGAGGACTAAAGATATGTTTCTAATATATGGGTCTGGTGAGGAGGAACTCGCTTTAAAAGGTTACGTAAATGCGAGTTTCCAAACTGATTGAGATGATTCTCGATCACAATCCGGTTATGTCTTCACGTTAAATGGAGGTGCGGTCTCTTGGAAGAGTTCAAAACAGGATGTTGTTGCATTATCCACTACAGAGTCGGAGTACATTGCCGCCTCATTGGCAGCGCAGGAAGCTGCATGGATGAAGAAATTCATCGACGACTTAGGAGTTATCCCTTCCATTCAGGACCCTCTTGAGATCTTTTGTGACAACGAAGGTGCGATTACTTAAATCTAGGAACCTCGTGCTCACCAAAAGACCCGTCACATTGAGCGGAGATTCAACTACATAAGGGATGAAGTTGAAAAGGGAAAGATATGTATTCGCAAAGTTCACACAGATCTTAATATAGCGGATCCACTCACGAAACTCTTACATGGTGCAAAACATCAAGGGCATGTTAGTGCATTATGTAGTGACCCGAACTTTTCCATGTTTATATATATTAATTGAGATTGATATTTACATGATTAAATGTTTCCAACATGTTAAGCAATCAAACTTGTTAAGATTTGATTAATTGAAATATGTTTCATATAGACAATTGACCACCCAAGTTGACCGGTGATTCACGAACGTTAAAACTTGTAAAAACTATATGATGATATATATATGGATATATATATATAGTTAACATGATACTATGATAAGTAAATATATCATTAAGTATATTAACAATGAACTACATATGTAAAAACAAGACTACTAACTTAATGATTTTTAAACGAGACATATATGTAACGATTATCGTTGTAAAGACATTTAATGTATATATATCATATTAAGAGATATTCATACATGATAATATCATGATAATATAATAATTTAAAATCTCATTTGATATTATAAACATTGGGTTAACAACATTTAACAAGATCGTTAACCTAAAGGTTTCAAAACAACACTTACATGTAACGACTAACGATGACTTAACGACTCAGTTAAAATGTATATACATGTAGTGTTTTAATATGTATTTATACACTTTTGAAAGACTTCAATACACTTATCAAAATACTTCTACTTAACAAAAATGCTTACAATTACATCCTCGTTCAGTTTCATCAACAATTCTACTCGTATGCACCCGTATTCGTACTCGTACAATACACAGCTTTTAGATGTATGTACTATTGGTATATACACTCCAATGATCAGCTCTTAGCAGCCCATGTGAGTCACCTAACACATGTGGGAACCATCATTTGGCAACTAGCATGAAATATCTCATAAAATTACAAAAATATGAGTAATCATTCATGACTTATTTACATGAAAACAAAATTACATATCCTTTATATCTAATCCATACACCAACGACCAAAAACACCTACAAACACTTTCATTCTTCAATTTTCTTCATCTAATTGATCTCTCTCAAGTTCTATCTTCAAGTTCTAAGTGTTCTTCATATATTCTACAAGTTCTAGTTACATAAAATCAAGAATACTTTCAAGTTTGCTAGCTCACTTCCAATCTTGTAAGGTGATCATCCAACCTCAAGAAATCTTTGTTTCTTACAGTAGGTTATCATTCTAATACAAGGTAATAATCATATTCAAACTTTGGTTCAATTTCTATAACTATAACAATCTTATTTCAAGTAATGATCTTACTTGAACTTGTTTTCGTGTCATGATTTTGCTTCAAGAACTTCGAGCCATCCAAGGATCCATTGAAGCTAGATCCATTTTTCTCCTTTCCAGTAGGTTTATCCAAGGAACTTAAGGTAGTAATGATGTTCATAACATCATTCGATTCATACATATAAAGCTATCTTATTCGAAGGTTTAAACTTGTAATCACTAGAACATAGTTTAGTTAATTCTAAACTTGTTCGCAAACAAAAGTTAATCCTTCTAACTTGACTTTTAAAATCAACTAAACACATGTTCTATATCTATATGATATGCTAACTTAATGATTTAAAACCTGGAAACACGAAAAACACCGTAAAACCGGATTTACGCCGTCGTAGTAACACCGCGGGCTGTTTTGGGTTAGTTAATTAAAAACTATGATAAACTTTGATTTAAAAGTTTTTATTCTGAGAAAATGATTTTTATTATGAACATGAAACTATATCCAAAAATTATGGTTAAACTCAAAGTGGAAGTATGTTTTCTTAAATGGTCATCTAGACGTCGTTCTTTCGACTGAAATGACTACCTTTACAAAAACGACTTGTAACTTATTTTTCCGACTATAAACCTATACTTTTTCTGTTTAGATTCATAAAATAGAGTTCAATATGAAACCATAGCAATTTGATTCACTCAAAACGGATTTAAAATGAAGAAGTTATGGGTAAAACAAGATTGGATAATTTTTCTCATTTTAGCTACGTGAAAATTGGTAACAAATCTATTCCAACCATAACTTAATCAACTTGTATTGTATATTATGTAATCTTGAGATACCATAGACACGTATACAATGTTTCGACCTATCATGTCGACACATCTATATATATTTCGGAACAACCATAGACACTCTATATGTGAATGTTGGAGTTAGCTATACAGGGTTAAGGTTGATTCCAAAATATATATAGTTTGAGTTGTGATCAATACTGAGATACGTATACACTGGGTCGTGGATTGATTCAAGATAATATTTATCGATTTATTTCTGTACATCTAACTGTGGACAACTAGTTGTAGGTTACTAACGAGGACAGCTGACTTAATAAACTTAAAACATCAAAATATATTAAAAGTGTTGTAAATATATTTTGAACATACTTTGATATATATGTATATATTGTTATAGGTTCGTGAATCAACCAGTGGGCAAGTCTTACTTCCCGACGAAGTAAAAATCTGTGAAAGTGAGTTATAGTCCCACTTTTAAAATCTAATATTTTTGGGATGAGAATGCATGCAGGTTTTATAAATGATTTACAAAATAGACACAAGTACGTGAAATTACATTCTATGGTTGAATTATCGAAATCGAATATGCCCCTTTTTATTAAGTCTGGTAATCTAAGAATTAGGGAACAGACACCCTAATTGACACGAATCCTAAAGATAGATCTATTGGGCCTAACAAACCCCATCCAAAGTACCGGATGCTTTAGTACTTCGAAATTTATATCATATCCGAAGGGTGTCCCGGAATGATGGGGATATTCTTATATATGCATCTTGTTAATGTCGGTTACCAGGTGGGGATAATCTGAAAATACCAGATTTATATGCGTGAGTTTCATAAGACCCCTTTTACTCTCTACATTTTTGGGCTGAGAATACATGCAAATGTTTTATTAACCGATATACAATATTTATATGTGTGAGTTTCATATGCTTCCTTTTTAATTGCTTTTACAATCTATATTTTTGGGCTGAGAATACAGGCACTTTATTTTAAACGCAATGGATACAAGTACATACTAAATTCTACACTGAGTTTGAACCGAAAATCCCTTAGCTTTGGTAACTAGTAACTGCCAGTTATAAGAACTGGTGGGCGCGAGTAGTAGTATATGGATCCATAGGGCTTGACATCCCCGTCCGAGCTAGAGCGCTAGCCTTTTAACGGACGTATGCTATTTGAGAAGCGTACACGTTGGTTTGCGTGTATTATTAAGATGATTATACAAAGGGTACAAATTATATAAACGTTAAAGTTTAGTTACCAGGGTGCTCAATTTTGTAGAACTGATTGATAAACGTTTCGGATGAAATAACTGAAATCTTGTGATTCACCTTTTATGTAAAACCTATTGATAAACGTTTTGAATAAAACAACTGAACTTTTGTAATCCACATTGATATACGGATTATGTGTAATATTAAAACTATGAACTCACCAACCTTTGTGTTGACACTTGAAGCATGTTTATTCTCAGGATTCTAGAAGTCTTCCGCTGTTTGCTCATACGTGATACAAGTTATGTGCTTGGAGTCATACATGCTATATACAAGAAACTTGCATTCATCAAACCATTACCATGTATCTTATTTTGACTGTATTGTTAACAGATGTATTATTGTAAACCATTTAAATGGTGATTGTCTATACGTAGGAATCATCAGATGTAAAAAAAACTGGAATTTATATATTCATTTATGAAATACCTTTTCAAACGAATGCAATGTTACAAAACGTATCACATAGAGGTCAAATACCTCGCAATGAAATCAATAAATGACGTGTTCGTCCATATGGATTTGGAGCGATCGTCACAATATGTATATATTGTTATAGGTTCGTGAATCAACCAGTGGCCAAGTCTTACTTCCCGACGAAGTAAAAATCTGTGAAAGTGAGTTATAGTCCCACTTTTAAAATCTAATATTTTTGGGATGAGAATACATGCAGGTTTTATAAATGATTTACAAAATAGACACAAGTACGTGAAACTACATTCTATGGTTGAATTATCGAAATCGAATATGCCCCTTTTTATTAAGTCTGGTAATCTAAGAATTAGGGAACAGACACCCTAATTGACACGAATCCTAAAGATAGATCTATTGGGCCTAACAAACCCCATCCAAAGTACCGGATGCTTTAGTACTTCGAAATTTATATCATATCCGAAGGGTGTCCCGGAATGATGGGGATATTCTTATATATGCATCTTGTTAATGTCGGTTACCAGGTGTTCACCATATGAATGATTTTTATCTCTATGTATGGGATGTGTATTGAAATATGAAATCTTGTGGTCTATTGTTACGATTTGATATATATAGGTTAAACCTATAACTCACCAACATTTTTGTTGACGTTTAAAGCATGTTTATTCTCAGGTGAATATTATGAGCTTCCGCTGTTGCATACTAAAATAAGGACAAGATTTGGAGTCCATGTTTGTATGATATTGTGTAAAAACTGCATTCAAGAAACTGATTTCGATGTTACATATTTGTATTGTAAACCATTATGTAATGGTCGTGTGTAAACAGGATATTTTAGATTATCATTATTTCATAATCTACGTAAAGCTTTTTAAACCTTTATTTATGAAATAAAGGTTATGGTTTGTTTTAAAAATGAATGCAGTCTTTGAAAAACGTCTCATATAGAGGTCAAAACCTCGCAACGAAATCAATTAATATGGAACGTTTTTAATCAATAAGAACGGGACATTTCAGTTGGTATCCGAGCGTTGGTCTTAGAGAACCAGAATTTTTCATTAGTGTGTCTTATCGAGTTTGTTAGGATGCATTAGTGAGTCTGGACTTCGACCGTGTTTACTTGAAAAATGTTTGCTTAACAAATTTTGTTGGAAACTATATATTTTTAACATGTGAATATTATGTGATATATTAATCTCTTAACGCGTTTGATATTATGTGATAGATGTCTACCTCTAGAACAAGTCCCATTGACTCACCTAATAATAATGAAGAGTCAAATGTAAATTGGAATGATTCGTGGACTGATTCACAAGTTCCCGAAGAGGAACCGGAAGAAGAGTCGGAACCGGAAGAAGAATCGGAACCGGAAGAAGAATCGGAACCGGATGAAGAAATAGAACCGGTGGGGGAAATAATAAAACGGTTAAGTAAAAGAAAATCCTCAACCAACCGACCAAGGTTAATTATGGTCAATGGTGTTTCCGCCAAGGAAGCAAAATATTGGGAGGATTACCAATTCTCCGATGAATCGGATTCCGACGAGAATTCCGATGATGTTATAGAAATTACCCCAACTGAATTTAAAAAGGCAAAAGAAAATAATAAGGGAAAGGGCATAAAAATAGAGAAATCTAATTCCAACCCCGATGAACTTTATATGTATCGTCAACGCCCGAAGTCCTTAAGTTGTAACAATGACCCGGGAACCTCTAAACCACCAGGTTTTTCTAAACCAATGTGGACAACGACGGCTCGTATTAGGGGAACATCATATATCCCTAGAAACTTGGCAAAACGAACCAAAACCGAAGAAGAAGAAACGAGCGAGTCGGAATAAGATAGTTGTATTCGTGTGGTGTAATATATGTAATATAGTGTTCTTATGCTTTATGATATATGTAAAAATTGCTTGTATTAATAAGTATTTTTTTTTATGAATCTAACTCTTGTCTATTTTACAGTTTAAAAACACAAAATGGATAGACAACCCAATATTTTAAGAGACCTACCCGGAGACATGATTGATGAAATCTTGTCTAGAGTCGGCCAGAATTCCTCGGCACAACTATTTAAGGCGAGATCAGTTTGTAAGACATTCGAAGAACGTTCCAAGAATGTCTTGGTTTATAAGAGACTTTCGTTTGAAAGATGGGGGATATCACATTGGGAAACCCATAAGTTACGATGTGTTTACTTTGACGCATATATTGCGGGGAACCCAAATGCTATTTTACGCAACGGGTTAAGAAATTATTTTGACTCAATATATCCGAATATTGGACTTCGTGATTTAGAAAAAGCGGCTAACATGCAACATAAAGAAGCATGTTATGCTTACAGATTAGTAATGTTCGCTTCTCACCAAAGTGAGAACAAGAACATCGGGCTACAACTATTAAACAAAACGTTTCCACAAGTGACGGAGTCGGTAATTGGGGTAAGAAATGAGGTTTTTAGATTGTTACGGGACTGTTGGACGTTACGTAACCCTCGTCCCTTTGACGACGTTACAACACGCTGTCTTATCAATGGCCATAACGGTTATGTTGCACAAGACCAAGGATGGGAAGTAGTCCTAGTAAAACCAGAATGCATGACTTGTTTCTGGACGTATGAATTACGTGTCTTTATTGCCTTTGCTGAACGACTTGTGTACTAGCTAGAATTATCTTCACAACTATCTTGTATCAAAGTTATTGTGTGCTATATTTCATGCTTTATGTAAAATAAGCGGTATTGTAAGTTTGTAAAATATTGTATAAAAGTTTGAACGCGAAATATTATTATAATCAGTTTTTCATATAGAATTGTAGTAGTTGAATTGTATATTAGCTACTAAGTATGAACTTAACGGGTAGGTACTACCCGAATTTAAACTTATAAAACGCTAATATGAAGAAAAAGCTTTTATAAATGAGTTCATATTATGCTACGAAATACTATTAACTACTCTTAATATTCTGTATGATTAACTTGTTCCATTTAACTATTTTGAAGGAAATGGCACCGACTACTCGACACACCGTGAATATGAATGAAGAGGAATTCCGTACTTTTCTAGCTTCAAACATAGCCGCAGTACAGGCTGCGCTACATACCAACAATAACCTTGGATCTGGCAGTACAGGAAATCGTGTAGGATGCACCTACAAAGAATTCACTGCCTGCAAACCTTTGGAATTTGATGGAACCGAAGGACCGATCGGATTGAAACGGTGGACCGAGAAGGTCGAATCGGTGTTTGCCATAAGTAAGTGTACTGAAGAGGACAAAGTGAAGTACGCTACGCATACCTTCACAGGTTCTGCGTTAACATGGTGGAATACCTATCTAGAGCAAGTGGGACAAGATGATGCATACGCACTACTGTGGTCAGCATTCAAGCACTTGATGAACGAGAAGTACCGTCCCAGAACCGAGGTCAATAAGCTCAAGACAGAACTTAGAGGGTTACGAATCCAAGGATTTGATATTACCACGTACGAAAGACGATTCACAGAATTGTGCCTATTTTGTCCGGGAGCATTCGAAGATGAGGAAGAGAAGATCGACGCGTTTGTGAAAGGATTACCGGAAAGAATCCAAGAAGATATAAGTTCACACGAGCCCGCCTCCATACAACAGGCATGTAGAATGGCTCACAAACTCGTGAACCAAATTGAAGAAAGAATTAAAGAACAGACTGCTGAAGAGGCCAATGTGAAGCAAGTCAAAAGAAAGTGGGAGGAAAACGGTGATAAGAATCACCAATACAACAACAACAACAATTACAACAATAATCGCAACAATTATCCCAACAATCGCAACATCAATCGCAACTACAACAAACGGCCCAACAACAACAACAACAACAACAACAGCAACTACAACAATCATCCCAACAACAATAATAACCGCAACAACAACAACAACAATCAGAAGCAGCTATGCCAAAGGTGTGAAAAGAATCACTCGGGGTTCTGCACCAAATTTTGCAACAAGTGTAAAAGAAATGGTCATAGCGCGGCGAATCGTGAGGTCTACGGACCAGGAGTTAATAGAACGAAAGGAACAAATGGTGTCGGAACAAGTAATGGCGGAGCAAGTAGTGTCGGAGCAAGTTATGCCAATGTAGTTTGTTATAAATGTGGAAAACCGGGCCACATTATTAGAAATTGCCCGAACCAGGAGAACACGAATGGACAAGGCCGTGGAAGAGTTTTCAATATTAATGCGGCAGAGGCACAGGAAGACCCGGAGCTTGTTACGGGTACGTTTCTTATTGACAATAAATCTGCTTACGTTTTATTTGATTCGGGTGCGAATAAAAGCTATATGAGTAGAGATTTTTGTGCTAAATTAAGTTGTCCATTGACGCCTTTGGATAGTAAATTTTTACTCGAATTAGCAAATGGTAAATTAATTTCAGCAGATAATATATGTCGGAATCGAGAAATTAAACTGGTTAGCGAAACATTTAAGATTGATTTGATACCAGTAGAGTTAGGGAGTTTTGATGTGATAATCGGTATGGACTGGTTGAAAGAAGTGAAAGCGGAGATCGTTTGTTACAAAAATGCAATTCGCATTATACGAGAAAAAGGAAAACCCTTAATGGTGTACGGAGAAAAGGGCAACACGAAGCTACATCTTATTAGTAATTTGAAGGCACAAAAACTAATAAGAAAAGGTTGCTATGCTGTTCTAGCACACGTCGAGAAAGTACAAACTGAAGAAAAGAGCATCAATGATGTTCCCGTCGCAAAAGAATTTCCTGATGTATTTCCGAAAGAATTACCGGGATTACCCCCACATCGATCCGTTGAATTTCAAATAGATCTTGTACCAGGAGCTACACCAATAGCTCGTGCTCCTTACAGACTCGCACCCAGCGAGATGAAAGAACTACAAAGCCAATTACAAGAACTTTTAGAGCGTGGTTTCATTAGACCAAGCACATCACCGTGGGGAGCTCCTGTTTTGTTTGTCAAGAAGAAAGATGGTACATTCAGGTTGTGTATCGACTACCGAGAGTTGAACAAACTTACCATCAAGAACCGCTACCCACTACCGAGAATCGATGACTTATTTGATCAACTACAAGGCTCGTCTGTTTATTCAAAGATTGACTTACGTTCCGGGTATCATCAAATGCGGGTGAAAGAAGATGATATTCCAAAGACTGCTTTCAGAACACGTTACGGTCATTACGAGTTTATGGTCATGCCGTTTGGTTTAACTAATGCACCAGCTATGTTCATGGACCTTATGAACCGAGTGTGTGGACCATACCTTGACAAGTTTGTCATTGTTTTCATTGATGACATACTTATTTACTCAAAGAATGACCAAGAACACGGTGAACATTTGAGAAAGGTGTTAGAAGTATTGAGGAAGGAAGAATTGTGTGCTAAGTTTTCAAAGTGTGCATTTTGGTTGAAAGAAGTTCAATTCCTCGGTCACATAGTGAACAAAGAAGGTATTAAGGTGGATCCGGCAAAGATTGAAACTGTTGAAAAGTGGGAGACCCCGAAAACTCCGAAACACATACGCCAATTTTTAGGACTAGCTGGTTACTACAGAAGGTTCATCCAAGACTTTTCCAGAATAGCAAAACCCTTGACTGCATTAACGCATAAAGGGAAGAAATTTGAATGGAATGATGAACAAGAGAAAGCGTTTCAGTTATTGAAGAAAAAGCTAACTACGGCACCTATATTGTCATTGCCTGAAGGGAATGATGATTTTGTGATTTATTGTGATGCATCAAAGCAAGGTCTCGGTTGTGTATTAATGCAACGAACGAAGGTGATTGCTTATGCGTCTAGACAATTGAAGATTCACGAACAAAATTATACGATGCATGATTTGGAATTAGGCGCGGTTGTTTTTGCATTAAAGACTTGGAGGCACTACTTATATGGGATCAAAAGTATTATATATACCGACCACAAAAGTCTTCAACACATATTTAATCAGAAACAACTGAATATGAGGCAGCGTAGGTGGATTGAATTATTGAATGATTACGACTTTGAGATTCGTTACCACCCGGGGAAGGCAAATGTGGTAGCCGATGCCTTGAGCAGGAAGGACAGAGAACCCATTCGAGTAAAATCTATGAATATAATGATTCATAATAACCTTACTACTCAAATAAAGGAGGCGTAACAAGGAGTTTTAAAAGAGGGAAATTTAAAGGATGAAATACCCAAAGGATCGGAGAAGCATCTTAATATTCGGGCAGACGGAGCCCGGTATAGGGCTGAAAGGATTTGGGTACCAAAATTTGGAGATATGAGAGAAATGGTACTTAGAGAAGCTCATAAAACCAGATACTCAATACATCCAGGAACGGGGAAGATGTACAAGGATCTCAAGAAACATTTTTGGTGGCCGGGTATGAAAGCCGATGTTGCTAAATACGTAGGAGAATGTTTGACGTGTTCTAAGGTCAAAGCTGAGCATCAGAAACCATCAGGTCTACTTCAACAACCCGAAATCCCGGAATGGAAATGGGAAAACATTACCATGGATTTCATCACTAAATTGCCAAGGACTGCAAGTGGCTTTGATACTATTTGGGTAATAGTTGATCGTCTCACCAAATCAGCACACTTCCTGCCAATAAGAGAAGATGACAAGATGGAGAAGTTAGCACGACTGTATTTGAAGGAAGTAGTCTCCAGACATGGAATACCAATCTCTATTATCTCTGATAGGGATGGCAGATTTATTTCAAGATTCTGGCAGACATTACAGCAAGCAATAGGAACTCGTCTAGACATGAGTACTGCCTATCATCCACAAACTGATGGGCAGAGCGAAAGGACGATACAAACGCTTGAAGACATGCTAAGGAAACAGTCATTGGATTACTGTTAAAAGTATATTGAAATACCTTAGGAGGACTAAAGATATGTTTCTAATATATGGGTCTGGTGAGGAGGAACTCGCTTTAAAAGGTTACGTAAATGCGAGTTTCTAAACTGATTGAGATGATTCTCGATCACAATCCGGTTATGTCTTCACGTTAAATGGAGGTGCGGTCTCTTGGAAGAGTTCAAAACAGGATGTTGTTGCATTATCCACTACAGAGTCGGAGTACATTGCCGCCTCATTGGCAGCGCAGGAAGCTGCATGGATGAAGAAATTCATCGACGACTTAGGAGTTTTCCCTTCCATTCAGGACCCTCTTGAGATCTTTTGTGACAACGAGGGTGCGATTGCTTAAATCTAGGAACCTCGTGCTCACCAAAAGACCCGTCACATTGAGCGGAGATTCAACTACATAAGGGATGAAGTTGAAAAGGGAAAGATATGTATTCGCAAAGTTCACACAGATCTTAATATAGCGGATCCACTCACGAAACTCTTACATGGTGCAAAACATCAAGGGCATGTTAGTGCATTATGTAGTGACCCGAACTTTTCCATGTTTATATATATTAATTGAGATTGATATTTACATGATTAAATGTTTCCAACATGTTAAGCAATCAAACTTGTTAAGACTTGACTAATTGAAATATGTTTCATATAGACAATTGACCACCCAAGTTGACCGGTGATTCACGAACGTTAAAACTTGTAAAAACTATATGATGACATATATATGGATATATATATATAGTTAACATGATACTATGATAAGTAAACATATCATTAAGTATATTAACAATGAACTACATATGTAAAAACAAGACTACTAACTTAATGATTTTTAAACGAGACATATATGTAACGATTATCGTTGTAAAGACATTTAATGTATATATATCATATTAAGAGATATTCATACATGATAATATCATGATAATATAATAATTTAAAATCTCATTTGATATTATAAACATTGGGTTAACAACATTTAACAAGATCGTTAACCTAAAGGTTTCAAAACAACACTTACATGTAACGACTAACGATGACTTAACGACTCAGTTAAAATGTATATACATGTAGTGTTTTAATATGTATTTATACACTTTTGAAAGACTTCAATACACTTATCAAAATACTTCTACTTAACAAAAATGCTTACAATTACATCCTCGTTCAGTTTCATCAACAATTCTACTCGTATGCACCCGTATTCGTACTCGTACAATACACAGCTTTTAGATGTATGTACTATTGGTATATACACTCCAATGATCAGCTCTTAGCAGCCCATGTGAGTCACCTAACACATGTGGGAACCATCATTTGGCAACTAGCATGAAATATCTCATAAAATTACAAAAATATGAGTAATCATTCATGACTTATTTACATGAAAACAAAATTACATATCCTTTATATCTAATCCATACACCAACGACCAAAAACACCTACAAACACTTTAATTCTTCAATTTTCTTCATCTAATTGATCTCTCTCAAGTTCTATCTTCAAGTTCTAAGTGTTCTTCATATATTCTACAAGTTCTAGTTACATAAAATCAAGAATACTTTCAAGTTTGCTAGCTCACTTCCAATCTTGTAAGGTGATCATCCAACCTCAAGAAATCTTTGTTTCTTACAGTAGGTTATCATACTAATACAAGTTAATAATCATATTCAAACTTTGGTTCAATTTCTATAACTATAACAATCTTATTTCAAGTGATGATCTTACTTGAACTTGTTTTCGTGTCATGATTTTGCTTCAAGAACTTCGAGCCATCCAAGGATCCATTGAAGCTAGATCCATTTTTCTCCTTTCCAGTAGGTTTATCCAAGGAACTTAAGGTAGTAATGATGTTCATAACATCATTCGATTCATACATATAAAGCTATCTTATTCGAAGGTTTAAACTTGTAATCACTAGAACATAGTTTAGTTAATTCTAAACTTGTTCGCAAACAAAAGTTAATCCTTCTAACTTGACTTTTAAAATCAACTAAACACATGTTCTATATCTATATGATATGCTAACTTAATGATTTAAAACCTGGAAACACGAAAAATACCGTAAAACCGGATTTACGCCGTCGTAGTAACACCGCAGGCTGTTTTGGGTTAGTTAATTAAAAACTATGATAAACTTTGATTTAAAAGTTGTTATTCTGAGAAAATGATTTTTATTATGAACATGAAACTATATCCAAAAATTATGGTTAAACTCAAAGTGGAAGTATGTTTTCTAAAATGGTCATCTAGACGTCGTTCTTTCGACTGAAATGACTACCTTTACAAAAACGACTTGTAACTTATTTTTCTGACTATAAACCTATACTTTTTCTGTTTAGATTCATAAAATAGAGTTCAATATGAAACCATAGCAATTTGATTCACTCAAAACGGATTTAAAATGAAGAAGTTATGGGTAAAACAAGATTGGATAATTTTTCTCATTTTAGCTACGTGAAAATTGGTAACAAATCTATTCCAACCATAACTTAATCAACTTATATTGTATATTATGTAATCTTGAGATACCATAGACACGTATACAATGTTTCGACCTATCATGTCGACACATCTATATATATTTCGGAACAACCATAGACACTCTATATGTGAATGTTGGAGTTAGCTATACAGGGTTGAGGTTGATTCCAAAATATATATAGTTTGAGTTGTGATCAATACTGAGATACGTATACACTGGGTCGTGGATTGATTCAAGATAATATTTATCGATTTATTTCTGTACATCTAACTGTGGACAACTAGTTGTAGGTTACTAACGAGGACAGCTGACTTAATAAACTTAAAACATCAAAATATATTAAAAGTGTTGTAAATATATTTTGAACATACTTTGATATATATGTATATATTGTTATAGGTTCGTGAATCAACCAGTGGCCAAGTCTTACTTCCCGACGAAGTAAAAATCTGTGAAAGTGAGTTATAGTCCCACTTTTAAAATCTAATATTTTTGGGATGAGAATACATGCAGGTTTTATAAATGATTTACAAAATAGACACAAGTACGTGAAACTACATTCTATGGTTGAATTATCGAAATCGAATATGCCCCTTTTTATTAAGTCTGGTAATCTAAGAATTAGGGAACAGACACCCTAATTGACACGAATCCTAAAGATAGATCTATTGGGCCTAACAAACCCCATCCAAAGTACCGGATGCTTTAGTACTTCGAAATTTATATCATATCCGAAGGGTGTCCCGGAATGATGGGGATATTCTTATATATGCATCTTGTTAATGTCGGTTACCAGGTGTTCACCATATGAATGATTTTTATCTCTATGTATGGGATGTGTATTGAAATATGAAATCTTGTGGTCTATTGTTACGATTTGATATATATAGGTTAAACCTATAACTCACCAACATTTTTGTTGACGTTTAAAGCATGTTTATTCTCAGGTGAATATTATGAGCTTCCGCTGTTGCATACTAAAATAAGGACAAGATTTGGAGTCCATGTTTGTATGATATTGTGTAAAAACTGCATTCAAGAAACTGATTTCGATGTAACATATTTGTATTGTAAACCATTATGTAATGGTCGTGTGTAAACAGGATATTTTAGATTATCATTATTTCATAATCTACGTAAAGCTTTTTAAACCTTTATTTATGAAATAAAGGTTATGGTTTGTTTTAAAAATGAATGCAGTCTTTGAAAAACGTCTCATATAGAGGTCAAAACCTCGCAACGAAATCAATTAATATGGAACGTTTTTAATCAATAAGAACGGGACATTTCACATTAGGGCTTCGATATTCTAGTGATTGGTCATGATCTGTTTTAAGTATTGTAACGGAACGAAATTGTTCAAACTCATTAATATAATTATGGTATTAATTTATTTTGAGTTATGTTCCTATTTTGCATATTTTATCCATGAATAAGTAATTGTTCTAAATTCCGTAGTCGATCACATTTGTGGGAACAAGTGTGAGGTTTAGACTATTGTGAACTTGGATTGGTATACATTCACGGGTTGAATATGGGGCAAGATTGCAACCAAGGTTCATAGATATTTGTGGGATACAAATATTGGAAGATCTGCCCTCAAGATTCACTAAATGGAGCCTTTGTGGTTGATCACATGTAATCTTGAGTAAAGA
This sequence comes from Rutidosis leptorrhynchoides, assembly GCF_046630445.1. Classification (NCBI taxonomy): domain Eukaryota; kingdom Viridiplantae; phylum Streptophyta; class Magnoliopsida; order Asterales; family Asteraceae; genus Rutidosis; species Rutidosis leptorrhynchoides. The sequence goes on along the minus strand of NC_092342.1, from coordinate 269,221,533 downwards.
CGAATATCATCGTATCCTATGACCTGAGATACATATTGGGTTCGGATATTCACTAAGTATTGTGCCTTGATTCTTTCCTTCGCTATTCTGAAATATGGTAGTTCATAAGGAAGAGCTCAGGTATAATGCATAGTGTATATCTAGGACATATGTAGTCAAGATGGAATTTGTCCCTCTTATTCGTTGAGAGTCAGATGTCTAAGGCCTGATAAAGTTAAATCTAGAAGTGAGTGATCACTCTATATCTCCTGGATTTAACATGACATCTAGGATGAAAGGATATAATGAAAAGATTCACCTAATCATATTCGAGATGGGAACTCGAAAGGGATGATGTTATTGAATGGCACTAAGTCATAACATATTGGGGGTGATGAACGGTCGTTAGGTGGTATCCGTCACTTGCATTAATTTCTTATGTTTCTCGTACAAGTGGGAGATTGAAGGTTTTTCGTATGCCCGAGAGACATATCAAATTAACGTGGCTAATATGTTTTAATCCAAGTCGGTTCATACCCAATAACAAGCTTACCGACACCTTATACGTATTTGATCTTAACTATTGGATCATTAAACAAATACGCGACACTTAGATTTTAGAGAATCGGGTTTCTAAAATATTATCACTTGAGATAAATTATTTGGATAATTTATATATAATTGTTTATGGGTTTAAATAATTATATTGTGTTATATTTTATAAAAGGTTTTATAAAATATATAAGTAACAAAATAATACATAAGTTTATAACAAGTTTATAAACTTTTATAAACTTACAAGTATTATTATTAAACATTATAAGTGTGCAGATTTTGGGACTCCAAGGAGACACCCCATGCTTATTTTGGTTACTTTAAAGATGACACAACTCCTAAGGAACATGCCTAGCTAGTTTACCAAGGCTTGACTCAAGTGATACAAAAAAATACACAAAAATAGCAAGTGAAATTCAGCTCCTTTTGCTGAATTCTGGCTAATTTTTCTGCTGTCTAAGAGGGAGTTCTTGAGCTTATTTGGAAGCTTATTTTCAAGTGTCAAAAAATCCTAACCATTATACAAGGTGTTGGTGTCAAGTTTGGGGTATAATCTCTTGAGGTTTCATCACTTTGAGGCATGCATTCATCATCATCTTCATCATCATCTTGCAACTTTGAAAACAACCATCAACTAGCTTGAGGAGGTATAATCTCTAAAACCACTCTTAGTTTGTAAGTATGTTTCACAACTTGATCCTATTTGGGATTTAACTTTAAATGGTTAAAGATTTACAAGTTTTAAAATGGAAATTTATACGCTTCCGCAAATCTTATTTCTTGAATGATTATAAGTATTATGATACTTGTTAAATCCCAACAATTAGACCATGGTTTAATTCACAGGAAGTCTTCATCTCGTAAAACCTAAAAAAAATAAAAATTCAGAATGGGGGGAGAAGACTAGTTCTTTAGGGTCTGCTAGGGAAAGACCGTTCGGATTCCATTCTCGAGAACTACACGAAAACAGAAAATCTAACTCTAACAGAAATACATATTACCCTAAAAAGATTCGAACCTCCCCACACTTAGTTGAAATTGTGATTAACATTATTTTCAATTGGATCATCAACAACTTGAATATCTTTGACTTTTACTTCAATCCATTTGTTGATTTCCTCCGTAACTTTCATAAATTCAACTAACATCACCTTTTCTTTTGGTGATAAATTGGATATTAATCGGTTACATAACTTAAAGTTTCCCTTAATCTTAGCATCGTGAATCCGTTTATAAAGTTTCTTCTTTGAACTGTTAAAAACGGGTTCATCTAATTTCTTATCATCAACGGGGTTCTTTGTGATCGGATCATCATTAAGTGTTTCTTCATCTTCCCCACACTTATGCATTTTTATTGGTTTAACAGTTTTGGTTGGTGGAGATCTAAACTTTCGGTTCACAAAGGTGATCGATGTATCACCATCTGTAAGTGTCATTCTACCTTCTCTTACATCAATGAATGCCTCGGTGGTTAAATTAGAGGAATATCAAGGTTTTCCTCCATATTAATCACTATGAAGTTTGTAACAAATGTCAAACTTTCCACGTTAACAAGTAAATTATTTGCTATTCCAACCGGGTGTTTAATGGTTAGGTCAAATGATTGAACACCTATTTTGGTTGATTTTAATTTACCCATACCTAATTTTTTGTATAACGAAAGAGGCATAATATTTGCACTTGCTCCTAAATCTGCGAGTCCATTATATACAGCACCATCATTAAGCAAACAAGAAATGATAAATTCACCCGGGTCTCCTGCTTTAGTAAGTCGAGTTGGTTTGTAAACCTTTTTCGGGTGTTCTTTTCTTCGTTCTTTCACTTCTATTTGAACTTCTTGTTCACATTTTTCTTCGTTTCTTGGAATGTGAGGTTTGTATAAGAATTCTTCTTCATCACTCCAATTTGAATCCTCCCTATTTTCCAATTTTGATTTTTCACATGTTGTTGATAACATATTTATGTTTTTATTTTGAGGGTTTTCTTGGGTGGTGAAATTATGATTGACTTCATTGTCAACTTCCATCGGACCATGTATGTAATGTTTAACTCTGTGACCATTAACCTTAAATTCAATCCCATTTGAATTTATTAACTCTATTGTTCCGTATGAGAAAACTCTTTTGACTATGAATGGTCCAGACCATCTTGATTTCAATTTTCCAGGAAATAGCTTGAATCGTGAATTGAAAAGAAGAACTCTGTCTCCTTCTTTAAATTCTTTTGAACTTCTGATTCTTTTATCATGCCATTTCTTCATTCTTTCTTTATAGATTAATGAATTTTTGTATGCTTCATGTCTCAATTATTCTAATTCATTTAGTTGACTTAATCGTAGACGTTCGGCTTCATGTAAATCAAGATTACATGTCTTCAAAGTCCAAAATGCTTTGTGTTCAATTTCTACTGCAAGATGACATGCTTTTCCGTAAACGAGTTTAAAAGGTGTGGTTCCAATTGGAGTTTTGTAGGCTGTTCTAAAAGCCCAGAGTGCATCCTCCAATTTCATGGACCATTCCTTCGGATTTGATCCTACGGTTTTCTCTAGAATACGTTTTAAAGCTCGGTTGGTATTTTCAACTTGTCCACTTGTTTGTGGATGATAAGCGGTGGAGATTTTATGAGTTACTCCATATCTTTTAAGAACTTTCTCAAGTTGATTGTTACAAAAATGAGTACCCCGATCACTTATTAAAGCTTTCGGTGTTCCGAACCTTGCAAAAAGACGTTTTAAAAAGTTGACTACAGCTCGTGCATCGTTAGTCAGGAGAGCTTGTGCTTCCGCCCATTTAGATACATAATCAATGGCAACGAGAATGTAGAGATTATTATGAGATTTTGGAAATGGACCCATAAAGTCAATACCCCAAATGTCAAATACTTCACATACTTGAATGACATTTTGTGGCATTTCATCACGTTGACTTATTTTTCCGGCCCTTTGACAAGCATCACAGGATTTGCAAAGAAGGTGTGCGTCTTTGAAAATTGTAGGCCAATAGAATCCAGCATCGAAAACTTTTCTTGCTGTTAGTTGAGGCCCATAATGCCCTCCTGTTGGTCCTGTGTGACAATGGTTTAAGATTTGACTAGCTTCATCTCCGAATACACATCGGCGTATTATTCCATCGGGACAACTTTTAAACAAATGTGGATCTTCCCAGAAATAGTGTTTTATATCACTAAAGAATTTCTTTCGTTTTTGGTACGATAATCCTTTTTCAAGGAATCCACATACTAAGTAGTTTGCATAGTCTGCAAAACCATGGAATTTCATTATAATCTATTTTCAATAGATATTCATCAGGAAAGTTGTCTTGTATGGCCGATTCATTTAGAACTTCTAATTCGGGATTTTCAAGACGAGAAAGATGATCAGCGGCGAGATTTTCTGCTCCCTTTTTATCTCGGATTTCAATATCGAACTCTTGTAAGAGTAAGATCCAACGGATTAATCGTGGTTTGGCATCTTGTTTCGAAAATAGGTATCTAAGAGCAGAATGGTCGGTATAGACCACCGTTTTAGCTAGAACGAGATATGAACGAAATTTGTCAAAAGCAAAGACAATAGCAAGTTCTTTTTCAGTAGTTGTGTAATTCGTTTGTGCTCCTTGTAACGTCTTACTAGCATAATAAATAGGTTGAAATCATTTTTCAATCCTTTTTCCTAAAACGGCTTCCATTGCAAAATCACTTGCATCGCACATAAGTTCGAATTGTAGATTCCAATTTGGAGTTATCATGATCGGCGCATTAGTGAGTTTCTCTTTAAGAATATTAAATGATTTGATACATTCATCTGAAAAGATGAATGGAGCATCCTTTTCTAGGAGTTTATTCATAGGAGTGGCAATTTTAGAAAAATCTTTTATGAAACGTCGGTAAAAACCGGCATGCCCTAGAAAACTCCTAACTCCTCTAACATTGGTGGGATGTGGAAGTTTAGCAATTACATCTACTTTAGCTCTATCCACTTCAATTCCTTCCTTTGAAATTTTATGACCAAGAACGATGCCTTCTTTAACCATGAAATGGCATTTCTCCCAATTAAGTACTAGATTCGATTGTTCGCATCTAATAAGCATTCGTTCAAGATTAACTAGACATGATTCAAATGTATCACCGAAGACTGAAAAGTCATCCATGAAAACTTCCATGCATTCTTCTATCATGTCGTGAAAAATCGCCATCATGCACCTTTGAAAGGTTGAAGGGGCGTTGCAAAGTCCAAATGGCATGCGTTTGTAAGCAAAAGTACCATAAGGGCACATGAATGTGGTTTTCTCTTGGTCCTCGGGTGCTATTGGAATTTGAAAATATCCGGAAAAACCATCAAGAAAACAATAGTAACTATTTTCGGCTAATCTTTCCAACATTTGATCAATGAAAGGTAAGGGAAAGTGATCTTTTCTGGTGGCGTCATTTAATTTTCTATAATCAATACAAACACGCCATCCTATTACAGTCTTAGTAGGAATAAGCTCATTTTTCTCATTTGTGATGACAGTCATGCCACCCTTCTTAGGTACGCATTGAACTGGGCTTACCCATGGACTATCAGAGATTGGATAAATTAAACCTGCATCAAGGAGTTTAATAATTTCTTTCTTAATAACATCTTGCACATTAGAATTTAGTCTTCGTTGGCGTTGCACATACGTTTTATGACCTTCTTCCATAAGGATTTTATGTGTGCAATACGAAGGGCTTATTCCTTTAATATCATGAATTTTCCATGCAATAGCTGGTTTATGAGCTTTTAGCACAGAAATGAGTTGTGATTTTTCATTTTCAGTAAGAGAAGATGATATTATTACAGGTAATTCAGATTCACCATCTAAATAAGCATATTCCAAATGGTTTAAAAGTGGCTTTAACTCTAATGTCGGTGGTTCTTCTATCGATGATTTATATCGATATCTGTCTTCTTCTTTTAGCATTTGAATTTCTTCTGTTGTTGGTTCATATCCATTAGCCATAAGTGTAGCTAACATTTCAGTTTCATCAATTGGTTCAGTTCCTTCTCCTAAAGAACATTCTCCTGTTCCTTGTAATTCTGGAAATTCTTCTAACAATTCTGCATGTGATTCTATAGTTTGAATATAATAACATGTATCATCTGCAGATTGCGGTTGTTGAATGGCTCTATCAACTGAAAAAATAACACTCTCGTCCTCTATACTTAGGGTCAGTTTCTTACCAAACACGTCTATTATTGCTTTGGCCGTGTTTAAGAATGGTCTTCCTAATATGAGAGGTACTCGAGAATCTTCTTCCATGTCCAGAATAACAAAATCTACTGGAAATACTAAAGTTCCAACTTTAACTAGCATATTCTCCATTATCCCTCTAGGATATTTTACTGATCGATCGGCTAGTTGTATGCTTATTCGTGTTGGTTTCAATTCTCCAAGGTCTAGTTTAGCGTATAGTGAATACGGCATTAAATTTATACTAGCACCTAAATCTGCCAATGCTTCTATTGAACTAAGACTACCCAGAAAACATGGAATTGTGAAACTTCCTGGATCAGATAATTTTTCTGGTATCTTATTCAACAACACTACAGAACAATTAGCATTCATAGTAACAGCCGAGAGTTCTTCCATTTATTTTCTATTTGTGATTAGATCTTTCAGAAATTTAGCATATCTAGGCATTCCTGAAATCACATCAATGAAAGGAAGATTGACATTTATTTGTTTAAACATATCCAAGAATTTGGATTGCTCGGCTTCAAGTCTCTCTTTTCTCATTTTACTCGGGTAAGGAAGTGGTGGTTGGTATGGTTTAACATAAGGTTTTGCCTTAACTGTGTTATCTTCATTAACTTTTTCAACTACCGGTTCTTTTTCCTTATCTTGATCAGGTTGTGGTTCTTGTGGAGTAGGAATAGCTTCATCAGAAATTACAGGTATTTCAGGTGGTTTAAGTGTAATACCACTTCTTGTGGTAATGGCTTTAGCTGTTTCATTCCGGGGGTTAACATTAGTATCACTAGGTAGACTTCCCGGTTTTCTTTCACCTATCAACCTTGATAGATTGCTCACTTCTTGTTCCAGATTTTGAATAGAAGCTTGTTGATTTCTAAATGCTTGAGCATTTTGTTCATTGGTTTGTTTTGAGATGTGAAAAATTGAGTTTGAGATTCAACTAGCTTCGACATCATGTCTTCTAAATTTGGCTTTTTATCATCAGTTTGTGGTGGTTTATTTTGAAAAATAGGTCTTTGCTGATTGTAAGTATTGTTAGATACTTGTTGATTACTAGGACCTTGTTGGTTATTGTATGGAACATTTCGGTTATAATTCTAGTTTTGATTGTAGATTGATCTTGGCGGTTGATAATTATTCTGATAATTATTTCCAGGCCTTTCGTTTATGTATGAAACATTCTCTCTTTGTTCCATTGTTAGTTCAATACTGAGACAATCTTTTGTCAAATGTGGTCCTCCACGCTGCTCACAACTAATTCTTATTGAGTGAATATCCTTAGTCATCTTTTTCATTCGTCTCTCGACAGCATCTATCTTTGCAGAAATGGAATCTAAGTCATGGATAGAATCGGCTCTAGCTGCTTTAGATGATCTAACAATATATTTTTCTTGGTGCCACTCATGTGAGCGGGAAGCAGTGTTATCAATAATTTTGTAAGCATCAGTTGCTGTTTTCTTCATAATGGAACCACCAGCTTCTATATCGATGTCTTTCTTTGTAGTGATGTCGCATCCTTGGTAGAACATTTGTACTATTTGACAAGTGTCTAAACCATGTTGCGGACATCCTCTTAATAACTTTCCAAATCTTTTCCACGCCTCATATAGAGTTTCATTTGGCTTTTGTGTGAACGTAACAATTTTTCCTTGAAGCCTCACGGCTTTAGATGCAGAAAAGAATTGTTTAAGAAATTTTTCAACTAAAGCGTCCCATGTATCAATCGCCCCTTCAGGTAATGATTCCAACCAATCTTTGGCTTCTCCCTTTAAAGTCCAGGGAAATAACATGAGATATATCTATTCATCATCTACTTCTCTTATTTTAAATAGAGTGCAGATCCTATTAAAGGTACGAAGATGTTCATTTGGATCTTCCTTTGGTGCACCACTAAATTAGCATTGATTAGTCACCATGTGTAGGATTTGTCCCTTGATTTCATAATCTAGCGCATTAATGTCAGGTTGAGTAATTGCGTGACCTTGGCCAGTGCGTTTAGCTCGCATTCGGTCTTCCATACTTAGAGATTCCAGATTTTTCATGATTGAATTTGTTGAATCTGAATCACTAGAGGATTCTGATTTAATGTTTTGTTCCTCGACAATCTCCGTTTGAATGATTGGTGGTTCCGGAGGAAAGATTAATGGTTCAGGATCTCGAAATCGTCCCTGAATATTCTCCGGATTCTCAATTGTGAGGTCGGGTTCAAACAATGGATTATCGGAAATTTGAATTGGAGTACTTGGTCGACTGGATGACGATTCTAAAGAAAAATCAACGGCGACAATATTTGCTAGATGTCTTGATCGAGTTACAGGTGGTGAACGTACAAAAGGTGATGATCGTTTTGCTCGGTGCATTCACTGAATATCCTATTAGTTATAAAAATAAGAAAAATTATATAAGTTATCAAATTAATAGACTTTTCTGATTTTGCCCACGTTTCGAATAGCCAAAAGATGCAGCAGAGGGGCAGGATTCGTTTGGTCTCAATATAATTGAGTACTGTTTGGCTCCAATAACCCGGTCCACGTACAAATCCAACTATTACTACGAACCAGAAAATTTTGATGTCTATCAATTTAACCACTTAAAATAATTTTTCGTTTTAAAATTTTAGAGAAGAAATAGAAAAAAATTCTATGTCCTATAAACTAGAGCGTCGAGAAATAAGAAAGAAAAAGAGTGCGTCGAAAAACGTCGAAAAAATAATAGGCGTCGAAAAATAAAAATAAGAAAGTAGCGCGTCGAAACTTAAAAAGTCTAAAAACTAAGAATTAAAAGTTGCGTCTAAAAATATTAAAGCTTAAAAGGAATACTATATCCAAAATGGCAAAAACTTAAAAAGGTACTAAATTTTATAAAACGGCGTCGCAAAATTCTTAAAGCACCTAAATCTTATTCTAAAGAAAAAGCACTTAAGGGATTTTACGGCAAAGCCTAAAAATCTAGAAATAAAAATAACTATGGCAAAAACTATAACTTAGAACTAAATACGAAAAATACAAAAATTACGCTAAAACGAATAAAAAGATACAAAATATAAAAATATACTTAAAGTTGTAAAAAGTACAATTTTTATAAAAATATTATTTTTATATTATTTATTTTATAAAAGTATTAAGTTTATATAAATTAATTAAACTAATTAAACTTAAAAATTCAAATTAATTAAAACTAAAACTAATTTTTAATTTAAGCAAACCCTAATTAATATTAATAATAAATAAATTAACCCTAATTTCGTAATAAATGGATAAACCCAGTTCAAATACTCCGCGAGTGCCGAGGGTCCAAATTCAGCTGAGAATCAGGTCGATTTCTATGTAGGTTCAGTTATAATTTTAATAATAATTTTTTTTTCAATATATATAAAAATATAGATATAACTTAAATAAAAATTTAATTTTAAAATTAAAATAAAAATACTTATTCACTTTATAAATATTATAAACTCTTAAAAATATAAATGTATTTTTCTTTCTTTTTGTATTTTTATATTTTTATTAATTTTTTAAAACTTATATTTTTATAAAAAGAACTTAATAAAAACTTTTATAATTTTTTTTATATATATAGCGTTGCACTTTCAGCGTTTATAATCCCCGGCAGTGGCGCCAAAAACTACTTGATGTTATGCGAGGTGTACTAGGAAATAGTATTATTTTTACAACGAAATACTATTAAATACGATACAATTTTACACAAGATATTTATTTATTTATAGAATGGATATACCTAAACCTTGCTACAACACTTATAGGCAGTGTACCTAATCGTAGAGTAGTGTAGTTTTTAGTAAGTCCGATTCGTTCCACAGGGAAATTAAACAAGCTTAACGCTATATTAGTTTTAATCTTATAAAAATACAAATATATATATATATATATATATATATATATATATATATATATATATATATATATATATATATATATATATAAGTAATATTATTATTATTATAAAAGAGGATTTTTACCGTTTAATGACCTGTTTGTCGATTTTAAAACTTTAGTCGCAGTTAAAACCTAATGTAAAAAAAATAAATATAACTTAATTTAAAGCGTAAAGTAAATAACGGTAATGAAATTGCGATAAATAAAAGTGCGATAAAATAAAATTGCGATAATTAAAAAGTACGATAATTAAAAGTGCAATTAAATATGAAATAAAAGAATTATGCTTATTTAAACTTCCATAATCATGACGTTTGACGTGTTGATTTTTAGTTTATTCCCATGGGTTAATTGTCCTTTGTCCTGGATTATTCGATATGTCCATACGGATTTGTCCATAATAGTCCATCAGTCATAATCATAAAGTGCGAAAGTCTTCGTCAAATTATTCTTATTCCCGAATTCAAATATTCCAACTAATTGGGGATTCGAATTGTAACAAGGTCTTAATACTTTGTTTAATGAATACACCAGGTTATCGACTGCGTGTAAACCAAGGTTTTACTACTTTGTTAATAATTACACCAATTACCCTTGAATGTAATCCACCTCTGTTTCAACAAGTCTATTAACTATTAATCCAGTTCCGTGTCCGGTAAAATGAACAATTATTGGTATTTATAGATATCCCGCCCACCGTACCCAGTCAAGCGTATATGGTTATATATAAATACCTCAAATTATAAGTCTATATATTAAATTAACGAGGTATCATTTAGTTAATATAAAGCCCATTAATAGCCCATAGTCTAATTTCCACAAGTGTCGTTCTTTTGTCCAAACCCCCAATTATGGTCCGCCCAATTACCCAATTTTAATATTTAGCCCAACATAACGATTACTTCGGCTTAAATAAGCATAATAATAACTTAGCTACGAGACATTAATATAAAAATAACATTAACCATAACTTACAGTGATTAAAAATAGCGTAGCGTTACACGGACATAATTTCGACTTACACCCTTACAACATTCGCTAACATACCCTTATTATTAGAATTAAAATTAAAATTAAAATTATAATATAAATATATATATATTTACGTATGAATGAGAAGAGAAAAAGATGATCGAATTCAGCAAAATGCGTTGCCTTTTATAGGTCCCATCTGGATACTGTTGCCTCCGCGAGTGCGGAATTGTTTGCCTTTGAATCTCTGCGAGTGCGGAGCACTGGATTCCAGCTTACACACTTTGGATCCTAGCTTGCCGATGGATTTAAAATATAAATATAATATATATATATATATAATTTTAAGAATTATTTATATATTATATTATATTTATGTGCATAGTTGACTTGTAATTTTAGCTCCGTTGCGTCGCGCATTGAAATTTGACTCAGGTCCCGGTTTCGAATTTTCGAACGTCCTTGCGTACAATTTAATATCTTGTATTTTGTGTTTCGCGTCTTTTACTCTTGTAATTTCGAGACGTTTCTCATCAATAATTTGAACCACTTTGATTGTACTTTGTACTTTTGAGCTTTTTGGTCGTTTGCGTCTTCAATTCGTCGAATCTGTCTTTCGTCTTCACCTTTTATTATTTAAACGAATATCACTTGTAAATAGAACAGTTTCAACTAAAAGCTTGTCTTTCTTGAGGGATGATGCTATTAAATATATGTTCGTTTTTAGCATTATCACATTCCCACGTGGTCTTATAAGGTCACTTGTCAGCCGCCGACACGTGTCCTTTCCTGTTCAACTTTGTCTTTGACTTCTGTTGAATAGTACAATTGATGTAGACCGCTCAGAAAACTACTATGCTTATAATGGAGCATAGTTATCTTGTGTAGTAAGCTGCATTCCAGCTATGCTGGTTCTTCATTGCTGAGTCACTTGATATTATTGAATTGCTGAGTATACATCCTGTGCTGATTGAAGAACATTGTCGACTTTGTGCTGGTAGACTAAGCAGCAAACTAAATACTCGATAAAGCAATATCTGTTATCTATACATAAACACACTTGTGCTGGCTGCACATAATATTTTAGTGCAAATAAATTACAGTTTTGTCATAATTAAATCCTTAATTATTTTGGGGACTCAACAATACTTAAGACTTAATTTATTCACTTTTAAACCTTTTGGGACAATATACTGACTTAGTAACCTTTGACCTAGGTTGAGGACCTTCCGGACCGACTTACTACTTACATACTTTTCATATCGACTTTTACCGCATTTATCACTGTGAGTTATATCTCCTTTTGTACTTATACTATTTTTGGGACAGAGAATATATGCGCTTTTTATGTTTTAGTTACTAAACACGAGTACTTAAACTTTATATATGTGTGGGTAATATAACGGCATAAACTTTCCCCTTAGCACGGTAACGTTTAACTATTGGTTTTTGAACCGGTAGACGCGAATCTTAGATATGGATCAATAGGGTTTGACATCCCCACTCGGGCTAGTCGCGCTAGCATTTAACGAGTGTTTAATACTTTGAGAACATACGCACTCGCCAAGTGAACTTTTACGGGGTAATATATTATTTTTACGTTAAGTTAGTTACCGTGTGCCCATGGATAAGCATATACTTTATCATATACTTTTCATACATTTTTTTAATATGAAATCTCGTGGTCTACATTATATCAGTGTTTACAAAACTATAGCTCACCAACATTCGTGTTGACATTTTAAAGCATGTTATTTTTCAGGTGCTTAGACGTTGTTGCCTCCGCTGTTAGATTTGCTGTTAGACCTGCTGTGTTAGACTTCCGCTGCATTGTTTAGAGATGTCTCAATCATGGAACTTCTATCTTGCATTCACAACTTATGTTATTTTTAAACAATGGCTTTGTAATGACCTTTGTATCACATACTTATGTTTTTGCTTTCTATTCATAGAAGCAAGTTATCTTTTGTAAAACATTATCTTTTCTTGAATGCAAAACTCATTTTTAAACAGCATATAGTGTTTGACCTTGTAATGATCCTGTTGTTGATGGTCCGTACAAGATGATTTTGTATGGGGCATCACATTTTGTATCAGAACATTATTTGTAGGGAATTAGGTTGCATTAGTGCGTCTTGACTGAGTCGAGTAGGAGTCACTAATAGGACTAATCTATAACTTTCTCATTTACTTGCTTCTGCAGAACTGCTGCATGCTACTGCTTACTTTTACTGTTATATGAACTTGATGTATGCTATTGCTTATTCTCGCTACTACATGCTACTATCTGCTTTTGATTGCATGATTACTTCTGTTTGATATTGTTAATATTGCCATGCTATGTACTATTGTAGACGATCTAGGCTGCTGTAGTGACTGATTACGTGCTTTCTATATGTCTTACTGACATGGAATAAGTAATTGATTGCTATATTACTATAGCATTATTACTTATTGGGTAACGGATTTTGACTTTAGTCAAAAATTTTGTTTGGAAGATTGATTGCAAACGGAAGAGGTCCAAGAGAAATGCGCACCGCAGCACAAATTGAGGAGATGATAGTTGATCGAGTAGCCGTAGCTATGACGAATGCCAACCCTGCACAAGGTCCAATGGCGAACCGGATTGCTCAGAACGGGTGCACTTATAAGGAAATTCAGAGTTGCAAGCCCCACAATTTCAGTGGAACAGAAGGGCCAGTTGGGCTGACGAGATGGTTTGAAAAGTTAGAATCTGTGTTCCGTGTGAGTAACTGCTCCGAACCGAACAAGACCAAGTTCGCATCCTGCACGTTGTTAGATTGCGCTTTGACATGGTGAAATACGTTTGCCCAGGCTCGGGGAATTGATGAAGCGTATGCAACACCCTGGGAGGAGTTTAAGAGGGCTATGATATAGGAGTACTGCCCCAGAACTGATATTCATAAAATGGAAGCGGAGTTTTGGGAACTGAAAGTCGTAGGAACTGACCTTGGTGGCTATAACCGAAGGTACTTGGAGTTAGCCCTGAGGTTCCCCACAATGGTTACTCCTGAGTTCAAACGAATGGAACGATATCTGTGGGGACTCCCCAAGGACATCCAGGGAAATGTCACCTCTTCGAAACCAGCGAATATCCCGGAAGCTATGCGCATGGCGCACACCCTGATGAATCAAATTACCCGCCAAGAGCCAGAGAAGGTGAAATCAGAATCGGGAGCTAGTAATAAAAAACATAAGTGGGACGGAAGCAAGGGTAAAGGTTTTGATCAGAATCCAGCTAAGAGGCATGAGAATTTTAAGAGAAATAATGACTGGAGGAAAAACACAAATACAACAGCCAAGAGAAAAACAACAGCCAAGAGAAAAACACAAATACAAAGCAACAACATCTTAAGGATTTTTGCACTTTTTCTAACAGCCAACAGCTCTTCTTCTTGCGAATTGATAGTCCTCAACAACCTAGGAATGATGATCTTTGATCGTTCACATGTTGGTGGATCAAGCCACATAAAGAAGCTACAACCATTATTCTGAAATAGAATACGATTATGAAGGATTAATCAAATATACACACACAATTAAGGCTTTATGTAATTCTTTATTTAAAGAATTGGGGCTTTATTTACTTAACTGAATCGAACAAATGTAATACCTTTTTACATGGTTGTGAGATGTCCAAGATGTACGTCGGTAGCAGATACTCCACAATTGCAGTTAACTATCGTATTAAGGTTTTAGAAACTATGAAGGTATGAAAGATGAAAGCGTGAAAATGAATTTAACAGATGTATTGTATAGACGGATAGTCCTATGATGGACACGAGTGTTTGGTAATGTATTAAATAGGAGGATAGATGAATTATAAGCAAAAGGACGTAATTACCCTCACATGAAAAGCATGTGAAAACATCAACCGGTGACCATTTAACGTCTGTCAGCAATCTGGACTATCCACAAAGAAAATGCACAATTCTTGACTAAAAATGTTAAAAAATAAAGTTTGGACTATCTTAGTGTTTTTAAGCAAACCAAAAGGACTATCCGTGTAATTTTGTCCTAAATTTGTGTAGTGTATCATAAATAAACTAGAAAAATATAAGCAATCACATGGCAACAATAACTTAACAACATCAATTTCTATAAGCTCACATCATACATGTATATAATATACACATAAAAAGATCAATAATAATATAATTTACGACATGCACATTTAGTATGTCATTACGATGTGAACATCAAACGATAATGAAGTTCTAGATTAATGTAATTAATATTGAATCGTGATGAACTCGGAAATGAACCGAAAGTGAATTCTATAATGAACAGACTAAAATGATAAGGGTTAATTTTTGAAAAATGGTGATGAATGATATGAGGTATATCCGATATAGTTTTGAAAATGATGATGAATGATATGAGGTTTATCCGATATAGTTATGTATACAAATAAATTTAGTTATACTATTATTAGAGTGATTGATTTTTGATTTTTAGCATAATCCCCAATTATGAATATAACTTTATTAATTATAATTTTTAACATGTAATATATATATATATATATATATATATATATATATATATATATATATATATATATATATATATATATATGTATGTATGTATGTATATATATAATTTATGTAAAATATATTATGGATTGTTACGGTTAAATATATATGTATACTCTTTATTTTTATAATCTAATCCTAAAAATCATTTAATCCAAAAATGTTAACTGCATTTGCGGATACATGTTCGGTTTGATTCACTCGGTTCAATTTTGACATTTAATTTGGTTAATTCTGTTTCTTGTCAGCACCAACTAAAACCTTAATTTGTAAAAGCTTACCAAAATGAATTATATTGATATCATATACGTCGTACTCTCTTTAAAAAATTACGTAATAATTATATTTAATTTTATTTAAAAATTATACCATATGCTAATAACCATGAAAGTGAGCTGTGATTGATGATATATGGAGGCAAAATTATTTACAAATAAATTTGTTTTGTGACGTTGTCATTAGCATGATGTCATAACTTTATAAAAATGTTAGCTTTTTTTAAGAGGGATAATTTTTTATTTTTAAAAAAAAATTCAGTATTTTCATTTTGTGGATTTCTCTTTAAAGCATCGTTATACAAAAAAAAAATACTTTTTTAAAAAACTTCTTTTCACTTTTCTATAGTATATTATTTTAAATATTCTTACTTTTCATTTGATAAAAAGTTTGTACTAATCGTCAATATGCGTATTGTAATTATATTTTGTAGAGTATAATTTTATTTTTCTTTCTTTTCACTCAATATGAAGTTTGCATTAATCGTCGTACTTATTCTAATTACAAACTATTTAAATAGTATAATATTCAATGTATATAGCAAAATCATGTATTTATGTAAATGATTTCCACTTGCAACACACAGGTCATCTATCCATTTATCATAAAAGCTTTGTTTACCACTAGATTAAAATTGATGTATATAACAAAATCATATATCGCTGCAAACATTTTTGAGCCGCAATGCACGAGACATCTCTCCATTTATCATAAAAGCTCTTTTTATCACTAGTAGAATAATTAAAATTGACTAAACTAAATGTCGAAAGCTTTAATAATTCATGTACCATAAAGAATGTTCTTATTTTTAAAATAAATCAAAAGAATAATAAAAGAATTACAAAAAATTAAACATATGAATAATAGTTGTCGTTAAAGTGTATAAAAATTTTGTAAAAAGAAATCATATACTTCATTAAATATAAAATAACAATTATTAAATTGGATAAGACTTTTATATACCTTAACAATTTATATAATATAACAATTTAGTTACGTTAACACTTATAAATAGAACACTCTTATAGAGAAGTGCAGCTCTTCATTACTCGTATATGACCACTATTCACTATGCTTTAAAATATATCATCATTTAATTCATGATTCATATTTGAAATGACTAAATAGTTATTTGATAATTGCTCATGCATAAAAATAATTATATTTATTTATAATTCACGTTTTAAATTACTTAAATTAGTATTTTGTGATCCCTCGTTGCGGTAGGTATTTTGATATGTGTTTAATTTGGATATTTTACCTAACAATGTTAGTAATTCACACTAATACTTTACATGATAAAGTGTATGTTAGATCAATAGGTATAAGATTAGGGCTTTTTTTCGATAAAGGCACAATACCCTGGAAAATTTTATATCATAAAAAAATACATGGGGCGGATGTTTTGAAGTGACCATCCAAATTACTTTAACAAAAAGCCTATTCTAGGAAAGCATAAATCTAACAATTTAGCAAACCTATAAAATCAAAACTTTATGTCTAATACCAATAATAATACCAATACCAAAAGATAAAACTATCAAAGTTCCGGATGACAAGACTTTTACCCTGCAAAAGGAAATCACAGTTCACAATGTATAATAATAACACAAAGTAATACCTTTGATATTCCACATGATCCATGACTTCAAATCTTTGACATCAACCTTCATAAATATATCTTCAAAATCTCTAATAGCTTCAGTAACTAGAACTTCACTTTGCTTGATCTTTAACTATACACTCTGAAACTGTGTTTTTACTTCGAGTCCCATTTTTCCAGCACACTCTAGCATCCAAATAAGTACCAGCATACCTGCCATGGCTATACACAAAATTGCATACATATAAAAAGAGATCATATTTTACTTTAACTTTCCTTTTCTTTTTGCCTTTGATCGTTTATGCTTTTTATACAATCAAAAAATAGTAAAAGAACAGCAGCAACAAAATTGCAGAAGCAACACAACTCCATTCCACAAACTATACCAGATATTTTGAGGGCCATTGAAGACACCACAAAATAAACGATAGTACCTGAATGCCTGGAACCAAGCCAGGCATTCATCAAAGTGCCTCCAACCATAATAAAGAACCTGGTCAAATCAAAGTCAAAATAACTAGATAATAGGTTAAGTGCACTACATCCCCTACACAATACCAAAATCTGACATCCTAACCTTAGAATGATCTTCCACTCATACATCATTTGGACAATTATGCTCATCAAGAAATACCATATAACATCTACAAATACAATGACATAGCCACATGACAAGAAAAGGTCAAACTGCAATGTAATCACTGTTTTAAAACTACTACTATATGTCATGACTCGGAAAATTTCGACTTATTTTGAATCAAATTCTCCATATGATTTCATATTTCTGACACGATAAGCAAAGTCTGTAATGTTGAATCTCAAAAATTTTGAACTGTTTTTATACATTCATTTGACCTTCGATTGTACCCTACGATTTACGAACAACTATTTTTAAATAGATACATATATATTTATATGTATGTATATATATATATATATATATATATATATATATATATATATATATATATATATATATAATGATTTGAAATATAATTTGAAATAAAATACTATTTAAGTGTTAGAAATAAATATGTAAAATAAAATAAAATAAGATATAATAAAGTTGTATTTAAAAATGAATATATATATATATATATATATATATATATATATATATATATATATATATATATATATATATATATATATATATATATATATATATATATATATATATATATGAATTTGAAAAGCTATTCTTTCTTTCTTTCTTGTTATCTGTCCACTTCACCTCCTACTTGAAACTAGAATGAGAACCTTTTAATTTTCATTTTCTCCATTGCACGTTTATTTTTCTTTATAGTTTTATATTCATATCCACTAGCTTAGTTAATAATTGTTATATATATACATGCATATGTTGACAATTATCACCAATTATTATATCTCCCTTTTACCGTGTTCTAGTTCCATCAACAAACCACTTGTGAAATTGTAACATATCGTGATAATTGATTTGTGATTGAACATTATTGTGTTTACTTTATGTTGTATTCATCAACTTGATATATATATATATATATATATATATATATATATATATATATATATATATATATATATATATACACACACACACACATATATACATACATAACATATAAGACACACATATATTAACACACACATACCACCACTACTGCATACTATGTTCTATTTTCATTCGGTTTCCATCTACACCCAACAACCGTCGACATCACATGGAGAATTATTTAACCCGTGATTGGAATTACTAATTGATAGAATTACTTTTTCTTTCAATCAACATCTAAAAGTCTATATAAATACATAAACATATGAGATATACTTATTTAAATATGATAGATTTCTTCCATCACTCATCAACCTCTCTTCCTTTCTCTGCCATCAACCTCAAACCCATTTAACAACTTGATACTACGATTTCTGTTTCTAACCTATTCAAACAACCACCATATTCATGCCTTATGTTTACTCTTGCTATTCGAATGAGACACCCAAACATCACCACTTCACCACCATAAATCCTCACGATCAACCTTAAACCACCATCTTCATCATAGAACCTTCACCATCAACCCGCCACCATACTCACCAACGGTCACCACCCTCCACCGTCACCACCTTAACACCACCCATGATCACTAAATAACCACAAGTATCATCGTGAATCACTCACACCTTCTATTTCTGTTTCGATCTTCAACCCACTTGCTACTCCATGGTAAACGGCTACTACAGTTGCTGTTACTTCTTCTTTTTTCGAACGAGATCATCAAAACCACCACCTTAAAACCCACTTCTTTCCTTCTATCACGAGAACCACCACAACAACCATTAAAACACCCACCACCAATCGCTGCTGTAAGCTACTACTATTCAATTATTGTTTCCTATTTGAGCAAGACTAAACCATACGCTATCTGCAAACTACTGCAACTTATGCTTACTAATTTTTCTGTTTTTAATCGAGCTATTACGCTACTACTTACTCCTATTTCAGCTACAACGATCACCACCACCTGCGTTTTCTGTTTACTGTTTTCTTTTTTTTTTCGTGACCCAACACCAAAACAACCACCACTCCATCGCCACCATTGTTGCTACCATACTTTTGTTTTTTTTTTCTGGTATTGAACGAAACCACCACAAACTCTTATTATTTTTCTGTTTTAATAATGATGATAGCGAGATGATATAAGAATGATGAAAAAAGGATGATACATTTGATGATCAATGATAAACGATGATGATGATGGAGAATGATATAATAGCGATGATGATGGAGGATAAGTGAGATTGATGATGATTGTGGTGATGTTAGTGAAGAAGAAGATTGAAACAGAAAACGGGTTAAAACAATTAGTTTGGGTATTAAATCAGGAAAGTAACAAATGGAGCATTGGTTTGGTGTGGTGTTGGGTTAACGAGAGGTCACGAGTTCGAGCCCGGATAGTGGCGTTTTTTTTTTTTTAAAAGCCTATTCTTTTGAGGTAACATTTTATTTATTTATTTATTTATTATTATTATTATTATTATTATTATTATTATTATTATTATTATTATTATTATTATGAAAATAATGCAATTTATTAGTATTATCATTAATATTAGGATTATTATCATGTTTAAAAATATTATTATCATCATTATTATTATTATTATTATTATTATTATTATTATTATTATTATTATTATTATTATTATTATTATTATTATTAATATAAGTATTATTATTAATATTATCATTATTATTATTAATATGATTATCATTATTAGTTATTATTATTAAAATTATTATCATTATTATCATTAGTAGCAAAGTTATTATTATAGTTATTATTATTACCATTATTATTTTTATTATTGTCATTATTACTAAAAGTATCATTATTTTTTTTAATTTATCATTTTTATTAAAATTAGAATTATTATTGAAATTAACATTTTTATTAAAATTATCATTTTTTATTATTCAAAATTATCATTATTATTATTATTAGAATTATCATGATTTTTATCATAATAATTATTATTTTTTATAATTATTATTATTATTATCATTAATGTATCAAATAAAGACTTTCTATATAAAAATATATTTATGACATAAAATATAACTACATTAGGATCAATATTACATATTATATTAAATAATATTTTAATGAGTAATTACTATATTAAAATTTGATATGAAAAGTATTAGTTATATAAAATATATAGATTAAATATAAATTTATCTATATAACATATAATATAACAAGTATATTATTAATAATAATATATATAAACTTGTTCGATTACTATTACGTGTTAATATATATAAATGATATAGGTTCGTGAATCCGAGGCCAACCTTGCATTGTTCAGTGCCGTCGTATGCATATTTTTACTCCAAAATATCGTATCGTGAGTTTCATTTGCTCCCTTTTTAAATGCTTTTGCAATATATATTTTTGGGCTGATAATACATGTGCTTTTATAAATGTTTGACGAAATAGACACAAGTACTTGAAACTACATTCTATGGTTAGATTATTAGACCGAATATCGCCCATTTTTAGTCTGGTAACCTAAGAGTTAGGGAACAGACACCCTAATTGACGCGAATCCTAAAGATAGATCTATCGGGACCAACAAGCCACATCCGGGTTACGGATGCTTTAGTACTTTGATTTATCATATCCAATGAGAGTCCCGGAATGATGGGGATATTCTATATGCATCTTTTTAAGGTCAGTTATCAGGTGTTCACCATATGAATGATATTTATACACAGGATATGTGTATCATGTTTTGTACACGAGATATGTGTGCGGTTAAATATATGAAATCTTGTGGTCTATTAAAATATTGAAATGATTGTTATGATAAACCTATGAACTCATGATAGTGCTCGAAATGAACATATATTTAGTAGCAATATCCTTCCAATATGTAAAGTTTTCAGTTGCAATTGTTCTATATTCAAGTAATATTCGTTTAAATAAATAGGTAATAAAGACAAAAGGCGAAAACGAAGATTTGAAGACGCAAACGTCCAAAAAGCTCAAATGTACAAGATACAATCCAAGTGGTTCAATTTATTGATGAGAAACGTCTAAAAATGACAAGAGTACAAGTTGTGAAACGCAAAGTACAAGATATTAAATTATACGAAAGGACGTTCGAAAATCCAGAACCGAGACCTGAGCCAACTATCAACGCCCGACGCAACGGACCAAAAATTACAAGTCTACTATGCACAAGAATATAATATAATATTTAAATAATTATATAAAATTATATATATTATATTATATAATATAACGTCGACAAGCAAATGGCCAAAAGTTGGTGAGCTGGAGTGCGTCACTCCGCGATCTCGGAGCTGGAAGGCACAATTGCTAAGCGATAGCGGAGCAGCCAAGATCAGAAAAGCCTATAAAAGGCACGAGCTTCTGCCGAGTTTGATACACCAATTTCAATCTATCTCTCTGTAATATATAATAAATATATATAATAAATAAATAAATAAATATATATATATATATATATATATATATATATATATATATATATATATATATATATATATATATATATATATATATATAGTATAGGGTAGTTTTATATTAGTTAGTTTGGGTAATGTAAAGGTTATTTTACGAGTTTTGAAGTTGAAGCTCTGTCCGTGTAACACTACGCGATAAATAATCAATGTAAGCTATGTTATCCTTTTTAAATTAATGTCTCGTACTTAAGTTAATATTATGCTTATTTGAGCCGAAGTAATCATGATGTTGGGCTAAATATTAAGACGGGGTTATTGGGCTTTGGACCATAATTGTGGTTTGGACAAAAGAACGACACTTGTGGAAATGAGACTATGGGTTATAAATGGACTTTATATTTGATTAATATAGAGATTTACAATTTGACGTAGTTATATATAACCACATACGCTTGATCGGGTACGGTAGGCGGGATATTTATAAATACTAATAATTGTTCATTTGACCGGACACGGGGAATGGATTAATAATCAATGGACTCATTAAAACAGGGGTGGATTAAATACAAGGGTAATTGGTGTAATTGTTAATAAAGTATTAAAACCTTGGATTACACGCAGTCGATAACCTGGTGCAATCATTAAACAAAGTATTAAGACCTTATTACGGTTTAAATCCTCAATTAGTTGGAATATTTGACTTCGGGTATAAGGTTAATTTGGCGAAGACCCAAGCACTTTATAATTATGATCGATGGACTATTATGGACAAAACCAGATGGACTTATCGAATAATCTAGGACAAAGGACAATTAACTCAGGATAATAAATAAAAATTAAAACGTCAAACATCATGAGTATGGAAGTTTAATTAAGCATAATATATTTTATTTCATATTTCCTCGTACTTTTATTTATTGTTATTTTAATTATTGTTATTTATTTTATCGTTAGTTAAATATCGTCATTTACTTTACTCTTCGCTTAAAATATAAAATCGACAAACCGGTCATTAAACGGTAAAACCCCCCTTTTTATAATAATAATAATTGTAATATATATATTTATGTTATAATTCAGTAGGCTTATAACTACCTTTAATGGTTATAAGAACAAGGAGAGAAAAAGAGAGAAGAAAGAGAGAAGAAATATTGATATTGATATTTCAAGAGAAATGGTACACCTTAAATGGTTACCATACATGTCTATTTATAGTATAAAATATTACTATGCAAGAAATATAATAATAATAAAATTAACATCCAATCTAGATATTTTATAACACAATCTAGATATTTTATAACACTCCCCTTGGATGACAATTTTATTAGAGAATAACTAGTACTGCCTCGTTAAAAACCTTGCTAAAGAAAACCCATTGGGATAAAACTTTAGCTAAGGGAAAAAGAGTGCAGCATAGAGTTGACTCCCCCTCAAGTAGGCAATGCCTGAGTTGTTACATCTTCTGAACATGCCTCATGCCAATATTATGAACGTGTGTTCTGAAAATAGCAGTTGGCAGTGCTTTGGTATAAAGATCAGCAGAGTTGTTGATTGAACGTATCTCATTTTAATCTGGTTGTCTTTTACGAGATCTTGAGTATATGAGAAGAATCTGAGGTTTTCATTTGAAACTGTATCATCTAAATCTTTTATGTACAAGTTTAGCCCCTGTGATTTGTCTACAGTCTCCTTCATGGTTTGCTCAAACCCTTGTTTCAATTCCTATTCCCTTGTAGTCTTTTCTGAACCTTACCAATATACCATTCTTTCCCATCAAACTTATGACCGTTAAGACCGTCTATGGCTTTGGCGCCTCGTCAGTATTTATATTTTGTTCAGTCACTTTTGATACTCTTCTTTCATTTGTATTATGCAAGCTGCATTATCTTCATATATAGTTGTTGGTGAAGATAGTTGTTAGTCTTTTATAGCGTTCTAGTCCACAAGAATCAATAATGATTTGTGTCATTGATCTCAACCAAACACATTTTCGAGTAGTTTCATATAATGCAATCACTTCGTCATGATTTGATGATGTTGCAACAAGTGTTTGTTTTAAGAACGCCATAATTTTGTGGTACCTCCATTTAGGAATACATATCGAGTTTGAGATTTATCTTTATGAGGATTTGATGAATGA
Source organism: Rutidosis leptorrhynchoides (assembly GCF_046630445.1). Lineage (NCBI taxonomy): Eukaryota > Viridiplantae > Streptophyta > Magnoliopsida > Asterales > Asteraceae > Rutidosis > Rutidosis leptorrhynchoides. The sequence continues at coordinate 269,197,365 of NC_092342.1, read as the reverse complement.
CCTGTATATACATAATCAACCAAATCTTGTTTTGAAACGTTAGAATAAAATAATTTTAAATCAGCAGTTTCTCAAGGGTATCAAAATATGTGTTTGATCCCGCTCCATTGTCATTTGAGCTGAATCTTGCCAACAAATTAACTGCAAGAGAAATGTCAGGTCTTGTATAATCTATAAGATACATAAGAACCTCAATTGCACTAAAATATGGAACTTCCGATCTGTTAAGATTTTCATGATCTTCGCAGGGATGAAATAGATCAGTGTCAATATTGAGTGATCTAACAACAATGAGTTTGTCTTTAAAAAAAATGTTTTAAAATCTTTTTGGTATAAGTTGTTTGATGTACAAGTAAATCATTAGGCATATGCTCAATTTTCAATCCAAGGTAATACTTGGTTTTTTCAAGATCTTTCATTTCAAAATAATTCTTTAGAAGTTGAATGATTTCATAGATCTCTTTATTTGTTCATATGATGTTAAGAACATTGACATAAACAACTACGATCTCATATCCGAACATTGTTTTTATAAAACATACGTGCAAAATAAGTTTATATTTATACCCTTTTTTTATAAAGTAGTCATCTAATCGGTTATACCACATACGTCCCGTTTGTATAAACCCATTTAAAAATCTTTGTGATTTAATGGAATATATTCCCTTGGGTTTTACATTAGATGCTTATGATACCTTAACTCTTTAGGTATATTCATATATATCATTATTAAGTGATCCATACAGATAAGTAGTAACAACATTCATGAGATGCATTTAAATAACTACCAGGTTGATTAAGTATCTAATAAGTAATTGTATCCATTACAGGAGGATAAGTTTTCCTCCTAATTCATTTATGGTCTTTGTGGGAAATATTGAGTTACAAGTCTAGTTTTCCTTGTAACTTCATTTGCACATTTCTTTTCGGATAAAAATTCATTTGTATCCCATACGTTTCACATCTTTAAAAGTGATAACGATTGATCCGAAAACTTTTCTTTTATCGAGCGATTCTAATTCAGCTCGTATTGTTCCTTTCCATTGAGCTCAATCATGTCCATTTAGTATATTCAATGACAGATTTTAGTTCCAGATCATCATCTTTATTCATGATGTCATTGTAACATTATATGAAAATATCTCATAGAGATTTTAATTTCATTTCGGTTCCATAATATTGCATAATTTATCGCAATTTTAGTATTTACATTTATCAATATCCTCTGCAGAAGGAATATTGATTTGTGGTTCTTCTTGAACACTTTCTTTTACCTCATTATCAGCTGATTTTCTTTTTCGAGGATTTTTATCTTCGGAACCAATTGATCTTCCACGTTTGATGCGTGGCAAAGACTCAATAGTGACATTATTGCCAGCTTTTGGAATTTCAGTTCGAGCTGAAGCATTTATCGCTGGTATATATGATTTAGTCACCTTTTTTTTTATCTGTAAATGCATAAAGTAATTAATTTGCAAGTTCTTGCATATGCATTATTTTTTGAACTTTCGTTTCACATTCTTTTGTGCGAGTTCAATATACCTTAATTGATGTTCACATCATGAAGCATCATTTTATTATTATTATTTTTTTACTTCACCCCCTAATCTAGGGAACAATGTTTTATTAAAATGACAATCAGCAAAACGTGCTGTAAAAATATCACCCATCATGGGTTCAGTATATCTTATGATTGAAGATGTTTTATATCCAAAATATATTACCATCTTTCTTTGAAAAAAGCATTTTATTGTGTTGTGGTGATACAATTGGAACATACACTGTACAACCAATGTTCTACGGTGGAAAATATTTGGCTCTTGGCCAAAATCAAGTAGTAAGTGAAAATATTTATGACTTCCACATGGTATAATGCGAATTAATGTCGCAGCATGTAAATTTACATGTCCACATATAAATATTGATAGTTTTGTACTCATTATCAATTGTCTAGTTATTAGCTGCAAGCGTTTATCTATTGATTTAGCTAAACCAATTTTGTGTATGCACATGAGCAACTGGATGTTCAACAACAATCCCTGTAGATATATAATGATCATTAAATGCTTGAGATGTTAACTCACCAGCATTATCAAGTCTCATCCTTTTAATGGTGTAATCAGAATAATGTGTTCTCAATTTAATAATTTGTGCAAGAAACTTTGCAAATGCCATATTACGGCTTGATAACATACAAATATGAGACCATCCGCTAGATGCATCTATTAGAACCATGAAATATCAAAATGGTTCACATGATGGATGAATTGGTTCATATATCTTACCTTGAATTCTTTCAAGAAATATTTGTGATTCTTTTTCACAATATACTTTTCATTAATCACCATATGTGTTTTCCATTAATCACCATATATATCCTTTTCACCATATACGCTTTTAATCATATGCGCTGTGTTTTTCACCATATGCGCTGTGTTTTTTACCATATGCGCTTTTAATCATATGCGCTTTTCATCATATGCGATGTGCTTTTCATCATATTCGCTTTTTATCATATACGCTGCGCTTTTCATCATATGCGGTTTTCATCATATGCGCTTTTATAATATGCGTTTTTTATGTGAATAGTAAATTAATTAATTTCGTTTTACTATTCATATGAATTAATTTCGATTTACTGTTTTGTTAATTGAATAATATATATACATCATATACTTGTGACTCCGAAGGCTCAAATGAATTTGACCATATAGTTATATGTTGTACCTTGCACATTAATTTTCAGTAGAAGCTTTAGATGCATATTTTTTTTTTTTTTTGATGAACTATTTGTTTCATATCTAGCTTAGGCAATTATTGTGAACATTTGATCCCTATAAGAGCATTTATCTTTTAGACTTTTAGTTGATTCGTACTTGTCACAATTAGGGATAGCACCCGCGGGTCGTGGATGCGGATCCATTGGATCCATCACCCGTACCCGTGGATTTTTTTTTTTAAATCAAATAACTGGAAATTTGGATTTTTTTTTTAAGAGACATCCAATTGAACCCTTGTTCGTTGAAACAATTTGACTATTTTTTTTAACTCCCCATTTATTTAACTTCGTCTCTTGACCTTGCCACATCACCAAAAAGTACATCACTTGCCTTTGATGTCACCGTCACGGTTAGAAACAGTCTAATATAATGCTTATGGCTCTTTGTATACACATAAATAATTTATGTCCATTTTCATTTCCTTACTTATTTTTTCTATTTTTGAAAGACAATTACACCGAGCAATCTTTGTCTCATTCTTTGAAACAATCTTCGTCTCATTTCTAAGATTTGAACATTATCTTCAAGGTTAGAAGGTTTGGCTCTGTACCACCAAATCAGAGTCCCTTTTATTATTAGACAATTAGGCATTAGAAAATAGTTTTACATTACTATGCTTTATTTGTGTACTCTTTTTATTTGGTTTGTTTATAAGTATATATGCAGTGTTTCTTTTCTTTATACTTCTCTTTCATCTTAATTAACACATATAATCTCTCATCATAAAATAAATAGTGTGAATTCTTTTAAGAAAATGGATTATGTAAATCAAATTTGTTTAGATAGTGAACCAAATACCTATTGGAGTATGATACTAATTCAAAGCAAGCGGAAGCATTTTTTAAAACTTTATAAAATCATACTCTTCCACGGATCATTGTACAAAACTTTAGTAAACAAAACAAATTAACGAAATCGAACGAGAGAAGATTAGAATACAACCTTTGTAGCCTTTTGAAAATCGAATTTGAAAACTCAAAGAAGAGTTCCTCTAAACGGTAGACACCCAAAGTTCCAACCTTGCTTCGATCTATACCTTCTACTTAACGGATCTTTTCTTCTTCCTTATTTCCACCAAAACCGAACCCAATTATAGATTTCAAGTATTTTGGTTACTTGAAAATGAGAAAGAAAAATAGCATTTTGTGTATGTGTGTTTTGTATCTCTTTTTTTTAACTTTTAAGATTTACTTTTAATAAAAATACAAACTACTTTTTTTTTATTTTAACTTTTAAGATTTACTTTTAATAAAAATACAAACTACTTTTTGTATTTTAACCTTTAAGATTTACTTTTAATAAAAGTACAAAATACTTTTTCTTATTTTAACTTTTAAGATTTATTTTTAATAAAAATACAAACTACTTTTTGTATTTTAACTTTTAAGATTTACTCTTAATAAAAGTACAAACTACTTTTTCTTATTTTAACTTTTAAGATTTACTTTTAATAAAAATACAAACTACCTTTTTATTTTATTTTAACTTTTAAGATTATAAATTTAAGAATAAACATTAGTATGCATGAAATAAATAATGATTAATTGCATAAGTAATCATAAATGTTAGATAACATATAAAGACCCCATCGTATTCGTATTGATCGGAATTAATCTTGACCCATGGTACCGTGTTGTCAAATGACGTGTTGCGTACATAAAGTACCGTGTTGTCAAATGACGTGTTGCGTACAATCATGAGGTCTTATTAACATAAATATAAATGTTAGTGAAGTTAATAAGAGTTAGATTATAGAAAATATAATTCAGGTGGTATAACCGACCATATATATAACTTAAATAACATAAATATAAATGTTAGTGAAGTTAGTAAAAGTTAGATTATGGAATTATAATTCAGGTGGTATAACCGACCATATATATAACTTAAATAACATAAATATAAATGTTAGTGAAGTTAGTAAAAGTTAGATTGCAGAAATATAATTTTACTTATGATGATAATAATATTTACCTTACTCAGAGGCGGAGCCAGGAATTTCCGTTAAGGGAGGCTTCATTTACTTTTAAATAGAAATATAAAATTATATCGAACAACATAAAAAGTATCATAATTGAAAAGCGAAAATTGAGAAATTATTTTTAGTGTAAACTTACATGTGAGACATAGTGATAAAAATTGACTCTTAGATTTTTAGTGTAAACAACATAAAAGTATATGAGGTTGAAATATGTGATATATTGACATTTAGATTTCTGTTTCATTTATAACAAAAACGGAGTACTTATGTATACATTAACATTTGGGGTTTTATTTTTATATTATAAAATTTGAGGGAGTAAAAGAGTGTGGAATACACTAGTTAAGGGATTTTAACAAAAAGATAATAAAAACTCATCGTGTCTATTAAATCTTTTACCAAACCCCACCTGCAATTCCCAGGACCGGACTTCAAATATTTTTTCGCCATATACATAATTAGTACTCTATATTCTTAACACGATTAGCGGAGGCTGGGCACCCCAAAGTCCCCCTACTAGCTCCGCCATTGACCTTACTAATAAATAATAGAAGATATCGTTAAAGAATTTCTTACCTTGATTAGTGACTTATGCTTGCTTAGATAAACCTTGATTATATGGAGCACTTTGTGCTGATAACGTGTTATAATTCAGTAGGCTTATAACTACCTTTAATGGTTATAAGAACAAGGAGAGAAAAAGAGAGAAGAAAGAGAGAAGAAATATTGATATTGATATTTCAAGAGAAATGGTACACCTTAAATGGTTACCATACATGTCTATTTATAGTATAAAATATTACTATGCAAGAAATATAATAATAATAAAATTAACATCCAATCTAGATATTTTATAACACAATCTAGATATTTTATAACAATTTATATTTTGTACAAATATAGTTATATAAAAATATAGTGTAAAATAAGTCGTATCCCTGTGGAACGAACCGGACTTACTAAAAACTATACTACTCTACGATTAGGTACACTGCCTATAGTGTTGTAGCAAGGTTTAGGTATATCCCATCTGTAAATAAATAATTAAAACTTGTGTAATCTGTATCGCTTTTCGTATCAAAAATATATAGTATTTCACGTACACCTCGCACGACATCAAGTTTTTGGCGCAGCTGCCGGGGAATCGGCGAAACGCTATATTTTTAATTCATTTTTGTATAAATATATTTATATATATTTAGAAAAACAATATAAAATATAAAAAAAATGAAATTAAACCTGCAAATTCTGAACCTGCATCCCTCCGCGATCTCGGAGATTTACCCTTTAGTTCTACGCGATCGCGTAGCTGTTCCTGACAGGTCAACCAGTGCATTTAATGCGAATTTAGGGTTTATTTTTATATATTATTATTATTATTATTATTATTATTATTATTATTATTATTATTATTATTATTATTATTATTATTATTATTTATGGCTTGTATTTATTAATATTAATATTTAGTTTGTATTTTAATTTACTTTTGTAATATTTAGTTTTAAGTTATTATTAATTATATAGATTAATATTTTTATAATAATAATATAAAAATAATATTTTTAAAAAAATTGTATTTTTATAACTTTAAGTTTTCTTTTTATATTTTGTATCCTTTTATTTCGTGTAATCGTAATATTTGTATTTTTATCGTTCGTATCTAGTTTTAAGTTCTAATATTTTGCCGTAGCTTATTTTATATTTCTAGATTTTTTTAGGCTTTACCGTAAAATCCCTTAAGTGCTTTTTCTTTAGACTAAGATTTAGGTGCTCTAGAATTTTGCGACGCTGTTTATAAATTTTAGTACCTTTTAAGTTACGACGCGCTAATTTCTTATTTTTATTTTTCGATGTTTTTCGACGTGTAATCTTTTTCTTTCTTATTTCTCGACGCGCTAGTTTTTAGGACATAGATTTTCTATTTCTTCTCTAAAATTCCAAACGAAAAATTATTTTAAGCGGTTAAATTGATAGACATCCAAATTTTCTGATTCGTAGTAATAGTTGGATTTGTTAGTGGCGAGTTGTGGGCTTCCGATTTAAAGGGTCCTGGCTACCTGCTGCATCTATTGGCTATTCAAAACGTGGGCAAAATCAGAAAAGTCTATTAATTTGATAACTTATATAATTTTTTATTTATAACTAATAGAATAATTAGCAAATGCACCACATTGTAGCTAAAATTTGGTAATAAGCGCATTATGGAAAATTTCGAGAATATTTTGGAAACTCTTTATGACATACGAAATCAATACTCTCAAACGGGTGTTGGTGACAATTCATTCGGTCAATCTTGGATAACGAATGACGAAACAATAACTGGTTGTGAAATCTGTGGAGATTATCAGTCAACATGGGAATGTTATTATTACGTTCCTATGGAAAATTACGCACCCACGGAACCTGAATGGAACGATTATGAGAAATACAATTCAAATTGGGATTATTCCCAAGAATATTTACAAACTCAACAACCAGAAGACGAGGAAAATTATGTGTCTGAAAATCTTTTTGACAATATGAAAATCAAACTCGAAGAACTCGATGCTCAAAATGAACAAATGAGAGAGTTTGTAAATCGGAAAGCTGAAACTCTATTAGATTACACACCTGTTAATCTGAGGAGTATTGTGCAAGAAAATCTCATATCATCGAATTTTAATGAATTCGAGAGCTCCGAAATCACCAACTATTCCAATGATACTTTTTATTCAGCTTTACCAATTTCACAACATATCGACACATTAGCCTCTACCGACGAAATCATCAATCCATCAATGGATGAAGAAGAAATAAGGGTGACAAATTGGTACTCTTGGAAAAACGATAACGTTGAAAACTTTACCCCCGAGACCAAAGTAGTGGGACCGATAAGTACCGTTAGTGAAGAAGAATTTGCTTCGATCCCGAAATTCACCATTCCACAACCTTCCAACCCAATATTCTCAATAGACGAGTCATCTACCGAAGATGAACTATGAGCTGTAATAGATAATGACACCTTGGATTTCACCCAATTGGGTAATAGAGGTGAAAACTTTGATCCCGAGAATAAACGGAAGGAAATGTTAGGAATTTTCCACCCTATAGTATGTATGTCGGTGTATATCGATCCATTTGACCAAGAACCAGAAAAGAGACATATACATTTACTAAAAGCTACACTTAAAAAAGAATTAAGTAGTGACGATCAGGTGGGTCTAAACTTTAAACCCATTGATATATTATACACCACCCGAGATGTAAATAACTGGCTCACTATTCTAATTCGTGGAACTTATTCTACCGACTTCACATATCGTCAGCTAAGTGTGGGGAAGTCTAACCCCACTTAAAGTTAAATTCGGGGTTCGGGTTAGTGCATAACTCGTTAATAAACATGCATAATAAGTAAGGGTAAAAGACGCATTTTCAAATATTAGCAAACAGTTCAGAAAAGCAACCATTTTTGAAGAAAAAACATGTGTGATAATACAAGAAGGAATGAACGATGAGGTGCACCATCTATCATCCTGCAATTCTATGGTATCTTTAACTACTTTTCTACACTAATCACCCTCATGAATTTATAATTATAGTCTGATTTCATGCAAATGAGGGCATTGCATGATCTCAAGTGTGGGGAAGGGTTATAAATTCTCTCGGGTTTATACTTGGCTTATTTTCTAAATTTTATGAAAATTTGAAAAATTTTCAACTAAATGAATTCAAAATCATGTTTATACATATTTATGAATGATAAAACTAGGTGTTAATGCCGAAATTATTGTTACCTCGGAAAAGACATAAATTGAGAAACAACTAAAACGCTTGAATTTATTTATTAAGATATAAAAAGACTCATGAAAAAAAAGCCAAGTGAGGGGAGAATGTATCAAGTTATTCAATTAAAAACTATCTGTCACATGTTTCTATAAAGTTATTGCAGGTGCTTTTATTTTGGACTAAATTAACTGTTTTACCCGATTTATTGTAATATATTTGAAAGAAAGATGGATCTACACGATGAATCAATTCCATCATTAAAAGGAAGTAAAGTCTTCCGAAAAAGACACGCGCTTCTTGATTTAGGTCAAGAAGTTGTCATCCAGACCAGCTGTAGGTTGACGAAAAATCTAGAAAAGTCATCTCTAAAATCAGCAGGAAATCCACGGACCTCAGCATCAAACAGGGTCGCCATGTGGTCAGACTTATCCTAACCATGAGAGGATCTGTCTCGTAAAATGGGGAGGGCACCGTGCAAATTAGCTTGATAAGACTAATGAATCAGGCCCCTAGAAAGGATAATCTCCTTAAAGATTAAAAATCAGCTTTTAAGCCTAATATTACTCAATCCTTGAGATTGACCTTAAAGATTGAGAATTACAAACTCATGGAATTCAATGATATCTAAACTCGAGCTTGAACGAGAAAATATTTTGATCAAAATTACAAACCGATTTGTTTTCTGAAAACCTATTTTCAATGCGTTCATTACCATTGAACGTAAAATCCTAGGAATTCACTGGAATTCATTAGGTCACTTGAACCAAATCAGGTGTCAACCGTAAGAACATTGGTTGCATAGCATGGTCGGAGACAGGACCTTGTGCCAGACCGAAACATTATAGGATGATCTTTACTATTGCTCCTACAAAGGATAGTGATAGCATCCGACACGTTTTTGGACCATAATCAAATGCATGTTATTAGACATTGCCTTAACAGTTGCTTGTTCATCGCTTTTCTTTACAACCGGACGGTAGTTTGTCGAAAGGTAATATACGGAGCAAGTATACTAGACATGTTGCTTTCCCAATACAAGGATAGCAAGTGGGTGACACAAAACCATAAGTTTTGAGCTAAAATTTTCAAATCTGAAACCCACAAAACCCACAAAAATATTTTGCAAACACCGGTGAAGGGTTATTCCGGAAAACTTATCTAGGGTAAAAGCTAGATTGAATTTTCAAAAGATCAAATGTTTTCATAAAGATCCATTTTCCTAAAGGTTCTAAATTTTTATAGTCATGTGGGACTGTAAACCACATCGTTACTATCATTGTTTATACCGCCGTATCAAAATCACTGATGTATAAAGTGTGATGAATAAAGAAGTGATTCGTGTGATTTAATTTCAAGTTTTGTATTACTTGAGGACAAGCAACGTTCAAGTGTGGGGATATTTGATAGTGCTCTAAATGAACATATATTTAGTAGCAATATCCTTCCAATATGTAAAGTTTTCAGTTGCAATTGTTCTATATTCAAGTAATATTCGTTTAAATAAATAAGTGCGAAGATAAAAGGCAAAAACGAAGATTTGAATACGCAAACGTCCAAAAAGCTCAAATGTACAAGATACAATCCAAGTGGTTCAATTTATTGATGAGAAACGTCTAAAAATGACAAGAGTACAAGTTTTGAAACGCAAAGTACAAGATATTAAATTATACGAAAGGACGTTCGAAAATCCGGAACTGGGACCTGAGCCAACTATCAACGCCCGACGCAACGGACCAAAAATTACAAGTCTACTATGCACAAGAATATAATATAATATTTAAATAATTATATAAAATTATATATATTTTATATTATATAATATAACGTCGAAAAGCAAATGGCCAAAAGTTGGTGAGCTGGAGTGCGTCACTCCATAATCTCGGAGCTGGAAGGCACAATTGCAAAGCGATAGCGGAGCAGCCAAAATCAGAAATGCCTATAAAAGGCATGAGCTTCTGCCGAGTTTGATACACCAATTTCAATCTATCTCTCTGTAATATATATATATATATATATATATATATATATATATATATATATATATATATATATATATATATATATATATATATATGTATATATATATATATATATATATATATAGTATAGGGTAGTTTTATATTAGTTAGTTTGGGTAATGTAAAGGTTATTTTACGGGTTTTGAAGTCGAAGCTCTGTCCGTGTAACACTACGCGATAAATAATCAATGTAAGCTATGTTATCCTTTTTAAATTAATGTCTCGTACTTAAGTTAATATTATGCTTATTTGAGCCGAAGTAATCGTGATGTTGGGCTAAATATTAAGACGGGGTTATTGGGCTTTGGACCATAATTGGGGTTTGGACAAAAGAACGACACTTGTGGAAATGAGACTATGGGTTATTAATGGACTTTATATTTGATTAATATAGAGATTTACAATTTGACGTAGTTATATATAACCACATACGCTTGATCGGGTACGGTAGGCGGGATATTTATAAATACTAATAATTGTTCATTTGACCGGACACGGGGAATGGATTAATAATCAATGGACTCATTAAAACAGGGGTGGATTACATACAAGGGTAATTGGTGTAATTGTTAATAAAGTATTAAAACCTTGGATTACACGCAGTCGATAACCTGGTGTAATCATTAAACAAAGTATTAAGACCTTATTACGGTTTAAATCCTCAATTAGTTGGAATATTTGACTTCGGGTATAAGGTTAATTTGGCGAAGACCCTCGCACTTTATAATTATGACCGATGGACTATCATGGACAAAACCAGATGGACTTATCGAATAATCCAGGACAAAGGACAATTAACCCAGGGTAATAAATAAAAATTAAAATGTCAAACATCATAAGTATGGAAGTTTAATTAAGCATAATATATTTTATTTCATATTTCCTCGTACTTTTATTTATTGTTATTTTAATTATTGTTATTTATTTTATCGTTAGTTAAATATCGTCATTTACTTTACTCTTCGCTTAAAATATAAAATCGACAAACCGGTCATTAAACGGTAAAATCCCCCTTTTTATAATAATAATAATATTAATATATATATATATATATATATATATATATATATATATATATATATATATATATATATATATATATATATATATATATATATATATATTTCGTACAAATATAGTTATATAAAAATATAGTGTAAAATAAGTCGTCTCCCTGTGGAACGAACCGGACTTACTAAAAACTATACTACTCTACGATTAGGTACACTGCTTATAGTGTTGTAGCAAGGTTTATGTATATTCCATCTGTAAATAAATAATTAAAACTTGTGTAATCTGTATCGCTTTTCGTATCAAAAATATATAGTATTTCACGTACACCTCGCACGACATCAACTCACCAACCTTTTGGTTAACACTTTTAAGCATGTTTATTCTTAGGTATGAAAGAAATCTTCCGCTATGCATTTGCTCATTTTAAAGATATTACGTGGAGTCGTTCATGGCATACTTAGGTTAGTACCTCGCAATAGGACCAAATGTTGATGCGTTCGTCCAAGTGGATTAGGGCGGACTATCACACTATATCTATAAATTAAGTACTAGTTATACTCAAAATGCCACCACAACATTTTATGCCAGTAGTGGGTTAATGATAAGGCTAAAAAGGAACATATATTTCATAGCATTATTCCCCAAGAAAGACAAGATTTTAGTTGCAATTGTTCCATTTTCAAGTGATATCCGTTTATATTAAATAAGTGCGAAGACAAAAGGCGAAAATGACGATTTGAAGACACAAAGGTCCAAAAAGCTAAAAAGTACAAGATACAATTCAAGAGGTTCAAATTATTGATGAGGAACGTCTCAAAATTACAAGAATACAAGACGCAAAACGCAAAGTACACGATATAAAATTGTACGAAAGGACGTTCGAAAATCCAGAACCGAGGCATGAACCAACTTTCAACGCTCGACGCAACGGAGCTGAAAGTACAAGTCAACTATGCAAAAGAATATAATATAATATTTAAATAATTCATAATAAGAATAATATTAAATAATAAAAAGTTGTTAATTGAGCATAGTTCAGGGGTCATAAGTGAAAATTCAAATTAATCATTTGCCTATAAAAGGCCATGTAATCGATGAATTTAAGTACACCTTTTTCAATCTTTCTTTCTCCCTATATGTAATTTATATTTATAATTTTAATTTTAATTTAAGTTTAATAATAATTGGGTTATTGTAAGAAATGTTTTACGGGTTTTAAGTCGAAGCTCTGCCCGTGTAATACTACGCTATTAATACCCACTGTAAGTTATGTTTATATTATTTTCATTATTGTTTAGTAGCTAAGCCGTTATTATGCTTATTTAATACCGAAGTAATCGTGATGTTAGGCTAAATACTAAAATTGGGTAATTGGACTTTGGACCATAATTTGGGTTTGGACAAAAGACCGACACTTGTGGAAATTAGACTATGGGCTTTTAATGGGTTTTATATTTGTTAATTGAATGACAGTTCGTTAATTTAATATAAAAATTACAATTGGACGTACCTATAAATAACCACATACACTCGATCGGACATGATGGGCGGGATATTTATAAGTACTAATAATTGTTCATTTATCCGGACACGGGGATGGATTAATAGTTAATTGACTAATTAAAACAGGGGTGAATTATATACAAGGACACTTGGTGTAATTATAGTTTAAGTCCCCAATTAGTTGGAATATTTGACTTCGGACATAAGGGTAATTTGACGAGGACACTCGCACTTTATATTTATGACTGATGGACCATTATGGACAAAAACCAGATGGACATATTAAATAATCCAGGACAAAGTACAATTAACCCATCGGACTAAATTAAAATCAACACGCCAAACATCATGATTACGGAAGTTTAAATAAGCATAATTCCTTTATTTCATATTTTATCGCACTTAAATTTTCTGTCATTTTAATTATTGTCATTTACTTTACGCTTTAAAATTAAGATATATTTATATTTAATATTTTGCATTAGGTTTTAATTGTAACTTAAGTTTTAAAATCGACAAACCGGTCACTAAATGGTAAAAAACCCCTCTTTATATAATAATAATAATACTACTTATATTTATTTATATTTTTGTAAAAATATAGTTTTAAAAATACAGTGTTAAACTTCACTAGCTCCCTGTGGAACGAACCGGACTTACTAAAAACTGCACTACTCTACGATTAGGTACACTGCCTATAAATGTTGTAGCAAGGTTTAGGTATATCCCATTTGTAAATAAATAATTAAAACTGTACCTTTTAGTTGGTAAAATTTAAATTTAAACTGTACTATTGAGAGTTGATAAAATTTAATCATTTTTCTACGCTAATCACCCTCAATAATTTAAATTGTTACTGATTTCTTGCAAATGAGGGCATTGCAAGATCTTAAGTGTGGGAAGGGGTTAAATTCTTTCGGATTTTAAAAATTTTTATTTTAAACACTTGGTTACCATTAAAAATACTAGTGCTCTCTGGTAATAAAGAACAACCCTAGTCTTATATACTGACTACCCAATTCTAATAAAATTTTTCAAAATTTTCAACTAAATGAATTCAAAATCATGTTTATACATATTTATGAACAATGTAAACTAGGTGTTAATACCGAAATTATCGTTACCTCAGAAAGGACATAAATTGAGAAACAACCCAAAATGTTAGAATTCATTTAGAATGGAATAGAGGAGAATAAAAAGGCAAATTAAGGAAAATAAAAGCCAAGTGTGGGAAATTTTTACCAAGTTATTCAAAACATATATCACATATTTTTGTGCAACCAATTGAAAATACTTTTGCTTTGGACGATAATTAACTGTTTTACCCGATGAAAGAAAAGAAGAGATGGATCTACACGATGAATCAATTCCATCATTTAAAGGAAGTAAAGTCTTCCGAAAAAGACACGCGCTTCTTGATTTAGGTCAAGAAGTTGTCGTCCAGACCAGCTGTAGGTTGACGAAAAATCTAGAAAAGTCATCACTAAAATCAGCAGGAAATCCACGGACCTCAGCATCAAACAGGGTCGCCAAGTGGTCAGATTTATCCTAACCATGAGAAGGATTTATCTCGTACAATGGGGGGGCACCGTGCAAATTAGCTTGATAAGACTAATGAATCAGATCCCCAGAAAAGGATAATCTCCTTAAAGATAAAAAATCAGCTTTTAAGACTGATATTACTCAATCCTTGAGATTGACCTTAAAGATTGAGAATTCAAACTCATGGAATTCGATGATATCTAAACTCGAGCTTGAACGAGAAAATATTTTGATCAAAATTGCAAACCGATTTGTTTTCTGAAAATCCATTTTCAATGCGTTCATTACCATTGAACGTAAAATCCTAGGAATTCACCTGGAATTCATTAGGTCACCTGAACAAAATCGGGTGTCAACCGTAATAACGGTGGTTGCATAGCATGGTCGGAGACAGGACCTTGTGCCAGACCGAAAAATTATAGGATGATCTTTACTATTGCTCCTACCAAGGATAGTTCTAGCATCCGACACATTAAAAAGACCATAATCAAATGCATGTCATTAGACATTGCCTTAACAGTTTCTTGTTCATCGCTTTCCTTTACAACCGGACGGTAGTTTACCGAAAGGTAATATACGGAACAAGTAAACTGGATGTGTGCTTTCCGATACCGGGATAGCAGTGGATTACACGAGCCTAAAAGTTTTAGCCAAAATAATGATCCACAAATATATTTTGCAACACCGATGATGGATCAAATCAGAAAACTTGTCTAGGGTAAAATCTAGCATGAATTTTCAAAAGATCAAATGTTTTCATAAAGATCCAATTTCTTTGAAGGATCTAAATTTTTATAGTCATGTGGGACTGTAAACCGCCTTTCAAATGTGCACTTTGCTTTGGAAACCGAAAGTAAATCGGCTATTTGATTGAAAGTGTTGTTGACCTAAACCCAAGGCAACTATAAAAGACACACCCACCTTTAACCACATCGTTACTATCATTGTTCATACCGCCATATTGAAATCACTGATGTACAAAGTGTGAAGAATAAAGAAGTGATTCAAGTGTTTTTCAAGACTATATTGCTTGAGGACAAGCAACGCTTAAGTGTGGGAATATTGATAAGGCTAAAAAGAGAACATATATTTCATAGCATTATCCCCCAAGAAATACAAGATTTTAGTTGCAATTGTTCCATTTTCAAGTAATATTCGTTTATATTAAATAAGTGCGAAGACAAAAGGCGAAAACGACGAATTGAAGACACAAAGGTCCAAAAAGCTCAAAAGTACAAGATACAATCAAAAAGGTTCAAATTATTGATGAAGAACGTCTAAAAATGACAAGAGTACAAGTTACAAAACGCAAAGTACACGATATAAAATTGTACGAAAGGACGTTCGAAAATCCGGAACCAGGACATGAGTCAACTCTCAACGCTCGACGCAACGGTGTAAAAATTACGAGTCAACTATGCACAAGAATAAAATATAATATTTAAATAATTCATAATAAGAATAATATTAAATAATAAAAAGTTGTTAATTGAGCATAGTTCAGGGGTTGTAAATGAAAATTTCAATTCTAATTTCGCCTATAAAAGGCTATGTATTACGTTCAATTAAGAGATACATTTTTCTATCCTAAATCTATCTTTCTATTTCTATATCTTTCCCCTTAATATCAAATATCAATATCTATATTCTATATCTCTATCATAATGTTAACTTAATAAGATATAACAATAATCTTAATTTTAATTTTAAATTATGATAATAATAAGATTTATGATAGAGATCGTTTGAGTGTGTAAGTCGAAATTCTGTCCGTGTAACGCTACGCTATTTTTAATCATTGTAAGTTATGTTCAACCTTTTTACATTAATGTCTCATAGCTAAGTTATTATTATGCTTATTTAAAACGAAGTAATCATGATGTTGGGCTAATTACTAGAATTGGGTAATTGGGCTTTGTACCATAATTGGGCTTTGTACCATAATTGGGGTTTGGACAAAAGAACGACACTTGTGGAAATTAGACTATGGGCTATTAACGGGCTTTATATTTGTTTAACTAAATGATAGTTTGTTAATGTTAATATAAAGATTTACAATTGGGCGTCCCTATAAATTACCATATACACTCAATCGGACACGATGGGCGGGGTATTTATATGTACGAATAATCGTTCATTTAACCGGACACGGGAATGGATTAATAGCCACTAGAATAATTAAAACAGGGGTGAAATTATGTACAAGGACACTTGGTATAATTGATAATAAAATATTAAAATCTTGGGTTACACTCAGTCGACATCCTGGTGTAATTATTAAACAAAGTATTAAAATCTTGTTACAGTTTAAATCCCCAATTAGTTGGAATATTTAACTTCGGGTATAAGGATAATTTGACGAGGACACTCGCACTTTATATTTATGACTGATGGACTGTTATGGACAAAAACCAGACGGACATATTAAATAATCCAGGACAAAGGACAATTAACCCATGGGCATAAAACTAAAATCAACACGTCAAACATCATGATTACGGAAGTTTAAATAAGCATAATTCTTTTATTTCATATTTAATTTCCTTTATTTTATATTTAATTGCACTTCTAATTATCGCATTTTTATTGTTATTGTATTTAATTGCACTTTCAATTATCGTACTTTTTAATTATTGCAATTTTATTTTATCGTACTTTTATTTATCGCAATTTCATTATCGTTATTTACTTTATGCTTTAATTTAAGTCTTGTATTTATTTTTAATATTTTACATTTGGTTTTAACTGCGACTAAAGTTTTAAAATCGACAAACCGGTCATTAAACGGTAAAAACCCCCCTTTTTTATAATAATAATACTACTACTTTATAGATATATATTTTTCTATTTTTCTATTTTGTGTGCGTTAAACTTCTCGAGCTTTCCCTGTGGAACGAACCGGACTTACTAAAAACTATACTATAGTACGATTAGGTACACTGCCTATAAGTGTTGTAGCAAGGTTTAAGTATATCCACTCGATAAATAAATAAATAACTTGTGTAAAATTGTAGCATATTTAATAGTATTTTCTTGTAAAAATTAACACTATTTCCTAGTACACCTCGCACACATCAAGTATTTTTGGCGCCGCTGCCGGGGAGCGTTGAGAGTTGACTCATGTCCCGGTTCCGGATTTTCGAACGTCCTTTCGTACAATTTTATATTGTGTACTTTGCGTTTTGTAACTTGTACTCTTATCATTTTTAGACGTCCTTCATCAATAATTTGAACCTTTTTGATTGTATCTTGTACTTTTGAGCTTTTTGGACCTTTGTGTCTTCAATTCGTCGTTTTCGCCTTTTGTCTTCGCACTTATTTAATATAAACGAATATTACTTGAAAATGGAACAATTGCAACTAAAATCTTTATATTAACATTAACAAACTATCAATTGTAAATCTTTATATTAACATTAACAAACTATCATTTAGTTAAACAAATATAAAGCCCATTAATAGCCCATAGTCTAATTTCCACAAGTGTCGTTCTTTTGTCCAAACTCCAATTATGGTACAAAGCCCAATTACCCAATTTTAGTAATTAGCCCAACATCATGATTACTTCGTTTTAAATAAGCATAATAATAACTTAGCTACGAGACATTAATGTAAAAAGGTTGAACATAACTTACAATGATTAAAAATAGCGTAGCGTTACACGGACAGAATTTCGACTTATACACTCAAATGATCTCTATCATAAATCTTATTATTATTATAATTTAAAATTAAAATTAAGATTATTGTTATATCTTATTACATTAACATTATGATAGAGATTTTTAGATATTGATATTGATAATAGATTTTTAGGATAGAAAAAGGGATGGAAAAGGATGTCTCTAAATCATCGATTTAGATGGCCTTTTATAGGCAAATGATAAATTAAAATTTTCACTTATGACCCCTGAACTATGCTCAATTAACAACTTTTTATTATTTAATATTATTCTTATTATGAATTATTTAAATATTATATTTTATTCTTGTGCATAGTTGACTTGTAATTTTTACACCGTTGCGTCGAGCGTTGAGAGTTGACTCATGTCCCGGTTTCGGATTTTCGAACGTCCTTTCGTACAATTTTATATCGTGTACTTTGCGTTTTGTAACTTGTACTCTTGTCATTTTTAGACGTTCTTCATCAATAATTTGAACCTTTTTGATTGTATCTTGTACTTTTGAGCTTTTTGGACCTTTGTGTCTTCAATTCGTCGTTTTCGCCTTTTGTCTTCGCACTTATTTAATATAAACGAATATTACTTGAAAATGGAACAATTGCAACTAAAATCTTGTCTTTCTTGGGGGATAATGCTATGAAATATGTGTTCATTTTTAGCCTTATCAATATTCCCACACTTAAGCGTTGCTTGTCCTCAAGCAATATAGTCTTGAAAAATACTTGAATCGCTTCTTTATTCTTCACACTTTGTACATCAGTGATTTCAATACGGCGGTATGAACAATGGTAGTAACAATGTGGTTAAAGGTGGGTGTGTCATCCTCAGTTGCCTCGGGTTTAGGTCAACGACACTTGCAATCAAATAGCCGATTTACTTTCGGTTTCCAAAGCAAAGTGCACATTTGAAAGGCGGTTTACAGTCCCATATGACTATAAAAATTTAGATCCTTTAAGAAAATTAGATCTTTATGAAAACATTTGATCTTTTGAAAATTCAAGGTAGATTTTACCCTAGACAAGTTTTCTGATTTAATCCATCATTGGTGTTGCAAAATATATTTGTGGATCAATATTTTGGCTAAAAACTTTTAGGTTCGTGTAATCCACTGCTATCCCGGTATCGGAAAGCACACATCCAGTTTACTTGTTTCGTATATTACCTTTCGGTAAACTACCGTCCGGTTGTAAAGGAAAGCGATGAATAAGAAACTATTAAGGCAATGTCCCGTGACATGCAGATGATTATGGTCTTATTAACGTGTCGGATGCTAGTACTATCCTTGGTAGGAGCAATAGTAAAGATCATCCTATGATTTTTCGGTCTGGCACAAGGTCCTGTCTCCGACCATGCTATGCAACCACCGTTCTTACGGTTGACACCCGATTTGGTTCAGGTGACCTAATGAATTCCAGGTGAATTCCTAGGATTTTACGTTCAATGGTAATGAACGCATTGAAAATGGGTTTTTAGAAAACAAATCGGTTTATAATTTTGATCAAAATATTTTCTCGTTCAAGCTCGAGTTTAGATATCATCGAATTCCATGAGTTTAAATTCTCAATCTTTAAGGTCAATCTCAAGGATTGAGTAATATCAGGCTTAAAAGCTGATTTTTAATCTTTAAGGAGATTATCCTTTCTGGGGATCTGATTCATTAGTCTTATCCAGCTAATTTGCATGGTGCCCCCCCATTGTATGAGATAAATCCTTCTCATGGTTAGGATAAATCTGACCACTTGGCGACCCTGTTTAATGCTGAGGTCCGTGGATTTCCTGCTGATTTTAGTGATGACTTTTCTAGATTTTTCGTCAACCTACAGCTGGTCTGGACGACAACTTCATGACCTAAATCAAGAAGCGCGTGTCATTTTCGGAAGACTTTACTTCCTTTTAATGATGGAATTGATTCATCGTGTAGATCCATCTTTTTATCTTTATTATAATATTGCGGGTAAAACGGTCAATTTAGTCCAAAACAAAAGTATCTTAAATTATTTGTTACAGAAATATGTTACATATGTTTAAAATAACTTGGTAAAGTTTTCCCACACTTGGCTTTTATTATCCTTTCTTTGCCTTTTTCTCCTCTATTCCATTCTTAAATGAATTCTAACATTTTGGTTGTTTCTCAATTTATGTCCTTTCCGAGGTAACGATAATTTCGGCTCAATGACCTAGTTTTCATCGTTCATAAATATGTATAAACATGATTTTGAATTCATTTTGTTGAAAATTTTGAAAAATTTACTAGAAGTGGGTAGTCAGTATATAAGACTAGGGATGTTCCTTGTTATCGGAGAGCACTAGATTCTAATACAATTACTGCGTTACTAGTATTTTTAATGGTAACCAAGTGTTTAAAATAAAAAATTTCAAAATCCGAAAGAATTTAACCCCTTCCCACACTTAAGATCTTGCAATGCCCTCATTTGCAAGAAATCAGTAACAATTTAAATTATTGAGGGTGATAAGCGTAGAAAAGTGATTAAATTTTACCAAAGTTTCAAACATATTGTTGTTTGTTTGTTGAATGATAAATGGTGCACGTCATTTGTTTATTCCGTCTTGTTTGTTATTTCACACATATTTTGCATCTTGTCGTCAAAATTACTTGCTTTTGCTGAACTTAATGCCTGTCTTTGAAAACGCGTTGTTTTACCCTGTCTTGTAAGATAAACTACAAACAAATATATACATACTATTTTTTTTATTTATAAAACCTTTAACTTATAAAACAAATATTAATTAATTTTAAAATTTTGTTTCTTTTAAGAATGAGGGCGTTTCGGAACGATGCCCTAGTCCGTCCCTCGACAAAATTTTAAAATTTGTCATTTTCAAGCAATTGTTTTAAAAGCTTAGATTTTTGGATTTTTTACTTTTTTTGGCATACTTTAAATCAATAAGATTAAAAATAATGATAATAAAAGTTCTCGTCCCTCCCTCGGGTAAAGCAATTTCGGTTCAATGACCTAGTCTTCAACTTACGATGAATTTTAAAAATCATATTTTTAACTTAATAAGATAAAGTAAATTTTTGTTTTTAAATTCACACAATTTAAATATAAAATTCAAAATTAATATTAAAAATTCACACCAAACTTAAAATTTGAAATGCATAAAATTAAAAATTCATATTATAAATTCACACCAAACTTATATTAATTTTTCAAATATTTACAATTTTAAATATATTGTTTTTACAAAGTTTACAATATTAATTTAAGATTTATATATTAATTTTAAAAACATGGTAAAAATAAAATTAAAAATCTTTTTGGCTTTTTATCCCACTTTAATCAATCAAATATTATCAAAAATATGCGCCCCTCTTTTCGGTAAAGTAATTTTGGTTCCAAGACCTAATTTAACTCATGACGAATTTTTGAAATATTTTGGGTTGATTGATTAAAGATATTTATACCTTAAGAATAAACGTTAAATTTCCCAGTGATGTAATAAATTTTTGAATGATATCAATAATTTCGGTCGCCAAACCTAATTTTATTTAATACCAATTTAATACTTTATAGCGAACAAATTAGCGTTTATTATCAAAAGGTTAAAAATAAAAATAAATAAAAAATAAAAACTGTACAGACTTACCTGTGAGATAGTATTCTTAGTTATATGATCTATCCCATTCATAAGATAGTCGGTTTAATTGGTTTTCCATAGCTACATAGGCGTAACCTCGAGCATTCAGTGTCTTTTCTTCTAAACATATGAACGGTCCGTCTCTACATAAAGTAACAAATTCGGTATTTGAATAGGTTTGATTATTTGAACATTTACCTCCATGTGACCATTTTCCGCATTTGTGACATCTTTCTAGGTGTCGTGATCTTCTTTTCGCTGCGGATTTTGATTTTCCTTTACCAAATTGTAATTTATTATCTTCGCATCTGGATTCTTTTCTAACTCCGTCCATTCTTTCTCTGATTACTGATACTAATTCACTCGGTAGTATGTCATTATTACGTTTAGTGATCAAAGCGTGTAGCATTAGACCATGGTTTAGTTCACAGGCAGTCTTCATTTTGTAAAAACCTAAAAAAAAATAAAAATTCAGAATGGGGGGAGAAGACTAGTTCTTTAGGGTCTGCTAGGGAAAGACCATTCGGGTTCCATTTTCGAGAACTACATGAAAACAGACAATCTAACTCTAACAGAAATACATATTATCCTTTAAAGACTTGATTCTCCCCACACTTAGTTAGCTGTGGTGTCGAAATTGTGATTAACTTCGTTGTCGACTTCCATTGGACCATGTATGTAATGTTTAACTCTGTGACCATTAACTTTAAATTCAATCCCATTTGAATTTATTAATTCTATCGTTCCGTATGGGAAAACTCTTTTTACTATGAATGGTCCAGACCATCTTGATTTCAATTTTCCAGGAAATAGCTTGAATCGTGAATTGAAAAGAAGAACTCTGTCTCCTTCTTTAAATTCTTTTGAATTTCTGATTCTTTTATCATGCCATTTCTTCGTTCTTTCTTTATAGATTAACGAATTTTCGTATGCTTCATGTCTTAATTCTTCTAATTCGTTTAGTTGACTTAATCGTAGACGTCCAGCTTCATGTAAATCAAGATTACATGATTTCAAAGCCCAAAATGCTTTGTGTTCAATTTCTACTGGAAGATGACATGCTTTTATATAAACAAGTCTAAAAGGTGTGGTTCCAATTGGAGTTTTGTAGGCTGTTCTAAAAGTCCAGAGTGCATCCTCCAATTTAATGGACCATTCCTTCGGATTTGATCCTACGGTTTTCTCTAGAATACGTTTTAAAGCTCGGTTGGTATTTTCAACTTGTCCACTTGTTTGTGGATGATATGCGGTGGAGATTTTATGAGTTACTCCATATCTTTTAAGAACTTTCTCAAGTTGATTATTACAGAAATGAGTACCCCGATTACTTATTAAAGCTTTCGGTGTTCCAAACCTTGCAAAAAGACGTTTTAAAAAGTTGACTACAACTCGTGCATCGTTAGTTGGGAGAGCTTGTGCTTCCGCCCATTTAGATACATAATCAATGGCTACGAGTATATATAGATTATTATGAGATTTTGGAAATGGACCCATAAAGTCAATACCCCAAATGTCAAATACTTCACATACTTGGATAACATTTTGTGGCATTTCATCACGTTGACTTATTTTTCCGGCCCTTTGACAAGCATCACAGGATTTGCAAAGAAAGTGTGCGTCTTTGTAAATTGTAGGCCAATAGAATCCAGCTTCATAAACTTTTCTTGCTGTTAATTGAGGCCCATAATGCCCTCCTGTTGGTCCTGTGTGACAATGGTTTAATATTTTACTAGCTTCATCTCCAAATACACATCGGCGTATTATTCCATCGGGACAACTTTTAAACAGATGTGGATCTTCCCAAAAATAGTGTTTTATATCACTGAAGAATTTCTTTCGTCTTTGGTACGATAATCCTTTTTCAAGGAATCCACATACTAAATAATTTTCATAGTCTGCAAACAATGGGATTTCTTTATAATCTATCTTCAATAGATATTCATCAGGAAAGTTGTCTTGTATGGCTGATTCATTTAGAACTTCTAATTCGGGATTTTCAAGACGAGAAAGATGATCAGCGGCGAGATTTTCTGCTCCTCTTTTATCTCGGATTTCAATATCAAACTCTTGTAAGAGTAAGATCCAACGGATTAATCTTGGTTTAGCATCTTGTTTTGAAAATAGGTATCTAAGAGCAGAATGGTCGGTATAGACCACTGTTTTTGCTAGAACGAGATTTGATCGAAATTTGTCAAAAGCAAAGACAATAGCAAGGAGTTCTTTTTCATTATTTGTATAGTTCGTTTGTGCTCCTTGTAACGTCTTACTAGCATAATATATAGGTTGAAATCGTTTTTCAATCCTTTGTCCTAAAACGGCTCCCATTACAAAATCACTTGCATCGCACAGTAGTTCAAATGGTAGATTCCAATTTGGTGTTATCATGATCGGTGCATTAGTGAGTTTCTCTTTAAGAATATTAAAAGATTTGATACACTCATCTGAAAAGATGAATGGAGCATCCTTTTCTAGGAGTTTATTCATAGGAGTGGCAATTTTAGAAAAATCTTTTATGAAACGTCGGTAAAAACCGGCATGCCCTAGAAAACTCCTAACTCCTCTAACATTGGTGGGATGTGGAAGTTTAGCAATTACATCTACTTTAGCTCTATCCACTTCAATTCCTTCTTTTGAAATTTTATGACCAAGAACGATGTCTTCTTTAACCATGAAATGGCATTTCTCCCAATTAAGTACTAGATTTGATTGTTCGCATCTAATGAGCATTCGTTCAAGATTAACTAAACATGATTCAAATGTATCACCGAAGACTGAAAAGTCAGCCATGAATACTTCCATGCATTCTTCTATCATGTCGTGAAAAATCGCCATCATGCACCTTTGAAAGGTTGCAGGGGCGTTGCAAAGTCCAAATGGCATGCGTTTGTAAGCAAAAGTACCATAAGGGCACGTGAATGTGGTTTTCTCTTGGTCCTCGGGTGCTATTGGAATTTGAAAATATCCGGAAAATCCATCTAGAAAACAATAGTAACTATTTCCGGCTAATCTTTCCAACATTTGATCTATGAAAGGTAAGGGAAAGTGATCTTTTCTGGTGGCGTCATTTAATTTTCTATAATCAATACACACACGCCATCCTGTTACAGTCCTAGTATGAATAAGCTCATTTTTCTCATTTGTAATGACAGTCATGCCACCCTTCTTAGGCACGCATTGAACTGGGCTTACCCATGGACTATCAGAGATTGGATAAATTAGACATACGTCTAGCAGTTTAATAATCTCTTTCTTAACTACATCTTGCATATTAGGATTTAGTCTTCGTTGGCGTTGCACATACGTTTTATGACCTTCTTCCATAAGGATTTTATGTGTGCAATATGAAGGACTTATTCCTTTAATATCATGAATCTTCCATGCAATGGCTGGTTTATGGGCTTTCAACACAGAAATGAGTTGTGATTTCTCATTTTCAGTAAGAGAAGACGATATTATTACAGGTAATTCAGATTCACCATGTAAATAAGCGTATTCCAAATGGTTTGGAAATGGCTTTAACTCTAATTTTGGAGGTTCTTCTATCGATGATTTGTATCGATATCTGTCTTCTTCTTTTAGCATTTGAATTTCTTCTGTTGTTGGTTCATATCCATTAGCTATAAGTGTAGCTAACATTTCAGCTTCATCAGTTGGTTCATTACCTTCTCCTAAAGAACATTCTCCTGTTCCTTGTAATTCTGGAAATTCTTCTAATAATTCTGCATGTGCATCTATAGTTTGAATATAATAACATGTATCATCTGCAGATTGTGGTTGTTGCATTGCTCTATCAACTGAAAAGGTAACACTCTCGTCCTCTATACTTAGGGTCAGTTTCTTACCGAACACGTCTATCATTGCTTTAGCCGTGTTTAAGAATGGTCTTCCTAATATGAGAGGAACTTGAGAATCTTCTTCCATGTCCAATACAACAAAATTTACTGGAAATACTAAATTACCAACTTTAACTAGCATGTTCTCCATTATCCCTCTAGGATATTTTATTGATCTATCGGCTAGTTGTATGCTTATTCTGGTTGGTTTCAATTCTCCAAGGTCTAGTTTAGCGTATAGTGAATACGGCATTAGATTTATACTAGCACCTAAGTCTGCCAATGCTTCTATTGAACTAAGACTACCCAGAAAACATGGAATTGTGAAACTTCCTGGATCAGATAGTTTTTCTGGTATCTTATTCAACAGTACTGCTGAACAATTAGCATTCATAGTAACAGCCGAGAGTTCTTCCATTTTCTTTCTATTTGAGATTAGATCTTTCAATAATTTAGCATATCTAGGCATTCCTGAAATCACATCAATGAAAGGAAGATTTACATTTATCTGTTTAAACATATCCAAGAATTTGGATTGCTCGGCTTCAAGTTTCTCTTTCTTCATTTTACTCGGGTAAGGAAGTGGTGGTTGGTATGGTTTAACATAAGGTTTAGCCTTAACTGTGTTATCTTCATTAACCTTTTCAACTACCGGTTCTTTTTCCTTATCTTGATCAGGTTGTGGTTCTTGTGGAGTAGGAATAGTTTCATCAGAAGTTACAGGTATTTCAGGTGGTTTAAGTGTTGTACCACTTCTTGTGGTAATGGCTTTAGCTGTTTCATTTCGGGGGTTAGCATTTGTATCACTAGGTAGACTTCCCGGTTTTCTTTCACCTATTAACCTTGCTAGGTTACTTACTTCTTGTTCCAGATTTTGAATAGAAGCTTGTTGATTTCTAAATGCTTGAACATTTTGTTCATTGGTTTGTTTTTGAGATGTGAAAAACTGCGTTTGAGTTTCAACTAGCTTCGTCATCATATCTTCTAAATTTGGCTTCTTATCATCGGTTTGTTGTGGTGGTTTGTTTTGAAAATTTGGTCTTTGCTGATTGTAAGTATTATTGGATACTTGTTGATTGCTAGGACCTTGTTGGTTGTTGTATGGAATATTTCGGTTATAATTCTGATTTTGATTGTAAATAGGTCTTGGCGGTTGATAATTATTCTGATAATTATTTCCAGGCCTTTGGTTTATGTATGAAATATTCTCTCTTTGTTCCATTGTTAATTCAATACTGAGACAATCTTTTGTCAAATGTGGTCCTCCACACTGCTCACAACTAATTCGTATTGAGTGAATATCTTTAGTCATCTTTTCCATTCGTCTCTCCACAGCATCTATCTTTGCGGAAATGGAATCTAAGTCATGGCTAGAATCGGCTCTAGCTGCTTTAGATGATCTAATGATATCTTTTTCTTGGTGCCACTCATGTGAGTGGGAAGCAGTGTTATCAATAATTTTGTAAGCATCAGTTTCGGTTTTCTTCATAATAGAACCACCAGCTGCTATATCTATGTCTTTCCTTGTAGTGATGTCGCATCCTTGGTAGAATATTTGTACTATTTGACAGGTGTCTAAACCATGTTGCGGACATCCTCTTAACAACTTTCCATATCTTGTCCACGCCTCATATAGAGTTTCATTTGGCTTCTGTGTGAACGTAACAATTTCTGCTTGAAGTCTTACGGCTTTAGATGCAGGAAAGAATTGTTTAAGAAATTTTTCAACTAAAACGTCCCATGTATCAATCGCCCCTTCAGGTAACGATTCCAACCAATCTTTGGCTTCTCCCTTTAAAGTCCAGGGGAATAACATGAGATATATCTGTTCATCCTCAACTTCTCGGATTTTAAATAGTGTGCAGATTCTATTAAAGGTACGTAAATGTTCATTTGGATCTTCCTTTGGCGCACCACTAAATTGGCATTGATTAGTCACCATATGTAGAATTTGTCCTTTAATTTCATAATCTGGCGCATTAATGTCTGGATGAGTAATTGCGTGACCTTGGCCAGTGCGTTTACCTCTCATTCGGTCTTCCATACTTAGAGGTTCTAGATTTTCCATAATTGAATTTATTGAATCGGTATCACTAGAGGATTCTGATTTAATGGTTCGTTCCTCAACAATCTCTGTTTGAATGATTGGTGGTTCCGGAGGAAAGTTTAATGGTTCAGGATCTACGAACCGTTCCTGAATATTCTCCGGATTCTCAATTGTGAGGTCGGGTTCAAAAAATGGATTATCGGAAATTTGAACTGAAGTACTTGGTCGACTGGATGACGATTCTAAAGAAAAATCAACGGCGGTTATATTTGCTAAATGTCTTGATCTAGTTACAGGTGGTGAACGTACAAAAGGTGGTGAACGTCTTGCTCGGTGCATTCACTGAATATCCTATTAGTTTTTAAAAAGGAAAGAAAAATTATATAAGTTATCCAATCAATAGACTTTTCTGATTTTGCCCACGTTTTGAATAGCCAAAAGATGCAGCAGAGGGGCAGGATTCGTTTGGTCTCAATATAATTGAGTACTGTTTGGCTCCAATAACCCGGTCCACGTACAAATCCAACTATTACTACGAACCAGAAAAATGTCAACGTCTATTAACTTAACCACTTAGATAATTTTCCTTTTCGTTTAAGAAATATTAGATAAGAAGTAGATAAAATTCTATGTCCTATAACTAGAATGACGAGAAATAAGGAAGAAATAGATTGCGCGTCGAAAAGTGTCGAAAAATGAAAAAGGCGAAGAGTGGCTTGTAAGACTTAAAAAACACGCGATTAATCCAACCTTATAACTATCACTATCTTAAAATTAAAACTACAAATGGAAATCACTAATTGGAATTGTAATTGATACATAGGTAAACGGCGTCGAAAAATAAGAAAATAGCACGAAAAATAGCGTCGCAAAATTTTAAGGCACCTAAATCTTAGACTAAGGATTAAGCACTTAAGGGATTTTACGGCAAAGCCTAAAAATCTGGTAGTATAAAAATAACTACGGCAAAAAAAAAACTAAATTTAATACTAAAAGTTGTGACTATAGTCTAAAAAAACTAAAGGTAATAAAACTTAAAATATATTTTTTTTAATTTTATAGACAAAATCTTAAAAATATAATTTTTTTTTTTTAATATTTTTTTTAAACGAATTTTTTTTTCTTAAAAAAAAAACGTTTTTTTTTTTACAATTTTTTTTTTTAAATATATATATTTTACAAGAACTAAAAAAAACTTAATAAAAAAAAACTTTTATGTGGCGTTTCGCTTCGGCGTGTCCCCGGCAGCGGCGCCAAAAATACTTGATGTTGTAGGGGGTGTATACAAAATAGTATTATTTTTAGTGCGAAATACTATTAAATATGCTACAATTTTACACAAGTTATTTATTTATTTATCGAGTGGGATATACTTAAACCTTGCTACAACACTTATAGGCAGTGTACCTAATCGTATTATAGTATAGTTTTTAGTAAGTCCGGTTCGTTCCACAGAAAAAGCTCGTGAAGTTTAACGCACACAAAATAGAAAAATAGAAAAATATATATATGTACTAGTAGTATTATTATATAAAAGGGGGGTTTTTTACCGTTTAATGACCGGTTTGTCGATTTTAAAACTTTAGTCGCAGTTAAAACCAAATGTAAAATATAAAAAAAATAAATACAAGACTTAAATTAAAGCGTAAAGTAAATAACGATAATGAAATTGCGAATAATAAAAGTGCGATAAAATAAACTTGCGATAATTAAAAAGTACGATAATTAAAAGTGCAATTAAATACAATAACAATAAAAATGCGATAATTAGAAGTGCAATTAAATATAAATTAAAGGAAATTAAATATGAAATAAAAGAATTATGCTTATTTAAACTTCCGTAATCATGATGTTTGACGTGTTGATTTTAGTTTTATGCCCATGGGTTAATTGTCCTTTGTCCTGGATTATTTAATATGTCCGTCTGGTTTTTGTCCCTAACAGTCCATCAGTTATAAATATAAAGTGCGAGTGTCCTCGTCAAATTATCCTTATACCCGAAGTCAAATATTTCAACTAATTGGGGACATAAACTGTAACAAGATTTTAATACTTTGTTTAATAATTACACCAGGATGTCGACTGAGTGTAACCCAAGGTTTTAATATTTTGTTATCAATTATACCAAGTGTCCTTGTACATAATTTCACCCCTGTTTTAATTATTCTAGTGGCTATTAATCCATTCCCGTGTCCGGTTAAATGAACGATTATTCGTACATATAAATACCCCGCCCATCGTGTCCGATTGAGTGTATATGGTAATTTATAGGGACGCCCAATTGTAAATCTTTATATTAACATTAACAAACTATCATTTAGTTAAACAAATATAAAGCCCATTAATAGCCCATAGTCTAATTTCCACAAGTGTCGTTCTTTTGTCCAAACCCCAATTATGGTACAAAGCCCAATTACCCAATTTTAGTAATTAGCCCAACATCATGATTACTTCGAATTAAATAAGCATAATAATAACTTAGCTACGAGACATTAATGTAAAAAGGTTGAACATAACTTACAATGATTAAAAATAGCGTAGCGTTACACGGACAGAATTTCGACTTACACACTCAAACGATCTCTATCATAAATCTTATTATTATCATAATTTAAAATTAAAATTAAGATTATTGTTATATCTGATTACATTAACATTATGATAGAGAATTAAATATATAAATTATAGATATTGATATTGATAGATAGAAAAATAAGAAAAAGATAGAAAAAGGTGTTCTTTAATTGATCGTAATACGTCGCCTTTTATAGGTAAAATGTTAAATTGAATTTTCGCTTACGACCCCTGAACTATGCTCAATTAATAACTTTTTATTATTTAATATTATTCTTATTATGAATTATTTAAATATTATATTTTATTCTTGTGCATAGTTGACTTGTAATTTTTACACCGTTGCGTCGAGCGTTGAGAGTTGACTCATGTCCCGGTTTCGGATTTTCGAACGTCCTTTCGTACAATTTTATATCATGTACTTTGCGTTTTGTAACTTGTACTCTTGTCATTTTTAGACGTTCTTCATCAATAATTTGAACCTTTTTGATTGTATCTTGTACTTTTGAGCTTTTTGGACCTTTGTGTCTTCAATTCGTCGTTTTCGCCTTTTGTCTTCGCACTTATTTAATATAAACGAATATTACTTGAAAATGGAACAATTGCAACTAAAATCTTGTCTTTCTTGGGGGATAATGCTATGAAATATGTGTTCATTTTTAGCCTTAATTATAATAATAATATAGTTGTAAAAAAAATCACCCAAAAAAAAAAAAAAAAGATTTCAATTGGTTTTAAAAAAAAAAAGTTGAAATATTTATTATAGTGTGGTGGGATAAGGAGACATCACCCACTCTTCCACTCAAATTATTTATAAAAGCTATATCATCTTTCTTGGTCAAAACCGAAATCCACTTGACACGTTATTACTAGTTTATTTTTTTTTAAAACCAATTTGGCCACCACTATCCCTTTTGGCCGTGATTTATGCTTTCCCTTTTTATATTTGGACAAAATCAATTAAAGTGGGTAGTCAATTGTGGTTCTGTTGGGACAACAACTATTGGGACATGTTTGTTAATTTGAGTTGTAAACGAGATGAGTGGAAATCAAATAAAGTGGTTGTTATACCTTGTTAATTTGTTTTCCTTTTTCTATTTTTGGCATTTTATTGTATCAAGGAGTCCAAATAGTAGAACTCTATATTTATTTGGACCAAATTTTTTTTTTTTTTTTTTTTGCATAAGCTTGTGTGCCCATAACAGTTGATGTAAGCTGATACTCCGTATATGTATGTAGAAAACAACTTTTCCAACTTTCTCCTTATCCCATAAAATAGCTTCATTCTTCTCTATTTAAAAAAAAATAATAATAATAATAAAAAAAAATTTAAAAATAAAAAAAATTGTGTGAAAAAAAAAACTTTTTCTTTCAAAAAAAAAAAAAAAATTATTTTAAGTTTTATTACCTTTAGATTTTTAGACTCAGTCACAACTTTTAGTATTAAGTTTAGTTTTGCCATAGTTATTTTCATTTTTAGATTTTTAGGCTTTGCCGTAAAATCCCTTAAGTGCTTATTCCTTAGACTAAGTTTTAGGTGCTTTAGAATTTTGCGACGCCATTTTTCGCGCTATTTTCTTATTTTTATTTTTCGACGCGTTTACCTATGTATCAATTACAATTCCAATTAGTGATCTCCATTTGTAGCTTTAATTTTAAGATAGTGATAGTTATAAGGTTGGATTAACCGCGTGTTTACAAACCACTCTTCGTCTTTTTCATTTTTCGACACTTTTCGACGCGCACTCTTTTTCTCTCTTATTTCTCGCCATTCTAGTTTTTAGGACTTAGATTTTTTTCTACTTCTTCTCTAAATTTCTTAAAATTACGAAAATTTATTTTAAGTGGTTAAATTGATAGACATCAAAATTTTCTGGTTCGTAGTAATAGTTGGATTTGTACGTGGACCGGGTTATTGGAGCCAAACAGTACTCAATTATATTGAGACCAAACGAATCCTGCCCCTCTGCTGCATCTTTTGGCTATTCGAAACGTGGGCAAAATCAGAAAAGTCTATTGATTGGATAACTTATTATAATTTTTCTTTCCTTTTTAAAAACTAATAGGATATTCAGTGAATGCACCGAGCAAGACGTTCACCATCTTTTGTACGTTCACCACCTGTAACTAGATCAAGACATTTATCAAATATAACCGCCGTTGATTTTTCTTTAGAATCGTCATCCAGTCGACCAAGTACTTTAGTTCAAATTTCCGATAATCCATTTTTTGAACCCAACCTCACAATTGAGAATCCAGAGAATATTCAGGAACGGTTCGTAGATCCTGAACCACTAAACTTTCCCCCGGAACCACCAATCATTCAAACAGAGATTGTTGAGGAACGAACCATTAAATCAGAATCCTCTAGTGATTCCGATTCAACAAATTCAATTATGGAGAATCTGGAACCTTTAAGTATGGAAGACCGAATGAGAGCTAAACGCACTGGCCAAGGTCACGCAATTACTCATCCAGACATTAATGCGCCAGATTATGAAATCAAAGGACAAATTCTACACATGGTGACTAATCAATGCCAATTTAGTGGTGCGCCGAAAGAAGATCCAAATGAACATCTACGTACCTTTAATAGGATCTGCACAGTATTTAAAATCCGAGAAGTGGAGGACGAACAAATATATCTCATGTTATTTCCCTGGACTTTAAAGGGAGAAGCCAAAGATTGGTTGGAATCATTACCTGAAGGGGCGATCGATACATGGGATGTTTTAGTTGACAAATTTCTTAAACAATTCTTTCCTGCATCTAAAGCCGTAAGACTTCAAGCAGAAATTGTTATGTTCACACAGAAACCAAATGAAACTCTATATGAGGCGTGGACAAGATATGGAAAGTTATTAAGAGGATGTCCGCAACATGGTTTAGACACCTGTCAAATAGTACAAATATTCTACCAAGGATGCGACATCACTACAAGGAAAGACATAGATATAGCAGCTGGTGGTTCTATTATGAAGAAAACCGAAACTGATGCTTACAAAATTATTGATAACACTGCTTCCCACTCACATGAGTGGCACCAAGAAAAAGATATCATTAGATCATCTAAAGCAGCTAGAGCCGATTCTAGCCATGACTTAGATTCCATTTCCGCAAAGATAGATGCTGTGGAGAGACGAATGGAAAAGATGACTAAAGATATTCACTCAATACGAATTAGTTGTGAGCAGTGTGGAGGACCACATTTGACAAAAGATTGTCTCAGTATTGAATTAACAATGGAACAAAGAGAGAATATTTCATACATAAACCAAAGGCCTGAAAATAATTATCAGAATAATTATCAACCGCCAAGACCGATTTACAATCAAAACCAGAATTATAACCAAAATATTCCATACAACAACCAACAAGGTCCTAGCAATCAACAAGTATCTAATAACAATTACAATCAGCAAAGACCAAATTTTCAAAACAAACCACCACAACAAACCGATGATAAAAAGCCGAATTTAGAAGATATGATGACAAAGCTAGTTGAAACTCAAACGCAGTTTTTCACATCTCAGAAACAAACCAATGAACAAAATGCTCAAGCATTTAGAAATCAACAAGCTTCTATTCAAAATCTGGAACAAGAAGTGAGTAACCTAGCAAGGTTAATAGGTGAAAGAAAACCGGGAAGTCTACCTAGTGATACAAATGCTAATCCCCGAAATGAAACAGCTAAAGCCATTACCACAAGAAGTGGTACAACACTTAAACCACCTGAAATACCTGTAACTTCTGATGAAGCTATTCCTACTCCACAAGAACCACAACCTGATCAAGATAAGGAAAAAGAACCGGTAGTTGAAAAGGTTAATGAAGATAACACAGTTAAGGCTAAACCTTATGTTAAACCATACCAACCACCACTTCCTTACCCGAGTAAAATGAAGAAAGAGAAACTTGAAGCCGAGCAATCTAAATTCTTGGATATGTTTAAACAGATAAATGTAAATCTTCCTTTCATTGATGTGATTTCAGGAATGCCTAGATATGCTAAATTCTTGAAAGATCTGATCACGAATAGAAAGAAAATGGAAGAACTCTCGGCTGTCACTATGAATGCAAATTGTTCAGCAGTGCTGTTGAATAAGATACCAGTAAAACTATCTGATCCAGGAAGTTTCACAATTCCATGTTTTCTGGGTAGTCTTAGTTCAATAGAAGCATTAGTAGATTTAGGTGCTAGTATAAATCTAATGCCGTATTCACTATACACTAAACTAGACCTTGGAGAATTGAAACCAACAAGAATAAGCATACAACTAGCCGATAGATCAATAAAATATCCTAGAGGGATAATGGAGAACATGCTAGTTAAAGTTGGTAATTTAGTATTTCCAGTAGATTTTGTTGTTTTGGACATGGAAGAAGATTCTCAAGTTCCTCTCATATTAGGAAGACCATTCTTAAACACGGCTAAAGCAATGATAGACGTGTTCGGTAAGAAACTGACCCTAAGTATAGAGGATGAGAGTGTTACCTTTTCAGTTGATAGAGCAATGCAACAACCACAATCTGCAGATGATACATGTTATTATATTCAAACTATAGATGCACATGCAGAATTATTAGAAGAATTTCCAGAATTACAAGGAACAGGAGAATGTTCTTTAGGAGAAGGAACAGAACAAATTGATGAAGCTGAAATTTTAGATACACTAATAGCTAATGGATATGAACCAACAACAGAAGAAATTCAAATGCTAAAAGAAGAAGACAGATATCGATACAAATCATCGATAGAAGAACCTCCGAAATTAGAGTTAAAGCCACTTCCAAACCATTTGGAATACGCTTATTTACATGGTGAATCTGAATTACCTGTAATAATATCGTCTTCTCTTACTGAAAATGAGAAATCACAACTCATTTCTGTGTTGAAAGCTCATAAACCAGCCATTGCATGGAAGATTCATGATATTAAAGGAATAAGTCCTTCGTATTGCACACATAAAATCTTTATGGAAGAAGGTCATAAAACGTATGTGCAATGCCAACGAAGACTAAATCCTAATATGCAAGATGTAGTTAAGAAAGAGATTATTAAACTGCTAGATGCAGGTTTGATATATCCAATTTCTGATAGTCCATGGGTAAGCCCAGTTCAATGCGTGCCTAAGAAGGGTGGCATGACTGTCATTACAAATGAGAAAAATGAGCTTATTCCTACTAGGACTGTAACAGGATGGCGTGTGTGTATTGATTATAGAAAATTAAATGACGCCACCAGAAAAGATCACTTTCCCTTACCTTTCATTGACCAAATGTTGGAAAGATTAGCTGGAAATAGTTACTATTGTTTTCTAGATGGATTTTCCGGATATTTTCAAATTCCAATAGCACCCGAAGATCAAGAGAAAACCACGTTCACGTGCCCTTATGGTACTTTTGCTTACAAACGCATGCCATTTGGACTTTGCAACGCCCCTGCAACCTTTCAAAGGTGTATGATGGCGATTTTTCACGATATGATAGAAGAATGCATGGAAGTTTTCATGGATGACTTTTCAGTCTTCGGTGATACATTTGAATCATGTCTATCTAATCTGGAACGAATGCTAATTAGATGCGAACAATCAAATCTAGTTCTTAATTGGGAGAAATGCCATTTCATGGTTAAAGAAGGCATCGTTCTTGGTCATAAAATTTCAAAGAAAGGAATTGAAGTTGATAGAGCTAAAGTAGATGTAATTTCTAAACTTCCACATCCCACCAATGTTAGAGGAGTTAGGAGTTTTCTAGGGCATGCCGGTTTTTACCGACGTTTCATAAAAGATTTTTCTAAAATTGTCACTCCTATGAATAAACTCCTAGAAAAGGATGCTCCATTCATCTTTTCAGATGAGTGTATCAAATCTTTTAATATTCTTAAAGAGAAACTCACTAATGCGCCGATCATGATAACACCAAATTGGAATCTACCATTTGAACTACTGTGCGATGCAAGTGATTTTGCAATGGGAGCCGTTTTAGGACAAAGGATTGAAAAACGATTTCAACCTATATATTATGCTAGTAAGACGTTACAAGGAGCACAAACGAACTATACAAATAATGAAAAAGAACTCCTTGCTATTGTCTTTGCTTTTGACAAATTTCGATCAAATCTCGTTCTAGCAAAAACAGTGGTCTATACCGACCATTCTGCTCTTAGATACCTATTTTCAAAACAAGATGCTAAACCAATATTAATCCGTTGGATCTTACTCTTACAAGAGTTTGATATTGAAATCCGAGATAAAAGAGGAGCAGAAAATCTCGCCGCTGATCATCTTTCTCGTCTTGAAAATCCCGAATTAGAAGTTCTAAATGAATCAGCCATACAAGACAACTTTCCTGATGAATATCTATTGAAGATAGATTATAAAGAAATCCCATGGTTTGCAGACTATGCAAATTATTTAGTATGTGGATTCCTTGAAAAAGGATTATCGTACCAAAGACGAAAGAAATTCTTCAGTGATATAAAACACTATTTCTGGGAAGATCCACATCTGTTTAAAAGTTGTCCCGATGGAATAATACGCCGATGTGTATTCGGAGATGAAGCCAGTAAAATATTAAACCATTGTCACACAGGACCAACAGGAGGGCATTATGGGCCTCAATTAACAGCAAGAAAAGTTTATGAAGCTGGATTCTATTGGCCTACAATTTACAAAGACGCACACTTTCTTTGCAAATCCTGTGATGCTTGTCAAAGGGCCAGAAAAATAAGTCAACGTGATGAAATGCCACAAAATGTTATCCAAGTATGTGAAGTATTTGACATTTGGGGTATTGACTTTATGGGTCCATTTCCAAAATCTCATAATAATCTATATATACTCGTAGCCATT
The DNA here is from genome assembly GCF_046630445.1 of Rutidosis leptorrhynchoides. Lineage (NCBI taxonomy): Eukaryota > Viridiplantae > Streptophyta > Magnoliopsida > Asterales > Asteraceae > Rutidosis > Rutidosis leptorrhynchoides. The sequence continues at coordinate 269,160,168 of NC_092342.1, read as the reverse complement.
GATTATGTATCTAAATGGGCGGAAGCACAAGCTCTCCCAACTAACGATGCACGAGTTGTAGTCAACTTTTTAAAACGTCTTTTTGCAAGGTTTGGAACACCGAAAGCTTTAATAAGTGATCGGGGTACTCATTTCTGTAATAATCAACTTGAGAAAGTTCTTAAAAGATATGGAGTAACTCATAAAATCTCCACCGCATATCATCCACAAACAAGTGGACAAGTTGAAAATACCAACCGAGCTTTAAAACGTATTCTAGAGAAAACCGTAGGATCAAATCCGAAGGAATGGTCCATTAAATTGGAGGATGCACTCTGGACTTTTAGAACAGCCTACAAAACTCCAATTGGAACCACACCTTTTAGACTTGTTTATGGAAAAGCATGTCATCTTCCAGTAGAAATTGAACACAAAGCATTTTAGGCTTTGAAGACATGTAATCTTGATTTACATGAAGCCGGACGTCTACGATTAAGTCAACTAAACGAATTAGAAGAATTAAGACATGAAGCATACGGAAATTCGTTAATCTATAAAGAAAGAATGAAGAAATGGCATGATAAAAGAATCAGAAGTTCAAAAGAATTTAAAGAAGGAGACAGAGTTCTTCTTTTCAATTCACGATTCAAGCTATTTCCTGGAAAATTGAAATCAAGATGGTCTGGACCATTCATAGTAAAAAGAGTTTTCCCATACGGAACGATAGAATTAATAAATTCAAATGGGATTGAATTTAAAGTTAATGGTCACAGAGTTAAACATTACATACATGGTCCAATGGAAGTCGACAACGAAGTTAATCACAATTTCGACACCACAGCTAACTAAGTGTGGGGAGAATCAAGTCTTTAAAGGATAATATGTATTTCTGTTAGAGTTAGATTGTCTGTTTTCGTGTAGTTCTCGAAAATGGAACCCGAATGGTCTTTCCCTAGCAGACCCTAAAGAACTAGTCTTCTCCCCCCATTCTGAATTTTTTTTTTTTTTAGGTTTTTACAAAATGAAGACTGCCTGTGAACTAAACCATGGTCTAATGCTACACGCTTTGATCACTAAACGTAATAATGACATACTACCGAGTGAATTAGTATCAGTAATCAGAGAAAGAATGGACGGAGTTAGAAAAGAATCCAGATGCGAAGATAATAAATTACAATTTGGTAAAGGAAAATCAAAATCCGCAGCGAAAAGAAGATCACGACACCTAGAAAGATGTCACAAATGCGGAAAATGGTCACATGGAGGTAAATGTTCAAATAATCAAACCTATTCAAATACCGAATTTGTTACTTTATGTAGAGACGGACCGTTCATATGTTTAGAAGAAAAGACACTGAATGCTCGAGGTTACGCCTATGTAGCTATGGAAAACCAATTAAACCGACTATCTTATGAATGGGATAGATCATATAACTAAGAATACTATCTCACAGGTAAGTCTGTACAGTTTTTATTTTTTATTTATTTTTATTTTTAACCTTTTGATAATAAACGCTAATTTGTTCGCTATAAAGTATTAAATTGGTATTAAATAAAATTAGGTTTGGCGACCGAAATTATTGATATCATTCAAAAATTTATTACATCACTGCGAAATTTAACGTTTATTCTTAAGGTATAAATATCTTTAATCAATCAACCCAAAATATTTCAAAAATTCGTCATGAGTTAAATTAGGTCTTGGAACCGAAATTACTTTACCGAAAAGAGGGGCGCATATTTTTGATAATATTTGATTGATTAAAGTGGGATAAAAAGCCAAAAAGATTTTTAATTTTATTTTTACCATATTTTTAAAATTAATATATAAATCTTAAATTAATATTGTAAACTTTGTAAAAACAATATATTTAAAATTGTAAATATTTGAAAAATTAATATAAGTTTGGTGTGAATTTATAATATGAATTTTTAAATTAAGTTTGGTGTGAATTTTTAATTTTTAAAAATATGAATTTTTTAATTTTATGCATTTCAAATTTTAAGTTTGGTGTGAATTTTTAATATTAATTTTGAATTTTATATTTAAATTGTGTGAATTTAAAAACAAAAATTTACTTTATCTCATTAAGTTAAAAATATGATTTTTAAAATTCGTCGTAAGTTGAAGACTAGGTCATTGAACCGAAATTGCTTTACCCGAGGGAGGGACGAGAACTTTTATTATCATTATTTTTAATCTTATTGAATTAAAGTATGCCAAAAACATAAAAAAAAAAAAAAAAAAAACCCTAAAAATCTTAGCTTTTAAAAAAATCGCTACAAAAAGACAAATTTTAAAATTTTGTCGAAGGACGGACTAGGACATCGATCCGAAACGACCTCGTCCTAAATAACAAGAGAAAAAAATTTTTAAAATTAATTAATATTTTTTTTTATAAGTTAAAGATTTCTAAAAAAAAAAATCCAATATGTTTGGAAACTTTGGTAAAATTTAATCATTTTTCTACGCTAATCACCCTCAATAATTTAAATTGTTACTGATTTCTTGCAAATGAGGGCATTGCAAGATCTTAAGTGTGGGAAGGGGTTAAATTCTTTCGAATTTTAAAATTTTTTTATTTAAACACTTGGTTACCATTAAAAATACTAGTAACGCAGTAGTTGTATTAGAATCTAGTGCTCTCCGATAACAAGGAACAGCCCTAGTCTTATATACTGACTACCCACTTCTAGTAAAATTTTTCAAAATTTTCAACAAAATGAATTCAAAATCATGTTTATACATATTTATGAACGATGAAAACTAGGTCATTGAGCCGAAATTATCGTTACCTCGAAAAGGACATAAATTGAGAAACAACCCAAAATGTTAGAATTCATTTAAGAATGGAATAGAGGAGAAAAAGGCAAAGAAAAACATAAATAAAAGCCAAGTGTGGGAAAACTTTACCAAACTATTCAAAACATATATCACATATTTTTGTACAAATTTTTGAAAATACTTTTGTTTTGGAACGATAATCAACTGTTTTATCCGATGAAAGAAAAGAAGAGATAGATCTACACGATGAATCAATTCCATCATTAAAAGGAAGTAAAGTCTTCCGAAAAAGACACGCGCTTCTTGATTTAGGTCATGAAGTTGTCGTCCAGACCAGCTGTAGGTTGACGAAAAATCTAGAAAAGTCATCACTAAAATCAGCAGGGAATCCACGGACCTCAGCATCAAACAGGGTCGCCAAGTGGTCAGATTTATCCTAACCATGAGAAGGATTTATCTCGTACAATGGGGGGCATCGTGCAAATTAGCTTGATAAGACTAATGAATCAGATCCCCAGAAAAGGATAATCTCCTTAAAGATTAAAAATCAGCTTTTAAGACTGATATTACTCAATCCTTGAGATTGACCTTAAAGATTGAGAATTCAAACTCATAGAATTCGATGATATCTAAACTCGAGCTTGAACGAGAAAATATTTTGATCAAAATTGCAAACCGATTTGTTTTCTGAAAATCCATTTTCAATGCGTTCATTACCATTGAACGTAAAATCCTAGAAATTCACCTGGAATTCATTAGGTCACCTGAACCAAATCGGGTGTCAACCGTAAGAACGGTGGTTGCATAGCATGGTCGGAGACAGGACCTTGTGCCAGACCGAAAAATCATAGGATGATCTTTACTATCGCTCCTACCAAGGATAGTTCTAGCATCCGACACGTTAAAAGACCATAATCATCTGCATGTCACGGGACATTGCCTTAACAGTTTCTTGTTCATCGCTTTCCTTTACAACCGGACGGTAGTTTACCGAAAGGTAATATACGGAACAAGTAAACTGGATGTGTGCTATTCGATACCGGGATAGCAGTGGATTACACGAACCTAAAAGTTTTTGCCAAAATATTGATCCACAAATATATTTTGCAACACCGATGATGGATCAAATCAGAAAACTTGTCTAGGGTAAAATCTAGCATGAATTTTCAAAAGATCAAATGTTTTCATAAAGATCCAATTTCTTTGAAGGATCTAAATTTTTATAGTCATGTGGGACTGTAAACCGCCTTTCAAATGTGCACTTTGCTTTGGAAACCGAAAGTAAATCGGCTATTTGATTGAAAGTGTCGTTGACCTAAACCCAAGGCAACTGTGAATGACACACCCACCTTTAACCACATCGTTACTATCATTGTTCATACCGCCGTATTGAAATCACTGATGTACAAAGTGTGAAGAATAAAGAAGTGATTCAAGTGTTTTTCAAGACTATATTGCTTGAGGACAAGCAACGCTTAAGTGTGGGAATATTGATAAGGCTAAAAAGGAACATATATTTCATAGCATTATCCCCCAAGAAAGACAAGATTTTAGTTGCAATTGTTCCATTTTCAAGTAATATTCGTTTATATTAAATAAGTGCGAAGACAAAAGGCGAAAACGACGAATTGAAGACACAAAGGTCCAAACAGCTCAAAAGTACAAGATACAATCAAAAAGGTTCAAATTATTGATGAAGAACGTCTAAAAATGACAAGAGTACAAGTTACAAAACGCAAAGTACACGATATAAAATTGTACGAAAGGACGTTCGAAAATCCGGAACCGGGACATGAGTCAACTCTCAACGCTCGACGCAACGGTGTAAAAATTACGAGTCAACTATGCACAAGAATAAAATATAATATTTAAATAATTCATAATAAGAATAATATTAAATAATAAAAAGTTGTTAATTGAGCATAGTTCAGGGGTCATAAGTGAAAATTTTAATATATCATTTGCCTATAAAAGGCCATCTAAATCGATGATTTAGAGACACCCTTTTCCATACCTTTTTCTATCCTAAATCTATCTTTCTATATATATCGATCCCTTTTCTATATCAAATATCAATATCTATATTTATAATTCTCTATCATAATGTTAATGTAATCAGATATAACAATAATTTTAATTTTAATTTTAAATTATAATAATAATAAGATTTATGATAGAGATCGTTTGAGTGTATAAGTCGAAATTCTGTCCGTGTAACGCTACGCTATTTTTAATCATTGTAAGTTATGTTCAACCTTTTTACATTAATGTCTCGTAGCTAAGTTATTATTATGCTTATTTAATCCGAAGTAATCATGATGTTGGGCTAATTACTAAAATTGGGTAATTGGGCTTTGTACCATAATTGGGGTTTGGACAAAAGAACGACACTTGTGGAAATTAGACTATGGGCTATTAATGGGCTTTATATTTGTTTAACTAAATGACAGTTTGTTAATGTTAATATAAAGATTTACAATTGGGGGTCCCTATAAATTACCATATACACTCAATCGGACACGATGGGCGGGGTATTTATATATACGAATAATCGTTCATCTAACCGGACACGGGAATGGATTAATAGCCACTAGAATAATTAAAACAGGGGTGAAATTATGTACAAGGACACTTGGTATAATTGATAACAAAATATTAAAACCTTGGGTTACACTCAGTCGACATCCTGGTGTAATTATTAAACAAAGTATTAAAATCTTGTTACAGTTTAAGTCCCCAATTAGTTGGAATATTTAACTTCGGGTATAAGAATAATTTGATGAGGACACTCGCACTTTATATTTATAACTGATGGACTGTTATGGACAAAAACCAAACGGACATATTAAATAATTCAGGACAAAGGACAATTAATCCATGGGCATAAAATTAAAATCAACACGTCAAACATCATGATTACGGAAGTTTAAATAAGCATAATTCTTTTATTTCATATTTAATTTCCTTTATTTTATATTTAATTGCACTTCTAATTATCGCATTTTTATTGTTATTGTATTTAATTGCACTTTTAATTATCGTACTTTTTAATTATCGCAAGTTTATTTTATCGCACTTTTATTATTCGCAATTTCATTATCGTTATTTACTTTATGCTTTAATTTAAGTCTTGTATTTATTTTTAATATTTTACATTTGGTTTTAACTGAGACTAAAGTTTTAAAATCGACAAACCGGTCATTAAACGGTAAAAACCCCCTTTATAATAATAATATTACTTATATATATATATATATATATATATATATATATATATATATATATATATATATATATATATATATATATATATATATATATATATATATATTTGTATTTTTACAATTATTGTGTGTAAAAAAAATATAGTGTTATACTTCACGAGCTCCCTGTGGAACGAACCGGACTTACTAAAAACTATACTATAATACGATTAGGTACACTGCCTATAAGTGTTGTAGCAAGGTTTAAGTATATCCACTCGATAAATAAATAAATAACTTGTGTAAAATTGTATCGTATTTAATAGTATTTTTTTGTAAAAATTAATACTATTTCCTAGTACACCTCGCACACATCAAGTATTTTTGGCGCCGCTGCCGGGGAGCGCCGAAGCGAAACGCTATATAAAAAAAAAGGAATCTAGACAACTAG